>NW_027507748.1:220206451-220827701 GCF_037356315.1 Lithobates pipiens | reverse complement strand
GGCCAATCATAGCTCAGACTGTGTAGTGCACGCCCCACACTATATAAGGCCGCCTTTAAGGCGGCCTCCTGTAGTGTGTTACTTTGCATCTGAAGCAGTGGGTGTTCTGTGTACCTTCAACACAGTACACACCAATCGTTTTTGGCTGATTTCCTATCTTGCTGCTGTGTAGTGGTTGTTGTCTGTGCCCTGACTGCAGTATACACCACTATATTCACCTCACCTATATAGCTAGTGATCTAGCTTTAACCACTTAACAACTGCCCATTGCCGATTAACGGCTTCAGGGCGGTTGTTTAACTCAGAGAGGCCGTTAATTAACGGCCTCCCAGAATTCTGCTCTCGCGTGCCCCGAGGTGTGCGCACTCGAGAGCATCCGTGACCGCCGGGTCCATAGGACCCGGCGCATCACGGTAAACGGCCGCTCATAGCGGCCGTTTACCACGTGATTGCTCCGTCAAATGACGGAGTGATCACTTGGAAACAAACCGGCGTCATGTTATGACGCCTGTTCCTCCCTCTCCTTTCTGTACCGATCGGTACAGCGGAGGGGAAAGAGATCGGTGTCAGCAGCGATGTGGGCTGCATCTGCAGTGCCCACATCGCTGCTCACCGAATTTAACCCCTCAATTCCCTGCCAATACTCTGCAATACCAGTGCATACTCTGCAGTACCCTGCCATTACTCTGCAGTACCCTGCCATTACTCTGCAGTACAGTACCCCGCCATTACTCTGCAGTGCAGTACCCTGCCATTACTCTGCAGTACCCCGCCATTACTCTGCAGTACCCCGCCATTACTCTGCAGTGCAGTACCCTGCCATTACTCTGCAGTACCCCGCCATTACTCTGCAGTACCCCGCCATTACTCTGCAGTGCAGTACCCCGCCATTACTCTACAGTACCCCGCCATTACTCTGCAGTGCAGTACCCCGCCATTACTCTGCAGTGCAGTACCCTGCCATTACTCTGCAGTTCCCCGCCATTACTCTGCAGTACCCCGCCATTACTCTGCAGTGCAGTACCCCGCCATTACTCTGCAGTGCAGTACCCTGCCATTACTCTGCAGTACCCCGCCATTACTCTGCAGTACCCCGCCATTACTCTGCAGTGCAGTACCCCGCCATTACTCTGCAGTGCAGTACCCCGCCATTACTCTGCAGTGCAGTACCCTGCCATTACTCTGCAGTGCAGTACCCTGCCATTACTCTGCAGTGCAGTACCCTGCCATTACTCTGCAGTACCCTGCCATTACTCTTCAGTACCCCCCCATTACTCTGCAGTAACCCCCATTACTCTGCAGTACCCCCCAATACTCTGCAGTACCCTGCCATTACTCTGCAGTACCCCGCCATTACTCTGCAGTACCTCCAATACTCTGCAGTACCCTGCTATTACTCTGTAGTACCCCGCCAATACCCCGCCAATACTCTGTAATACCCTGCCATAAATTGCCATACCCAGCCATACTCAGAGATACCCAGCCATACTCGGTGATACCCTGAAGTACCCAGCCATAGACGCCCCCCACCCCTCACCGCCCTCTGGTGCTTCTACCAACTCGCCAGTACGATCAAAGCCAGAATCTTTTTTTTAATTTTTTATTTCAGGCTTCCCAGCCTAGAGGTGAGATGTGGGGTCATATTGACCCCCCAGATTTCACTGTAAAGAGGACCTGTCATCCCATATTCCTATTACAAGGGATGTTTACATTTCTTGTAATAGGAATAAAAGTGATCAAAAATATATTTTTGGGAAAAAAAATGTCAAACTAAAATAAAGTAAAATGAACAATAAAAAAATAAAATAAAAATTAAAGCGCCCATGTCCCCATGTGCTCGCATGTGCCACACATGTGAGGTATCGCCGAGAATGTTAGAGCGAGAGCAATAATTCTAGTCCTAGACCTCCTCTGCAGCTCAAAACATGTAACCAGTAAAAAAATATTTAAAGCGTCGCCTATGGGGATTTTTTAAGTAGCGACGTTTGGCGCCATTCCACGGGCATGTACAATTTTGAAGAGTGACATGTTTGATATCTATTTACTCAGCATAACTTCATCTTTCACTTTATGCAAACATTGGGCTAACAAGTGGTTAATAATAGAGCTTGCAGTCAGTAGTGTTAGGAGATAGTGCGTGCTGTCTGCGTGCTCTGTACCCAGTACATACCGCTATAATATAGGGCAGGCCCCTACTTTCAAACATCCAACTTACAAACATCTCCTACTTGCAAACGCAAGGAGACAGCAGCAAGTGAGATGAAAAAAGATGGACGACAAAACAAAATTATACAGGGGTGATAACCCTTCCCTATGTTTTCCAAAAAGCTTAAAGATATTTTTTTTGACTGGAGCTACACTTTAAAAATGTACCGGTTGAAAATGACAAACAGATTCAACTTAACACAACAAACCTACACAGTCCCTGTCTTGTTTGCACCGCCTGTATACTGCTGTTCTGAGTATATAGGGCCTGGGGGCCACACGCATTTCCTTTTTTTAATATGGGTACGGGGTTCCCCTTAATATGTGTACAAGACCCAAATAGGCTGGTAATGGGCAGGGAGGGCTACCCATGCCATTTTTCTGAATGATTTTCAACCATATTGCAGGAACCAGATATAACATTAAAACCGCAAGCAGTTTTAAATGGTGTTATTTCCGTTTAATGTCATTTTGTGCAGGGACTGTTCTAAACACGGGAAACACGTGGCACTTCACAGGCATACTATAGACACCCCCCAGGCACCATATTTAAAGGAATATTTAACTTTTTTTTTTTCACTTTAATCGTCATTAAAATCACTGCTCCCGCCAAAACGGTAGTTTTTAAAACTTTTTTTTGCAGTGACCCATGTCCCCTGAGGCAGGTCGCCAAACCCTTTTTAGCACACTATCTTGCATATTAGCCGTTAAAATTAGCAATTCCAATTCGAACGTTCGAGTCCCATAGACTTCAATGGGGTTCTAACGTTCGTACCGAACGCGGGGGTCGTTCGCAAGTTCTGGTGCGAACCGAACCGGGGGGTGTTCGGCTCATCCCTATCCAGCAGCGAGTTGCTGGTATCAATGCTGCTGTCAGTGCTCTATATCACAGTGCTGGTGACAGTGCTCTATATCACGGTGCTGGTGTCAGTGCACTCTATCACGGTGCTGGTGTCAGTGCCAGTGACCGCTGGTGAAGTTTTTGGATGGGGGGGGCGCCAGACCCCGCCCATCATGACCCCACCCATCATTTTGGCCCCTCCCACTTCTCATAAACCACGCCCCTTATGTAATCTGAAAAAAAAATTGGCGTGGGTTCCCCCCTCCGAGAGCATACCAGGCCCTTAGGTCTGGTATGGATTCCAAGGGGAACCCCCTACGCTGAAAAAACGGCGTGGGGGTCCCCCCAGATCCACACCAGACCCTTATCCGAGCACGCTACCCGGCTGGCCAGGAAAGGGGGTGGGGACGAGCGGGCGGCCCCCCCCTCCTGAGCCGTACCAGGCCGCGTGCCCTCAACATGGGGGGGTGCCCTCAACATGGGGGGGCCGCACGCCCCCCCTCCCCAAAGCACCTTGTCCACATGTTGATGAGGACAAGGGCCTCTTCCCGACAACCCTGGCCGTTGGTTGTCGGGGTCTGCGGGCGGGGGGCTTATCGGAATCCGAGAGCCCCCTTTAATAAGGGGGCCCCGGATACCGGCCCCCCACCCTATGTGAATGAGTATGGGGTACAATGTACCCCTACCCATTCACCTGTGAAAAAAAGTACAAAAAAAACACAACACAGGGTTAAAATATTTTATTGCACAGCTCCGGGGGTCTTCCGTCTTTGGGGGTCTTCTCACCGGACTCCTCCGCTATCTTCTTGTAGCTCTTTTGCTAGCGGAGGAGCCCGGCTTTCTTCCTCGCCGCCGGCCTCTTCTTCCGACTTCGGGGGTCTTGTCCCCCTCTTCGGTTCTTCTGCCGGGCCACCGCGCCTTCTTATAGCTCTTTTACAGGCGGTGGCCCGTTCTTCTTTTGCCGCCGCCGGTTCTTCTTCTTCTTCTTCTTCTCCAGGAGATGTTGACTCGACGATCTCTCCGGCCGCAATGCCAGGGACGCGCTGCGCTGCCACTTATATAGGGACAATGGGGCGGTGTCACATGGGTTGATGTCACATGGTTGGTCACATGGTGACCCCGCCCCCTTACGATGTCACAGTCCCGGAGGATGCTGGGACTGTCGCCATGTGACATCAACCCATGTGACCAACCCATGTGACATCAACCCATGTGACACCGCCCCATTGTCCCTATATAAGTGGCAGCGCAGCGCGTCCCTGGCATTGCGGCCGGAGAGATCGTCGAGTCAACATCTCCTGGAGAAGAAGAAGAAGAACGGGCAGCGGCGGCGGTGGCGACAGAAGACCGGGCCACCGCCTGTAAAAGAGCTATAAGAAGGCGCGGTGGCCCGGCAGAAGAACCGAAGAGGGGGACAAGACCCCCGAAGACGGAAGAAGAGGCCGGCGGCGAGGAAGAAAGCCGGGCTCCTCCGCTAGCAAAAGAGCTACAAGAATATAGCGGAGGAGTCCGGCGAGAAGACCCCCGAAGACGGAAGACCCCCGGAGCTGTGCAATAAAATATTTTAACCCTGTGTTGTGTTTTTTTTGTACTTTTTTTCACAGGTGAATGGGTAGGGGTACATTGTACCCCATACTCATTCACATAGGGTGGGGGGCCGGTATCCGGGCCCCCTTATTAAAGGGGGCTCCCGGATTCCGATAAGCCCCCCGCCCGCAGACCCCGGCAACCAACGGCCAGGGTTGTCGGGAAGAGGCCCTTGTCCTCATCAACATGGGGACAAGGTGCTTTGGGGTGGGGGGGCCGCACACCCCCCCTCCCCCAAGGCACCCCCCCATGTTGAGGGCACGCGGCCTGGTACGGCTCAGGAGGGGGGGGCCGCCCGCTTGTCCCCACCCCCTTTCCTGACCGGCCGGGTAGCGTGCCCGGATAAGGGTCTGGTGTGGA
Organism: Lithobates pipiens; assembly: GCF_037356315.1. Lineage (NCBI taxonomy): Eukaryota > Metazoa > Chordata > Amphibia > Anura > Ranidae > Lithobates > Lithobates pipiens. The sequence continues at coordinate 220,822,708 of NW_027507748.1, read as the reverse complement.
TCTGGGGGGGACCCCCACACCGTTTTTTCGGCGTAGGGGGTTCCCCTTGGAATCCATACCAGACCTAAGGGCCTGGTATGCTCTCGGAGGGGGAACCCACGTCAAATTTTTTTTCAGAAATTTGGCGTGGACTTCCCCCTTCAGAGCTCATTCTCTGATTGGCCACGGCAAAAGTCGCCTGGCCTGGGGAAACCTTTCTGGCTGTGAAAGCTTTTTTTCCATTCATTCAGCTAAATGCATGAACATTCTCAACAAAGTAGAAACTAGAAAGCCTTTATGCGGTGACTCACCTCCTGCCTCACTGTCTTGCAGCTCCGCTCGGGCTGAGGAACGGAGCTGCCGACGTCACTTCCGGGTTTCGTGAAGCAGCCGAAAGCCGGAAGTGAACTGCCTGTCTAAGAATTACAATGCTCCCGCCCGTAGAATCCCAGTGATTTTACGGGCGGAAGCTAGTCGGCGTTCTACAGTGCGCCGCAAGGCGGGTTTTTAACCCGCAAATGAAGCGCCATGGATGCAATCTTGTGATTGCATCGACGTGGCGCTTCTCATAGTGCACTGTGACCGGCGCCACAGTACACTATGTTAAATTGTTAAATGAATTTTTTTTTTTTTTACTTTTTTTTTTTTTTACACCTAGGGGGAGGGGGGGCGGCGCCCGGGCGCCCCCTATGGGCGGGCCGCCACTGGTCAGTGCACTCTATCACGGTGCTGGTGTCAGTGCACTCTTTCACGGTGCTGGTGTCAGTGCACTCTATCACGGTGCTGGTGTCAGTGTTCTAGATCACGGTGCTGGTGATCATCTTCTGCACCCTCTTCATAGCTTACCCTGACCTTTCCTCTCCTCCATTGCCTTCATGCGCTCCTGAATTGTCAAAATTTCACATATAAAAAAAGAATGCTTGTAGTTGTTGATCCCAGATTCACTTCATACATGTGTTATGTCAGTGGCCATGTGGTGGGACTATGTGTGCACAGCTAGTAATTATTTTGTGGCTGGAAATATGACCTGTAGGTTTTCAAAGTTCGCCTGCCATTGAAGTCAATGGGACCCGCGGCAAACTTTGCGGTTCGCGAACTTCCAGCCGCGTTCGCGGTTCGCATTCGCAAAACGCCCCGTCGGAAGTTCGCCCATCTTTAGTAGAGGGAATTTTGAACAGTTCCAAATACCAGTCAATATTGGCACAAAACCTTCAGGCTTCTGCTAGAAAGCTGAACATGAAAAGGCACTTCTTCTTTCAGTATGACAATGACCCAAAGCATACATCCAAATCAACAAAGGAACGACTTCACCAGAAGAAGATTAAAGTTATGGAATGGCCCAGCCAGAGCCCAGACCTGAATCCGATTGAGAATCTGTAGGGTGATCTGAATAGGGTTGTGCACAGGAGATGCCCTCTCAAGCTGACAGATTTGGAGTGTTTTTGCAAAGAAGAGTGGGCAAATATTGTCAAGTCAAGATGTGCCATGCTGATAGACTCATACGCAAAAAAGACTGAGTGCTGTAAGAAAATCAAAGGATGCTTCAACAAAGTATTAGTTTAAGGGTGTACGCACTTATGCAACTATATTATTATTATTATTATATATATATATATATATTTTTTTTTTTTAAACTTCAATTCACCTAAAAGATTTCAGTTTGTTTTTCAATTGAGTTGTACAGTTTATAGGTCACATTAAAGGTTGAAAAACTTATGAAATTGTTTATCTTTGTCTAATTTTTTTACATCACAGAAACCTGACATTTTAACAGGGGTGCGTAGACTTTTTATATCCACTGTAAGTTGATAAATATGAATATTAAGTATAAAAAGATCCAACTAAGAGTTTCTGAGTAGTATGTAGGTCAGAGGTGCCCAACCAGTGGCCCGGGGGCCACATGTGGCCCGTGGAGCCTTCTGATGTGGCCCGCGACCTTCTACTTTGGGATAGCAGGTTCTCAAGCCCTGATCATGGGTTGCCGACCCACCATCCCAGAGCATCTGTGTTTTAAATTAAGCCAGTGGTAGAAGAAGCAAGCGGCTGGAGAGGGAGCAGAACCGCATTTGCCGATTCTTCCTGTATAGCAGGGGCTCCTGTCCCAAGCAGAGTGATACCAAATGCATTCTGCCTGGGACAGCAACAGCCAGCGATACCTGAATGGAAGACTGTTATTAAAGGTGCGTTTATTACTAAAAGCAGTGTATATATGAGCATATCTGTTCTGCAGTGGAAAGCAGTGGGCTGCTTTCAAACTGATCCACAGGTGCAGCGCATTGCACCTTCAGGTTACCTGCACTGAGTCATAGACTTCTGTTATCTGCGGGTTTGGTGAGCTTTCAGAAAGTGCATCACACCTGCAGGATATAATAGATATCGATGGCAAAGTGCAGCTAACCTGCAGGAAAGCCACAGGTGAACTGTACTGCACCTGCAGTGCAGGTAAACTGCTGCACATCAGTGTGAAAGCAGCCTTAGGCCCCCTTCACATGATCGGTTCAACCCACTCGGACCCTCCATTCACCTCTATGGGCGGACTTGTGTCCATTTGCACCCACCTACCTCCAGTCCGATCTACTAAAAAAAAAAAAAAAAACAGACGGGGATCTCCTTCCATCTGGTTGGATCAGATAGGGGGGCCCACAGAGTAGAGTGGGTTGTGTCCATGTCCGCTCTGCATATAAAGTGCGGACACAGATTGGTCTTCTGTCCGCTCCACTTATTGTGGCCCGCCACCAGTTACCAAGTCACTTAAGTGGCCCTCGCTCTTCAAAAGGTTGGGTACCCCTGATGTAGGTCATAATACAACAATTTTGAAAATGCCATATATACGTGGAACGATGACAAATGTGTGCCTGATAAAGAATTACATTCTGCAAAAGGAAAAAAAAACGTGGTACCCAATGTAGTACCTTATTAGGTGTTCCTTTGGGTGATGCTGTTAAGAGACAATGTAATAACATCCAAGCTTAAAGTGGTTGTAAACGCTGTTACACCACCTGTACAGGTAAGCCTATAATAAGGTTTACCTGTAGGTACTGTAAATATCTCCTAAACTTGCATAGTTTAGGAGATATTCACTATATGCGCTGCTGCTGACGTCATCGGTGCATGCACACTGAAGAAACGGCCTGCTGGTGCTGTTTCTTCAGGAGTCGTGCAGTGACTGGCAGCTACCGCGTGCATGTGACGTCATTGCGGCTCCAGCCAATGACAGAGCCGGAGCACATAAATACGGGAGTAATTCCAGTGAAAGACGTCGACCATGGAAGCGGAGTGCAGGCGGCACTGCAGGGAATTGTCATAAGGTAAGTATTTCATAATGTGCTAGTACTACTAGCTCATTATGCCTTTGTCTTGCATGTATTTTTTTTCTGAGGTTTACCAAATCCTTTGGTCCCTAAAGAAACAACAATTTATTTTGTTAACAAACTAAACAAAGTTATTACACAAATAGATTTATCTTGCGGAACCTTCTGATACAAGTGGGTGAAACATCCACTATGCAGTGTCACGTTATGGACTATGGTGGGTATCATGTACTGATGATAGTATACTATGATTGGATATAATAATCAAAAAAGAGTCCTGCGCAAATCGTGCCACTCATATAATATAATCAAGGAACTCAAAATAATAATAAGTGAAAAAATCAACATATAAAAAGGAACAAATGTCCATAAAAAAGCACAAATATAAATAAAAATAAATGGAAAAAGGACCAATGATGCAAAGTCCACTAATCCGGGCTCCCAGAACTCTCACCTTAAGATGGAGTAAACAAGCTGGTCAAAAAAGCACCCCAGGAATCTCAGTGCCGTCAGTGCCAGTGCCGCCAGTGCCAATGCCGCCAGTGCCAGTGCCACCTGCCAGTGCCACCTGCCAGCGCCAGTGCCAGCGCCATCTGCCAGCCGCAGTGCCATCTGCCAGCCCCATTTGCCAGAGCAAATAGCCAGCACCATCTGCCAGTGCCATCTGCCAGTGCCAGCCCCAGTGCCATCTGTCAGCGACATCTGTCAGCGACATCTGTCAGCGACATCTGCCAGCGACATCTGTCAGCCCCATCTGTCTCCAGTGCCATCTGCCTCCAGTGCCATCTGCCTCCAGTGCCATTTGTCAGTGCCACGTGTTGTCAGTGCCACCCGCCACGTCAGTGTCACCTGTGATCAGCGTCACCTGTCAGTGTCACCTGCCACATCAGCGTCACCTGTCAGTGTCATCTGCCAAATCAGCGTCACCTGTCAGTGTCACTGTCAGTGTCACCTGCCATATCAGCGTCACCTGTCAGTGTCATCTGCCAAATCAGCGTCACCTGTCAGTGTCATCTGCCAGATCAGCGTCACCTGTCAGTGCCATTTGTGATCAATAAAAATGTCACAAAGATTGTATTCAGCTGAGGAGGCATATGATATCCTTGCAGCCGACGAGAGCAACGGGGAGGTTTCCGCTTCGGATTTCTCCTCATATTCAGATTGTGACTCTGACGTGGACTACGAGCCTGTCCTCAGCAGCGGTACCATGACAGCCTCAGAGGAGGAAGATGATAGTCCGCCCGTCAGACGAAGGCGCACTGGGGAGGAGGCGGTACCATCCACCAGCACCGCAGAGCCATCCACCGGCAACCCAGTGCCATCCACCGGCACCACAGTACCTCGGCAAAGGCCACGTACAAGTGGGGTGTCAACTTGGCCCTAAAGGGTTAGGTCCCATGCCAGCCTTCCCTATTCCCTCCAGAACCCCTTGTGGCTTCCTCCTAACTCAGGAGAAGCTAACGTTCCCCCTTTCACTGCCAACCCAGGAGTCCAGGTGGACACACACAATTTTTCCCTGATGGACTTTTTCCACCTAATTTTTACAGAGGACATGCTTGAATCCATTGTGGTCCAGTCCAACCTATATGCCCAACAATTTATTGAAAGCAACCCAATGTCCTCTTATGCCCATCCCTACAAGTGGAGAGCCCTAACAGTGGAGGAGTTTAAAATTTTTTTGGGCCTCACATTTTGTATGGGACTAAACAATAAAAATGAAATATGTGCATATTGGTCATCCCGCCCCATCTATCACATGCCCATCTTTTCCTCAATAATGTCCCGGACCAGATATCTAACGATAATGAGATTCCTACACTTTAACGACAATACTCAGTGCCTTCCCCGGAATGACCCAAATTTTGATAAACTTTACAAAATTCGGTCGCTAATAAATTATTTTTCTCAGATTTTCCCCCAGTTGTTTACCCCAGACCAACACATATGTGTGGATGAGTCCCTGATAAAATTTTCTGGCAGGCTGGGCCTAAAGCAATTTATTCCCTCCAAAAGGGCCCGCTATGGGGTGAAAATGTATAAATTATGTGATCGAGCCACAGCGTATACATATTCCTTCATGGTATACGAAGGGAAAGACACCCAGCTACATCCCCCTAATTGCCCCGAATACATCGGATCGAGTGGAAAAGTTGTATGGGAACTCATAAACCCACTCCTGGAGAAAGGCTACCATCTGTATGTGGACAATTTTTATACCAGTTTACCCCTGTTCCGCAACCTCCATAGAATGCAAACTCCAGCATGTGGCACCGTAAGAACGAACCGGAAGGGCTTTCCTCAAAGCCTCGTCAACAAAAGGCTAAGAAAAGGCGAAGCGGCGAGTTTACGGAATGAGGAAATTTTGGCTGTGAAGTGGAGGGACAGAAGGGATGTCTACATGCTTTCTTCGATCCACAACAACACTTTTGTTGAGATCACCAGGAGGGATACAATAAAAAACCCACTTCTATCCATGAGTACAACATGTTCATGGGGGGTGTCGACTTGAACGACCAGATGCTCGAACCCTATCTTGCCACGAGAAGAACATACAAGTGGTATAAAAAAATTTCTATTTATTTCTTTAATTTGGCCATATACAACACATATGTAATTTATCGTAAGTCCACAGAAAGACCCATACCCTTCCTTGGCTACCAGGAGGAAATCACCACTGCCCTTATATACCCCAACGGCCCACCACAAAACATTCGTTCCGATGTAATTAGCAGACTCTCTGAACGCCACTTTCCTGATAAAATCCCTCCCAGACCAACAGGCCGAAGACATCAGAAAAAATGTCGGGTGTGCAGCAAACGAGGAGTGAGAAGAGACACCACTTATCACTGTGCCCAATGCCCTTCCCAACCAGGCCTCTGCATAGGTGACTGTTTCCGCCGTTACCATACTTCAGTGAATTATTAGTGAAGTATGGTAACCATAACCCTCACTTCCTGCCATTTACCTTCAAACCCCTTATGCCTCTGCTTGCTCTGTAACTGACCCTGGCTTGTTATTCGACCACGCTTCTGCCTACTGATTCTGTTTATGCCTCTGCCTGATCTGGAACTGACCCTGGACTGTTATTCGACCACGCTTCTGCCTACTGATTCTGTACATACCTCTGCCTGATCTGGAACTGACCCTGGACTGTTTGACCATGCCTTTTGCCTGCCTCTTGGACTGATCTTGTACCCTCTGTGGACTAGTGGGATTCATAACAGGGGTCTCACATATGTGAGGGGCTCCAGAATAGTTTTTTTGGATGAAGAAGACAATTTCCTTTGTTTTCTCATTCCTAGATTAGGGTCTGGATACTCGGAGGCTTCAAAGAGATTTGGGTGGGAGAAGCCTCTACCCCTATCCCCATTCTGTCCTGAACAAGGCCCTACTTCTGCCTGCTGCCTGTAGGACCTATACCATCATGCCTCTGCCTGTCGCATGAACTGACCACAGCACATGGATGGACCATGTTCCTGCCTACTACCAGGACCAATATTTTGGCAATGCTGACGATCTCTGCCTGCACTGACCTTGGACTGTATATGGACAGTATCCCTGCCTGCTGCCAATATTGACTATGGACAGTATACCTGCCTGTTGCCTGGAAAATTGTGTTCACTTTTGCTGACCAAGTCCCTGCCTGCTGCCTGGACCAGTGCTATCATCCTGTGGACAACTGCGCTGCTAAAACCACAGGTAATCTTTTGTTTACTCTTTTCTCAGTAGAATATATTTTGGGGTGTAATTCTTGGTATGTGCATGCTATGTGTCCCTGGAACACCTGATGGTGTTCCTTGCATGTTGGGCCTCTGTATGTGGCCAAGCTGTGTAAAAGTCTCACATATTTGGTATCGTTATACTCAGGAGGAGTAGTAGAACGTATTTTGGGGTGTCATTTTTGCTATGTACATGCTATGTGTTGGAAATATCTTATAAATGTACAACTTTGCGTAAAAAAATGCGTTTTCATTTTTTTCCCACATTTTCCCAAAACTTCTGGAAAAAAATGAACCATTCAAACGACTCAATATGCCTCATAGATTATACGTTGGGGTGTTAGCTTTCCAAAATGGGGTCACTTTGTGGGCATTTCCATTGTCCTGGTGCTCCAGGGCCTTCAAAAATGTAATAGGTGGTTGAGAAATGAGATGTGTAATTTATGCCCCTAGAACGCCTAATGGTGCTATTTCAATATTGGGCCTCTGTATGTGGCCAGGCTGTGTAAAAGTCTCACACATTTGGTATCGTTATACTCAGGAGGAGTAGTAGAATGTATTTTGGGGTGTCATTTTTGCTATGTACATGCTATGTGTTGGAAATATCTTATAAATCGACAACTTTGCGTAAAAAAAATGCGTTTTCATTTTTTTCCCACATTTTCCCAAAACTTCTGGGAAAAAAATGAACCATTCAAACGACTCAATATGCCTCATAGATTATACGTTGGGGTGTTAGCTTTCCAAAATGGGGTCACTTTGTGGGCATTTCCATTGTCCTGGTGCTCCAGGGCCTTCAAAACTGTAATAGGTGGTTGAGAAATGAAATGTGTAATTTATGCTCCTAGAACGCCTGATGGTGCTATTTCAATATTGGGCCTCTGTATGTGGCCAGGCTGTGTAAAAGTCTCACACATTTGGTATCGTTAGCAAAACGTATTTTGGGGTGTCATTTGTGGTATACACATGCCATGTGAGAGAAATAACCTATTACATTAAAAATTTTGTGAGAAAAAAAAAAAAAAAAAATCTTCATTTTGCAAAGAATTGTGGGAAAAAGATGACAACATCAAAAACCTCACCATGCATCTTAGTAAATACCTTGGAATGTCTACTTTCAAAAAAGGGGTTATTTGGGGGGTATTTGTACTTTCCTGACTTGTTCTGGTCGCAAGAAATGAGATAGGCCACCAGTACATCAGGTGTGATCAATTTTGTGCGATTCGCACCACAGCTTGTAGACTCTCTAACTTTCACAAAGACCAAATAATATCCAATAATTTGGGTTATTTTTACCAAAGATATGTAGCAGTATAAATTGTGGCCAAAATTTATGAAAAGAAAATTATAATTTGCAAAATTTTATCACAGAAACAAAGAAATATGCGTTTTTTTTCAAAATTTTCGGTCTTTTTTCAAAATTTTTGTTTTTTTTTCATTTATAGCGCAAAAAATAAAAACCCCAGAGGTGATCAAATACCACCAAAAGAAAGCTCTATTTGTGGGAAAAAAAAGGACACAAAATTCATTTGGGTACAGTGTTGCATGACTGAGTAATTGTCATTCAAAGTGTGAGAGCACCAAAAGCTGAAAATTGGTCTGGTCAGGAAGGGTGTTTAAGTGCCCAGTAAGCAAGTGGTTAAGGAGGAACAAAAAAAAAAAAGCAAAAAAAAGCACTTCTTTACAAAAAACATTTGAAATTTATCGCATCATTTAATCCAGGATATTGTAAAGCAGATAATTCATATATCCATTTAGTCTCTCGTTGCAGGAGAATTCTGTCATAGTTACCCTCTCTGGGGCCCGGGGGAAATACTCTAATGCAAAAAAATGCATCTTACTTCTATCAAAATTATGGTTCATGCCAACATGGCAGCTTATTGGTGTTTCCATGCGTTTTTTAGCTATGAGAGAGACATGGTCCCTAATTCTGCAAAAAAATTGTCTTTTAGTTTTACCAACGTAAAAGGCGCCACACTCACACTGCATTATATAAACAATGCCCGTGGACTGGCAATTAACAGAGAACTTGGGCTTGAATCTGCGACCATTGGGTAAAATAAAAGTGCTTGCTGCATGGATGTACCTGCAGAAACTGCACCTGTGGCACGGTCTTGAGCCTTCAACATCAAGTTTAGGCTCAAGACTTTTAGGCTGTGTTAGAGTTTTGCCTGGTCATGTGTACAGTTAGGTGCACATGACAGGCCCAGAACCAGGCCTGGTTGGATGCTTTGGGTATTCATTTAACTAACATTGCAGGGGCTTCTGTCCATTTGCTTCTTACTGCACAAACCGTGTTTCAACTATTGAATTTGGACCAGCAAGTTCATATAAGCAGAGCCTTGGCTGATCCTATTGTTCCACTATATTTAGGTAATGGCACATTGGCCTACTCTCTTTTGAACATGGTGCGATTTATATGCATACACATACTTAGACCTTTCATGTTTGTTTAGGTCCTATTTTTGGCAGCTTTCCTATGACCTCCGATATGGACCGCCCAGCATCAATTTTTGGGCTCTTATCTTGATCCCAACACATTAGAACATAGTCGAATGGGACACGCAGTTGTACAACAAATATGGTGTGTAGGTGAGATCATATTATGGATATATATTGTTTATATTATAAACATGTGTTTCAATGCTTTTTTCTTGACCCCTATACATACTTCATTGTATCTGATAACTTTAAGTTATTATGTCTTAGTGTTTGTTAGCATGAACTATATTCATGTATGTATCCAATTTTGATTTATGTATGTATTCATTTCATTTACAGTTTATCTACTAGATTTACCAACTACTCCTGAGGAAGCTAATTTTCGGAGCGAAACATGTTGAGTGGTATATTCTACAAGCTCCATAAACTGTATCAAAACCTTTAATCAAATAATGTTATTAAGTGTTTTTATTTTTTATATTGTTTTGTATCTCTTTTTTGTAATAAAAATTTTGATATTGTTTCTATTACGATATATCAGCACCTGCAAAGTCCCTAAGGGATTCCTTGCCCCTGTTGTGTTTTTCCATGTATGTGCAGCTGCGTACCTACCCCGACAAGTTTTTTAATTTTAGCCGGATGTCCATTGTCACATTTGATCTGCTCTTAGAAAAAGTACGACCTGTTCTGACATTCATGGACACCAATATGAGAAACAGTGTGTCACCAGAGGAACGTCTGTTGGTAACGATCAGGTATGTGTATATATTTATAAAATATATTTATCTATAGATGTACAGATTATTTTTTTTTCTGTCCTTTATTTTAAAATAAATAATGTCTATTTATAGCAAATTATCTAATTTTTTTAAATATCTAAAATTTTCTTGTGGCAATTTTTAAAAAAATTTCATTATTTCTAATATAAAACAATATTAAAATAGTTATTTTTATTTTTTTAATCTTAATATATTTTTTTATTCATTTTTTCTAGTTTCAAATTGTTTTATTTAAAAGCAAATCTATGTTAATTAGATTTTTTATAATTGTTTTAAATTTATTTGGCCAATTTTTTAATATATTTTTATGGTGAAATATGTATTGATTAATATATTTTAATTCTTTGCTGCTCTATATTGTAGTATAATATTTTTTAATGCCTTAATAAAATATCCAGAATCCTAACCCTAACCATTCATCCTAACCCTAACCACTAACCCTACCCCTAACCCTAAACAATAACCCTAACACTAACCACTAACCCTAACCCCTAACAGCTAACCCTATCCCTTACACTAACCCTAACCCTAAACAACCCTAGCCCTAACCCTAATCCAACCCTTAATCCTAAACAATAACCCTAACCCTAACGGATAACCACTTACCATAACACACAACCCTAATGACCAAATTACATTGCCGCAGATGGTCACAGTTGACTTTGAGGCCATGTATCTCTGATGCAGAAAAGTGCATGACATTTTGTGACCCGATTTTGGGGCCCCCTATCTCGGGGTCACTTGGTGATAGGAACCTCAAATTTAGATATGTTGTAGTGCTAGTTCCACAGTGTATGTATACCGAATTTGGGGTTCCTGGCAATAAGTGACTCCAAGATATGGGCCCCCAAATTCGGGTCACAAAATGTCATTCTCTGATGCAGAAAAGTGCATGACATTTTGTGACCCGACTTTGGGGCTCCCTATCTCGGGGTCACTTCGTGATAGGAACCTCAAATTTGGATATGGTATAGTGCTATTTCCATAGTATCTACATACCGATTTTGGGATTTCTGGCAATAAGTGGCCCCAAGATATGGGCCCCCAAAGTCGGATCACAAAATGTAATTCTCAGATCATATTTCTGAGTTTTCAGGTCCAAAAAATTGGGTTCCTTTAAAAACGCTTATAAACGCAAACGCGGCTAAACGCAACGTCTGAAACGTGGAAATTTTTGCGTCTGAACCCATTTTTTTGCTTCTGGAAAAACGAGGTTAAACGCAACTGCATAAAAGCGGCAAAAAACGAGACTGTGTGCATGGACACATAGGATAACATTTAATGAGTTCAGGGGCAGTTGAAAAAAGTGTCCAACTGCATCTGAACACGTGTTTAACAGTGTCTCGTGTGCATGAGGCCTAAATCCGTATGATCTTCTAAAATATTTCCCTTATTTAGGCCTGATGCCAACAACAAATATTTCCTTGCTCAAAAAGAAAAAACTTTTGTGGAATTAACCTGTGTTAAATCCTCTAGTTTTTTCATATGAAATAAATATAGTGTGGCAGCACGCAGGTAAAATCACCTGGTTGTATTCAGGATGGGAAATATGTGTGTCCTAGATTCAGGCTTTATGCAGACTTTTACAATTAGAGGGGAAGAGTTAATGAGCCCAGCTGTAGTAAGTGGGCTCATTAAGACCTCTACAAAAAACCCCAGCATGCATAGGGAGATGCTCCATCCTGGAACCAGTTTTGTGTGTATAGACTGGGGAGTCTGAGATCTGTTCTGTACGGTGAGTTAACGCCTGTGTGGCAAACCCCTACAATAGAGACAGGGACTGGGGCAGCACAAGGCTGCACCCAGTTGTTAGACAGGGAGTCTACGTGTGTAGTTAGAGGTCAAGCTGACCAGGATTTATTTTCTTGTTTTATTTTGTTTGGCTGTTATATGTATCATTGCATGTAGCCTAAATAAACCGGATCTTTTGTTTTTTTGCACCTACACCGCTGTCTGCTGTGCCTGACTTTGTGTTGTGAACCCATCCAGGGGGTCACACACACCCGCTACCGAGCTAACCCCCTCACAGTTGGTGGAGAATTTTGGCAGTTTTTTTTTCAATTTTTTTTTAAAAGGCCAGCATGGAGGAGATACTGAGACAGCTGGCTCCAGCAAATGCAAATCAGCAGCAAGCAAATGCAAATCAGCAGCAAACAAATGCGGCTTTACAAAAGAGCCTTGCAGCTCAACAACAAGCCCAGCAGCAGGCAAATGCAAATCAGCAGCAGACAAATGCAACTTTGCAGCAGAGTTTGGAAGCTCAGCAACAAGCCCAGCAGCAGACAAATGCAACTTTGCAGCAGAGTTTGGAAGCTCAGCAACAAGCCCAGCAGCGATCTGAAGCCCGCTTCATAGACCTGTTGCAGAAGCAAGAGCAGAATTTTCAACAGCAAATAGAGACATTGATACAGCAACGTCCGCAGACCAATGAGGCACGTGGGTACAATAATACCGCATCCTTTGGTGTGAGCCGTTTACTGACAAAAATGACTGGAGAGGATGATCCGGAGGTGTTTTTGACCACATTTGAAAGGACTGCTGAAAGGGAAAAGTGGCCTAAGGAGCAATGGGCTGGACTGGTGGCCCCTCTGTTAACTGGGGAATCGCAGAAAGCTTATTATGACCTAGAGCCTGACCAAGCAAAAGACTATGTGGTGCTAAAAGCAGAAATATTGGCACGGCTGGGTGTCACCCTGGCAGTCCGGGCTCAGCGTGTGCATAACTGGACTTTTCAGGTTGGAAAACCTCCCAGGTCTCAAATGTATGATCTCATTCACCTGAGCAGGAAGTGGCTGCAGCCAGAGATTTTGACCGCACCAAACATTGTGGAACGTGTGGTTATGGATCGTTTCCTGAGAGCTCTTCCTACTGCCATCCAAAAATGGGTAAGCCATGGAGACCCAGAAAATGCAGATAAACTTGTGGATCTGGTTGAGAGGTACTTGGCTACAGAGAACCTGACCACCTCTTCCAGGGACTCACGGACTTTCCCCCCTAAGACCAGATCATCCCCAGTGGCGGGTAAGATGACTCCAAGGGGTGAGGGTGGAGAGAGTGAGAGGGTGGGAGTTCTACCTAAGGTCTGGCGGGAGCAGCCCAGGAAGCCCATGCTGCAAGAGGCAGCGAAAAAAATTATTTGCTACCGCTGCCGGCAAGAGGGACATATTGCAGCCAATTGCCCAGTTGTGGATGAGCCTATGCAATGTGACTTTATAAGGGAGAGACGTCAGTCGCTGTTTGCGACAGTTGCATGCACGGCCATTCGGGGACCTGAGAAACATTTATGTAAAATGTGTATTAATGGTACACATGTTGATGTGTTGCTAGATTCAGGTAGCCTGGTAACATTGATAAAAGCTGAATTAGTTACTACAGAGGTCTCTGGGAAGAACAGGGTGGCTGTTATTTGTGTGCATGGGGACACCCGAGAGTATCCTGTAACTTCAGTGTTTTTTGAGACCCCCAAAGGTAACCTCTCTCATCAGGTGGGGTTAGTGTCTCAGTTACCACATGATGCTATTGTGGGAAGGGATTTTCCAAAATTCTGGGAACTCTGGGATTGTCCTGAGGCCCCCATTGGTGCCCCTATAAACCAGGAAGATGGCCAGAATTCCTCTGGGAGTGGTGAGGACTCTCCTGAATTTCCTTTGTCGGTATTGGAAACTCGAGAAACTGGGGAGGAGCCAACATCCTCAGATGAAAACATGCCGTCTGTGGAGTTTTCGGATCTTGAGGTTCACAGGGAAAATTTTGCCACAGAACAGTTAAAAGACCCCACCCTAATAAAGGCACGGGAAAATGTGGTGAAAATTGATGGCGAGTTAGTGAACCCAGATAAGACTTGCCCTTATCCTTACTTCACTATGGAAAGGGACCTGCTATATCGAGTGACTCAAAGGGCAGAAGAAACCATTGAGCAACTTGTAGTACCCAAACCTTACAGGAAGTTGGTGTTAGAATTGGCTCATGGACACATTCTGGGAGGTCATCTGGGGACAGAGAAAACCAGAGAGAGGGTATTGCAGAGATTCTATTGGCCTGGGGTCATGAAGGAAATAGAAAAGTATTGTTCCTCCTGCCCTGTGTGTCAGAAGTCGGCACCTATGCCACATTTCCGTAACCCACTGGTACCTCTTCCTATCATTGAGGTCCCCTTTGAGAGGATCGCAAAGGATTTGGTAGGTCCGATAATGAAGTCTGCTAGGGGGCATCAGTACATTTTGGTTATATTGGACTATGCCACCCGTTATCCGGAAGCAATTCCTCTCCGAAATACCTCGGCCAAAACCATAGCCAAAGAGCTATCCCTTGTTTTTAGCCACGTGGGTATTTGTAAGGAACTGCTTACGGACCAAGGTACACCCTTTATGTCCCGGGTTATGAAAGAATTATGCAAGTTGTACAAAGTGAAGCAATTGCGTACATCTGTGTATCACCCCCAAACAGATGGGTTGGTTGAAAGATTCAACAAAACCCTAAAACAGATGTTAAAGAAGGTGGTGGATAGAGATGGAAAGAATTGGGATTGTCTAATACCCTATCTGATGTTTGCCATTAGGGAGGTACCCCAATCCTCTAAGGGTTTCTCACCCTTCGAGTTGCTCTATGGGAGACACCCAAGAGGGCTGCTCGATATCGCCAAGGAAACTTGGGAAAATGAGAGTTCTCCTCACAGGAGTGTGATTGAGCATGTCGCCCTGATGCAAGATAGAATTGCACAGGTAATGCCAATTGTAAAGGAACATTTAACCCAAGCGCAGTTAGCACAGCAGAGAGTGTACAACCGTGGGGCCAAGACCCGTACTTTTTCCCCGGGGGATAGGGTCTTGGTGCTAGTCCCTACGGTTGAAAGCAAATTTCTGGCCAAATGGCAAGGTCCATATGAAGTAATTGAAAAAATTAGTGAGGTGAACTACAGGGTTAGACAGCCAGGAAGGCGAAAGCCGGAGCAGATCTATCACGTCAATCTGCTGAAAGCCTGGAGGGATAGGGAATCCCTAGTCGCAGAGACTTTGTCACAAGTACAGCCTGATTGCTTAGTTCCTGAGGTTGGAATAGCAGACACCTTATCGAAACCCCAACAACAGGAGGTTAAAGAGTTTGTACTTCGTAACAAAGAGATTTTCTCTGAGCTTCCGGGACAAACATCTAGCGTAGAGCATGACATTATCACCCCGCCAGGAGAAAGGGTAAAACTAAAACCTTATAGAATACCAGAGGCCCGACGGGAGGCAATACGTGGGGAGGTTCAAAGGATGCTGGAATTGGGTGTGATAGAGGAGTCCCAGAGTGACTGGTCCAGTCCTATTGTACTAGTGCCCAAACCTGATGGGAGCTGGCGGTTTTGTAACGATTTTAGACAATTAAATAAAGTTACAAAATTTGACACCTACCCCATGCCGCGTATAGATGAGTTGATTGACCGGCTGGGAACAGCCCGATATATGACAACTCTTGATCTCACCAAAGGGTATTGGCAAATTCCCCTGGCTGAGTCGGCCAAGGAAAAAACTGCGTTTGTAACCCCAGATGGGGCATTCCAATATAAGAGAATGCCGTTTGGGTTACAGAATGCACCGGCAACATTCCAGCGGAAAATAGATACGATTCTGAGGCCCCATCAGAAATACGCTGCAGCTTACCTGGATGATGTGATTATCCATAGCACAGACTGGGTCTCACATTTGCCAAAAGTACAAGCAGTCCTAGACTCTATCCGGGAAGCTGGGTTTACGGCCAATCCAAAGAAGTGTACCATTGGACAGGAGGAGGCCAAATATCTTGGGTACACTATTGGGAGGGGGGTGATAAAACCCCAAGTCAATAAAGTCGAGGCCATACAGAGTTGGCCACGTCCCAACAGCAAGAAACAGGTACGAGCCTTTCTGGGAATCGCTGGCTATTATCGACGATTCATTCCCCATTTTGCTTCTCAGGCTGTGCCCCTCACCAACCTGACAAAAGGGAAAGAGTCGGTTATGGTTAAATGGTCCCCAGAGGCTGAAGAAGCATTTCAGTCCTTAAAAACAGCCTTATGTAGCCAGCCAGTGTTGTACTCACCAGACTTCTCTAAGGACTTCGTGGTACAAACTGATGCATCAGACGTTGGGTTAGGAGCAGTGTTATCCCAGGTCTGGAACGGGGAAGAGCACCCAGTCATTTACCTCAGCAGGAAGTTGAAGTCCCATGAGGTAAATTACTCCACGATTGAGAAGGAATGTTTAGCAGTGAAGTGGGCTCTAGATTCCCTTCGGTACTATCTGCTAGGTAGGCACTTTGACCTGGTGACTGATCACGCTCCTTTAAAGTGGATGGCTCAAAACAAGGAGACCAATAGAAGGGTAAATAGGTGGTTCCTGGCCCTACAGGAATTTAACTTTACAGTTAAGCATCGCCCTGGTGTTAAAATGGGGAATGTGGATGCTTTGTCTCGGATACATGCGTGTCTGGCTGCTTGTGTTACAACCCCAAGGTTGAAACAAGAAGGGGGGGTATGTGGCAGCACGCAGGTAAAATCACCTGGTTGTATTCAGGATGGGAAATATGTGTGTCCTAGATTCAGGCTTTATGCAGACTTTTACAATTAGAGGGGAAGAGTTAATGAGCCCAGCTGTAGTAAGTGGGCTCATTAAGACCTCTACAAAAAACCCCAGCATGCATAGGGAGATGCTCCATCCTGGAACCAGTTTTGTGTGTATAGACTGGGGAGTCTGAGATCTGTTCTGTATGGTGAGTTAACGCCTGTGTGGCAAACCCCTACAATAGAGACAGGGACTGGGGCAGCACAAGGCTGCACCCAGTTGTTAGACAGGGAGTCTACGTGTGTAGTTAGAGGTCAAGCTGACCAGGATTTATTTTCTTGTTTTATTTTGTTTGGCTGTTATATGTATCATTGCATGTAGCCTAAATAAACCGGATCTTTTGTTTTTTTGCACCTACACCGCTGTCTGCTGTGCCTGACTTTGTGTTGTGAACCCATCCAGGGAGTCACACACACCCGCTACCGAGCTAACCCCCTCACAATAGTGATACAAAAAGTTAAAATTATTTCCTGTGTTTTGGTGAAAATGTTGTGCTTATTAGGTGGTTTATGCTCCTAAATACCTCCAAATAAACCATGTGATCCAAAAAGTGCTAGAAACAAAATTTATAAAATTAACAAATGTTATAAAAATATGTAGTGGTGACACTTTGGACAAAGTGTCTGCCATGTGCAAATTTAGTTTTTACCTCAGAACAGTAAAGAGGTTCTGTGGGCTGATTGTGTATGTTTAACTTTGACATCAGTTTGGCTGGGCTGTGTTAGAGTTTTGCCTGGTCATGTGTACAGTTAGGTGCACATGACAGGCCCAGAACCAGGCCTGTTTGGACGCTTTGGGTATCAGCGTTCTCCGAAACCAGTGGGTGCGTCTGGCCCCGCTGAGGAGTCTGGGGAAGGGTACTTAAGATGTTGAAGTTACGTGTTCAGGGTTCGTTCGTGAGGCCATAGCTGCCTGTTCCTGATTCTGGACCGGGCTAGCCCCGCAAGGGGTCCCGGTCACGGGAACGTGCATCGCTCCGCAACATGCTTCGGTTGACTAACCCCATTAGACTTGCCTGGTCTGAGGTAAGGATCCGTCTGTTCCCGAGTCTCGGAACCTGCTGGTCCAAGGCGCAGTAGCTGAGGGAGAATTCAAGGCGTCCGGGTGTGCTCTCGTGTTGGGGGGGCACTGCAGCTCGTGTAAGCAACCGGGGGAGGACTCTTCGGAGGAGGGCCAACAAGCTGGCAAGAAGTGCCTGGTTGCTGAGTTGTGAAGGACACTAACGAATCCCCGCTTTTCCAGTACTGCCAAGGAGACAGAGAACGTTCCAGGTACTGAGGAAAAGGTTTCTGTTCACTTTCTGTTACAAGTTACTCAAGGTCAGAGATTTCACAAGTTCTGGATCAAAGTGCAGACTGCCATAATCTCTGGCTAGAGATTTGTTCAGCTTTGAGGTGCCCAGCTGCGAGTGGCTACTCTCTGGGTTGTATTAGAGACTTTCTGACAATTAGCAGTTCAAGCTGCCTGAGTTTCTTCACCCTTGCCCTCTGTTCCCATACGAGACTGTGTTTGTTGGATGGTACCCCTGCAAATAAAAACCTTTCTATAGGACTTTTATGGTGTTAGCGTCCAAAGTTTTTGGGTACTAACTCTGGGAACTCCTAGATATGGAAGAACAAGCCAAGCGGAGGTAACCGGTAAGCCCAAAAGTCAAAGTCGCCCTATCAAGGGTTATGGCCGCTACAAATTCATCAAAAATATAATTACATCCATCAATAATTAATTAATTAAACTATTACCATTAATATCACATACGTGCACAGGAGATAGACAGGTGTATGTGCCTATATATATATATATATATATATATATATATATATATATATCACCTTTACAACTCTATCTTCATATACACAAAGAGACTAGTGCTTTAATATAATAAACAAAGTGACTCCGTGCATCCGTGAGAAAAGAAAATCAACGAATGCTTAATTTTCTCTCTCTCTCTCTCTCTCTCTCTCTATATATATATATATATATATATATATATATATCATATACAGAAAGTGACTAGTGCTCAAAATAATAAACAAGCAAAAGTGACTCGGTGCTCTAAAATAGTCCCATAAGCAATACAGCTTTTTGGGAATGATTCCTTCTCGTATGAATGGTGCGTGGTGCTGTAATCCGTGCTCCTATTGCCAATACACTCACCGCAAACCCCTTACCCCTCCTGGTGTGTAGCAATCGGAGGGTCCTGGGATTCGGTGTGATGGCACTATTTATATTGGTATCTCATTTGGTCACCACATAAAAGAGAAGGGAATGCCCATAGTATAGTTCCGTTTTAAAATCAAAATTTATTATAACAGATAATCTACTCACATTTCAATGAATATACACAAGCGAAATCAAGCATACATACTGTATTATCAGAAACAAGAAGTGACGCAATGCCGTTTTACGCGTTTCATCATCAGAAGTCTCTTTTGGTCTCTATTTCACCCACTTCATAAGCCTCTTCTTCCTCCACATCCTTTGGTTGTTGTTTTGGGATTTCCCCTTCTTTAGGCTGTTGGGGGTCCCTGGTGACTTCAGACATCCCTAGTCTTTTCTCCCCTAATTTATGTCTGTAATATCCAAGGTCAACTCCTTATGGATACTTAACCACTTCAGCCCCGGACCAATTTTCAGCCTAAGGACCAGAGGTCTTTTTACAATTTCGCACTGCACTGCTTTAACTGGTAATTGCGCAGTCATGCAATGTTGTACCCAAACTAAATTTGCGTCCTTTTCTT
This sequence comes from Lithobates pipiens, assembly GCF_037356315.1. Lineage (NCBI taxonomy): Eukaryota > Metazoa > Chordata > Amphibia > Anura > Ranidae > Lithobates > Lithobates pipiens. The sequence goes on along the minus strand of NW_027507748.1, from coordinate 220,803,159 downwards.
CCCACAAATAGAGCTTTCTTTTGATGGTATTTGATTGCCTCTGCGATTTTTATTTTTTGCGATATAAATGGAAAAAGACCGAAAATTTTGAGAAAAAAATATATTTTCTACTTTTTGTTATAAGAAAAATCGAATAAACTCAATTTTAGTCATACATTTAGGGCAAAATTTATTCAGCCACATGTCTTTAGTAAAAAAAAAATGTCAATAAGCGTATATTTATTGGTTTGCGCAAAAGTTATAGCGTCTACAAACTAGAGTACATTTTCTGGAATTTACACAGCTTTTAATTTACGACTGCCTATCTCATTTTTGCTAAAAGTGCTAAAATGGCAGGGCAGTACAAACCCCCCCCCCCAAATGACCCCATTTTGGAAAGTAGGCACCCCAAGGAAATTGCGGGGCATGTTGAGCCCATTGAATATTTTTTTTTTGTCCCAAGCGATTGAATAATGACACAAAAAAAAAAGTTTACAAAAAGTTGTCACTAAATGATATATTGCTCACACATGCCATAGTTATATGTGGAATTGCACCCCAAAATATATTCTGCTGCTTCTCCTGAGTACGAGGATACCACATATGTGGGACTTTTTGGGAGTCTAGCTGCGTACGGCACCCCGAAAACCAATCACTGCCTTCAGGGTTTCTAAGGGTGCAAATTTTTGATTTCCCTCCTCACTACCTATCACAGTTTCGAAGGCCATAAAATGCCAAAATAGCACAAAACCCCCCCATTTTGGAAAGTAGACACCCCAAGCTATTTACTGAGAGGCATGTTGAGTCCATGAAATATTTTATATTTTGCCACAAGTTGCAGGAATATTAAAAAAAAAATGTTTGCGCACAAAGTTGTCACTAAATGATATATTGCTCACACATGCTATGGGCATAAGTCAAACTACACCCCAAAAATAAATTCTGCTGCTTCTCCCGAGTACGGGGATACCACATGTGGGGGACTTTTTGGGAGCCTAGCCACGTACGGGACCCCGAAAACCAAGCACTGCCTTCCGGATTTAAATATAAAAGCTACCAAAAAAAACTGTTAGCGATCGCAGGGATCAGGCCTGACTCTGCGAATGCTGCAGTTATGTGTTTAGTGTTTTATAAGTGACAGTGATCGATCGATACTGCACTTGGGTGGGCTGGGCAGAGGGGCAAAACGCAGGTGCTAGCAGGTATCTGGGCTGATCCTGCTAACAATGCGTTTTTTTGGAACCCTAAATCCCTGGAATCCCTGTACTGCATTAGTTCCACTGTGCAGATTAACGACAGTTTTTCACCCGATTCCATATATTTTGGATCTCCCAGGTATCTCAGTCTACTGGCGAGAAGTTAACACCACTTGTCTACCAACTTTTTTGCACGCATTGTAAAATCTTCATTTTTGCTAGCAATGACTCTAAACTAAAAAAAAAAAGTATATAGTTGATCGTCAAATGCATATCTACACGAAAAAATGCACACAAAATAATTTGTACACAATACTATACACATTTTTTGGTAAAATTTAAAAGATGATGTTTACCTCACATGTATGGCACAATTTTTGTTTACGTGCTCATCCTAATGCTGTATGTTTGAATTGGGATGTATATGGGGGTGCTTTACATTTTTTTTTTTATATCATTTTTTTTTACACTTTTTCCATTTTTTTTTATAGATTTATATTGCCAACAAGCCCCCTATGTAATAGCATGGGTGGGTAATGACAGCTTCTTTATGGAAACATCAGCCCTCCCCTGCCCCCACTGCAGATTATCAAGCATAGATCACACTAGATTAGCTGCATCCTTGGCTAAGTAACCAAGGAGTGACAACTTTGGACCCAGAAGTGACATGACCAGGGTAGTCTAAAGGCCCCCACTATTACCTGTTGCCCATATACTCCAACCTCCACCCCCCATGTTATTCCATAAGTAAGAGACCACACCTTGCTTTGGAGTAAAATGGCCACAACAGCCTTTATTACAAACCTCAAAAATACTCCAACCAAAATATATATAAATATATATAAATATATATCTCCATAAATATATATATATAACCAAGAAAATGTGCAATATAAAATATACTTGTAAACATAAACATATAACCAATAACACACAAACATGCCCGGTCTGGTGATCTCTGACGGTGACCCATAACTTTACCAACCAACAAGTCACTGCGGTACCCACTTCCCACTTCTCCAGGCCTCGAGCTGTGACCGCTCGGAGACAACCTCCGCAGTGACAACCATACCGGTATTCCCTCCAACGTTCAGGAATACACCGGAGGGACCCATCTTAGCAATGGGCCCCCCACCCCATATCAGATGACTTCTGATTTTTACCGCCAACCGTCAAAGACCACCAGACACACACCGCCAGCATCCAATTCCAACTCCACAGCTGTCATGACATGCGATCCACGGCTCCTGCAAGACAAAAAAAAACAAACAAACACAACAACCAAAAACCCATCTGAAAAAGTAGGGAGGGAGGGTGGGACAACTGCCTCCTCTCTGGTTCCCCTCCGACGGACTGGCTCAAAGCTCCGCCCCCTCCACCTTTTAAGCCGCTCCGCCCCCCTACAGCAACGGACACTCCCAGCTCCTCCTCCCAGCTTCTGCCTACAAATTAACCCCCTGCTGCCCTATCCATCCCTGTCATGCCCGGTCCTCCGTTATCTTCCTTGCAGTCATTGCACTCCGGGCCTCACTTGACCAGGGTAGTCTAAAGGCCCCCACTATTACCTGTTGCCCATATACTCCAACCTCCACCCCCCATGTTATTCCATAAGTAAGAGACCACACCTTGCTTTGGAGTAAAATGGCCACAACAGCCTTTATTACAAACCTCAAAAATACTCCAACCAAAATATATATAAATATATATAAATATATATCTCCATAAATATATATATATAACCAAGAAAATGTGCAATATAAAATATGCTTGTAAACATAAACATATAACCAATAACACACAAACATGCCCGGTCTGGTGATCTCTGACGGTGACCCATAACTTTACCAACCAACAAGTCACTGCGGTACCCACTTCCCACTTCTCCAGGCCTCGAGCTGTGACCGCTCGGAGACAACCTCCGCAGTGACAACCATACCGGTATTCCCTCCAACGTTCAGGAATACACCGGAGGGACCCATCTTAGCAATGGGCCCCCCACCCCATATCAGATGACTTCTGATTTTTACCGCCAACCGTCAAAGACCACCAGACACACACCGCCACAGCCCACAAGGGTGACTACCTTACCCTTGCGGGCCACCCCACACCCGTAACGCCCTTCGGATGCCCTCCTGCAGACCCAAGGACCACAAATCAATCCCTACATCAGACAGATGCACCCCATCCCGCCTAAGGTACATGCCCACATTGCACTCCAATTCCCGGTGGCGAACCACAATCCCGCCCTGCCTGGCCACAAAACGCCCAATAACCTTATTGACCCGAATGCGGGTCTTCTGGATGCTCGACACCGAAAAGCGGGAACGCAGCCGCAGAAAATCAGACTTGATCTCCGCCAGCAAGTCCCGGATCTTCACGACCCCCAGGTCATTCCCCCCCGCGTGAATCACCAACACCGCCGGGGGACCCCCCCGAGACACATGTCTCTCAATCTCCGACACCAAGCTACCCCAGCGCAGCCCAGGGACGCCCAACCACCGCAAACACGCCTCCCCCCTGGAAATCCCCAGCTGCCTGCCCTCCGGACGCTGATCTCCTCTCCTGGCCCCCCAACACACGTAGGAGTGGCCCACGATCCAGACGAGGCGAGCCGTACCTCCATCTGAAAGAAAAAACAACAACGTAAAAGCACCCCAACCCCCAGCAAACAACCCACCAGCAAAAAACCCCCAGAGAAAGGAACAAAACAGCGAGCTTAACACAAAGTCACACACAGTAACATACCAACATGAAAAGAGAACCATACCCGCAACCCCAGCACAGGCAGTGCAGTAAACCCACCAAACTAAATCCCGTGCCCGTCCTATGCCGGAGTTCAAACCCCTGTTAGTTTTTTTTTTTTTGAAAGAGCACAAAACTACAATTAAAGTTAAACCAAGTGCGGCCTGACGTAAGAACGAAAACGCCGCGACTCCCATCTCCCAATCCTGCGAACCGCAGCCTCATCCAAACCGCACCGGGCTGCCTCCGTGGCCGCCCCGATCCGGAACAAATGGGATGCAAACTCCTTCCCAACCAGGCCTACCGCCCGTAAACACTTACGAAAAACCGACACAAACTGGTATCTCGACAAGAAGGACCCTTCAGCGTGACACAGGAATGGTCCCTCCCCCCCAACACGGATTTCGCGAAAATACCGCACCGCCGCCACCGGGCACACCCCCGATCCCGGTAGAGCAAACAGCGACACCAGCACCCCTCTGCCCAGCTGATCCGTCTTGGACCTGCGCAGCCAGAGGCCAACCCTGTCCGCCCCCAAGCGCACCTCCCCGTCAAACAACCCCCCGGCCACGTGCTTGGACGGGCTAACCAACTCCCCAACGCGAAAAGCCGCATAAAACGCTAAAGAAAAAGCAGCCCGAAACAATCGCACCTCATACTCCAAAGAACACACCACCCCCAACTGAGCACAGATCGCCTGCAAAATAGCAAACGTCACTGGCCTCCTCGTATCCTGAACCCTGCAGCGCCTGCGATAACCCTTCAACGCCTGACGCACCCAAAAATCCTTCGTCCAGTCCTCAACCCGCAACAGCTTAAACAAAAAGGCCAAACCCGCCAACTTCCGACCGATCGCAGAGACCGACGCCCCACCCTCCATATTCCGAGCCAGAAAGTAGATTACTAACAACCGCCAATCAGCGCCCTGATCGACCACCCCCGCCTCCCGAACCAGACCATACCATTCCGACCAAACCTTTGAATAGGCCAACCAGGTGGGCCCACTCACTGACCGCCGAATCCATCCGGCCGCGACTCCAATGGCAGCTTCCAGATCCACTCCGGGCACGGCGCCCCGTCCGCCTCCGCGCCCGGCGCCAGCTCCCGAAACCGGTCCTACTGAAAACGAGACAGGGAGTCAGCCAACTCGTTTTCAACGCCCGGGATATGCACAGCGTAAACAAAGACATTAAGCTGCAAACAACGCAGGACCAACTGTCGCATCAAACGAATAACAGGAGGGGAAGAAGCCGACACCCGGTTCACCACCTGCACCACCCCCATGTTGTCGCAATTAATGCGCAACTTCAAATTCCGACACTCCTCCCCCCACAGCTCCAAAGCCAACATAATCGGAAAAAGTTCCAACAGGACCAGGTTGCCCAAGAACCCCGCCGTCCGCCAAGCCTCCGGCCAAGGCTCCGCACTCCACCGTCCCCGGAAAAACGCCCCGTAACCCGAGGAACCCGCCGCGTCCGTAACCAAGTCCAAATCAAAGTTACTGACCGGGCCCGCCATCCACATGGCCCGGCCATTGTAAGAAGCCAAAAATTCATGCCAGACACGCAGATCCTCACGATGCTCCCCCCCCAGCCGTATAAAGTGAGTAGGGATGCTGACCCCCGCCGTCGCCGCCGACAGCCGCCGGCAAAATATCCGCCCCATAGGAATAATTCTGCAGGCGAAATTCAGTTTACCCAAAAGCGACTGCAAGGTCCGCAACTGGACCTTACGCCGACCCTGAATCTCCCAAATCTCCCGCTGCAAATCCAACAGCTTGGCCTCTGGCAGCCGACACTCCATCGCCTGTGAATCAATCACGATCCCCAGGAAACTCAGTTCAGACGTCGGACCCTCCGTCTTATCAGCCGCCAGGGGAACCCCAAACCTGCCCGCGATGTGCTGCAACGTGGACAACAAGATCGCACACACAGCGGAGGCAGGGGGGCCCACGCAGAGAAAATCATCCAAATAATGAATGACCGACTCCAGACCCGCCGCATCCCGCACCACCCATTCCAAAAAGGAGCTAAACGTTTCAAAGTACGCACAGGAGATCGAACACCCCATCGGCAGGCACATGTCGACAAAATACTCGTCGCGCCAGCAGCATCCCAACAGCCGAAAGCTATCAGGATGAACCGGAAGCAGCCGAAAAGCCGACTCCACGTCGGCTTTGGCCATCAGTGCCCCACGCCCATACCGCCGCACCCACCGGACCGCGGCGTCAAATGACGTGTAAGAAACAGTGCACACCTCAGGGTCGATGAAATCATTCACCGAGCCCCCCTTCGGAAAGGACAGGTGATGAATGAGCCGAAACTTCCCTGGCTCCTTCTTGGGGACCACCCCCAAAGGGAAAACCACCAAGTCGGGCCAAGGTTTTTCCGCAAGCGGCCCCCACATGCGCCCCAACGCCACCTCCTTCCGCAGCTTCTTGTCCACCACCCCTTGACGTTCCAACGCCGACTTCAAATTCCTGGCAACCCGCGGTACCCCCGGCAACGAGCACGGAATCGGAAAGCCATCCCGAAACCCCGCCTCCAACAACCGAGCCGCCGCCCTATCCGGATACCTACTTAGAAAAGGGAGCATCCTTGCCAGCATCACTGGCGTCCTCCCTCTTCTGAGCGGCATCCCCGGCCCGCTTCCCTTTTCGGAAACAACGGGACAACGCGCGGGCCCCACCGCAACCGGAACACTCGTGCTTGAACTTGCACGTGCCCCCGAACTTGCAGGCACCCTCGTTATATTGCCAGCAAACCCCCCACTTTTTTCCGGCCGACAGTCCCGAGGTAGGCGCACTCCCGGCCCCCCCCTGAAAAAACTGCGGCGCAGCCCTCGCCGAAGACATCAGCCTCATCCACAGGCTGTCCTTATGGTCCCAACGCAGTTCCGGCCGCACCGCCTTGCGCTGCCGAAACTGCTCGTCGTACCGGAGCCACGCCACCCCCCCATACACCCGATGGGCTTCACCGATCGCATCCATGTAACAGAAAAGCGCCGAACAATGCTCGGGGCTTTTCTCACCGATGACACTCGCCAAGATGGCAAACGCCTGAAGCCAGTTGGAGAACGTGCGCGGAATCAGCCGATACCGCCGCTTCTCTTCGTCCTCCTTCTTGGAATCGTCGGGCTTGACCCTATCCAAGTTGAACTTCTCCAACGGGAGAAGCGAGAAAATCTCCACAAACTCCCCCTTCCAAATTTTTTCCCGGACGTCCTGTTTCAAATGAGCCCCCAGCGGGCCCTCAAAATACACGTAAACCTCGCACCGCGCCGCGTCAGCCAACCGCACAATGTCCTCACGCACAACCGCCTCCTTCTTCCCTCCGTCCACCGCCGCCACTGGCGCCGACGCGGGCGCCTCAGGGGCCACCGCGGGAGCTGCCACGGCGGCCCCCAGGGCCGTCTCCGGCACCTCCGCCGGGGGAACCCCCCACGGGGCAACAGGCGGTGGGGCCTGTCCCCGGTCAAAGCGCCCAACCAACGCCCGCAGCCCATCCATCAGATCCCGCAAAGCCCCGGCAGGGTCCCCCCCACCCGTCACCCCCCCACCCGAGGCGCCCGCCCCCCCAGCTCCCCCCCCACTGGCGGCACCGGCCACCCCGCGCCCGCATGCACTCCCCCCAACAGGCCCTGCAATGCATGCGACAGTGCCAACGCATCAGGGGACTCACCTGGCGGCCCCGGGGCGTTCCTCACCGCCGGACCGGCGACAGCACCGCTAGGATCCGGAATTGCGTCCTCGTCCGAGACCTCCCCTTCCGAGCGATCCTCTGGTCCCCACGTAGGCGGGGGTGTAAGCCCCCCGGGGGAAGAGACCCCGGAGGCCGACGTTGTAGCCCGCAGGGGAGCAGCCACACGCACAGCCGATCCATCCGCAGCAGCCTGGCGATGTGGACCAGCCCTGCCAGCCCCACGTGCAGCAGACCCCCGGGCGCTCCCTGATCCACGCCGGGTAGAACAGCCCGCAGGCGATCCTCGCACCTGCCCGGGCCCTGTGACATCTTCCCTGTCCCGAGCAGCCGCAGCCAAAGTTGAGCCACCCCGAGCCGCCCTCCCCCCATCAGCAGAGCGTTCAGCAGCAACCCGAAGTCCACCCCCCCCGCAGGCATGATGGCTGCCCTCCCCCCCTCCGCAGAGCGTCCAGCAGAAACCAGCAGTCCACCCCCCCCGCAGGCAGGATGGCCGCCCTCCCCCCCTCAGCAGAGCGTCCAGCAGTGAGCACGGCATCTCCCCCCCCGCAGGCAAGATGGCCGCCCGCCGTCCACGAGGCCCGCCCGCCCCTCCCCCCCCCCCCCCGGGTACGCGGCGGGAAGGCCGCTCAGCACCCCCTGAAGTCCCCTGGGATCTCTTCGCCGGCGGGAGGGAACGATCCTCCCCGGGGCTGCGAACCATACGAGGCGGCCGAGGGACAGGCCCGGGAGAAAAACGCGCCAGAGGCCTAGACCTCCGCGCGCGCGGCAGCATCTCACCACTCCGATCGTCCGATCCGTCCGTTCCGACCGCTCCCGCCAGTCCACCGATCCGCGCCCGCAGCCAGTCTGGTCCACGCTCCTCCGCCTGACGCCGCAGTTCCGCGAGTAGCCAGTCCACCTCAGACATCTTCAGAGGAGCAGCGAGACAACTGCCTCCTCTCTGGTTCCCCTCCGACGGACTGGCTCAAAGCTCCGCCCCCTCCACCTTTTAAGCCGCTCCGCCCCCCTACAGCAACGGACACTCCGAGCTCCTCCTCCCAGCTTCTGCCTACAAATTAACCCCCTGCTGCCCTATCCATCCCTGTCATGCCCGGTCCTCCGTTATCTTCCTTGCAGTCATTGCACTCCGGGCCTCACTTTATGCATTTTTTTTCAGCCCATGAATTGCAGAGGGAAAATGTTCCAGGATCACCTTCAACTCTTGCTGTTGGGGCCATTTCCCATGGTCCTGTATATGTGAATGCAAAACTTTTTTTTTTTTAGATTCAGGTTTATGTCCCCCGTTAGGAAGATTCATCCCCTCTACTTGTCTTGGTGAATGTTCTCACTGAAAGGGAAAAAAAAAAATCTGACATTTTAAGTGGTCACTAGAATAGGAGTTGAAGGGAAATCTTCCAGTTGGGTCACTAGTTCTTGATCCTCTCACTTACTGTTGTGGCTATGGGACGGGGAGTGAAGGGAAATTTCCCCAATGGGACACAGATGGAAAAAAAAATCCTGATTGGGATAATAATCATCCCTTTTCTCACGTCAGTTACTAATATTTTGCCATATTTGTATTTACCTAAGGAATTATTAATGGCTTTTGTAAGACCACGCTGGCCATGTCTTTCACGCTTTTGGACACCCAAATTAAAGAAAAGATGAGAACCTATGTTGGGTTTTTACTGCCGGGTCTGCCCTCTTTTCCTGTCATGGTGACAATAGTCTCGCTAGACAGGAAGTGAGATAAAATCTCCAACAGTGATACAGACAAAAGTAAAATTGTTTATTTTGGTATAGTTGGGGAAGGTTTAAATCCCTGTGCATTTGTATTACATTATATATTTGTATTTTCCCAGGATGTGAAGAAAAACTGAAAATTGTATCAAATACTTACTGTAATTTTCCTTTCCTGGCGCCAATCCACGGTAGCATATTACCACATGTATGCTCCCATGTTGGCGCCAGGAAAATCTCTTTAATGGAGCCTCAGCTAGCAGTAAAGACAGAAAGGGACTCATTCACCGTACAAACCACACATTGTCTGCTACCCCTCTCTGCCAATCCCTCCATTGGCTGCCACTTGCCCAGCGAATTAAATTAAAAATACTAACAATGAGTTACAAAGCCATCTACAACTCTGCACCCAGCTACATCACTAGCCTAGTCTCAAAATGCCAACCTAATCGCCCACTTCGTTTCTCCCAAGACCTCATGCTCTCTAGCTCCCCCATCACCTCCTTCCATATCCACCTCCAGGACTTCTCCCGAGCCTCGCCCATCCTCTGGAATTCGCTACCCCAATCTGTCAGACTGTCTCCAAATGTATCCACTTTTAGGCGATCCCTGAAAACTTTCCTCTTCAGAGAAGCCTATCCTGCCTCCATCTAACAATGCACTATTTTCTCCATTAGCTCATCCCCCACAGCTATTACCCTTTTGTATAACTTGACCCTCCCTCCTAGATTGTAAGCTCTAACAAGCAGGGCTCTCTGATTTCCCCCTGTTTTGAATTGCATTGTAATTGTACTGTCTGGCCTAATGTTGTAAAGTGCTGTGTAAACTGTTGGCGCTATATAAATCCTGTATAATAATAATAATAATAATAATAATAACTTCCCCAATTTGGCTGCAAATACATTTTAACCACTTTTTGGACTGCCACGTGCAGATATGCTGTGGCATGGAGGCCCTCCTGTGCAAAATCAGGTACGTGATTTCGTGTACTGGGTCTCGGGCACGCCAGTGACCCTCTCCTGCTGTGGTTGGACACAGCGGTTGCCAATCAGTGTATCGAGCGGACCCGATGTTCTCCAGCACCCCATAATCATTCTCAGGATGCTAAGCAGGGCCACGGATCTCTGTCTTCCTACAGTCAAAGCATCCCTCACACAGTAGTTTGAAAAAGCACTCCCTAGGAGCACATTTAACCCTTTGATCACCCCTGATGTTAACCCCTTCCCTGCCAGTGTCATTAGTACAGTGACAGTGCCCAGTCACTGGTCCCCAAAAAAGTGTCAGAAGTGTCAGTTAGGTGTACGATGTGTCTGCCGCAATGTCACAGTCCTGCTAAAAATCGCTGATCATTGCCATTACTAGTAAATAAATAAATTAAAAATAAATACTGTATTTTTTGGACCATAAGACGCACTTTTCCCCCCCAAAAAATATGGGGGAAAATATCAAAATATCTCTGCGTCTTATGGTATGGTACTGCCCCCACCACTGTTAGCAATGCCCCCCACCGCCACCACCACGTTAGTACCGGAAGAGAGACAGGAGAGCGGAGGAAACACATCCCAAGGCCCCGCAAGCGCCGGGCGATCTCCCGGCTTGTCGAGATAAAAGATAGAGCAGCACGAGTGATGGCAATGGTAAGGCTGCAATAATGGCACAGGTCAGGCTGCAATAATGGCAATGGTCAGGCTGAATTATTGGCAATGGTCAGGCTGCATTTTATTGCCACTGGTAAGTCTGCATTTCTTTGGCACAGGTCAGGCTGCATTTCATGGGCACTGGCAAATATTTTGGTACACCATTTGGTTCAGAATAATTTTTTTCTTGTTTTCCTCCTCTAAAACCTAGGTGCGTCTTATGGTCAGGTGCGTCTTATGGAGCGAAAAATACATCCCATAGTTTGTAGACACTATAAATTTTGTGCAAACCAATAAATATACGCTTTTTGGGATTTCTTTTCCAAGAATTTTTTTATTTATAAGGCAAAAAATAAAAACCGCAGAGGTGATCAAATACCACCAAAAGAAAGCTCTACAAAAAAATGTATAATAAAAAGGCCATAAATATAGCCCCTGTTTTGTAGACGCTATAACCTTTGTGCAAACCAATCAATATATGCTTATTGCTATTCTTTTTTACCAAAAATATGTAGAAGAATACATATTGGCCTAAACTGAGGAAAAAAAATTTTTTTTTACATATTTTTGGGGGATATTTATTATCGCAAAAAATAATGCATTTTTTTCAAAATTGTCACTCTTTTTTTGTTTACAGCGCAAAAAATAAAAACAGCAGAGGCAATCAAATACCATCAAAAGAAAGCTCTATTTGTGGGGAAAAAAAGGAACATCATTTCTGTTTGGGTACAACGTCACACGACCGCGCAATTGTCAGTTAAAGCGTTGCAGTGCTGAATCACAAAAAAGTGCTCTGGTCAGGAAGGGGGTAAATTCTTCCGGGGCTTAAGTGGTTAAGGTAACGCAGTGCCATATTGCAAAAAAATGGCCTGTTCATGAAGGGGGGGGGTAAACCTTTCAGGGCTGGAGTGGTTACGGCCCATTCACACTAGGAACTGCATGTAAATCGCAAAGGAATGCTGTGCGGTTCCTGTGTGATTCACGTGCAGTTCTGAGCAGTGCGATTGCATCCCTATTCGTTTTACATGGGCTGAAATCGCACCGCACTAAAAGTTAGTAGTGCATGCACTACTTTTTGAAACACAAGTCAACCACACTTTTGTACCATGTGTTGTTAACTTTGCACCGACACCCGCAGCAGATCACAGGGGGAGTGTGATTGGAATGCACTACATTCTAGTGTAAACGGGCCCTTAGAGTACATATACTCACACAAAATATTCAAACTTGTTAAACTAGCTTGGTTTCAAGGGAAGTGAGCAATAAGACCTAAATATTTCTTTTTACCTGAAACCATTATAAAATAGCTAATCTTTCAACATTCTCCGAAGCCACACCCCTGTTATAGCCAGAGGTTAAGATTTGTGTCACTTCTCTGGTACTAAACTTAGCAACTGCAAACAAAAAAAGGGCATCATTCCTGAAATAAAGCAATATACAGAAAGGCCAATGACGACTACAAGTTTTTGTAAGGAAGATACAGAGCATGACTTTGGTAATCCCCCATGCAATTCTTTCCTGTGACGGTTATTTAGCTCCCTTTGAAGCTGCTCCCATTTCAGGACATGTATTATTGTTATAGGTATTTATGCAGCACGGACAATTTAAGCAGTTCTTTTCATTTTTTACATTCACATATGCTGTTATACAGCTGAGCTTAGCAGATATAATACAGTTAAAATGTCATTTCGTAATTCAGTAATAATGTCAAACACAAAGTTTATGTGTAACAGCTTCTGCCACACTAATGTGTTCATTTTTATTATGTATTGTATTATTATTATTATCTTAAAGTGTCCTATAGGATTTACATATTCAGGGTAAAAAGTATGCCATATTATGTATCCTTTTGTTTTTGATCAGCAGTTGCAATTACAAAATAAATATTAATAATAAATAAATATTAAACTGAATCCTGTATAATTTGCTATGTGCCTAGTCTCACAGTCATTTAAAAAAAACAATTTTATATGCCACCATCCAAAATTTTCTTAGCTGTCGGTGTCTGTGACGTGGAAATTCACATTCTTTATTTTAATGTCACTGAGACATTGTGAAGGGAAATCCAGAATATTACAGTTGTTAACAGAGCAAGTAGTGAGGGGAAATCCTCCAGTTGAGATACCTGTTCTCAGCTGTCTTTGATGTAAATTCCGTGCACTTTGTGAAGATTTCCTTTCACCTTCTATTGGGTATTCAGAAACAGAAGTGAAGGCCATTCCCCTCTGAGGCCCAGGTAGCAAAAAAAAAAAAAGCATCTGAAGGGCATTCTCCCCTGGGGGGAGGAAGCAAAAGGGGACCTGAAGGGCATTTTCCCCTGGGGCCTAGGCAGCAAAAAATTACCTAAATGTTATTTTCCCATGGGTCAGAGGCAACAAGAAAGCACCTGAGGGCTTTCTCCTCTATGGTCCTGGTAGCAGAATGGGACCTGAAGGGCATTCTCCTCTGGGACCCAGACAGCAAAAAGGGACCCAAAGGGCATTCTTCCCTGGAGCCCAGACAGCAAAAAAAGGACCCAAAGAGCATTCTCCCCTGGGACCCAGGCACCAAAAAAAGACCTAGAGGGCATTCTCCCATGGGTCCCAGGCAGCAAAAAAGCACCTCAGGGCATTCTCCTATGGTCCTGGTAGCAGAATGGGACCTGAAGGACATTCTCCCCTGTGACCCAGGCAGCAAAAAGGGACCCGAAGTGCATTCTCCCCTGGAACCCAGGCAGCAAAAAGGGAACTGAAGGGCATTCTCCCCACGGATCCAGGCAGCAAAGGCAGAAGCAATAGAAGGTATGTGTTGAGTACATACTTGAATAGAATTTTTTTTTTTAAATCAGAGTTTAGGATAACCTTACCCACTTGCCGCCAAATGATGTACCTGGTACATCATTTGTCTTTAACCTCCCTGGCAGTATCCCCGAGCGTGACTCTGGGTTGATTTTCTCTGCCAGGAGCAGTAACCCTGAGTCACGCTCGGGGTAACATTGCAGAGCTGCCAGTGGAGCCCTTACCTTCTCCTTGCGATCCAGCGATGTCCTCCGCTGTCCTCCACTGTGATCACCGGCATCTGACTTCCTGGTTTAGTTCCCTGCGAGCAGCAGTGGCGCATGGGAGCGGAACTGGGTGGGAAATTCAAAAGTGAAACGCAAACACACACACATAAAAAGAGGTGATACATTGTAATCTAAGAGGATTACACTGTATCATCTCAGATCTGACACTGATAAATCTACAGTGCCCTTTGCCTCCAATTTGTGTCAATAAATATTTATAACATGGCATCAAAAAAGCACCACTTTGCTACAAAATAGCTTTTGGACCAGTTGAGTGACAGCAACACGGAGTTGCTCGTAGAACTGAGCGATAGTGAGTTGTGGGGAGATTTGTCGTCTGACACTGACACTGATCTGGCAGGTGACAGCGGTGATGATCCTGCAGCTGACCTCAGCAATGTGCGCACTTGGTGCCCTATTGACTGTGATATGGACCAGGTAACGCCCCCAAGATTCCCCTTCACTGGATCACCTGGGATGAAGGTAGAAGTTGAGAGTGACAACCCTCTGGCATACCTGCAATTATTCTTCACTGAGGAGGTAATTGAAAAAATTCTCACAGAGACAAATCGCTACTAAGAGCAGCAATCCGCTACGCCGCATGCCAGGTTTTCCAGAAGCAGAAAGTGGGAGCCGGTGACCAAAGAGGACATCTGCCAGTTTCTGGGACTTATCATTCTTCAGGGGTGGTGGGGAAACCGCTCAAGAAATGGTACTGGACCACCAATAAATTACTCCTTTTTTTGGCACCGTGATGTCAGAATACTGGTTTTCCCTCATAATGAAGTATTTCCACTTCACGAACAATGAAGAGTTTAATGAGGCCGCGCATCCTGTGTCCAAACTAAAAAAAATCTGGGAGGTATGCCAAATTATTGTGACCAATTTCCAGCGGACCTACGTGCCATAAAGGGATGTCAGCGTGAATGAAAGTTTGATGGCCTACAAGGGACGCCTAAGCTGGATACAGTTTATTGCACCCAAAAGAACGCGGTTTGGAATCAAATCCTACATGCTCTGTGAGTCATGCACTGGGTACATCTGGAATTTGGTCATTTACACCTGTAAAGGCACGAATTTCAACCTCAGCGGCTATGCGATGGCCACCTCATCTGTCCTTACACTGCTGGAGCCATTGCTGAACCAGGGATATTGTGTGACCATGGACAATTTCTACACGTCTCCGTAACTGTTTGAGGTTTTGCTACAAAACAAGACTGATGCGGATGGTACCATTAGGCCTAATCGACGTGACATGCCATCTATGTTTTCCAAGACAAAAAAGAAAGACCGGAGAAATAGTTGCCTGGCAGAAGGGTAAGATGATGGTAATGCGATGGCGAGACAAGAAGGACGTGTGTCTCATGAGTACTGTGCACAATACCTCCACTGCCATGGTCTACACAAAAGGTGGGAAAGATGTGCTGAAGCCGCAAGTCGTGATAGACTATAATAGCACTATGGGAGGTGTTGACAGAGCCGATCAGGCAATGACATTATATCCGGCTATGCGCAAACAGCAAAAAAAATATTATAAAAAGATTTTCAGGCATCTGCTAGAACAATGTCTTTTGGAATGCATATATCCTGTACAGAGCAAAGAGTGTCAAGCATTTTGTTCATTCTGATTTTATCTGGAAGGTGGCTGAGCATATTTTTGTCAAACACCAGATGCCATCAGTAGCTGTGAATGACGATGTGCTGTTGATGTTGCCAACCCAGAATGCCTAACAGGTTGTCACTTTATGGACCGCAAAAAAGGCAGCACCTACCAGGATGTGCTTTATTTGCTGTTCAAAGAGAGATAGCAGGTTCCATTGTCCGGATTGTGACGTCGGACTGTGTGCTGTACCTTGTTTCAAAATTTATCACGCTCAGGATGTTTATTGAATTTTCTTTGTCTGACAAATTTCATTATTTTGTATTACATTATTGACTAAAATTACATTATTTATTAGATTATAATTCATGATTTTGTGTTTCAAACTTGGGATGTCTACTAGAGCATTGATGGCGAACCTTGGCACCCCAGATGTTTTGGAACTACATTTCCCATGATGCTCAACTACACTGCAGAGTGCATGAGCATCATGGGAAATGTAGGTCCAAAACATCTGGGGTGCCAAGGTTTGCCATCACTGTACTAGAGTCTTGTTTGGTCAGGTTTAAGTAAGTAATTACTAAGAATTACAGGCCTATAATACATAACACCAAATTTCCATGCAAAAAATTGTACCGCTTTTGGTACAAAATTCCTGACATAATCATACCACCAGGGAGGTTAAGTGGTTGTACCAGGGTAAAGTCTGCAGCTGCAGGTATCATCCCACTACTGTTTTTTAGAGCCGACAGTTGGCTCTCTTGTAATAACAACCAGCCACTCGGAAGTTATTTCAAACAGCAGAAGGAGATGCTACCCCCCCTCCCTCCGCCGCCTTCCACGGCTCGCTTGGCCTCTCCAGGCCCACCGAGAAACCCAGGCTACTAGCCAGCATGTCTGTCGGAGTCGTTTTTTATTGGGTCACTACTATGGTAACCCAGAAGTGATTACATGACATCACTCCTGGTTTACTGACATCTTAACAATATATTTTGGAAATCGAAAGTATTCAAAAACGCAGATCTTGGCGTTTTGAATGCTGTCAAGTGAAAAAGAAATGATATGGGGACATATAGCATGTCACGTGTCTATTGCTGTGACAAGGAAAATTTAAAGCAACAGTGTAAAAAAAAAAAAGAATAATTTAAAAAAAATACATTTTTAAAGTGCCCCCATCAGCCCGTGTTACTGCTCAAAGGTAGACATGTGCATCGGTCACCCAAACCTCCATTGTCCCACACATGTGAGCTAACGCTGCAAATGTCAGATCATGGGAAGTAATTCTAGCACTGGACCTCCTCTGTACATCTAAAGTGGTAACCTGTAAAGGCATTTAAAGCATCGCCTATTGATAATAAAAATGACATTGTTTATTGCCCGTTTGTTGCTGTTGTGGGGGCGTGCACAATTTTTAAGCGTGACATGTTTGGTATCTATATACTCAGCATGACATAATTTTTTATAAACAATTTAGTTATGTATTGTGTTTTTGTGCAATAAAAAAAAGGCAATTTTTTTCCCAAAAATTGTGTTTGAAAAACTACTGCACAAAAACTGACATAAAAAATTGCAAAACCCAACAATTTATTCTCTAGGGTGGGGGTAGACAACCCGGGGCCCTCCAGCTGTTGCAGAACTACAAGTCCCACCATGCCTCTGGGGGAAATTGTAACTGCCAGGTTGCAATGCCTCATGGGAAATGTCGTTTCATAAGAGCTGGAGGGCCCCAGGTTGCCTACCCCTGGCTCTAGGGTTCCTGCTTTAATATATATATATATATATATATATATATATATATATATATATATATATATATATATAATGTTTGGAGGTTCTAACAATTTTTTTAACAAATAAAAAAAATTGGATTTTCACATGTAAACAAAGTGCCAGGAAATGCCTGATCTTCAAGTGGTTAAAGTAGGTCTAAACACAATCACCTAAAGCACATATGAGCTTTATCATTTTAAAGTAATTTTAATGTTGTTATTAATCTTTTAAAATATGCAGCTTTATTGAAAATAGTACCTTGTAATCTCGCCACAAAGGTCCTTTTACAGGATGACAACAGTCTCCCAATTATACGCCTTCATTTCCATTCTGTCACATGTGCCCCTGATGGAAATTACAATCAGCTTTCTGCAGTCACTGCCCACTGTTGTCACTATCACGAAGCAATAATGTTCAGCTGATGCTGTAGCAAGTGCATGTAAACAGGAAGTGTCTGAAAGAGGACGAAAGAGACCAGCAGCAAAGGGACACTTTTTTTTTAATGGTACAAACAGTATTGAACAACAGCCATATACTGTTTTTACACAAAATACTATATACTTAGACTAACAAAATATTCAGTTAGGGTTTAGATGTATTTTAAGAGCTGAAGGTTCTTTTATTTTTTGTGAATTAGTATTTTATACGAACAATCAGTATTGTACCTCTGCCTCAAATGGTTCATTTTACTGCACTTTATAATAGACAGCTTGCAGAACCTTGCAATTTTCTCCAGAACCTAGTGATATTTTAACCAGTGATAACCTATGAGATAATCTTTGTAACTTGGCCCCAGTATGTAACAACACAATGGGTCATGTGCATTTCTAAAACAAAATGTAAAAAAAATTATATATATATATATATATATATATATATATATATATATATATATATATATATATAATCTTATGAACACCTATAGCATGTTTAAATATTTCTAAGGACAAAATGTTTAAAATCTAAAGCTATTTGTGGACAGGTAACAAAATAGAAATGATTAGGTCATGCTTAAAAATTAGCTTTAGAACAAGAAGATTCCAGGTTCTGTTTAGGACATGTAGAGGTACAATTAGTGTAATTACTTATAACTAGCACTAGGTGGTACTGTGACACCAGTTATAGAGATTGCCTGCTGATATTGGTTGGTTTTCTTTTAGTGTGAGTATTAATTATTTTGCATAGCTCATTATTAATTTTTGGTTACTGAAGCGTCTGTACCTGTGTATACCCGATAGACCAGGGCAATACAACTTATTTTTGAAGGAAGAAAATACAATTTTTTATTTTTTTTGCAGTATTGTCCCATTAGTGTAATTACTTATAACTAGCACTAGATGGTACTGTGACACCAGTTACAGGGATTGCCTGCTGACATTGATTTGTTTTCTTTTCATGTAAGACTTTATTAATATTTTTGTATAGCCCATTATCAATGTATGTTAACCAATTAAAGCGGAGTTCCACCCAAAAGTGGAGCTTCCACTCGTGCCACATTTGGCACCTTTTCGGGGGGGAAGGATACCTGTCTAATACAAGTATCCTGTTCCCACTTCCGGCAGCCTCAGACACGGTTATTGACGTCAACGCCCGGGCTCCCTCCTCCTACTTTCCCGACCGCCAGGCCAGTAAGAGAGAGGAGCGGAGCCTCGTGCATGCGCAGTAGGATTCCCGGCGTGAAGCTGTAAGGCTTCACTGCCAGGTTCCCTTACTCGTAATGGAGGCAGCATGCACCAGACAGCTGATGGAAACATCAGCTGCAGTGCCAACATCGCTGGATTCCAGGACAGGTAAGTGTCCTATTATTAAAAGTCAGCAACTGCAGTATGTGTAGCTGCTGGCTTTTAATTGTTGCACAGGTGGGCGGACCTCCCCTTTAAGCTTCTGCACCTGTGTATGCTTTATAGTCCAGGGCAGTGATGGCGAACCTTGGCACCCCAGATGTTTTGGAACTACATTTTCCATGATGCTCATGCATTCTGCAGTGTAGTGGAGCATCATGGGAAATGTAGTTCCAAAACATCTGGGGTGCCAAGGTTCGCCATCACTGGTCCAGGGCAATACATCTTTAATTTATTTTTTTGGGAGGAAAAAAAATAACTTTTTTTTGTTTTGCAATATTGTCATCCAAAATATAATTTTGTTTCTGTGTATTTATATACTTATTTTTAACAATTTGACCAGTGGTAGCTTTAAATAACAAATGTTAGTTTAGATGAAAAGTACTTTCTTTTTTTAGTACACAGTCCCATTTATAATGACACTAAAATATTATTTTTAAACAAAAGAGAGATTTTTTTTTACATTTGTTTTCATTTATTAATTACAGTTACTTATATATTACCATTAATTTGCACTGTGCTTTACATAGATATTATATATTCACATTATTCCCTGCCCTCAAGGAGCTTATAATCTAAGGTCTCATAACTCACATTCATACATACACATACTAGGGCCAATTTAGACAGGAGCCAATTAACCTACCAGCATGTCTTGTGTGGGAGGAAACCAGGAGTACCTGGAGGAAACCCACGCAGGCACAGCAAATTTATACAATATCTCAGAAAAATGAGTACACCCCTCACATTTTTGTAAATATTATATTCTATCTTTTCATTTGACAATACTGAAGAAATTACACTTTTGTACATGTAAAGTATTGAGTTTACAGCTTGTATAACAGTGTAAATTTGCTGTCCCTTCAAAATAACTCAACATACAGCTATTAATGTCTAAACGTTGGCAACAAAAGTGAGTACACCCCTAAGTGAAAATGTCCAAATTGGACCCACTTAGCCATTTTCCCTCCTCGTTGTCATATGACTCGTTAGTGTTACAAGGTCTCAGGTGTTAATGGGAAGCAGCTGTGTTAAATGGAAAGGTGTTATCGCTCTCACTCTCTCATACTGGTCACTGGAAGTTCAACAGGGCACCTCATGGCAAAGAACTCTCTGAGGATCTGAAAAAAAGAATTGTTTCTCTACATAAAGATGGCCTAGGCTATAAGAAGATTGCCAAGACCCTGAATCTGAGCTGCAGCATGGTGGCCAAGACCATACAGTGGTTTAACAGGACCGGTTCCGCTCAGAACAGGCCTCACCATGGTTGACCAAAGAAGTTGAGTGCACGTGCTCAGCGTCATATCCAGAGGTTGTCTTTGGTAAATAGAAGTATGAATGCTGCCAGCATTGCTGCAGAGATTGAGGGGGTGGGGGGGTCAGCCTGTCAGTGCTCAGACGATACGCCAGACACTACATCAAATTGGTCTGCATGGCTGTCGTACCAGAAGGAAGCCTCTTCTAAAGATGATGCAAAGGAAAGCCTGCAAACAGTTTACTGAAGACAAGCAGACTAAGGACATGGATTACTGGAACCATGTCCTGTGGTCTGATGAGACCAAGATAAACTTACAGTATTTTTTGGACCATGAGACGCACTTTTTTCCCCCAGAAATATGGGGTAAAATGTGCCTGCGTCTTATGGTGCGAATATACGCTTGGCACCGCCCCCCGCAGCGCTCCGGAGTGCTCCGCAGCCTAGCTCCGGAGCGGCGGCCATCTTGGTGCACCCGCCGTTTGCAATGTGATCGCTCCGTAAAATTACGGAGACTGTATAATATGTATAAAAATATAAAACAATTGAAATCAAACTCAACATTTAATCCTGAAGGCCTAAGTACTTTTGTCTCAAATATCCAGAAGGATTCTCTTTGGAGATACATATTATATTTAATATAATATATTTTTTATAATACATTTTTAATTTTGTATATATTTTTTGTTCTTATTGATTGATTTTTCATGTTTTTTATTATGTACGTCATTAATCAATGTACAGGTTTTACTATGAATGCATCGGATGGTCGCGGGTGACATGATTTGTGAAATTTATACATTTTTATGCTTAAATTATATATATCAGTAGTGGTACAGCTACGCTAACACTGTTTGTTGTGTTAGTAGTGCGCTGACACTTCTTTACGTTTCACTGGTTGACTTTTGTCTCCGTGCTGAGTGACCCCCATGCTGTTCTGTGGTAAGATTTCCATTTCCCGTTTGGCTTCCACTCGAGCTGCGCACACACTGTTGACAGGGCATCAGTGTTGGTATGGCAACGCTCTCCTTTAAATCATTTCCGGGTGGCGTTGTGGCTCCACCCCACTGACGAAGTTCCGTAGGACGTAACGCGTATGGGAGGAGGAGCCACACTTTCTGGCATCACCCCTTAGGCCCCTTTCACATGGGGCTGTCCGTTTTGATGGACTCCGCTTGCTCAGCTGAGATCGCTCCATTGATCCCTGCTGAGCCGGCGGATGACAAGTACATCTCTGCTCACTGTGCAGGGATGAACTTGTCAGAGAATCGCTCTCCCCTAAGGGGGATCGGTTGAAAACCGCCTGTCTCTTTTCATCTATACTGATCCACCAGACGGATGAAAAATATGGTCTCTATCCATCTACATTTAGAGAATCAGAGCGGATCAGATGTCAGCGGACATGTCTCTGCTGAAATCCGTCACTCCATAGAGGTAAATGGATTTAATGGAGCATCAATTCAGGTCTGCCTGTGTGAAAGAGCCCTTATGGTGTTGGTGGATTGTATTCTGTCATTGGGTTTATAATTTCCTGCACCTTGGGTACTCATCTGGATCATTCCCTTTGTAGATGCCTTATTGGCTGTGGACTACACTTCTTACACTTTACATTTCTTATACATGGACAATTTTATATATATATATATATATATATATATATATATATATATATATATATATATATATATATATATATATATATATATATATATATGTATATGTATATATATATATATATATATATATATATATATATAAAACATTTTTTATTTTTTATATATTTTAATGCGCTGTACCTTTTTGAACTTTACACTGATAGGCAGCACTGATGGGCACTGATTGGCACTGATGTGCATTGATAGGTAGCACTGATTGGCACTTACAGGTGGCACTAATGGGCACAGATAGCTGGCACTGATAAGCAGTGCTGATGGGCACTGATAGGCAGCACTGATAGGCAGAAGTGATTGGCACTGATTGGCACTGACAGGTGGCACTGATTGGAACTGACAGGTGGCACTGATTGAAAGCACGGATTGGCACTGACAGGTGCCGCTGTTTGGCACTGAGTGGCACCAATTGGCACTGGCAGGGGGCACTGTTTGGCACTGACAGGTGGCACTGACTGGGGGAGTTTCACATTGAGCAGATTATAAGCTTGTAAGATCCACTCAGTGTGAAACTTTTGTAATGTAACTGCATGCAGGGAGAGAGAAGAGCTGTCACAATTCATCTGTGATGTCGGGATGGGCAGGACGGAACAGCAATCTAAACACCAACCAATGATTGGGCTGCTTAAGAAAGGGGGTGGGGCCACATACACATAGCGGCCGGCACAGACTCCATCCCATTGGTTGGTGTTTGATAGCCGTTCGGGCCCACCCATCCCTGACATCAGGACTGAATTTTGACAGCTCCTCTCTCTTCCTGTATGCAGTTACATTACATGACAGTTTTACACACTGACCAGATCTTACAAGCCTCACAATCTGCTCAATATGATATTGTCTCACAGGCAGTGGGGGCTACTCACTGCTTGTATGCAGCATTTCACAGAAGCCCAGGCAGCTCTCGGAACACTAAACACACAGGGTGATTAGGGTGTGCCCAGGCACACTTGGCACATCCCATGCGCACGCCTATGGGGGGGCCTAAATACCCTCCCAGCAAATGGAAACTGATTACTAGGATCTGCTGAGAGACATCTGCTGGTGGACACTGGAACTACAACCTTCTACTCTTGAAAGCACAGTTCCACCAGCAGGCGATCCAGGTCCTCACATCAGATTTATACAATAGTTTCCAATGTATAGTATCCTTTATTAAATAAAGCTTCAATGAATTACACTTGTGACCATTTTGTTATAGTTATCAATAGCCTTTGGTCTTGCCCTGCTTGGATCTGTCTTATGTGACCCCTTCCATCTGCCAGCATCAGATCTTCAGAAGCTACAAGGCCTCATGCACACTGGACGTTTGGCCATCTTTCCTAGACATGTTACCTCCTGGCAGCAGCATTTTGGCATAAAAAAATGTTTGACAATTGTAAACACGTGCAACACGTTTAGGCAAATCAAGCAGTTGGGTGCTAATTCATTTCTATAATAATTTATTCCGGTCATTGCACTAAAAGTGCCTAATGTAAATGAGTGTTTAACCACTTCAGCCCCGAAAGGATTTGCCCCCTTAATGACCAGGCCATTTTTTGCAATGCGGCACTGCATCGCTTTAACTGACAATTGCGTGGTCATGCGGCGCTGTACCCAAGCAAAATTGTCGTCCTTTTTTCCTCACAAATAGTGCTTTCTTTTGGTTGTATTTGATAACCTCTGCGTTTTTATTTTTTGTGCTATGAACAAAAAAATAGCGACAATTAATAAATATCCTCCAAAAAATAAAAAACAAAAAAAATAGCAAATAAAGAAAAAATAATATAGCGCATACAATTGCGACACTAATAATATTGTAATTGAATGTTATTACAACTTACCTTTCCTTTTAAATCTACAGCTACTGTAATTTTCTGAGAATGCATTACAATATGGTTACATGAAGTTGTTCTGTATACAGAGTGTGTACTGGCCACCCCCTAGAAACATAATTTCCTGCTTGTGTGATTGGCTCACCAATTTTCCCAGAAGTCTCCCTAAGATACAAGTCAGATTTCAGGCATCCCCTGCAACAAAAATTAAATTTTTGGAGAGATACTTTCAATAGGAACACATCCAGAGAGATGCAGGCCCAGCAGAGTTTCTCATTAGTGTTCTGCAGCTGCACACCTGACAGTTAATTATGAAACCACTCCCATTAGACCCACTCAGAACAGAGGTACAGAGAAACACATAGGGATTTCTTCAGAATAATAAATTGTAGGAATCTGCAACAAAGTTTTTTTATAATTCTTTCAATGTACATTGATCACCCAGAGGGGAATATTTTTTTCTCAAGAAAAGTGGAGTTGCGCTTTAAATACGTTTTACACAGGAGGAGACAGGACAGGAGGGGCGGCGGGGGCAGCATATACAGGAACCAGTCCTCTCCATTTTCCTCCTACAACCGCTGAATGTTGGCTTCTCCTACTTTCCCTCCTGCCGGCATTCAGTGGCTGTGGGAGGAAAATGTTCATTATGCTATTAAAACATTTTTTAAATCAGGGAGGCCCGGAATGGCTGGCCTGCAGGGGAAGTAAAATGTGGGGCTGTACCTGAGGAAGGATGGGGTGCACCTCTCGGATGTTGGGATTGACCTGTGTTCCCTGGGGTTACAGGACGGTATTCAGAAGGCCTTGCGGGTGTGGGGTTGCCCTTAAGGTTGAGGGAATTCACCTTTTCGGGCTGTGGCAGTGTTTGTCTGGTGGTCTTTGACGGTTGGCGGTAAATCAGAGGTCATCTGAAAGGGGTGGGGGGCCCATCGCTAGTATGGGTCCCTCTGGTGTATTCCAGAACGTTGGATGGAATACTGTTATTGTTATCACTGCCGGAAGTTGTCTCCGAGCCGTCACAGCTGGAGGCCTGGTCAAGTTAAAACGGGTATCGCAGTGAGTTGGTTGTTTGGTAAAGTTATGGGTTACCGTCAGAGATCACCAGACCGGGCATGTTATTTATATGCTATTTGTTTGTTATACTTGATGGTTGTATATGGTTATTAGGGATGAGCCGAACACCCCCCTGTTCGGTTCGCACCAGAACCTGCGAACAGACCTAAACTTCGTGTGAACTTTAGAACCCTATTAAAGTCTATGGAACTCGAACGTTCACAATCTAAAGTGCTAATTTTAAAGGGTAATATGCAAGCTACTGTCCTTAAAAGTGTTTGGGGACCCGGGTCCTGCCCCAGGTGACATGAATCAATGCAAAAAAAAGTTTTAAAAACGGCCGTTTTTTCAGGAGCAGTGATTTTTAATAATGATTGAAGTGAAACAATAAAAGTGTAATATTCCTTTAAATGTGGTACCTGGGGGGTATCTATAGTATGCCTGTGAAGGGGCGCATGTTTCCCGTGCTTAGAACTGTTCCTGCACAAAGTGTCATTTGTGCAGGAAAAATGAGTGTTCTCTGCATTAGCCGACAATTCATTCATTCATTGATAAAAATAAAAAAAAAGCGTGGGGGTTCCCCTAAATTCAATTACCAGGCCCTTCAGGTCTGACATGGATATTAAGGGGAACCCCGTGTCAAATCAAAAAAAAAATTGACGTGGGGTCCCCCTAAAAATCCATACCAGACCCTTTATCCGAGCATGCAACCTGGCAGGCCGCAGGAAAAGAGGGGGGACGAGAGAGCGGCTCCCCCTCCCTCCTGAACCGTACTAGGCCACATACCCTCAAAATTGGGAGGATGCTTTGGGGGTCTGTGACCCCTCAAAGAACCTTGTCCCCATGTTGATGAGGACAAGGGCCTCATCCTCACAACCCTGGCCGGTGATTGTGAGGGTCTGCGGGCGGGGGCTTATCAGAATCTGGAAGCCCCCTTTAACAAGGGGACCCCCAGATCCCGCCCCCCCCTGTTTGAAATGGTAAGGGGTAAAAAGTACCCCTACCATTTCACAAAGAAAGTGTAAAAATGGTTAAATAAGACAAACACACTTTTGAAAAATTCCTTTATTAAAAATAAAAAAAATAAAAAAAAGATTCCAGTGGTGCTAATCCACTCTTGCTATCCAGCGACGAATCTCCGGGGTCCGGCGATGGATGATCATATCCAGCGATGATCAGTCCAGCGATGTCCATACATCCGTCTTCTGTCTCCACTGCGGAGACACTGCGGAGATCCCAGCACTGGCGTTTCTTGTATTAGGAGGGCAGGGCCACCCGTCACCTGACCCCGCCCCCTCTGACGCTGGTGAGAGGAGCCAGGGGTTCCCCAGTGACGTATGGGTGACCCCGCCCCCTCTGATGTAACGCAGGTTTCCGTTACATCAGAGGGGGCGGGGTCACCCATACGTCACTGGGGAACCCCTGGCTCCTCTCACCAGCGTCAGAGGGGACGGGGGTCAGGTGACGGGTGGCCCCGCCCTCCTAATATAAGAAACGTCAGTGCTAGGATCTTCGCAGTGTCTCCGCAGTGGAGACAGAAGACGGATGTATGGACAGCGCTGGACTGAGAGATCCCCCGTCGCTGGATATGATCATCCATCGCTGAACCCCGGAGATTCGTCGCTGGATAGCAAGAGTGGATTAGCACCGCTAGAATCTTTTTTTTTTATTTTTTTATTTTTAATAAAGGAATTTTTCAAAAGTGTGTTTGTCTTATTTAACCATATTTACACTTTATTTGTGAAATGGTAGGGTACCATTTCAAACAGGGGGGGGCGGGATCTGGGGGTCCCCTTGTTAAAGGGGGCTTTCAGATTCTGATATGCCCCCTGCCCGCAGACCCTCCCAACCACCGGCCAGGGTTGTGAGGATGAGGCCCTTGTCCTCATCAACATGGGGACAAGGTGCTTTGAGGGGTCACAGACCACCAAAGCATCCTCCCAATGTTGAGGGTATGTGGCCTGGTATGGTTCAGGAGGGAGGGGGGCCGCTCTCTCATCCCCCCTCTTTTCCTGTGGCCTGCCAGGTTGCGTGCTCGGATAAAGGGTCTGCTATGGATTTTTAGGGGGACCCCACGTCAATTTTTTTTTTATTTGATGCGGGGTTCCCCTTAATATCCATATCAGACCTGAAGGGTCTGGTATGGATATTTAGGGGGACCCCCACGTCAATTTATTTTTAAATTTGACACGGGGTTCCCATTAATATCTATGTCAGACCTGAAGGGCCTGGTAATTGAATTTAGGGGAACCCCCACGCTTTTTTTTTTTTTTTATCAATGAATGAATGAATTGTCGGATAATACAAAGAACACTCATTGAGTGTTCTCTGTATTACGGGACCCGACAATATAGCCGCAAGTGATTTTAACCACTTGCTTACTGGGCACTTAAACCCCCCTCAGTCCCAGACCAATTTTCAGCTTTCAGCGCTGATGCACTTTGAATGACAATTGCGCGGTCATACAACACTGTACCCAAATGAAATTTCTATCATTTTTTTCCCACAAATAGAGCTTTCTTTTGGTGGTATTTAGTTACAGCTCGGAGTTTTATTTTTTGCTAAACAAACAAAAAAAGATGCAAAAAAAAAAAAATAAAAAAATCATGTTTTAATAGTTTGTTATAAAATTTTGCAAACGGGTCATTTTTCTCCTTCATTGAAGTGCGCTGATAAGGCGGCACTGATAGGCTGCATTGGTGGGCACTGATGGGCTGCATTGGTGGGCACTGATAGGCTGCATTGGTGGGCACTGATAGGCTGCACTTGTGGGCACTGATAGGCATAGTTAAGGCGGCACTAATAGGCACAGATAAGGTGGCACCGATGGGCACAGATAAGGCGGCACTGATGGGCAAAGATGGGCACAGATAAGATGGCACGGATGGGTGGCACGGATAAGTGGCACGGATGGGTGGCACGGATGGGCACTGATAGGTACCACAGATAGATGGGACTGATGGGCACTGATAGGTGGCACTGATAGGTGGCTCTGATAGGTGGCACTGCTGGGCACTGATGGGCGGCACTGCTGGGCACTGATGGGCGGCACTGCTGGGCACTGATGGGCGGCACTGGGGTGCAGCACCTTTGAGGCAGATTGGGTGGCACTGTGGGTGGCACTGTGGGTGGCACTGTGGGTGGCACTGTGGGGTGGCACTGTGGGTGGCACTGTGGGGTGGCACTGTGGGCATTATGGGCACAGACGGGGGGCACTTACTTTTACTTTGTTATTTTTCAGGATGGCACTGCGGGAGGCAGGTGGGCACTGGCAGGTGGCATGTGCTGCCTTTCATTTCTGGCCGTGATCGGGACTGATGTCCCGATCACGGCCGCCGGTGATCGGCTTTTTTTTTTTCTCCTCGCGCTGTCAGCGCGAGGAGGAATAATAGCCGATTACCGGCTCCGTTCTATCACATGATCAGCTGTCATTGGCTGACAGCTGATCACGTGATAAGGGGTCGGGATCGACCCCTTACACGGATCGGTGATCAGGCGAGTCTCACGGACTCGCCGATCACAGAGCGCGCCGCGCGCGCCCCTCAGGGGGCGCGCAGGCCGCTCGTAACCAGGACGACGTCAATAGACGTAGTCCTGGAAATCTAGGTCCGCGCTAATGCCGTCATTCGGCAATAGCGCGGTACCCAAGTGGTTAAAAGACTTTTGTAATTTGTAATTTGTGCAGGGACAGTTCTAAGCACGGGAAACATGCGCCCCTTCACAGGCATACTATAGATACCCCCCAGCTACGAAATTTAAAGGAATATTACACTTTTATTGTTTCACTTTAATCATTATTAAAATCACTGCTCCTGAAAAAACGGCCGTTTTTAAAACTTTTTTTTTGCATTGATCCATGTCCCCTGGGGCAGGACCCGGGTCCCCAAACACTTTTTAGGACAGTAACCTGCATATTACCCTTTAAAATTAGCACTTTAGATTTCTCCCATAGACTTGTATAGGGTGTTCCGGCTTTTCGAATTTGCCATGAACAGCTCAAATTGTTCACTGTTCGCTGAACAGGCGAACAGGCAATGTTTGAGTCGAACATGAGTTCGACTCGAACTCGAAGCTCATCCCTAATGGTTATATATATATGGTTATTTTTATATATATATATACATATATATATATATATATATATATATATATATATATATACATATATATATATATATATATATATATATATATATATACATATATATATATATATATATATATATATATATATATATATATATATATATATATATATATACATATATATATATATATAATTTTTTTATTTTATTTTTTATTGGAGTGTTTTGAGTTGTGTTAATAAAGGCTGTTATGGCCATTTTACTCCAAAGTAATATGTGGTCTCATCTTTCAGGTATAAGGTTGAGGGTTGGAGTGGAATGGATAACAGGGTGAGAGTAAGGGGACCTTTAGACTACACTGGTCAAGGGAGGCCCGGAATGGCTGGACTGCAGGGGAAGTAAAGAAGGGCCGGGCATGACAGTGCTGGATAGGGTGGAGAGATAAGGGGTTAAATGTTGTGAGAAGAGATAGGAGGGCGGAGGAAAAGGAGAGTTGGAAAAGGAGGAGGAGGAACGCACCTTTTTCGAATTGGTTGCAGGCATTTGCTATTTTGGCGAGCGTCATAGGAGAGAAGAACCCTGTGTACTGCTCAGCGTTATTCTGTTATATGGACGCAATCGGGGAGGCCCATAGAGTGTACGGGGGGGTCGTGTGGCTCCAGTATGACGAGCAATTCAGGCAGCACAAGGCGGTGCGACATGAATTGCGCTCTGGGATCACAAAGACATCAGCCTCTGGATGAGGCTTATGTTGTTGGCGCGGGCCCGCCTCAGTTTCTTCAGGGGGGGCCAGGAGTGCGCCTGCCTCAGGACTGCCGGCCGTAAAAAAATGGGGGGTATGCTGGCAATTTAATGAAGGCGCCTGCAAGTTTGGGGGAGCATGCAAGTTTAAGCATGAGTGCTCCGGGTGTGGGGGAGCGCACATGCTGTCCAGATGTTTCAGGAAGGGGAAGCGGGCCGGAGACTCTGCTCAGAAAAAGGAGGATTCTGGTGAAACTGGAAAGGATGCTCCCTTTTCTAAGTAGATATCCGGAGAGGGAAGCATCTCGTTTGCTGGCGGTTTCAGGACGGCTTTAGGATACCCTGTTCGCTGGCGGCGGTGCCACCGGTAACGGATGACTCGAAGTTGGTTCTACAACATCTGGGGGTGGTGGATGACAAGCTGGGGAAGGGGGAGGCCCTCAGGTGGATGGGGGGGGCCGTTCGGGGAAAAGCCTTGGCCCAACTTGGTGGTGTCCCTGTTGGGGGTAGTCCTCAAGATAGAAAATTTTGCCTGATCATCACCTGTCTTTTCCCGAAAGGGGCTCGGTCAATGACTTTATTGACCCAGAGGCATGCATGGTGTCCTACACGTCGTTCGATGCAGTGGTTAGGTGGGTAAGGCGATATGGACAGGGGGTGTTTATGGCCAAGGCCGATATCGAATCGGCGTTCCGGCTGCTCCCGGTTCATCTGGATAGCTTTCGGCTATTGGGGTGCCACTGGCGCCGTCAATTCTACGTGGATAAATGTCTGCCGATGGGTTGCTCAATTTCGTGTGCCTATTTTGAGGCGTTTAGCTCCTTCTTGGAATGGGTGGTGAGGAATGTTTCGGGCCTGGAGTCGGTCATCCACTATTTTGATGACTTTCTCTGCGTGGGCCCACCTGCCTCCGCTGTATGTGCGATTCTTCTGTCCACGTTGCAGCACATCGCAGGCAGGTTTAGGGTCCCCTTAGCGGCCGATAAAACAGAAGGTCCGACGTCTGAACTAAGTTTTCTAGGTATAGTGATTGACTCAGGGGCTATGGAATGGCGGTTGCCTAGGAACAAATTGGAGTTGCAGCGGGAGATCAGGGAGATCCAGGGGCGGCGTAAGGTGCAATTTGCGGACCTTACAGTCGCTTCTGGGTAAGCTGAACTTTGCTTGTAGGATCATCCCCATGGGAAGGATTTTCTGCCGGCGGCTGTCGGCAGCCACAGCGGGGGTCAAGGTTCCGACTCATTTTGTGTGGGAGGACTTACGGGTGTGGCATGAGTTTTTGGCCTCCTACAACGGTAGGGCCATGTGGATGGTCGGCCTGGTCAGCAATTTTGATGTAGACCTGGTCACGGTCTACATGGTACCGAGCATTCTTTAAGTACAGATGGAGCGCGGGGCCATGGCCGCAGTCTTGGGGGGCAACAGGTTTTCTGGGAAATCTGGTTCTGCTGGAACTTTTTCCAGTGGTACTGGCTTTGGAGCTCTGGGGGAAGAGTGCAGGAATTTGAAACTACGCATAAATTGCGACAACATGGGTGTTGTACAGGTTGTTAACTGCATGTCAGCTTCTTCACCTCCGGTTATACGGCTGATGCGGCAGTTAGTGTTTCGGTGTTTACAGTTAATCGTTTTAATTTATGCTGTTCACATCCCGGGGGTGGACAATGCAGTGGCTGACTCCTTGGTGGTCTTGTTTTCAGTGGGACAAGTTCAGGGAGCTGGCACTGGGCGCAGAGGCAACGGGGATTTGGAAGCTGCCATTGGAATCGCCGCGGGATGGATCCAGCAGTCGGTAAGTGCGTCCATGTAGTCGGCTTACTTGAAGGTGTGGATGGAGTGGTGGGGACTTATTCGTGTAAGGGGTAAGTGATCGGAGATCCGATAGGTGTCTGCTGGTACTCTACTTCGTGGCCAGGAATATTGAAAAGGGGGTGTTGTCGGTGTCCACCATTGACCGGAAACTGGTGGGTTTGACATTCCTTTTTAAGTTCTTGAGGGTGGAGGATTGGACCAAGGACTTTTGGGTACGTCAGGCCTTGAAGGGGTATTGGAAACAGAATAGGAAGAAGGATGTAAGGCGGCCGGTCACATTCGCGAATCTGCAGGCGATGTGTGCCCGGTTGAGCGCAATCTGTACATCGGGCTATGAGACGCAGCTGTTCACAGCAGCATTTTCACTGGTGTTTTATGGGGTGTTCATGATTGGGGAATTGGTGAGCCCATCAAAAAGTGCAGCCGGGGGGTTGTTGGACAAGGATGTGCGATTGGAGGTAGATCGGGTGGGGCTCTGATTGCGCAGGTTGAAAATGGACCAGCAGGGCAAGGGGACGTTGGTGTCCCTGTTTGCGCTTCCTGGATCCAGGGTGTACCCGGTGGCGGCGGTTCCGGACTTCAGGAGGGTGAGGCGGAGGGAGGGGCCTTTCCTGTGGCATGAGGATGGGTCCTTTCTGTCCAGGTACCAGTTTGTGTCGTTTTTCATGAAGTGTTTACGGGAGGTGGGTTTGGATAGCAAGGACTATGCGTCGCACTCCTTCTGCATCGGGGTGGCCACAGAGGCTGCCAGGTGTGGGCTGGATGAGGCGGCCGTCCGTCGGATCGGCAGATGGGAATCTCGTTGAATACGTACTTATGTGGGGTCACAGTTGGCAGTGGATTAGGTTTGGTTTCTTTAAAAAATAAAAATAAAAAAGAGGGGGGGTTCCTTCTGTAGGAACAAGTGGTGTGGTGTTCGTTGCCTGCTTGAGTTATGCTTTTGGTCTTTTCTTTTCAGATGGAGGTGCGGCACGCTTCATCTGGATTGTAGGGCACTCCTACGTGTGTTGGGGGGCCAGGAGAGGAGACCAAAGACCAGATGGCAGGCAACTTGGTATTTCTAGGAGGGAAGCTTGTTTAAGGTGGTTGGGGATCCCAGGGATGAAATGGGAGAGAGTTTTGGGAGAGGTGGAAAGATATGCAGGAAGGGACAGGCCCCCGGATATTGTAGTGGTTCATGCGTGTGGGAACGACCTCAGAGACCTGATCGTGGACATAAAGTCTGATTTCATGAGACTAAGGTTCCTGTTACCAGGTACTATTCTGGTCTGGTAGGACATCGTGGCCAGGACGGTGTGGATGTGGGCTAGGTCCATTGAGAGCATTAACAAGACCCGTATTAGGGTCAACAAAGTGGTGGGGAGGTTTGTGGTTCAGAATGGCGGGATCGTAATTCGGCATCGGGAGCTGGAATGTAACGTGGGGCTGTACCTGAGGAAGGACGGGGTGCACCTCTCGGATGTTGGGATTGACCTGTGGCCCCTGGGGTTACAGGACGGTATTCAGAAGGCCTTGCGGGTGTGGGGTTGCCCTCAAGGTTGAGGGAATTCACCCTTTTGGGCTGTGGTGGTGTTTGTCTGGTGGTCTTTGACGGTTGATGGTAAATCAGAGGTTGTCTGAAAGGGGTGGGGGGCCCATCGCTAGTATGGGTCCCTCCGGTGTATTCCAGAATGTTGGATGGAATACTGTTATTGTTATCACTGCCGGAAGTTGTCTCCGAGTGGTCACAGCTGGAGGCCTGGTCAAGTTAAAATGGGTACCGCACTGAGTTGGTTGTTTGGTAAAGTTATGGGTCACCGTCAGAGATCACCAGACCGGGCATGTTATTTATATGCTATTAGTTTGTTATACTTGATGGTTGTATATGGTTATTTTTATATATATATATATATATATATATATATATATATATATATATATATATATATAATTTTTTATTTTTTTTTGATTGGAGTGTTTTGAGTTGTGTTAATAAAGGCTGTTATGGCCATTTTACTCCAAAGTAAGGTGTGGTCTCATCTTTCAGGTATAAGGTTGAGGGTTGGAGTGGAATGGATAACAGGGTGAGAGTAAGGGGACCTTTAGACTACACTGGTCAAGGGTGGCCCGAAATGGATGGACTGCAGGGGAAGTAAAGAAGGGCCGGGCATGACAGTGCTGGATAAGGTGGAGAGATAAGGGGTTAAATGTTGTGAGAAGAGATAGGAGGGCGGAGGAAAAGGAGAGCTGGAAAAGAAGGAGGAGGAGCCATATAAAAGGGTGGAGGGGCAGAGCAAGTGAGCAGTGCGGGAAGAGGACAGAGAAAGGAGGCAGTTTTTCCCACCCTCCCTCCCTAATTTGTGGAAGTGGGGGATTTCTTGTCGGTGTTGTTTCTTTTCTTCTTTTTCAGGCAACAATGGGAAGGCGTCATGACAACGGTTTGGACGGAAGAGGATGTTGGTGGTGTTTGTCTGATTGATTGGAGTGTTTTGAGTTGTTTTGAGTTGTGTTAATAAAGGCTGTTATTGCAATTTTACTCCAAAGTAATATGTGGTCTCATCTTTCAGATATAAGTTTGAGGGCTGGAGTGGAATGGATAACAGGGTGAGAGTAAGGGGACCTTTAGACTACACTGGTCATGAACCATTTCATTTCATTATGGCCCGCAACCGCTTACCAAATCATTTAAGTGTTCCTTGCTCTTCAAAAGGTTGAGCACCCCTGTTTTAAAGCCTAAAGCCCCATACACACTATCAGATTATCTGCTGAGTTTTTCCTTCAGATTTACCAAAACCATGTAGTAGAAGGGCCTGCCTGATTGCATACACATTGAAACTCCTAAGGTTTGTCCTCATATTATATGGTTTTGGTAAATCTGAAGGAAAAACTCAGCAGTTAATCTGATAGTGTGTATGGGGTTTAAGGGTGTTTTCACACTGGTTCAGCACATCCATCATTAACTGAACAGCATGGAAAGAAGTTCACTTATAGCCAATGGTAGTTATTATTTCAGAATGCCATTTGCACATGCTGACTCCCACCATTACACCTTTTTCACAGGGACCAAAATATGTGGTCATCTATTTATAATTTAGAGGCTCACAGGTGCTAACAATTTATTTACCATTTATGTTTCATTTTAATGCTGACCAAATCAGGATTGTGGTGAGGTGTCGCTGGGTGCATTTTTAAGGGATCGGTGGGTTAGACTAGGTGTTTTTACTAGTGATCTTTACCTATAATTATCAGCTTATTGTCTAATTTTGAAGTGATTTGATACAATATATTTTTATACTTCAGTACAGGGTAGCCTTGGTTGGTGTCTTGTCTGACACGTTTTGTTCAATGTTGTTGTTTGTGATGACACCCGCCTATATTGTAGGGTCAGGCACCCTTAGTATCTAGTGGACCCCCCCCAACCAATTTAATTTTATTGTTGCTCAGAAGGTATATGCAGGACAGTTTATCTAGGACTCTATACCATTGCGATAAAAATTTGCAACAAGACTCCTCGTCTTAGAATTGAAAGAGGAGGTGTAAGTCAACACAGTAACTTTATTTATACTACTTTCATACAGGTCTTGGCCTAATTCCGTCACTCATTCTCTAATATAATAGGGGACCGTGTGAGTAGCAAGCTCTAACAAAAGTTTATATAGCCTAGAAAGTAATCGTGTGGTGATTTTCAAGTCACATAGCCTCAAATGTGGAGAGGGAGTCTCGAGCCTCAGATTAAACCTTAAGCTTTTGAAAAAAGGTTTATAGTTGGATATACTTCCAGCTTTCCAATGCTGTTATTCCCCATTTTTGCCCAAAATCTGGTAGGGGATAAGTTCTGTTCCCTTCATAAGCTGGAAACACCTTATGTGATTGGGCCCACCCCAGGGCTTGAAAGATGCCAGGTGTTTGCTGAGGGTGAACCAAGGGAATCCACCCAATGGTGATAGTGGCTAGGGGAGCTGGTCTAAGTGATGATTTTTGTTCAGTCCATCCCAAATTTCCAACATAGTGTGAGATAGAGAAGATAATACATCTGCTAGTCCTCTATAAGCATGGTTAAGCCAAGGTACATGCACCTGAATGCAGCCAGCCAAGGTTTTCTCTAGGTCAAACTCATAATATTCAGAAAAATTAAGGTTCCAGTTGAGAATATGAATCAGTACATTGGCCTGGTGATTTAAAAAAAAAAGGTCCAGGGGAAAGTCTCCTTTTGACTTATCCTGCCTAACCAAGTGAATTGGGCCTTCCCCAGGTTTTTAGGCCTTCTTTTACAGCATGCAAAAGTGGCGGGAAATTACTTTTCAATAGGTCACGCATGTCAGCAGTTAGTTTAATACCTAGAAAAGTAATTGGGTCATCCCACCAGTTAAAAGGAAACAAACCCTCCACAGCATATCTGTCCTTGCAAGAGACATTGAGGGGCGTGATTACAGATTATCCCAGGTTAATCTTAAAATTAGAGGGGTCCTGAAACCTATCCAACTGTTGCAGAAGATTAGGTAGGGCTACTCAGAATAAAATGCTAATAAAAGAAAATGGACAACTTCTGCAAATGTGGTAAGCTTTTGTACTATAGACCCCACCCTCACCCATGTGATATTGGCATTCAGTTGGACCTTATGTAAAAAAGCCTCCATCACTAGAAAAAAATAGTAACAAGGACAAGGGGCACCCCTGCCTTGTCCAATTGGAGACTGTGAATGGTGGTGAGAGAACCTTAGTTAATTTCACTTGGGCCATTGGTTTTTTATAGTGTATCAATCCAAACCTGCATCTTGTCCCACAGTTCAAGCTTATGTAACACAAGCAATTTAAACAATTCTGTCTAAGGCTTTTCCTGCCTTTCCTACCAGATACAAACCAAACTTGCTCCCTGTGGACTTCTCACCTAAACACCTTTTAAAGCGATATGTCAAGTGTTTATCTAAGATCTTTATTTCCAAATTTAACAGGGAGATAGGGCAGTAACTCAGGCATAAGGGCAGTTCTTCCTTTGGCAAAATCTTTATTGTGTGTGTGTGTGTAATGCTTCCCAGGGGATACGCCCATCCTTAGTGAGAGAATTAAAGTAAGATGTCATCGGTGTTTAGAGAACATTGGCATATTTTAGAAAATGTGTCCTAGTGAACTCATCTGGACTCTTCCCATAGGGCATATTCTTAATCGCATAAAGCAGTGGTCATCAACCCTATCCTCAGGGCCCACTAACAGGCCAGGTTTTATGTATTACCTTGCGTAGATGCAGACTAGAATACTGCAATCACTGAGCAGCAAATGATATCACCTGTGATGTATTTCAGTTATCTTGCAAACCTGGCTTGTTAGTGGTCCCTGAGGATAGGGTTGATGACCACTGGCATAAAGGGTTTTGTCTGGAGTGATGTCTCAATCTAAGATTTTGGCCGTCTGGGGTATGAGACTCAGATATAGGATCTTGTCCGTCTGGGGTAATAGACTCAGATATAGGATCTTGTCCATCTGGGGTAATAGACTCAGATATTGGATCTTGTCCGTCTGGGGTAATAGACTCAGATATTGGATCTTGTCTGTCTGGGGTGATAGACTCAGATATTGGATCTTGTCCAGCTAGGAATCTATCAAGTCACCTCAGTGATTCCTGGCCTCTGTCCAGACTTTAAGTTATAGATGGAATGGTAAAACTCCTAGAAGCGTTTGCCAATCTAAAAGGGTTAATACAGCTTATCCCTGGTGCTTGATTGAATATATGGCATT
Organism: Lithobates pipiens; assembly: GCF_037356315.1. Taxonomy (NCBI): domain Eukaryota; kingdom Metazoa; phylum Chordata; class Amphibia; order Anura; family Ranidae; genus Lithobates; species Lithobates pipiens. The sequence goes on along the minus strand of NW_027507748.1, from coordinate 220,765,792 downwards.
TGCATGCTCATAATTTACATTTGAGGGCTCTTGCCAGCATTCTGCCACATTTTTTGCCTTGCTCATAAAACTTCTGAGACGCACACTGAAATGTATGTTCTGCCTGGGAATCTAAAAGTTTTCAATTGCTCTCTTAGGGCATCTAGTGGTCTACCTTCCTGCGGGAAGTGCAACCATCCCAACCTATAACTGGCCTTTGCAGCAAGGTGCACATGGAAGGGCGAAACATGTCAAAAAACAAATAAAAATGCCCAGCTCACTTACCAGCCAGCCTGCAACAAAACAAATTGACCCTAACAGTTAATGTTAAAAAGAAGAGGTTTAATTTGCACACATTTGTAAATAAATGCATAAGCTGCAGCAGCCATTTCATTGCACCCCAGTGTACTGCAGTCCTAAAGCTATAATTTTGAGTCTCCTATGTTGGCGCATATAAAGGGATAGGGGCGCACTGGACACCCAGCAATACCACAATGGCAGTGAAGGTATCCAGTGTGTCCCCACACCAATTCACCAACAGTACAAACAAGTGGCAACCATCCCAACCTATAACTGGCCTCTGCAGAAAGGAGCACACGGAAGGGAGATGCATGTAAAAAAAAAAAAAAAAAAAGTTTGCAGAAAATGTGGCAGATCATCCTTATCTCAAAGAGAAGCTGTGACACCTTCTTTCGTAGCAATGAGGTAGAAGGGGAAACCCAAGCAATATGTGATTCCTTCTTGTTTTAAGCAATCAAGGAGGAGGTGCAGCATCTTATGCATTGCTAGTGTGCAAGTCAGGAAAATAAATAAAGACTAGTTCCATCAAATTCAAGATAGGACCACCAGCGCATGCCCTGCATAAGGACATATTTGTCCTGGAATCGCAGCAACTTAGAAATTGCATATCTTGGTTTATTGACATCAGAGTTTGCTGGCTCAAGTCCTCTATGTACGTGCTCAGTCTCTATGGGATGCGGAGGAGGTCTGTCCAGTATTTTGTTAAAAACAGTGAGCAGAGTCGAGATCAAATATTCTGTTTTGATGGATTCTGGCAGCCCTCTGATCCTAACATTTCTCCAGTAGCTCCTATTACCATAATCATCAAATTGGGAAAGAAGTCCCTCAATCTTGAGGTCTTGCTGCTCCAATCTGGTTTGCTGGGATTGGAGCACAGCTGTGGTCTCAGTCTGATGGGTCTCCAGGGACTCAGTCCTTTCCTCCAGGCGATTAGTGTCAGATTTCAGCTCCTGAAAGCCCTTTTTATTTGTTATCTCTACTTACTTTAGAAATGCGCCCAAAAGCCAATCGCTCCCATTTACTGTTTTTAAACATTGCTGATTTATTGTACTGCTAGAGACAATGTGTGAAATTCAATGCTCGGTTACTTCTACTTGTTCAATGCATGAAGGCTCCATCTCCTAGCTGTGAGGCGTGTGCGGCATTAGTCGCATGTGGTTTTAGTTTGTATACTGCTGTTTTTTTTTTTATGACTATGTCGTTGTATTGTACTTTGGCGACTGTTCAGTCATTGTTTTGTCATTTTTATTGCAAAACTTGAAAAAGTACAATAAAAAAAAAAAGAAATGCTGCCAAATCTGCCTTTTGTAGGGAGGTCGTGTAAGCATTACTTAATGTCACAGAGGAGTCCCTGGCTTTAGGTAAGTGTCAGAATATTAGACATTGCTCCACAATGGAGCGGACATGAGGAAGGAGAGAGCAATAGGGATTCAAAGAGGGGTAGAATCCGCCATATTGGAGTCTGGAACTCTGGTGTCTGTGAGGTAAGCCGAAATTCAATATTATTCAATGTTATTGGATTTAACAAGCTCCACTGGCGGTTCAGGTTCTCCTTTTTAGGAATGATAACAGTGGTAGTCAGGTGAGAGCCAGGCCGACAGAGCGGGGTGAGTAGTAGTGAGCAGCAGGATCCCGCTTCTTTCTGCTTCAAAGGATACCCTGTTTGTTACACAGGTTTTCTTCTCTAACTTTTTTCACACCACAAACTTAGAGGTTAGAAATGTGTGCAACACATTTAATATTTGTAGGCAGAGTTAACTGCTGCCCCAGGGGAATTTAGGGGTTAACCGTAATTCCTTGGGTTTTCTTGGGTTTGACCCTCCAGTCCTGTGTGCTACAAAAGGGACTGGGGCTCTGATCTGCACTGCTGGAGTCCTTATCCTGTACACAGGATAAGGTACAGGTACGGAAGAGAAAGAGTTAAGTGACGTGCACAAATGGACTCTGCGCAAGTTGCATGGTGGGACCCCATACTGTTGTGAGTGAGCTAACGGTGATAAGCTGGACAGGTGGGAAGGGCATTGGCTCTGCGATTGTCCTTCCTAAATGCACCTAGCCGTGGTGATGCCTATTACATCAGAACAGTTTACTAGAGTTTGTTTATGTTTAGTCATCTGTCATGAGCGTGGTTCAAGTACAAGGTACTCCATGTGTAAGGCACAAAGTGCCTAGCATAGCTCAGAAGAACCCACACTGAGAAGGGGGTAGGCCTCTCATGTGACCCTTGCTTGGCATCCAACATAGAGGATATGACGGCCAGCTAAATTGCCCTATCTTTACATATTGCATGCTATAAATGACTATTGCATGACTATTATAACCTCTACTCCTCTATCATACGCTCACCCTGCATACATTTTAGAATTGCATAACTGCTGCAAATGTAATACTTCCTAGCACTAAGCACTGCGATAATGGGGCAAATGTATACAAAGCAAAAACTAAAACTAACATTCCTAATTGCCTAAAAGAACCAGTCAGCATCTGACAATCTTACACTGCAAAGGTGAAAGTGGAATACAGATTCTTATTGTTTGCTATGAGCAACAAGCAAATGTTCTTAGTATACCCTTACATAAACCCTATGAGTTGTTACTGTAAAGCTGCAGGTCATGATGAAAGTGGCTCTGCTGTGACCTCTGCATAGCAGTAGTACCAAATGCTAAGTGAGCAGAATACTAAGGAAGGAAGGCCTTTGTTACTTCTCTGGCAGATCTACGTCGCTTTTTCTTTTTTAAAACAAAAGTGAAAAGATTTCTGACATTTCTATAGAGGGGGTGTCGTTCTTAGACTTCAGCTCAAGCGCCTAAACAAGGCATGCTCACATCCATGAGTGAGCATTTAGGTTTTAGTGCCTTTTTAAAATTATAGTAGAACTAAAGGCAAACTTTTTTTTCATTTTGGATAGAGTAAGGTAGGGTTATAACTCCGTCACATTTATTTTTACCATCTGTGTTCCAATGTAGTAAGTGAGAAGAGAATTCCAGGTTGTCACCATAATAAAAACCTTATTTACCTTTTTACCAGAGACGGTCATTTGCAATACCCCTTGTCCGTCATGGGGGGAATTTTGTTGGGCCTTGTCGCTATCTGGTCTTGTCCATATGGGTGAGCGAGTCTCTCTATTTTAACTTCTTTTGCAATATGCTGTTAAATGTAATTATGCTCTGTCTAAATGTATTACTTATTCTCTAGACCATTACTCCTGAAGAAGCAGTTTATACCACTGAACCTGGTAGAGGAAACCATTTATACTGCACTTCAACAGAAGCTCTACGGGGTGGACCCATTAGTAGTTAGTTAATTGTGGTGTATTTTTTAATAATTTTTCTATGTTGGTTCTCCTTTTTGATTTGTATTAAAATTATATTTTTTATTATAAACCATTTGGTTCTTGTGTGAGTACCGAGATAGTCCATTAACCACTACATGTGTAGTGGTCAGCATCAGCAACTGCCCCCACATTTCCATCTCTTCAATTTTCCAAATCTCCTATTGTAGATCTTCACTCAACTGAGCTCCCAGTCTTTTACTAGACTTGCTGATCCACTGCCACTGGATCCCCTGAGCTCTTACAATCTTCTCATTCAGTATCTTCATTAAGTGTCACCCCAGCGTCCCTGCTAGGTCCCTAACTTGGCACTCACAGATACTCCTCCAGTGTCACCCCACTAGCCTGCTTGGTCCCTGGCTTGGCACACAATATTGATCTGCAAGCGTCACTTCCACTGGTTGGGTCCCTGGCTTGACATCTGCTGAAGTTTCCCAATTCTTCACCATCCCGGGTTGGTGAGAATATTGCTCTGGCACCTGCTTCTGCCACTCACAGTGGTCCCCGGTAACAAGGTGGATGGTCCCTTAGTGGCGACAGCTTCCCCTCTACCTCCGACAACGACAGGTTCTCAGACCAGCAGAACCGTCACTTCTGGTTGGACTGCAAGCTGCAATCCTAACCCTACGCTGCTCTCTTGCTTCTGGATAGGCACTTAGACAGCCTAGCAGCCAGATGTCCCCGGGACAGGCCTCAGGTTCTGGCCTATGTGCCCAGGGCAGCACAACACACGTCCACCCAGACAGCTGTCCAGGTGGCACAGAACCCCGATCACCTGACCTCACCCAAATAAATAGGCTCTCAGCAGGCCAAGGGACCCAAGAAAATCCCTGCTCATTGACTGAGACACCCCATTCATTCCTAATCTGTCCTTGCAATGCCATTGTCTTTTCTAATGCCACCAGATACCCAGGCATCTCATGACCAAGGCAACTATCACTTAGCAAATACATTTACTGGCAAACCTGCCTAAACATCAGGGTGCTACATCTATATATGTATTTTTTTATTTAGGTTTTTCCTTTAGTTACACTTTAAAACAAACTGGACAGTATAAGCCACCACAGCCTTTGTCTCTTCAAATACAGTACCTTATTTTAGATTTAACTACCAAAAGCAAGCACAGAATGATTTATTGAAATTAATTATTATGAGGCCTCATATACAAGGGTCATTCAGGGCTATGCACCCACGTGGATGTCACATTGTATCCATGCAGCCTCTCCATCCCAATTGACAACAATAAAACTGCCTGCATAGTCAGGCAAACAAGGTAAACAAGTTGTTCACATGGGGCGCCGATTCATATACCCATGTGAATGAGGCCTTATAATAATTCATTACAATAAATTATCCTGTGCTTGTTTTTGGTATTAAGTTGTGCACAATGTGTTGTTCAATGGAGGAATTTTTTTTAATCACATACATTTTGATGTCAGGTTCGGCATTGTCCATCAATGTTGTCAGATACATTAAAGACATGCAGATGAGGATTTATATGGGGCAGCGCTCTGGTTTTGTATAGCTTGCCCCAATACTGGGATCTCTGGAGCTGTTAAGAAGGTTGACTTGCCAGTCTGGTAAAATTGCTATGTATCACAGTTTCAAAGTTACCCAAGTTTAAAAAGTGATTGTTAACCTACAATATATATATATATTTATTGCAATGGGCAGGGCAATTTGGGTTTGGGAAAATACAGCGCTCCCAACCCACCCCAAAATGCTGCTTGTAGGACTTTTCATAACGTCCTGCAAGTGCACTGCCCCAGTATGAAAAGTCACGCTGCAATAAATGGGAGACTATTTTTAGCACTAAAGTGCCTGAAAACGGCACCAGTGTGAAAGTAGGATGACAGGATAGGATGACAGTACAATGGAATTCAATATAAACCATTTCAAACAATATACATATAGCTACATACCCGGGAGCTCCCCTTACTTTTTAAGCTATGCATGAGATCTCACTTAAAATACTTGGTCTTTGGTCTTCTTGTCTTCACTAGCTAAAATAATTCCTTGTGATTTGTAATCCACAGGTTAAAGTAAGTTAAGTTGAGGTAAAGGTGCTCCTGATATAACTTCAGTACTTATACTACAAGGCTTGGGATATCAGAGTAGGTAGGCCTCAAGCCTGCTCAGTGTCAGTTGCTCTGCTCCTCCTCCATGGAACTATAAATCCCAGTGAGACCTATGTATGAGTCTAACTGCATGTGAAAGTTAACAAACTGTGGGCCACAACCCTCTCACCAACTGGATCGGAGCTCCGTGTAGTAACTTTGGTCCAGTGACTGCAGCTTGCTTCTCCGTCAGCTGGCCCTGTTGCTCCATTCTGCTTTGCTGGGTGAGCCCGTCCCTCCGATGCTCAAACGAGTGTCTCTGGATCTCTCCAATCTAGTCACTGTCTCTCTGGCACCGTCAGATCACTCGCACAAACAAGCGAGGTGTGCGCTCTGCTAAGGCTGTGGGCCGCTGTCTCCGGGAGGGCATCCCCACAGATCCTCACGGGCAGGCCATGCAATCCCAAGAGAGCTAAAATGGCCGCTCAGGGTCCTTTTATGTCCTACCCAGAATGCTCTGCTAGAGAAAGTGTTCATGGGTAGGTCATCAAGCCTCCTGGGTAAAAAGGTCAATCTTCTGATCAGAACAACAGTCACTTCCTGTATATCTCTTTTGTGCTGTCTTCAAAGCAATAAACATATAAGTTCAGTACCAGTATTTGGCTGCTAGATGGCGCCAAATATTAAACCAAAGAAATGTCCATAGACTTGTGATTACAGCATGAAAACACACATCAATATGCAAGGATGTCAGCGCTACACACTCCCCCTACTTCCCCAAAGAGGTTCAAAATGTTAACTCTATCCTGCATTCTTGCCTCTATACGACCATACAATTCAGACAGAGGAGCTTCCCACCAACTGCCATGTGATGGGGAGCTGTCCTGTGCACTCACAGCTAATACTACCGGGTCTAGTACAGATGTGCCAAGGGGTGAGCTGGGGTTGTCCCTCACTGAATCAGAAGCAGAGGGACCCGGCAGTTCAGGGTTTCTTTTGCTGACAATCTGAGATGCTTCAGAGAATTCGCCCAGTGTATCATAAGTCAGTCTCTGTGGTGGGCGAATTTGTTCTTTGCATCTTCGGGGTATACATTCCTTTTGGACAATTTTCTTCCTCCCTCCTCTCAGGAGCTAAGGATGGAAAGTGAACAGGAGTACTGGGCTCCTCTGTGTGATGAGTTGCCGGCACAGTTCCAATATTATCCTCTCCTACTTCTAAGCAGATATCAGCATTTGTCTCTTAAGTTTCCGGGGGCCACAGCCAACTCATCTCCACTTCCTCATCCTCTTCATCCTCAGTTGCTGAGGACCCAGGCTGAGACCTAGTTACTGGTCGATGTACAGCAGCGGATGTGGAAAGTAGTTCCCCCTCTGGCTTCGCTGACTAAGACATGGTAGGCTCACCAGCCTTCTCTTCCCGTTCAACCACTTCTGTTTTGGATACTTCTCCATCCAATGTGGGAAAAAGGGGCACCTCCAACTCTTCTTCTGACAGTAAGGATAGAGAGTCACATCTGGGGACAACAGGGGCTAACAGCCACTTCATCAGATCTGTGTTGGTCCCAACAATCAACGAACTTCTTGAGGACCCTGGCAGCCAGGGGCAAACAATGGCCAGGGTTTCAAAGTTCGGGGGCTCCCCAGCCCTCAACGGATCACACGACAACTTGACCCGCAGATATCCATCACAAGGGTAGTCCTCTGCTTGAATACCCTGGATCTCTATGTCTTCCAGTTGCTTCAAGGGCAAGTATGACAGGTACCTCTGGTAAAAGTCTCTTTTCAGCAGGGTAACTTGAGCACCTGATTCAAGGATGGCTCTGGTATAGATCCCTTCAACCAGAACAGACACAAAAGGGTGGGGACCTACCAACTGGGTAGGAAGTCTGTTAGAAACATCTGTAACAGCAGACCGACATATTTGGATTCATGCTCTTTTCAGCTTCTGACACTGGGCACACCGCTTCCATCGTCGGCTTAGAGACTGATTGGCATTTCCTGCTGAAACAGTATAAACAGCAGGTGTTCTCCATGATTCCCATTCGGACTCAGGGAAAGTTTCCCTTGAAGGCCCGGATCTTCTCCTCATCCTTGGGTCACTTCTTTGAGGTCTCCGCCAATCTTCTGTTTTTATTCGTGGACTAGGACATACTTGCTGGTGGTGACCTATACCTTCGCAGTTTAAGCAGACGCCTTGACTCATCATCTCCTTCATCTGAGACACTTGCAACTTCAATGTGTCTATCTCAGACCTGAGATTTAATGATCCGGTCAACGTCTCCATCATCTTGGACATCTCTTTTTGTGGCTGGAGCACCAGCTCTTCCACCTCAGGATCGCTCCTCCTGCTTTGTTGGATGGGTGGGGACCAAAATATTGTGTCAGTGGTCTCTCTCAGTATCCTGGACTGACACTCCTCCTCCCGAGCCTCTTGATGGAGATCAACAGTCATACTCGCCTTTCTGCGGGCGATTTCTTCATCCCACCACTGAAGTATGTTGGCACAGTCCATACTGGCGTCAAGGGGTGGGGCTTGCCCTTCCCCAAAGCACCCACCCCCCATGTTGAGGGCATGCAGCCTAGTACGGTTCAGTAGCACCCACCCCCCGTGTTGAGGGCATGCAGCCTCGTACGGTTCAGGAGGGGGGCCGCTGGCTCATCCCCACCCCCTTTCCTGACGGGCCGGACTACATGCTCAGATAGGGGTCTAGTATGGACCTTGGGGGGACCCCCATGCCATTTTTTAGGTGTAGGGGGTTCCCCTTAAATTCTATACCAGACCTAAGGGACATTGTTGCTTCCCTCTCGTGGCTCACTGCAATAGGAAAATGTGTTTTTCCTTTGGCAGCAAGCACGAGATGTACAGTACCCTGCAGCCGAGAAACATTCTTGTGGGCAGGTGCTGTAGCTGCCCTTGCGTTGTATTTGGTCCGTCGGAACGGGTTGCCCACTAGGAACTGGGTCCAGGGGAGTTCCGTCGGGAAGATTTAAAACATGTTCTATTTCTAAAGTCCGTCAGATTTTTGGACAGCAAAGGTCCAATGAAGCCCACACACGTCAAATTGCTGTCAAAAAGTCCAGTCGTGTGTATGTGGTATTATATGTGCAAACGTAGACTAAGATGTGCCAGGGAGCAGGCTTTATTGCTCATCTTCCATGTATTTTGCAGGGGGTCTTGGGAGTGCAGGACCTGACTGGTCTGTCAGGGAGGGGTGCCTGGTTGACAAGAACAACAAATCTTTTGAAAAGAATTACACTTGCTACATATTGTTAGATTTAATCTAAATTGAGAGCTTACTAGGAGCTTGGTCCATCCAGTAAGGAATGTTATAGGACTCCTGCCTTCTTTTCTTGTCAACCAAAGCAGTGGTTCTCAACCTCAGTGCTCAAGTACCCCCAACGCTCCATGTTTTGGGAACTGCCCTTAGATAAAATAGCTCTTATCAATACCATGTCATTAATATTGATTTAAAGCAGCTTTGCAAAGTAAAGGGAAGCCTGAAAACATGGCCCTCTTATCCAGAGGTATAGGACTCCTGAGGTTTTACATCGCTATGATCCCTCCCTTTCTCCTCTAAGCTGGAGATGTGGTAAACTCAGGGGTACCCATTATCATATCTTCTGGCAATGTGAACTGATAGCTCCTTTCTCGTCTAGAGTGATGTCTTTGCTCCAACAGATCTTAGACACCCCCATCCTGCTGGACCCAGTACACCTTCTTCTGGGTCTCCCAGTCCCTGGTTTGGGCAAAGGCCTCAAATAAATTGGCCTTGTTAATCTTATTAGCCACAAAAAGAGCTATTCCTGCATGTTGGTTATCCACCTCTCCCCCGACCCAGACTTAACTGGTACAAGTTATTAATGATATCCGTAGAATGGAGCATATGACAGCCATGATGGAGGATGCCGTTGATAGATTTGATAGGATATGGGAACCCTGGGATCATTCTATATATAGCTTCTCTCATTGATATCACTTTAGACAATCTATAGTAGCCTCCCACGGTTAAATGGAGGCTTCATACCCAGATCACCTCGAAATCCAACTAGGGTTTCTCAATGATCCCTCTTATTCCATTTCCCCTCCCCTTCTTTTTTCCCACCCTCTTGATGATGGAGACAGTCTTTCATTGTAAGGTAGCGTTTTCTACTGGATGATCAACCATTACAGATATATATTACCCTGTGTTTATTTCCTCATTATTTTCTTTTCTTTTTATCTTATTATTTCTGTTCATATGTGTCAAATTTCCTTTCAAACCTACAATCTCTCAGTCGATGTTTCTAAAATACTGTATGATATGTACCAAAGAGGTGTATTTTAAAAAGCCTATGATGCACCGCTCAGCGCCAAATTCAGCCCACCAGTAGCTTTAAAATATAACGTATTCCTTCTAATTAATATGGGATAAAAATGAAGGGGAAATCGAGCAGCCATTTAAAAAAGAGATAAAAAATTATGTAACCAATAGTATATAAATGAATCAGTCCAGTTCCTGTAAATTTAAATACTAAAACAGCACTCTAAATAAAATATAGTCCAAAGTAAAACCATATAAAATGTAATGTATATAAAAGTATTTTTTGTGCAGTATAGGTGATGATAGTGGTTCAATCAGCGTAGAAAGGTGATAATGGTGATTATTCCAAGTGCTGTTACAATACCATCCACTAGAGTTCACAGGATTTCAAAACGTGTAACACATCCCCTTAGGGGGGTAAACTCACCAGACAAAGCTGATAAAAACACCTTTAAGGAGGTATTCCCTCAATAGGTTAACATATTTCCATCATCATCCACTAGGGTCCAGCTGTCATATGTGCTCCATAAATGTCATAAAATACAGAGGAGAATTGCACATAGCGTAATTCTATTTTATTTTCAACGTTAGTGACATAGGTTAACTCCCCCCCCCCCCCCCCATAGTAATCTACATACACAATTCAAGGATTAATTCAGCATTTGTAAAAATAGTGCTCTATCACCGTTTCCGCCGTCCAGCGCGTCCGCATGTGTCTCCCTGCTGACACTACCAAACACTTCCTGGACCTGGTTAGCGGTGGAGCGCAATCGTCACTTCCGAACCGTTGTGTAGGCCTTACGCGTTTCGTCACTTCCGACTTCAACATTAATTACAAATGCTGAATTAATCCTTGATTCGTTTACATAGATTACTGGGGGGGGGGGGGGTTTAACCTATGTGACTAACGTTGAAAATAAAATAGAATTATGCTATGTGCAATTCTCCTCTGTATTTTATGTTGTCTATGGAGCACATATGACAGCTGGACCCTAGTGGATGATGATGGAAATATGTTAACCTATTGAGGGAATACCTCCTTAAAGGTGTTTTTATCAGCTTTGTCTGGTGAGTTTAACCCCCTAAGGGGATGTTTTACACATGGTGAAATCCTGTGAACTCTGGTGGATGGTATTGTAACAACACTTGGAATAATCATCATTATCACCCTTCAACGCTATAGAACCACTATCATCACCTATACTGCACAAAAAAGACTTGTATATAACATTACATTTAAAGAGGAAGTAAACCCTAATGGGTTTACTTCCTCTTTGATTCCCTGCAAAGGTAAAACATAATGGACTACTATGCATCGCATAGTAGTCCATTATGTGTCACTTACCTGACACAGGAGCCAGCAAAGTCACCGCTGTCCCCTGTAGTTCCGAGCGTCCATCTTCTTGGTGGGTCTCGCTGCTCTGGCACTGTGATTCACCGGAGCAGCGATGACGTCACTCCCGCGCATGCGCATGAGAGCCGACACTCGCGGCATATCGCCGTGATCTGTGGCTTACCCAGTGCGCCTGCGCGCCGCTGTCTACGGCGCATGCGCCGTAGACAGCGGTGGCTGTCTTCAGGTAAATATCTCCTAAACCGTATAGGTTTAGGAGATATTTCTTGGACCTACAGGTAAACCTTAATCTAAGCTTACCTGTAGGTCAAAGTGGTTTGTAAGGGTTTACAACCACTTTAATATGGTTTTACTTTGGACGATATTTTATTTAGAGCGCTGTATGAGTATTTAAATTTAAGGGAACTGGACTGAATAATTTATATACTGTATGATATGTACCGTTTTGTTACTTCTTTCACTTCAATAAAAATACAATTTATATATATTATGTACTCAGAACAGTAGTATACAGGCAGTGCAAACAAGACAGGGACGATGTAGGTTTGTTGTGTTAAGTAGAATCTGTTTGTAATTTTGAACTGGTACATTTTAAAGTGTAGCTCCACTCAAAAAATCTATTTTTAAGCTTTTTGGAAAACATAGGGAAGGGTTATCACCCCTGTATAATTTGTTTTGCCGTCCGTATTTTTTCATCTTACTTCCTGTTGTCTCATTCCGTTTGCAAGTAGGAGGCGTTTGTAAGTTGGATGTTTGAAAGTAGGGGCCTGCCCTATATGCTCTGCAGAAATTTGAGCCTAAGGTGTTGGTGTTGCCACAACACTGTAAGCCCTCAAAGTGACTCTTGGTGGGCGCTGGAATGCCCTGCTGTGAACAATTATATCAAGAATTGTAATTACATACCATTGTTGAACATTGGTTGAACCATTGTTGAACAGTGGTAGAAAAATGTGGCCTTTGGTGGTGGTGATGTCACAACACTGTAAGTCCTCACAGTTACTCTCGGTGGGCGCAGGAACGGGCCCTGCTGTGAAATATTATATCAAGAATTGTAATTACATGCACCTGTTAAACAGGGTCTGAAAAAATTGGGCCTTAGGACCTCACATAAACTCTAGTTGGAGAGCAGGAATGAGCCCTGCTGCAAAGTATTGCATCAAAAATTGTAATTACACGCCCCTGTTAAACAGGGGCTAAAAAAATTGGGCCTAAGCCCTTGTACACATGGTTGGAAATTCCAACCACAAAATAAGTCGGATTTTTTCCAATGGATTTTGTCCAAAACTGGTGTTGCATACACACGGTCGGACAAAGTTGTCGGAAAATCAGATCGTTCGGAAAGTGATAACGTTTGTTCATTACGACGGGACTAAGTTCAGCCTAGTAGCTTTGCTCTTGTACTTTGATCTGAGCATGAGTGGCACTTTGTCCGATTGGAATTCTCTACAAACGATCGGGAAAAGTCTGATCGGATTTTGTTGTTGGAAAAAGTCCGATAGAGCCCACACATGATCGGAATTTCTGACAATATAATCCGATCGGACTGTTTCCTTCGGAATTTCTGACTGTGTGTCCAAGGGCTTAGCCACTGGTGCTGGTGCCACGACAGTGCAACCCCTCACAGATACTCTAGTTGGAGTGCAGGAATGAGCCCTGCTGCAAAGTATTGCATCAAAAATTGGAATTACACGCCCCTGTTAAACAGGGGCTGAAAAATTGGGCCTTAGGCACTGGTGCCACAATACTTCAATCACTCACAAATATTGTAGTTGCTAAGGGTCACTAAGGACGACATGATCCGCAAGTCCATGGGTTTCTTGGGACTGTAAATCATCCTTAAAAGACTGCTGCTGATGCTGAGTGCCAGGCTCCACCTCCATGCTGACACAATCCTCCTCCTCCTTGTCTTCTTCCTGTGTGATCGGCGGGAGAGGAGGAACACTGTCTGGATAACGGAGGCCTTGAGAGGCAAGGAAGTACTCCTCTTCCTGCGTCTGTTCTGCCTCAAGTGCCCTGTCATTGTTCCACGCAGTGTGTGCTCCAACAGGTGGACAAGAGGTACAGTGTCACTGATGCATGCACTGTCACTGTTCACCATCCTCGTGGTCTCCTCAAATGGTGACAGGACAGTGCATGCATCCCTGATCATGGCCCACTGGCGTGGGGAAAAAAATGAGCTCCCCTGACCCTGCCCTGGTGCCGTAGTCGCACAGGTACTCATTGATGGCCCTCTGCTACGTGCGCAGCCGCTGCAGCATGGCCAACGTTGAATTCCATCTGGTGGGCATATCACAGATAAGGCAGTTCTTGGGCAGGTTCAATTACTTTTGGAGCTCAGCCAGCCGAGCACTGGCATTATATGACCGGCGGAAATGAACACAGACTTTCCTGGCCTGCCTCAGGACATCCTGTAAGCCCGGGTACCTGCCCAAGAACTGCTGCACCACCAAGTTAAGGAGGTGAGCCACACAGGGCACATGGGCCAGTTGTCTCTGTTGGAGGGCAGAGAGGAGGTTGGTGCCATTGTCGCAAACCACCATTCCTGGCTTAAGCCGGCATAGCGTCAACCACCTCTCAGCCTGCCCCTGCAGAGCTGACAGAATATCTGCCCCAGTGTGGCTCCTGTCCCCCAAGCACACCAGCGCAAGAACGGCATGGCATCTTTTTGCCTGCGTACTTGCGTAGCCCATCGAACACCTACGGAGCACCGCTGGTTCTGAGGACAAAGCGCAGGAAGAGGCCATAAAGGAAGAAGAGGAGAGAGGTGTGTCACAACCAGTAGTTGCATTTTGGAGGCGTGGTGGCGGAACAACCTCCAACCCTACTGCACCTTGTCCTGCATCCTTCCCAGCTGCCAGAAGAGTCACCTAATGCGCAGTGAAAGATAGGTAACGTCCCTGTCCATGTTGCTGGACTATGAGGGGTCTCTTCCGACTCCTCTACTCTCTCCGTGCCTCTTCTCCTGCTTTCCGGCCTTCTCCCACTCTCCAGCCACTTCTTCCACGCTCCGATTCTTCTCCCGGGCTCCTCTGCTATCTTTTGCTCTTTTGCTAGAGGTGGCCCGGTGTTTTCCATCCTCTTCTTCCCTCAAGTCTTCTTTCGATGTTGACACAATGCTCTCTGACGCTGCAATGCTGTGTGCACGGTGCGCTAAGACTTATATAGGAATGGGGCGGGGTCACCGCCAGTGGCCGCTCTGGGCACTCTTAGTTGGTGCCTGCGCACAGGTATGCACCCGGGGGTGGCAGCTGTAGTCTGCAGATGTCTTCCCTGACATTGGCCCCCCATGGGCAGCCTCCAGATGCCCAGTTGGTTGTTCTGAGGGTGACTGTGGAAAAATGCATGTACCAGGTCCATAGCCCTTCCGTTTGATTAGGTATTGCAGCTGACCCCTTCTCCTCCTGCAGTCTACAATTGCCTCCACCTCGAACTCCTCATCCCCGTTGATGATCACCGGTTTGGGCAGTCTAGTCTCTCGGTTAGAAAAAGGATACGGCACTGTGGGCTTTAACCACTTGACCACTGGGCACTTAAACACCCTTAATAACCAGACCAATTTTCAGCTTTCGGTGCTCTCACATTTTGAATGACAATTACTCAGTCATGCAACACTGGACCTATATGAAATTTTTGTCCTTTTTTTCACACAAATGGAGCTTTCTTTTGGGGGTATTTAATCACTGCTCGGTTTTTTATTTTTTGTGCTATAAAAGAAAAAATACAGAAAATTCTGTAAAAAAATTAATTTTTCTTTGCAGATTAGTAATTTTTTCTTCATAAATTTTGGCCAAAATTTATACTACTACATATCTTTGGTAAAAATAAGTACAAATTGGTGGATATTATTTGGTCTTTGTGAAAGTTATAGAGTCCACAAGCTATGGTGCCAATATCTGAAAATGTATCACACCTGAAGTACTGACGGCCTATTTCAGTTCTTGAGACCCTAACATGCCATAAAAGTACAAATACCCCCCAAATGACCCCTTTTTGGAAAGAAGACATTCCAAGGTATTTAGTAAGAGGCATGATGAGTTTTTTGAAGTTGTCATTTTTTCCCACAATTCTTTGCAAAATCAAGATTTTTTTTACTTTTTTTTTTTTCACAAAATTGTCATTTTATCAGTTTATTTCTCACACATAGCATATGCAGGGAGCGCCATCAGGCGTTCTGGAGCACCCAGGACAAGTCTGCCATTTCTCTCCTACATGTAAAAATCATCATTTATTTGCTAGAAAATTACATAGAATCCCAAAACATTATATATGTTTTTTTTAGCAAACACCCTGGAGAATACAATGGTGGTCGTTGCAACTTTTTATCTCGCACGGTATTTGTGCAGCAATTTTTCTAATGCTTTTTTTTGGAAAAAAAACAGTTTTGTGCTTAAAAAAAAAAAAAAAACACAGTAAAGTTAGCCCAATTTTTGCATAATGTGAAAGATGAAGTTACGCTGAGTAAATAGATACCCAACATGTCACTCTTCAAAATTGCACATGCTCGTGGAATGGCGCCAAACGTCGCTACTTAAAAATCCCCATAGGCGATGATTTAAAAAATTTTTACTGGTTATATGTTTTGAGTTACAGAGGAGGTCTAGGGCTAGAATTATTGCTCTCGCTCCAACGTTCGCAGCGATACCTCACATGTGGTTTGAACACCGTTTTCATATGTGGGCAGGACTTACGTATGTGTTCGCTTCTGCATGCGAGCACATGGGGACAGGAGCAATTTAAAAAAAAAAATGTTATTGTTCATTTTACTTTTTTAGTTTGACATTTTTTTCCCCAAAAATAAATTTTTTGATCTCTTTTATTCCTATTACAAGGAATGTAAACATCCCTTGTAATAGGAATATGGCATGACAGGTCCTCTTTACAGTGAGATATGGGGTCAATAAGACCCCGCATCTCACCTCTAAGCTGGGAAGCCTGAAAAAAAAAAAAAAAGATTCTGGCTTTGATCATATTGGCGAGTCGGTAGAAGCACCGGAGGGCGGCGGGAGGGGGGGGATGTCTATGGCTGGGTATTGCAGGGTATCTCCGAGCATGGCTGGGTATCTCCGAGCATGGCTGGGTATCTCAGAGTATTGCGTTGCAGAGTGTTGCAGGGTATTGGCGGGTGTTGCAGAGCGTTGCAGAGTATTGCAGGGTATTGGCGGGTGTTGCAGAGCATTGCAGAGTGTTGCAGGGTATTGCAGAGTGTTGCAGGGTATTGGCGGGTGTTGCAGAGCGTTGCAGGGTATTGCAGAGTGTTGCAGGGTGTTGCAGGGTATTGCAGAGTGTTGCAGGGTATTGCAGAGTAATGGCAGGGAATTGAGGGGTTAAATTTCGGTGAGCAGTGATGTGGGCACTGCAGATGCAGCCCACAGCGCTGCTGACACTGATCTCTTCCCCCTCCGCTGTACCGATCAGTACAGAGAGGGGGAGGGAGGGAGGTTTGTTTACAAGTGATCACTCCGTCATTTGACGGAGTGATCATGTGGTAAATGGCCGCGATGAGCGGGCGTTTACCGTGATCCGCCTTGTCCTGTGGACCCGGCGGTCACGGATGCTCTCGAGTGCGCGTGAGAGCGGAATTCTGGGAGGACGTCATATGACGGCCTCCCAGAGTTAAACAACCGCCCTGTAGCCGTCATTCGGCTATGGGCCGGTTGTTAAGTGGTTAATAAGGATACGTGGAACACTGGATATATACCGAAAGAATCTGGCAGAGACAGTTCATAGGAAAAGTTGTTAATCTTTCTTTTTACAGGAAATGGTCCCAAAAACTTTGGAGCAAGCTTCTTTGATGGGCAAGCCAATCCCAGGTTAGTTGTGGCCAACCAGACCCGATCTCCTGGCTGCAGGTTCAGCTCCCCCCTCCTTTTTCTGTCGAAAGCCCTCTTTTTGTCTTCCTGCGTTTTGGTTACAGCTTCTTGCAACAATTTATTATTGCGATTGAAAAAGTCCAATGTATTCTGAACAGCTGGCACTGAGGACTCAGGAACAATGCCGGGCAAGAAGGTGGGATGAAAGTCATAGTTTGCGAAGAACGGAGACTGTTTGGTAGCTGAAGGGTATGAGTTGTTATAAGCAAACTCAGCTAATTTTAGGAGGGATACCCAGTCATCCTGGAAAAATAACGTGAAGCAACTGAGATATTGTTCTAACGTGATTAGTCTGTTCAGTTTGTCCGCTGGACTGTGGGTGGTATGCGGATGACATTGAGAGTTTGATCTTCAGGGTCTCACAGAATGATTTCCAGAACCTGGACGTAAATTGGACCCCTCGGTCTGAAACAATATCAACAGGTACCCCATGGATCGAACAACTTCCCTGATGAACATTCGGGCAGTCTCTGCAGCAGTAGATGTGCCCTTCAAGGGTAAAAAGTGGGCCATCTTGGACAGACGATCAACGATGACAAAGATGGCCTTACAATCTTCAGAAGGCTTTAACTCTACTATAAAGTCCATAGAGATCACGGACCAAGGCTGTAGATGCGCGCTTCAGTTGTGACATGAGATCAGTCTGTAGTAACAGGAAGTTCCCTGCTGGTAGGATGGTGTCTGACACTAGTAAGTCTTTTGGTGACAGCGCGTCAGACTTGACATTCTTAGAGCCAGGTCTGTAAGTGATGTGGAATAGGAACCTCGAGAAGAAAAGTGCCCATCGGGCCTGGCGAGGTTTCAGCCGTTTAAAAGTACTCGAGATTCTTATGATCTGTGTAAATCAATATTGGATGAGCTGCTCCCTCTAGCAAATATCTCCATTCCTCAAGGGTGGCTTTTATGGCAAGGAGTTCACGATCACCGACATCATAGTTTCTCTCAGCGGGGGGCAAGCTTCCGAGAGAAAGAGGCTACCAGGTGAATCAAGTTCTTGAGACCCTGGCGTTGGGACAGGACCCCACCGACTGCACTTTCGGAAGCGTTAACCTCCAGGATGTAAGGTAGTGCTGGGGTGGCAGGATGGCATAATAGAGGAGCAGAAGAAAACAAACAGTCTCTTAAGAGTTTCAAAGGCAGCTTGGGCTTCAGGAGACCAGCAGAAACAAACATGCCGCTTGGTAAGTTGTGTAATGGGTGTAATGATGGCCGAGAAGTTCTTGATGAATCTGCGGTAAAAATTAGCAAACCCCACAAACCGCTGGATTCCCTTCTTATCAGAGAGAGCTGGCCAGGATAGAATTGCTGAGAACTTCTGAGGATCCATTTCAATTCCACTGGGGGAAATGATTAACCCCAAGTACTGGATACTTCGCTGCTATAAACTCACACTTCTCCCATTTGGCATAGAGTGGAAAACATATGTCGGCTAAGTAAACGATAACAAAAATGTCTAAATAGTCCTCAAAAACGTCATCAATGAATTGCTGAAAAGTGGCTGGCGCGTTGCACAGACCAAAGGGCATGACGTGGTATTCGTAATGGCCAAAATGGTTACGAAAGGCGGTCTTCCACTCATCTCCTTTTCGTATATGGATGAGATTGTAGGCTCCTCTTAGCTTCTATCTTCACAAAATTAGACCTAAGCGGAGTCTTTAGAAGAAGGGAAGAGGGTAGCGATTTTTCACCGTGATCTTATTTAATTTGCGGTAATCTACACACGGCCGTAGCGAATGGTCTTTCTTATCCATTATCTTATATTAAATAAAAACAAATTTTATTTATTCATTAAATTAATATAAAATCATGTCAAACAGTAATTTATGAGCAACATAACAGTATACACGATACAATTTAGCTAATAAGCTTATCACCTATACAAGATACAATTAGCTATAGAGCTCATCACCCTACGCGTTTCAGAGCTCTTGTGGTCTCCATCAGGGGTGGAAATAAAGCATAGAGCGTAATTCTAGTGGAGAGTACAAATGACAGGACATTAGGACAGGAAAATAGTTTGCAGACATTATATGCTTTTTTGACTTAGTACTTACATATCAAGGTAAGAAGCAACAGCAAGGCAGATCAAGTGGATTGAGTGGCTTCCCAGTGTCCAAGTCTCCCACACATAAATAATATTCAATGAGGTTCTGGGGTAGATATTATTACTGCCAAAAGGCAGGGGGGGTCCAGGAAATCCCCCCACCCCAATAAAACAGGGGTTCTGCTGAGTGTTATGTTGCTCATAAATTACTGTTTGAGATGATTTTATATTAATTTAATGAATAAATAAAATTGTTCTTATTCTATTCTATTGTGGTACATGCCTCCAAAGTCCACCACCAAAGTCTCTTTACAGGATGTGGCACAACGAATTTGCATAGTATTGCCGTTCTATATTTATTTCTGTGAAGTAGAAGGGCGGATGAACCCTTTTTGAAGACTCGTCACTGTAATCCTTCAGAGCACCCAGTTCCTTTTTGGATAGCGGGACGATTCAGCTGAATGGAATTGCAGCCCCGGACAGGAGCTCGATGGGGCAGTCATAGGCTCTGTGTGAGGGGAAGGTGTCTGCTCCCCGCTTACTAAAAACTTCCAAAAATTCATGACAAGCCCTAGGCACCCTTTGGTAAAGTTCAGCTGTGACGTCCATACAAAGTAGGGCAGTGGGTGGCGTAGTAGGTTAGGGCAGACAATGTTCCCGACAGTATAAGGACTGGTAATTGATGCTGCCAGAACTCCAGTCAATCAATGGGTTATGGGCCTGGAGCCATGGTAGGCCCAAAAATGAAAGGATACAAGGAAGAGGAAATAGCGTCTAAACGTAAAAGTTGCTTGTGATAGGCAAGAGTCACAGTTAGCAATGGAGTTTCCTTAGTCACCAGTCCAGACTTTACACAGGAGCCGCCGGCTAAGAATACAGTAAGTCCCTGCTTCTTGGATTGAAGGGGAATATGTTGAAGGTCTGCAAATGCCAAATCAATGAAGCAACTGCATGCCCCGGAGTGGACACGCTTCTTCCTGGGAGCTGGAACAACGTGATAGGCAGTACCAGTTGAGCAGAAGTGAGGACCGCCTGGGTAACTGAAGAGGTGGTCAGACCTTTATGTTTCTTAGCTGGGCAATTCTGTACGTAGTGGCCGGTCCCACCACAATAGAGCCAGAGGCTGGCCTGGTAGCATCCTTCATGGGAGAGAGGAGGGCGGATCAGGCCAAGTCGTGTAGAAGATCCTGTTACCGATTCAGAAGAGGGCAAATTAGCAGATGTTGGCTGGGTGTGAACAGAGAACTTAGGCATCATCTCCACAGGCCGAGAAGACCCTGCTGACCTCTCTCGCCTGCGTTCCCGAAGGTGTCGGTCAATCTGGATCGAAAATGAAATGAAATCCCCCAGAGAACTTGGTACCCCTACATGAGCTAGTTCATCCTTTAGATCCTCCGCTGATCCTAGGCGGAACTGATGTCGCAATGCTGCGTTTTCCAACCCGTGTCTGCACTCCAGCATCGGAAGTCTGTAACATAGTCCTCGACTGCTCTGCGGCCTTGCTGGAGTGCATGGAGAGAGGACTCAGCAGTAACAGTCCGAAGGGGGCCCTGGTATAAATCGGGACATTAGCCTGGAAGAAGGAGGGCATTGTATTAAGTTGTGCGTCCTTTACCTTCAACAGACGATGAGCCCAAGTTTGGGGTTCACCTTGGAGCAGAGATGAACCCCACCTTGGTAGTCTCGGCAGAAAAAGTCTGTGGTTGGAGAGAAAAGTAGAGCTGGCAGGCATTGCGAAAGGCTCTAAACCTGGACCGGTCTCCGGAGAACATTTCAGGACAGGGTACATGTGGTTCGGAAGCAGACATCACTGTGGCAGGTGCAGCAGCAGGAGTGGTAGGGGAAGGCAGAACCAGTACATGTTCCTCAAGTTGACCAAACTTCTCCTGCAGGGTCTGAATTGCTTGTTTCAGGCCGGCGATGCTCTGGCAGACCTCAGATGTGAGAAAGGTTCCTCCCGCGACACTCAGTCATGGTTGCTTGGTACGGACACGTACCTGGTGGGTGAGCCTGACGTGTGGAGGAAGACCCTCGTACAGCTCTGGTTTGTGAGCCGCTGATAGTGAGACAGCAGGCTCAAGAGCACGGCAGGGTAAGGTTGCCTTTGATCAGTCCAGAAGTCTGTACCAGTAGAGGCCGGGGAATTCACGAACAGGAAGCTGGAACACAGCAGGTAGTAGGCTGAAGAGACGGTAGATGTCTGGCAGACTGGCAGAAGACAGGCGGAGGTGCACCACTGGAAACCGAAGCTTGAATCAGGATGGCGACAGGGAGCAGGATCGGACAGGCCGGGTAGACAACAGACAGACAGAGACAGCAGACAGGAGCGCAGTCGGGTCACAAGCAGGCTTCGGCAACAGATGGGCAGATCAGGCATAAACAGCAGGCAAAGGCGTAATCGGTTCGGCATCAGATGTAGGTAACAGGAACTGGAGGCAGGGATCAGTCCATGGGAAGCCAGAGATCAGGGCAGGAGGCAGGCATATTATATTCTTGATGGGAATATTTCAAAGCAGGGCCCGTTCCAGCGCCAACCAAGAGAAACTGAGGGCTTACAGTTTTCTGGTACCACCAACACCTAAGGCCCAATTTTACGGCGAGTGTATAGGGCAGGCTGTATAGCACATACAGATGGTCCCCTATTTTCAAACATCCAACTTACAAACGACTCCTACTTACAAACGGAGGGAGACAACAGGAAGCAAGAGGAAATCTACCCCTAGGAAGGGAAATTCTCTCCTGTAAGACTCAATATGGGAAAAAGGTGTCTCCACTGATGCTTTATCACCAATCTTTGTTTCCCTAATAAACCAAAATTTTCTAAATCCAATTGTCATTGGGACAGAAAGTGAGGTGAAATCTTCTGAATAGGGGCACAGACAGCAAAATAAAATGTTAAAGGGGTGATAACCCTGCCCTATATTATCCAAAAAGCTTAAAAAAAGATTTTTGGTCTGGAGCTACACTTAAAAAAAATGTACCTGTTCCAAGTTACAGATTCAACTTAACAACAAACCTACAGTCCCTATCTTTTTTTAAACCCGGAAACCGCCTGTATACTGCTGTTCAGAGTATATAGGGCCAGGGGGTCCCACGCCTTTTTTTTTTATTTGGGTGTGGGCTTCCCCTTAATATCCATACCAGACCCAAAGGGTCCAGTAATAGGCAGGGGGGCAACATTACATTACAGTCTAAAGCCGTTTTAAAATGACTTTTTTTCTTTTAGAAATGTAATTTTGTGCAGGGACTGTTCTAAACACGGGAAAAATTTGCCACGTTACAGGCATACTATAGACACCCCCCAGGCGCAATATTTAAAGGAATATTTCACTTTTATTGTTTCACTTTAAACATTATTAAAATCACTGCTCCTGAAAAAACTGCCGTTCTTAAAACTTTTTTTTTGCATTGATTCATGTCCCCTGGGACAGGACCCGGGTCCCCAAACACTTTTTATGACAATAACTTGCATATTAGCCTTTAAAATTAGCAATTTTGATTGTTCACGTTCGAGTCCCATGGACTTTAACGGGGTTTGTGTTTTCGCACAAATTATTGGTCTGTTCGCATGTTCTGCCGTGAACTGAATCGGGGGGTGTTCATCCCTACTACTCATACGTTGTATTTCAGGGTTGGCCTTGGTCTCCAGGTGAAGGCATTAAAGGAGAAGAGAGGAAATGTAGGTCGAAGGTAAGTTATGGTTGCTTTTGATTCAGAGATCGGTACTTTAGCTTACCGGTGTCTCATTGCCATTTCCATACTTGGTACATGTTTTGCCTTCACCACTGCAGTATTACCTATAACTTTTATTGGTTGAGGTGAGTTTCGAATGGGCTTGTGCGGTGGCAAGTCTCCTCACCCGTTTCTAATACAGTAGACGTTAGACTGTTTTCATATGTTGCTGTCATTGCACTACTCACCACATTTGACCTGACATGCCTTCAGGTTCCATAGGTCTGAGTTTACATTTTTAAATTGGCCTGCTTCACCTCAGGTTACGCGGCCTCTGTAATTCATATGGTGAACACTTTCTTAGTCTTAGAACGCATACTTCATTTTCCCCTTACACCAGGTTCATTGTCATAGCATACACGGTTCTTGATCATAGCCTCAGACTGTAGGCATTACGACAACATTCCACTGCAGGTTTACCTATCATGTCTATAGGTACTAACGGATTGAGATGATCGTTTGGAATTGACATGTGTGGTGGCAAGTCTACTCATCTGTTTCTCATACGACTTAAGTTTCATACATCACGACATCTCACTACTCATATCACTTGTCTGACACGTCTTCAGGTTTCATAGGCCTGAGTTTACATTTTTAATTTGCCCGATATGCCTCAGGTAACTCGTCTTTGGTCGATCTTGAGACTGATACGTTTTCAGTCCTGCACAATGTATTCTTTGTCATTAACCATGATCACTGTTGGGAGGTTGTAGAAAAAATAAAAAAAAAGTGTAAAGCGATTTTCCTTTCCTTAGAGTAAGTTGTGGTACATTAGGTTATAACTCTTGCTTATGACAGTTTATTCTCAGTTGCGTAGGTCTTGTCACAGGCAGTGGATATCGAAAACCTTGCCTCCATCCCTCCTTCATTGGCCAGGGGTTTGTAACAGGGTAGCATGCCCTCCTTAAAGAACCTGGACCCACCCAAGACTCATGGCAGAACTGTGATGCAGGAGTAGTTGGTATCCAGTTTCAGCTCACAAATCGGAACCATTACGATTATTATTACCCTGTACTTCAGGCTCTCATGCTGAGCAGGTTACCCCATGGACTGTCGCCTCGTCCTTTTCACAGATTCACGCCACCCTGAGCTTACTGGCGATCTCCTGTCAGGAGTTGCGGGTCAGGGTTGAGGCTTTGGAGAGCCATCCAAGTCTGGCCCCCAGGGATCCTACCATTCCAGGTACATCAGCAGGTTCCAGGACCCCCTTGGTACCAAGCCTCGGGCCTTTAGCTTTAGGTAAAAACGCAAGTGCTCCCTCCATTCCCCAGCTCACTTCATTCCTGGAAATATGAAAAAATGTAATAAATATTTCAGACAAGAAAGACGTTAATTTGGCGTCCCTCTTAATTGCTGCCCACGATGTGGCTGTCAAGTCTTACTCTTGCAGCAACGTTTCCGTGAATGTAAAGACCAGGGGCCACTGGCTCAACTATAAGCTTTCCGTTTTATCTGGCCCTGACTCAGACTCTAGGGTCAAGTTATATTCTGTGACTCTATTTGACTTGCATATGTGGGATGAGTCCGCCATGTTCATCCTTGCAGAGCTGTTTTTTCCCCTCAAGGTTTTGACTGATGCCGCAGCCACTAAAGGCTATGCAGCCATTTTTTGGCACTCACTGGCAGCTGGGCCATGGCCAGACGAGACCTTGGATATTCTAGGGTTTGCAGAGATCTCAGCTCATGACACAGCCTGGAATACCTTCCAGGCTTTCTAGTCTAGGTATCCTAGGCGCGACTGTCACAGCATTCTATATCTACTTTTGTTGCTTTCTGCCACTCATAGCTCAAGCTATCCTACAGTACGATAAAGTCATATCTGGTAGGTGTTCAGCATTGTTGCTGTTGCGGGGCCCTAACAGGCCATCCATTTTTGCAGCACATCCCATCTAGGCCATTTTTAAAGGAGATTCTGAGAGTAGCCCCCCTACCATGGTTAGCAGACTCCCCATTACAGGGCATGTCTGTTTTACTCTCCAGGGCTCCTTTTTGGGCTGCTACCCAGCTTAGCTTGGCCCTCAAGGTGGCCATGTATCTGGCTTTCTATGGTTTCCTCAGGCCAGGCAAGTTAATTCGTAATGGATGAGTTTCCGCATACTCTTGATCTACCAGTTAGTTATGTACACCGATCATTTCCGCTTGCAAGACGCAGCAGACAGGAGCCGGTACTGACGTTAGAGTTGGAGACCAGCTCATGGTAATCACTGCGGATAAACCCAGGGATAGTCTGCTTTTACCTTTCCCTAGTACTCCCCTCTACATGGCACAGTTCATGGAACATTGCCGCTCCCTGCTGTCAAAGCTAGGTAGGTTCCCCAAGCTTATTCTGGCCATTCTTTAACCACTTCAGCCACTGAAGGATTTACCCTCTTTCTGGCCAGAGCATTTTTTGAGATTCGGCACTGCGTCACTTTAATTGACAATTGCGCGGACGTGCGAAAATTTAAAAAAAAAAAAAAAAAAAAAAAAAAAACACACACAAAAACACACATTTTTTTACTTTTTGCTATAATAAATATCCCCCAAAAATATATATAAAAAAAACCCTCCCTCAGTTTAGGCCGATACCTATTCTTCTACATCGCAATAGGCGGTTGTTGATTGGTTTGCGCAAAAGTTATAGCTTCTACAAAATAGGGGACAGTTTTATGGCATTTTTATAAAAAAAAATTTTTTTAATAGTAATGGCAGTGATCAGCATTTTTTATTGTGACTGCGACATTATGGCAGACACATCGGACAATTTTGACACATTTTTGGGACCATTGGCATTAATACAGCGATCGAGGCTATAAAATTGCATCGATTACTGTAAAATTTTCACTGGCAATGAAGGGGTTAACCACGAGGGGTTAAGTGTATCCTAGGGGCGTGGCTGTGTGTGACATCATACTGATCGCTGCTCCCGATGACAGGGAGCAGACGATCAGTTTGCTGTCATTAGGCAGAACGGGGAGATGCTGTTTACGTTGGCATCTCCCCGTTCTTGAGCTCTGTGACACGATCGCAGGTATCCCTGCGGCGATAGAGTCCGCTGGACCAGCGGGCATGGTCACGGAGCTCGCACGCATTGCGGGAAATTCAAAGTAACGTACAGTTGAGCCATTCTGCCGACGAATAAGTACAGGAGCGGTTTCTTGCCAAGGTGTCCCTGTTCACGTAATGCCACACACACACACTATATCTCCCAGGTCCACAGTGGAGCTGTCATGGGAATTTAATGCATTTGGCTGATTTATGCTGCATACACGGTCGTTATTTTTGTCCCATTTAGGCACACTGACCACGTGACTACAGCACACACCAGGTCACTTCCCGTTTTCCCTTCATACTCTTCCTAATACAGTCTACTAGAGACGCAGATCAGCCTGAATTTGTAGGAGCAGTCGGGATGTATTTAAGCCCGCCCTTTAGCCTCCATTTCCTGTTGACGTTTCTTTTGTGTCCCACCGGCCCTTTCCCATTTCTTTCTTCTCTTTTACTTACACTTGGGTATGCCCCCTTTAGACATACTCACCACATGACTACGGCACACCATAGGTCACATCCTGTTTTTCCCTGCATACCTTTCCTAATACAGTCTACTAGAGACTCAGTTCAAATTAGGAGGTCTATGGAACCCCTCCAACTTCTAGCTGAACTCTAGGTACATATAAAAGACACAAATTATTGTGGCAATGCATTTTTTTTGTAAACATGAGCAGAGTAAATGCCTGAATTTGACTTGGAATCAACCTCATTAAGTCCCTATACAACAGAACCTAGGGTTGAAAAAGAAGAAGAGGCATGAGTAAACAATTAGTTCATATGCCGACAAGGGGCATGCAGACCACTGTGCTACACTTCCAGTCAGAGCAAAGAGGTTGAATGATGCTGACTGTCTTTCAAACCAAAAGACTGAAGACCTATAGTAGAGGAAAAGAAGTACTGTGGCAGATGGCTCTGGACTGAATAAATAAATGCTCAATTTTTGTAATTAATCTTTTAATTGGACATTGTGTCGCTCTAATTTGAACTGGCGTTCTGATTCAAATGTTTCATTTTACTTTAGAGATTTTCAGCTGTAGAGAACATTAATAAAAGGTTTTATTTTTGTCGTAAATACCACAAGTCCAATGCCATAGTTATGTGCAAAAATCTGCAAAGTGTGGAAAAGGTAAAGCACCAAGCATTCTGACTACAGATGGTTGTTGCAACTGATCTTCTGGAGTAAACCAGTACAAGAAAGACCTCGGATGAAATATATTCCCAGTACAGTTCTGTCCACTGCAGAAGCCATAAACAAAGTTCTGCACCCACATAAGACTGCATGCAGTCATTTGCTTAGGAGCGGTCACAAAAAGGAGGCAGCTCCACATTCAAGTGAATACCACTTCATGTACATAGCCTAAAGGTCCAAGTAATCTTTAGTCTGTGGGGTCCTGACACTCTTCACAATCTCTCATATCTTCTGAATAATTTTCTATCTGGATTGTAGTCGTGTGGAAGTGGAATTTACTCTGAAGACGAGAACTGGCCTCTTTCAGTACCATCTGTGAGTCTGCATCTTCATCTGGAATATAAGAAAAAAAAAAAAAAAAGGAGGAAAGCAATAAGCCATCAAGCATAGAGAGAAAAGTCATCCTAAACCAATGAGAGCCAACTGGACAAGCAATGTCGCCATATAATTTTATACACTTTCCCAAATCCACCAACATAATGCACTGTACAAAACTGAAACAAGAGAAATGAATAGGGGCAGTGGCACCAGCCTGCAGCACAATGTCTCTGCATTCTGCTCCTTTTTTAATGTTACAGCACTAGGGGAAGCACTTTCCCAATGAATCATCTGAAATGTCCACTGCATTTTCAACCAAGAAACAGGAATTTTTTAGGGAACTAAGCCTTCACATACAGCTTACATGGTAAAAAAAATAAAATTATATTATTATATATATATATATATATATATATATATATATAATAATTGGAGCAGTAGTTAAAAATTCCACCCAGCAGCACTAGGGCCATTGGTTCAGATCCCAACCACTGCATTGCCCACATGAAGCTGAATGTTCTCCCTGTGCCTGCATGGGTTTCTGCTGGGTACTCGGTTTTCTTCCCAAACTCCAAAGATATGCTGGTAGATTTATTAGCTTGTCTAAATTGACCCCAGTATGCTGTTATTGATAAAACGGGGTGTTGGTACCTAGAAATCTGGGAATACATATAATAAGCCTTTGTAAAACGATGAATAATCTGAAAGGAACCATTCATCTAAAATCACAGATAGGACAGGAATGCACAAGCAGTGTTGCGTTTAGGTCTCATTTCAAAATTTTAATTTAATTTTCTCCACATACAAAAACAAATTCCGTAGATGTCAACTTGATTACATTTAATGTATACATTTTAAATCCCCCCAACAATGCATCCTACCTGCTCCCCTCATTCCGTCTTCATCCTCTTCCTTCAACTCCTCATCATTCTCTTATCTGATTTTTCTCTGTTTCTTCAAATTCACCCTCTCTCATCCTCCTAGAGCCTCCACATATCTCAGTCTTCTTAAATTGACTTCTAATCTTTCCATCTGTTTATCAATCATTCCCTCCATGCCCTCCTTTCCACAGTATCTCAGATATTCCATGTTCTATTTCTCTTCTACCCTTCCGCACCAATCCTTTATTGTGGGGCTTTCTATTTCTTGCCAGTGTCTTGGTATCTGACTTTTGGCTGCATTGATCAGATAAGGAATCACTAATTCTTTATATTGTTTTATTGAACTTTCTATGCCGTGAAACAAGCGCATCCAAGGTTCTTCTAGTATGTCTCTTAGTAATTTGTTTTATTAAACTGTAAAATCTCTTTACAGTAGTTTATTTTTGGGCAATCCCACTATATGGGCCATCGTTACCACTAATTTGCATCCCCGCCAACAATATGGTAATTTTTTTTTTTTTTTTATATTTACTTCTTTTGTTTGGGGTTATATACCACCTTGTAAGGCATTTGTAGTTAATCTCAGCTGTGTTGGGGTCTACTGCGAAGCAGTGTACCAATCTTAGAAGAAAAGAAAAAAAATGTTTCACCCACGTTTTATGCTGCACTTTCCTTCTATTCTACCCATTTTCCTTGGTTGATATGGTTTCTCAACATTCTTAATTTTCTATGTAGTTCACCTCTTCATCTTTACATTCTACTCTCACTAACCTAACTTTACCCACACGCTCATTAGCATCTCCTTATCCTATCCTTTACCAAGTTTAGGACATATGACCCATTGTACCACATAATGAGTTTACAATCTCACTTTTGTTCTCAGCACTCAGTCATTTTTGACCATTATTTTTGGAATTTTCCTCCTTGGAAACCATCTTTGTTGAGTTCCAGTGTGTCATTACCACCTCAGCTCCCACCAGCGATACCCCTAGGGGTTTTCTGATCCACGTTAGTACTTTGTCATTATATTTCGCAACTATTTTTTCCCTTTGCCATAATCCAAGAGACTTTTCCTCTTGAACCCCCTGAAGGAGACTGTGGGTTGTTTCCAGGCTTTGGCAATAGTAATTTTGTCTCCCAATAAAGAGACATAGACCAGTGCTTGCGAGAATTTAGCTAGAGCCAGGATATACCTATTTAGTAGTACAATGTTAGGGTCAGGAGTCACCATTACCTCTGTGATTGAGCTGATGGTATGGAACACTTTCCGCCAGAAAGATCTAATGCGAAGGCAGGTCCACCATGTATGGATCATCGTACCCTCCAGCTCGCATCTTCTGTAGCATAACGGAGATGATCCCAGAAAGATTACCGCCAGTCTTGCGGGGACATAGTACCACCTAGTCGAAACTTTGAGACTAGCCTCAATAAGGGAGATGTTGAGATACCTTTGTATGCTCGTTTGGATGTGCAGAACCAGTCCAGAGCAGTCCAAGAGCTGCCCATCTCATCCTCCCAGACCCGAGCATAGGTAGGCTTGTCCGAGTCCGCCATCAATGCTGTATAAATAAAGGAGTAACCTGTACGTTAGTTTGAATTTCCCAGCGTGCGCGCACCTGCCGCAAGCTCCGTGACCGCAGTAACCGTGGACTCGATCGCTGCTGGGATGCCCACGATCATGTCGCTGAGCTGAAGAACGAGGAAATGCCGATGTAAATAGCATCTCCTCTTTCTGCCTAGTGACAGGACACCGATACTCTGCTCCCTGTCATCGGGAGCAGCGATCAGTGTAGTGTCACTGCTAGCCCATCCCCCAGACAGCTAGAATCACTCCAGCAGGACACACTTAACCCCTCCCCTGCCTCCCCCTCGTGGTTAACCCCTTCACTGCCAGTGACATTTTTACAGTAATCAATGCAATTTTATAGCATCGATCGCTGTATTAATGCCAGTGGTCCCAATAATGTCCAATGTGTCCGCAATAACGTCGCAGTCAGATCGCCGCCATTACGAGTAAAGAAAATTTTTTTTTTTTTTTTTTTTTAAATGCCATAAAACTATCCCATATTTTGTAGATGCTGTAACTTTTGCGCAAACCAGTCAAATGCTTATTGCGATTTTTTTTTTTACCAAAAATAGATGTAGAACAGTACGTATTGGCCTAAACTGAGGAATTTATTTTTTTATATTTTTATTTTTTTGTGGGGGATATTATAGCAAAAAGTAAAAAATTATGTTTTTTCAAAATTATTGCTCTTTGTTTACATCGCAAAAAGATTTAAAAAAAAAAAAAAAAAAAAAAAAAAAAAACGCAGAGGTGATCAAATACCACCAAAAAGAAAGCGTAATTTGTGGAAAAAAAATAAAATTAAAAAAAAAAGGGACGTCAATTTTTTGTTTGGGAGCCACGTCGAACAACCGTGCGATGGTCAGTTAAAGCGACGCAGTGGCGAATCGCAAAAAGTGCTCTGGTCAGGAAGGGGGTAAATCCTTCCAGGGCTGAAGTGGTTAATGTTCATCCCTGGTGAGAAATCAGCGTTATGGAACAAATGGGCTATTGGCTTCATTTGTGAAGTCAGGGTGTGCTGTGATTAGAGCTTGGAGCAAAGAGCCACTGAGTGGGAGAGAGTAGGGAATAGGATGGCTTGCCCAAGTTTAGAGTTGCATTCAAGAAGAAAGTCTATGGTATTCAAAGGAGCTATTCAGGCTTCGGACCCCTAGAGTAAGACACTGAAATTTGAGCGAGTTGTGCAGCCTGGAAATATCCCCATAAATATGGCAGACCTAGCCCTCCCTGCAATTTTAAGCGAAAAATAATTTTGTAAGGACACCTATATCCTTTGTTACCCCCATACAAAGCAAAAAATCTCTGATTGAAATTTACTAAAGAATCTTTTCTTTAATTGGAATTGGGAGACAGCAAAATAAATATAAAAAGACGGGGGGAAAAGTGTCATCTTTACTGCGTGAATTCTGCCCTTTAGTTCTTCATTTAATCTCCATGAATTGAATGGTCTTTGAGCACCTGGTATAATTTCCATGCTCACTGGGGAATTGTCCGACAATGTTATTTCAATATTTGTCTTAGTCACCTATTCTAGTAACCTATGTTCAAACATTATATAGTTGATCCTTGAGTAAGTTGCATGCACAGGGGATTAGAAGAATGTATAATTCTGTGTCTTAGGATGCTGCACTCTCCATATGTCCAGCAATTGACACCGATACAAGTTCTTTTTTATCATTTTCAACTGTACATTGTTGGTCCCCTGTGCCCGCGACGTACTATCAATTCTTCTCCAAACAGTAATTTAGATCGCCTTTCATAATCACACTTCTCGTTTTAAAGTCCATTAACTTCCCCATGACCTGCCTCAGATAATTTTTTGGGTTCTTATTGGGGCCATAGACGTTTGCCAGGGTACATTCCATTTCATATAGTTTTCTTTTCAGGAAGAAGTATTGACCTTCAGGGTCTGTCATCATTTCCTCCAATATGAACCGCACACCTCTGGCCACCCCCTTTGTTCCTGTTGTTGTAGAATGCCCATAAAAAACACATTGGGTGATCTCTCAAAAACAGCTTTACATTGGCATCATGGGAAATATGAGTTTCCTGAAGGAACACTACCCCAGCTTTATACGGTTTAACCTCCTTTAACCGCTTCCCGACCAGCCACCACAGTTATACTGCGGCAGGTTGGCTCTCCTGCGAGCCGTCATAGCTATACATACATCGGCTTGCGGGGTCGGGACAACAGGCACACGTGCCTGCTACACAGGAGGGGGGTGCTGATGCTCGTGGCCAACGGTCACGATGACCGCCGGCCACGAGCGATCGTGAGCAGGAGACAGAACACTTCCCAGTTCTGACAGATTGTGTGCTCCTATTAACTAGGAACCATGATCCGACACTTCCTCTAGTTAGTCCCCTACCCCTTCAGTTAGGCTCACCTCTCAGGAAACAGTTAACCCCTAGATCGCCCCCTAGTGTTAACCCTTTCACTGCCAGTGACATTTTTACAGTAATCAGTGCATTTTTATAGCATTGATCGCTGTATGAAGGCCAATGGTCCCAAAAACGTGTCAAAATTGTACAATGTGTCTGCTCATAATGTCGCAGTCATGATTTTTTTCAAAATTGTCAGTTTTTTTGTTTATAGTGCAAAAAATAAAAACCGCAGAGGCGATTAAACACCACCAAAAAGAAATCTCTATTTCTAAGAAAAAAAAAAGTTAATTTTGTTTGGGTGCAACGTCGCAATTGTCAGTTAACCACTTAAGCCCCGGACCATTTTGCTGGCCAAAGACCAAAGCACATTTTGCGATTCGGCACTGTGTCGCTTTAACCACTTGCCGACCGCCGCACGACGATATACGTCGGCAGAATGGCACGGGCAGGCATATGGGCGTATATATAAGTCCCTGCCTGCCCGCGGGTGGGGGGCCCGATCGGGCCCCCCCCCGGTGCCTGCGGCGGTCGCCATTCCTTCGAGAGCGATCCGGGATGAGGGGGCGGCCATTCATTCATGGCCACCCCCTCGCGATCGCTCTCGACGAATGGAAATCCTCTGTGACACTTCCTCTCCTGTAATGTAAACACAGGAGAGGAAGTGATGTATTCTCTCCTCCGTGTCGGTATTTTTCGTTCCGGCACCGAGGAGAGAGGTTCGGTGAGTTGCACCAACACACCACACATACAGTAGAACATGGCAGGCACACTCACACCCCCCCTTTACCCCCCGATCACCCCCCCAATTACCCCTGCCCCCCCAGTCACAGTGACACCAATTGCTTTTTTTTTTTTTTGCATTGGTGTCATTTGTGACTGTAATAACTGTTAGGGCAGTTAGGGTTAGCCCCCTTTAGTTCTAATGTACCCCCCTAACCCCCCCAATAAAGGTTTAACCCCGTGATCACCCCCCGTCGCCAGTGTCACTAAGGCTGGGTTCACATTGCAGCGGTTTGAGAACGGATGTGATTCGCACCGCACTGCAGTGCAAATCACATCCGATCTCTGTGCGATTCGAGTTCAGCCATACAGATAGTATGGCTGAATTCGTGTCGCACCCGCCGCAAACTCGCACGGGACCCTTTTTTTGGTCCGCAGCAGAATCGGATCGCATGGGTGTTCACACCATGCGATCCGAGTTTGCAGATCGCACTGCGATATGCGAACTGATCTGGGGGTGTCATTATTTCACTGACACTCCCAGCAGTTCGCATAGGGCAGTGTGAACTGCCGCCGGGAGGCATGCGATGCGGGAACCCGCCGCGGATTCATGGCGTTCCCGCATCGCTCCAGTGTGAACCCAGCCTAATAAGCGATCATTTTTCTGATCGCTGTATTAGTGTCACAGGTGACGCTAGTTAGGCAGGTAGGTATTTAGGTTCGCCGCAACTTTTTATAGCGCCAGGGACCCCCATATACTACCGCATAAAGCCCCCTGATTGCCCCCTAGTTAACCCTTTCACCAGTGATCACCATATAACTGTTACAGGTGACGCTGGTTGGTTAGTTATTTTTTTTATAGTTTCAGGGCACCCACCATTTATTACCTAGTCTCACTAGTGTACCCCTAAATTTAGGGGTGTCTACTTTCCAAAATGGGGTCATTTGGGGGGGGTTTGTGCCATCTTGGCATTTTATGGCCTTCAAAACTGTAACGCCCTTAGAAAGCCTGAAGGCGGTGCTTGGTTTTCGGGGCCCCGTACGCGGCTAGGCTCCCAAAAAGTCCCACATATGTGGTATCCCCGTACTCAGGAGAAGCAGCAGAATTTATTTTGGGGTGTCATTTTACATATGCCCATGGCATGCGTGAGCAATGTATCATTTAGTGACAACTTTGTGAAAAAAAAAAAAAAAAAAAAAAAAAAAGTTTGTAATTTTCCCGCAACTTGTGGCAAAATATAAAATATTCCATGGACTCAAAATGCCTCTCAGCAAATAGCTTGAGGTGTCTACTTTCTAAAATGGGGTCATTTGTGGGGGTTTTGTGCCATCTTGGCATTTTATGGCCTTCAAAACTGTAATAGGTAGTGAGGAGTGAAGTCAAATATTTACGCCCTTAGAAAACCTGAAGGCGGTTCTTGGCTTTCGGGGCCCCGTACGCGGCTAGGCTCCCAAAAAATCCCACACGTGTGGTATCCCCGTACTCAGGAGAAGCAGCAGAATTTATTTTGGGGTGTCATTTCACATATGCCCATAGCATGTGTGAGCAATATATCATTTAGTGACAATTTTGTGTAAAAAAAAAAAAAAAATTATTTTTTTGTCATTATTCAATCGCTTGAGGCAAAAAAATAAAATATTCGATGGGCTCAACATGCCACTTATCAATTTCCTTAGGGGGTCTACTTTCCAAAATGGGGTCATTTGGGGGGGGTTTTGTACTGCCCTGCCATTTTAGCACCTCAAGAACTGAGATAGGCAGTCGTAAACTAAAAGCTGCGTAAATTCCAGAAAACGTACCTTAGTTTCTAGATGTGACAACTTTTGCGCAAACCAATAAATATACAGTTATTGACTTTTTTTACCAAAGACATGTGGCTGAATACATTTTGGCCTAAATGTATGACTAAAATTGAATTTATTGGATTTTTCTAATAACAAAAAAGTAGAAAATATTTTTTTTCAAAATTTGCGGTCTTTTTCCATTTATATCGCAAAAAATAAAAATCGCAGAGGCAATCAAATACCATCAAAAGAAAGCTCTATTTGTGGGAAGAAAAGGACGCAAATTTTGTTTGGGTACAACATTGCATGACCGCGCAATTACCAGTTAAAGCAGCGCAGTGCCAAATTGTAAAAAGACCTCTGGTCATTTACCAGCAAAATGGTCCGGTCTGAAAGTGGTTAACTGACAACTGTGCGGTCATGCAACATGGCTCCCAGACAAAATGGACGTCCTTTTTTTCCCCCCCCACAAGTAGAGCTTTCTTTTGGTGGTATTTGATCAACTCTGCGGTTTTTATTTTTTGCACATTTTACTATAATATAAAAATACCCCCCCCCCCCCAAAAAAAAATGTATAATATATAAAAATTGTTTGTTTATAGCGTCTACAAAATAGGGGTTCGTTTTATGGCATTTTTATTACTTTTTTTTACTAGCAATAGCGGCGATCTGCGATTTTTATCGGGACTGCAACATTATGGTGGACACTGACAATTTTGACACATTTTTGGGGCCATTGTAATTTTTACAGCGATCACTGCTATAAAACTGCACTGATTACTGTAAAAATTACACTGGCAGTGAAGGGGTTAACCACTAGCTGGTTAGGAAGGGGTTAAGTGTGTCCTGGGGAGTGATTCTAACCATTAGGGGGAGGGGCTGTGCGTGACACATCACTGATCATAGCACTCGATCACAGGGAGCTATTACACGTGACAGTGTCACTAAGCAGAACGGGGAGATGCTTGTTTACATTAGCAGCTCCCCGTTCTTCAGCTCTGTGAGGCGATCGCGGGTATCCCCTTGGACATTGAGTCTGCGGGACCCGCGATCCTACTCATGGAGCTGCCTGCAGGGTCATGCTCTGCGGCATGCACATGACCATAGCTGTAAATACTAGGTGGTCTACTCCATATTTTAGCGGTGGTCGTTCTCTCATGTTCCCCCATATTTTTGCTTTTTCTTCATACATTTGAAATCTCACTATAAAGTTTCGGGGTAGATCTGTTGAAATACTTTGAGGTTTTCTGATCCTGTGAACCCTTTCTATCTTGAGTCCATCCTCTACTATATTATCCTTGAGAGGGTTAAATATTTCTCTTTTTCTTAGGTCTTCTCTTTCATCTGGTAAGGCACAGATCCTCAAATTATTTCTTCGGTCTTGGTTCTCCTGGTCCTCTAGTTTATAGAATATTCTCCTCTGCTCTAATTGCATATCCTTAACTTGTTCTTTAAGTTTCATTACTTCCTGCGCTTGCTTATCTGTTTTTTTCTTGCGTCTCCTCTACCCATGTCAATAACTGACCTAGATCAACCCGTAATGTAGAGATTTCTGTTTTAATAGAGTTCTCTAGTCTTATGAACAGGTCTGTCATTTCCAGTCTTGTTGGCATTTGGGCACCTGCTCCTTGTTCCGCCATTTTACTTGTTTTGTTTTCTGTGCCGACATCTACTCTGGATTGGTCTGAGATGTCACCTTTTTTTCCCCAGGGTCTCTTATTTTTATTCCCTTGTTGCCGTTTATCTGGTCCTGGACCCCGTCCTTTGTCAGATATTTCTTAATCGTACTTATGTTTGCAATTTCTTTGGGAGTTTTTGTTTCATTGCCTTTTATTAGTTCTACCTCATGTTTTTTTCCTTGTAATTTTTCATTTCCCCAGGTTGATTTTCAACTTAATGTACCTTCCACATCTTCCTAAAAAGCTGTATAATATATGGTGTGGAATATTAAAGAATTTCAAAACTGTGCATATAGTGGTTAATGGAGACCTTCTTTACCACCGGCCTTTTAAAAAAAAAAAATTCGACTAAGTAGTTACTTGTAGCACAGTTCAATAAGGGGTATATAATGTTTATTCAGGGAATACCTTTCCTTAAACCCTTCTTAGGCAGTTCGTAGGCCTTTCATACAAAATGCAGTTCATACGCAGTTTTATAGATGGTTCATACGCTGTTTATGTGGTTTACTGTGAGGTTTATAAACTGCTTATACGCAGTTCAGCTGTTTCTGCGAACGGATGTAAAGCCACTATTAACACAATTCAATAAGAAGTATATACTGTAGTACCATTCCAAAAAAATACCTCATCCCTTACAAATCATAGACAGTTTCATGGGTAATTTATGAGCAGTTTTATAGCCAATTTATAAGCAGTTTCAGACATAATTCATGCATTCATATATTGTTTCAGCTGCCAAGCAGTTGCAGTTTCCTGTTTGCATATAATGGAATTGTGCGATTAGACATGGAGGGATGCCTCTATCCGATCATATGCTCCCGATGGGATAATTAAAGGAACATAGTGGAGTTGGTTAATGTAGACCCATCTGGGAAATGGTCCTTTTCCGTTCCCTAGAGTGGATTTACCATTCAAGAGTTAGGATAAGGGCGAACGATCAATTTTGCCCTATTTCAAAATGGTGAATTAGGAGCTGTAGCCAGGAGCTCAGAAGTGGGCGGTTACGTTCTTTGCCAGTGAGTATTTATGGCGGTGGATCAGCGCGCCGCCCGTACCCCAGGAAGAAGTCATTTTTGACGAAGCGACGTAGGGTGAGCGGCGTGCTGACGTCACCGCCATTCCCCGTTGACCAGGAAGGGCGGGCAGTGTAAATAGGAGAGAGCCGGCCGGCTCGTGATTATACACACGCTTGTAATCTGTGAGTTTGTTACTTTTTTATTACGTTCGGATTAAAATTTTATACGGAATTATGCTATGGGAGCCTTTCTCTTTTTTCTTACCAAACAATTATGGTGGAATGTGAGACACTCTAAGAAAGAGATATAGGAGTTGGAGACGCCAGCAGAACCCATTGGAGAGACCAGGAGCGATCGTTTTGTTTTCAAGCTTGTATGATCTCCCTAAAGAGATCTTGTCAGCTGGCAAGCCTTACTGAATTTTGTCGGTGGATGAACCTCTCTCTCTCTGGGCGCACCTGCTATACATCTGAAGGGTGTTTTAAAGAGTCACTCTAATGGACTGAATTTATTTCTTTTGCGTTTCTCTCCCTCTTTGGACTTTTTATGTGTTTTAATTTTGAGTACTTTTTGCACATTTTTATGGTCATATACACTGTTCAGTATTTGATATTAGAATTTAATATGTCACAAGATCATTTTGGCACTTTATAAGTTCTAGCGCAGCTTTATTTTTTGGTAGTTGCAGTTTCCTGCTGAATATCTATGCTCTTTTCATATGCGACTCATAAGCCATTTCATGGGCAGTTCATAAAGCATTAAATGTGTAACTTTAGGTGTAAGTTGTCACTCACGCCTTCTCCTCCCTTTGCTTCCTTAGTTTCTCCAGAAACCACGCACCTAAAAAAGTCTCTGCCCCTCCTCTCCTCCTCCCCCCTCCAAAATCTTCAATGAGAGGGGTAGAGAGGTTAAAAGAAAAGATGGGGGGGTGGGAGACAAGGAGTACTGCAAAGAGCAGTACACCAGTAAAAGCACTCCAGGGGTGCAAGGCTGTGTGTACTTCAGGCCGTTTGCCTTGTCCTCTGGGTTTCTCACCCTCTACTCAGGCTCCATGTCTATCACGGCACATTTCTCACTGTTCCTTCTCTTCCTCATTCAATAAACGTGCAAGCCAGCTCTGTTACCTTGCAGTCCGTTTGCACAGCCCTTAACTTTCAGTGCCCCTGACTGTTCCTCCTCCGTGAGGTCAACCGGCCCCAGCCTTGGCGTCTCCCCACTCCACTCCAGTGACAGGAAGTTCCAGGCTGACCATCCAGTGACTCACTCCATCGTCCGATTCCCCAGCACGGCACCCTCTCTCCCAGTCGGTCAGTACAATTCCATGCAAGCAGGGACTGTTGCTTTACTTTTCAGCCGCTCAGCACACTTTCCCATGGCTACAGCGCAGAGGTGCAGGTTTTTATTTTTTTTGCCGCAAGCCGGCTTCAGTTATGGGGGGGGGGAGGGGGGGGTCAGCAGTGATCAGCGAGAGCCAGGACTATCCTAAGTGGGGGGCAATGCAGTCCCACACCACAGCTCTCCCATGATCTTCCTTGGATCACCTTCTGACACTCCCCCTGTCTGCGCCATGTTCAGGCCCCGTCCCATCCTCATCCTCCTCCTAAAACAGGTCTAGTTTCTGTAAGGTTGTGGAGTCACTGCATAGACCATGGGCAGAGGACTATATGATACCATACAGAATCAGTCTAAAACTAGGGGTGGGTGGTAGTGACCCCTCCCCTCTAAATGCACAGGGTTTCCAGTATGTGGTAAAGTTGACGAAGCTTGGACAAGAACATGAACATTAGCATATTGTTAAAGTGATGGGTAACCTCCATTTGCTGCCTTTTGTTCCATTTATTATACCATCGGATGACTGTTGCTAAACCCATTTGATAAATAATATGGTTAGAAATTCGGCGGTGCCCTGTGTCCTCTACATACTCCCTGCGTGATTTCAAACAGACCTCCTAGTTCTCATCTTCTACTACAGAATTATTAGCTTCTATGTTGTAAAATTCTGAATGAAGTAGTTGAGCAGTTTAGCAAAAGACAAATGGGAAGGCCGGCGACACTCAAGAATGCTGCATGTTAGCTCATAATAGGGCTTAAAGTGGTTGTAAACCCTTACAAACCACTATGACCTACAGGTAAGCCTAGATTAAGACTTACCTGTAGGTCCAAGAAATATCTCCTAAACCTATATGGTTTAGCAGATATTTGCCCGAAAACAGGCACCGCTGTCTAGCAGGCGCACTGAGCGCGGCATTCTCAACGACGGAGCTGCCGCGCGTGCTGTCTCCCGTGCGCATGCGCGGGAGTGACGTCATCGCGGCTTCGCCGAATGACAGCGGCGGAGCTGCGAGACCCCACCAAGAAGATGGATATGGCAGGCTACAGCGGCGACTTTGCTGGCTCCTGTGTCAGGTAAGTGACACATAATGGACTACTATGTGATGCATAGTAGTCCATTATGCTTTGCCTTTGCAGGGAATGAAAGAGGAAGTAAACTCATCAGGGTTTACTTCCTCTTTAAGAGCATAGTATATTGATCAGGCCAATTTTCAGCTTTCAGAGCTGTCACACGTTCAATTAAGATTGTGGTCATGCAAAACTATACCCAAATGAAACCTTTTTTTTAGCTAAGCAAACTTAAAGGGGTTCTGCACTCAAAATACAACATTTGCCCATTCTGTTGCCTATAGTTAATATATCTCATAATGCCACCTGTTTTTTTTTTTTGATTCACCTACCTTTTGTAATCTTCAGTACTTTATTTTAAACCCCTGCGGCGATGGGCGGTCTCTTGCGGCGATGGGCGGTCTCTTGCGGGGATCAGCGTAATTTCCTGTTGAAGCCCGCACGGTCTCCTGTGATCTCGTTCGTGTAATCCCAGGAGACATTGCGGCTAATGCACCCGACATCTCGCGAGATTTCGGGTGCTACAGCCAACATCTCGCGTGATTTTGGTAATTACAGCCGAGATCTCGCGAGATCTCGGCTGTAATTACCGAAATCACGCGAGATGTCGGCTGTAGCACCCGAAATCTCGCGAGATGTCGGCTGTAGCACCCGAAATCTCGCGAGATGTCGGCTGTAGCACCCGAAATCTCGCGAGATGTCGGCTGTAGCACCCGAAATCTCGCGAGATGTCGGCTGTAGCACCCGAAATCTCGCGAGATGTCGGCTGTAGCACCCGAAATCTCGCGAGATGTCGGGTGCATTAGCCGCAATGTCTCCTGGGATTACACGAACGAGATCCCAGGAGACAGTGCGGGCTTCAACAGGAAATTACGCTGATCCCCGCAAGAGACCGCCCATCGCCGCAGGGGTTTAAAATAAAGTACTGAAGATTACAAAAGGTAGGTGAATCAAAAAAAAAAAAAACAGGTGGCATTATGAGATATATTAACTAGAGGCAACAGAATGGGCAAATGTTGTATTATGAGTGCAGAACCCCTTTAATTTTTTTTCAACATTTTCAGTCTTTTTAAGCTTACGTTTTAACATTTTGCAAGTAATTTTTGTTCACCAACGAGGCTGCACTGATGATCAGTGTACTGTAAAGGCATTGCTCACTGCGCCCTGTGAGACTGGCTGTCTTTTCCACACACTCCATCTCTGTGTGAGGAAAGGAGAATCATTAATTATCAACACTGTTTACATATGACCAGCTATGATTGGGCACAGCTGATCGCATGGTAAAGGGCCACTGTGATTGGCCATTTACTCAGATCTGTGAGCCACAGTGTTCAAGGGATACAGCGATAGACACTTCACGATGCATGCCCCAAGGGACGTCCTCCCAGAACTGTAGAGCCATGCTGTAGCCATACATTGCCAATAGCACGGTGTGCCAGTGGTTAAAAGGAGTAAAACATGGGGAAATGTGCACACATTACAGAGATGTACTATACAGGTTTGACATACACTTTGTATTTTCATGCTTATTTCATTTAAACATTGTTCAAAAACATTCATTACAATCACATTCAAACCTCATTACAATACTATTCAATAAATAGCATAAAGGCACAGTAACCATACCAACCAATTACACCACTCCATCAAATAGTTTTGGAAAAAACAAACAAACACACTGTACATTCTGAATGAATGTTTACCACAAATTGTGGCACAATGCTTTTTGCATTTATCAAACAAACCTGTCAATCTACACAGACCAAGAATCACACACACATACATATATTAGTGCAGATTGTCTGGTAAACTTACTGATTGCTATGTGAACAGAAATGACAGGCTGAGATACTGTAAGAGCCCAAATATGTAGACTGTGAAGAGCCTTTACGCCACTTATAGAAAGCAGGGTATCCTTTACCATGTTAAAGTCCACACCTTTGGGAGTGCCTGTATGAAATGTGCAAAAGAAGAAAAAAAAAAAAATGACTGACTTCTTATGGGATCGCACATGCTGTATTATATTCTTGGTTCTGTTGTTGGGATTCCATTAGCAACACTTACCCTCCATGAGTACAAGAAGGACATCTCTGAGAATAGTCAAGGTTGTTGCCAAAACAAGGACAGAGAACAAAAACGTGCAAATAGGGTCAATGATTTTATACTCTGGCTGGAAAAAAAATAAAATAAAAAAATCAATATTACCAAGCATGGGTTACCCTGATGGTGTACTCTGTACCATCTATAATAGAGTCCTACATCTAAATATCAAAAGACATTTGTTACCGCTCCCTTTATCCCACATATAGACTCCAGTCATAACATACACTACCAACAGTTTGTTATGCAAGCAGTAATTAAAGTGTATTGTTCAACAATAAAAGTTTTTTTGGTCCAGTCATTGCACATAAACTAAGGTGAAAGACAAAATTTCTTGAACAGTCTTCTGAAACTCAAGATGAAACCAAAAACCACACACATGGCCTGTATCTTCTGCTGTTAAGACTATAAACGACACTATGTTGAGGATACTTAGTCTGCACAATAATTCGCAAGCTACCTACTCATTTTGCGATTGGCTAGCAACACTATACATTCATGCTTTCATTAGTTAAAGCATTTCCACCACCTGTCAATGGTTTTACCGCTAACAATCAACTAGTTGTGAAACATAGAATATCAGAATTGTCCATCAATAGAAATGTTGGCCATCTGTCCATTTTCATCCACTCAGTGATGCACCCGTCAGGAAGATGGCACAGATCAACATGCAAAACACTATATCAGACAGGTGACACAAGCTTGATCCCTACTTTTAAAGATAATCAATGCATGTAAATGGCATAGATAAGTATGTAAACCCCAATACTGAACCCATTTTCTCCCTTTAGATCTTTTTAATCTAGCATTGGAAGCATTTTGTTTGATTTGTTTTTACTTGTTTTTCTTTTTTGTGTGTCCCTTCTGACGAGATTTCTCATCAATTCTTGTCATTAACAGAAAGTCAAGGAAATATCCCCCAATAGGAACACAGACAGTAGTAAAAATCTGACAAAGACACACTGTTCAAAATTAAATCAAGATTTTTCTGGAGCTGGGCTTTAAATTGATAACTTCACATTTTGGAACATGTTACA
Source organism: Lithobates pipiens (assembly GCF_037356315.1). NCBI lineage: Eukaryota > Metazoa > Chordata > Amphibia > Anura > Ranidae > Lithobates > Lithobates pipiens. The sequence goes on along the minus strand of NW_027507748.1, from coordinate 220,722,715 downwards.
TGCTCCACCTGTACTAAGGGTGGAACATGTAACATGTTTCAGAAGATCTTGGATGCCATGCAGGACTCCTGACAAGTCTGCAGGAGTCCTGCATGGCACCCAACATCTGCTCATTACAGGTGCAATGTTTCCAGGCTCCTAGTGAAAAAAAAAATTTTTATAAAAAAAAATGCAAGTTTTTTTTTTTCGTTTCGTTTTTTTTTTTAAACTGCGAAAACATGTGCATTTAAGGAAAAAAAAAAAAAAAAAAAAAAAAAAGTGAACTAATCATTTAATGTCAGAGTGTACATTCAAAATTACATGAATGTATGAAGATTTAAAAGTTAGTAGTAGTTTACCTTGAAATAAATTACATAGGCAGCAACAAGGACACCAAGACTTTGTAGTAAATCTCCTACGACATGAATAAAGGCGGCTCGGACACTAGGGTTATTTAGCTCTCCATGGCTGTGCTCGTGAGAACCGGAATTTCCATGACTGTGTCCATGGCCAGTTTGATGCAATGTCAACCCCATTCTGCAAAAATGTAAAAATTTATTATTTTAGATTAAGCAAAAATAAACATAATACACATTAGTCTTTCCAAAATAAAAATGCAATTCAAGCATTGATAAGAGAGGAGTTTAACCACTTCAGCCCCAGAGCATTTGGCTGGCCAAAGACCAGAGGACTTTTTGGGATTCGGCCCTGCATGGATTTAACTGACAATTGCGCTGTTGTGTGAAGTGGTTCCCAAACAAAATTGACGTCCTTTTTTCCCCCCACAAATAGAGCTTTGTTTTGTTGGCATTTGTTCACCTCTGCAGTTTTTATTTTTTGCGCTAAACAAAAAAATTGACAATTTTTTTTTACTTTTTGCTACAATATCCGAAAAGAAACGAAAAGAAACTAAAAAAAACGAAAAAAAAAAAAAAAAAGTCCTCAGCTGGTACGTATTCTTTTCTCCGTATTTTTATTTTAACCAAAATTGCAATAAGCGTTTGATTGGTTTGTGCAAAAGTTATAGCGTCTAAAAAATAGGGGATAGTTATGTAATATTTATTAATATTTTATATTTTACTAGTAATGGCAGCGATCTTTAGCGTGACTGCGACATTATGGCTCTATTTTGGGACCATTCACATTTATAAAGCAATCAGTGCTATTAAAAATGCACCGATTACTGTGTAAATGTGACTGGCAGTGAAGGGGTTAACCAGGAGGGGGCACACTGCAGGGGTTAAGCGTGTCCTAGGGAGTGATTCTAACTGTGGGGGGGGAGGGGCTGTGTGTGACAACACTGATCACCGCTTCCGATTACAGGGAGCTGTGATCAGTGACAGTGTCACTAGGCAGAAAGGGGAAATGCTTGTTTACATCAGCATTTCCCCGTTCTTCCTCTCCTTGAGACGATCGTGGGTATCCAAGCCTCGCGAGATCACGTACAACACGATTTTGCGCAGCGGTCGAGACTGCCTAGAGGTTGATGCCCCTGGCACAGGAGAAGAAGCCCGCTTAAAAAAGGAGAAATGTCTGAATTTCTTCTTTACTGGTAAAAGAGCTTTTGCCATTAGATCTTTTGTAGGTATTTATCCAAATCTCCAAATAGCTGTTCACCATGAAAAGGGAAACTAGCCAAGAGCTTTTTACACAGTGCTTCAGCTGACCAACTTTTCAGCCAAAGAATTCTGCGAGAATGCACTAGTCCAAGCACAAGCCGTGAGATTTGAATGACAGCATCTCTTATGCCGCGTACACACGGGCGGACTGTATGGCGTACTTAGTCCGTCGAAACACATTTCAGCGGACAGTCCGCTCGTGTGTGGGCTTCAGCGGACTTTTTCAGCGTGCAGTCTGGCGTACGGATTTTCCGAAATTCTGTCCGTCGTACTTTGGTTTCAGCGGACAATCCGCTCGTCAGTAGGCTAGTTCGACGGACTAAGAATGGCGCATGCCCAGAAAGGATTTACACGGCGGAAGGGTGCTTTGCTGTGTATTGGACTTCCTATTTCTAGTCCCGTCGTACGTGCTGTACACGTCATCGCGCAAGCACTGCGATATGCGAACTGATCTGGGGGTGTCAGTAACATTTCACTGACACTCCCAGCAGTTCGCATAGGGCAGTGTGAACTGCCGTCGGGAGGCATGCGATGCGGGAACCCGCCGCGCATTCGTGGCGTTCCCGCATCGCTCCAGTGTGAACCCAGCCTAATAAGCGATCGTTTTTCTGATCGCTGTATTAGTGTCACAGGTGACGCTAGTTAGGCAGGTAGGTATTTAGGTTCGCCGCAGCTTTTTATAGCGCCAGGGACCCCCATATACTACCGCATAAAGCCCCCTGATTGCCCCCTAGTTAACCCTTTCACCAGTGATCACCATATAACTGTTACAGGTGACGCTGGTTGGTTAGTTATTTTTTTATAGTTTCAGGGCACCCGCCATTTATTACCTAGTCTCACTAGTGTACCCCTAAATTTAGGGGTGTCTACTTTCCAAAATGGGGTCATTTGGGGGGGGTTTGTGCCATCTTGGCATTTTATGGCCTTCAAAACTGTAACGCCCTTAGAAAGCCTGAAGGCGGTGCTTGGTTTTCGGGGCCCCATACGCGGCTAGGCTCCCAAAAAGTCCCACATATGTGGTATCCCCGTACTCAGGAGAAGCAGCAGAATTTATGTTGGGGTGTCATTTCACATATGCCCATGGCATGTGTGAGCAATATATCATTTAGTGACAACTTTGTGAAAAAAAAAAAATAAAAATAAAAAAAGTTTGTAATTTTCCCGCAACTTGTGGCAAAATATAAAATATTCCATGAACTCAACATGCCTCTCAGCAAATAGCTTGGAGTGTCTACTTTCTAAAATGGGGTCATTTGTGGGGGTTTTGTGCCATCTTGGCATTTTATGGCCTTCAAAACTGTAATAGGTAGTGAGAAGTGAACTCAAAAATTTACGCCCTTAGAAAGCCTGAAGGCGGTGCTTGGTTTTCGGGGCCCCGTACGCGGCTAGGCTCCCAAAAAAGTCCCACATATGTGATATCCCCGTACTCAGGAGAAGCAGCAGAATTTATTTTTGGGAAATTTTTTTTTTGTCATTATTCAATCGCTTGAGGCAAAAAAATAAAATATTCAATGGGCTCAACATGCCTCTTATCAATTTCCTTAGGGGGTCTACTTTCCAAAATGGGGTCATTTGGGGGGGTTTTGTACTGCCCTGCCATTTTAGCACCTCAAGAAATGAGATAGGCAGTCGTAAACTAAAAGCTGCGTAAATTCCAGAAAACGTACCTTAGTTTGTAGATGTGACAACTTTTGCGCAAACCAATAAATATACAATTATTGACTTTTTTTTTACCAAAGACATGTGGCTGAATACATTTTGGCCTAAATGTATGACTAAAATTGAGTTTATTGGATTTTTCTAATAACAAAAAGTAGAAAATATCATTTTTTTTCAAAATTTGCGGTCTTTTTACGTTTATATCGCAAAAAATAAAAATCGCAGAGGCAATCAAATACCATCAAAAGAAAGCTCTATTTGTGGGAAGAAAAGGACGCAAATTTTGTTTGGGTACAACATTGCATGACCGCGCAATTACCAGTTAAAGCAGCGCAGTGCCAAAGTGTAAAAAGACCTCTGGTCATTTACCAGCAAAATGGTCCGGTCTGAAAGTGGTTAAGCTATAGTTAGAGATCCACAAGAATATGACAGTATGCATAAAATAATAAACATACAACTGGTGTAAAGTGCAAAATATAGCTAAACAAATAATGTGCACAAAATCTGTAAACACACAACTAAATATAAAGTGCACAAGTGCCAAAAAAACTCAGTGAGGTTATATGGAGCCCTTAGCCCTTGTACACACGGTCGGAGAATCCGTCGGAATGTGTCCTATCAGACCGTGTTGTCGGATAATCCGACTGTGTGTGGTATGCATCGGACTGATTCTGTCGGAATATCAGTCGGACCTAATTTTCCAACTTGTTGGAAATATTTCCCGACCAACTGGGCCGATCGAACATACTCCGATCATGTGTAGAGAATTTTGATCGGACCAAGTGCCACGCATACTCAGATCAAATTCCTACATCAAAGCTATTGGCTACTAGCCTGAATGTAGTCCCATCGTAACGAAATTACGTCATCACGTTCTGAAAGATCTGATTTTTCGACAACTTTGTCCGACCGTGTGTATGCAACAGTTTCGGACAAGATCGGACGGACAAAATCCGACTGATTTGGTTGTCGAAATCTCCAACCGTGAGTACAGGGGCTTAGAGTTACAAGGTGCCATGGACAATAACTCACCAGGAAATAAAATTATTAATAATAATAATAAAAAAAAGTGCTAACTGCATACATATGTGATAGCAAGCATGTATAAATAAAAAGACATGTAAGAAAAAGTGCAAGTGCATAAACCATACAAGTGTCTCTATATTAAAAAAAACAGTTCTTTGTGGTAGCCCGTCTTGGGGCTGTGATAAACAGACAAAATGTTGATTGATGCGAGACTAGATGCAGGTGACATGATCTCTAGTGATCATACTATTGATATGCTTGTTACATCCAACCATGACTCTGAATCATGCACAGGTGAAATCCGGGAACCCCTTATGGCAATAAGCTCACCTCAGAGCGTGACCAGCTTTCACACTGAGTCAAAACACACATATGAACCACTATAGGGTTCTCAGTTGTTTCACTGGATCAGTGGTATCCCCAATGCAATTCCTCAGGGGGAAGATATGCCACACCCTGAGTATCACCACATGTAGGGGAGGGGCCAGGACGGAGCAAGAGACAGTACACCTGCCTAGAGGAGATACAAACCATACCTATACTGTTTACAGTATTTTATTGAGCCTTATGAAGTACGGGGGACTGACGCACCTTATACATGCAAGTACCCTGGCGGGGGAACGGTTGTTAACTTTTCTATTAAATTTTGAAAAACGGTATTGAACTATTAGTCCTTTTCCTTTTTTCATGCGCCTCTGAGATCATTGCATTGAGGATACCACTGATCCAGTAAAACAGCTGAGAACCCTATAGTGGTTCATATGCGTGTTTTGACTCTGTGTAAAAGCTGGTCACATGCTCTGAGGTGAGAGGTTCCCGGATTTCACCTATGCATGATTCAGAGTCACGTTTGGATGTAATAAGCATGTCAATAGTATGATCACTGGAGATCACATCACCTGCATCTGGTCTCACAGCAACATTTTTGTGTTTTTTTTGTTTTTTGTTTTTTTTATCACAGCCCAAGACAGGCTCCCACAAAGAACCATTTTTTAATAATATAGAGACACTTGTATGGTTTATGCACTTGCACCTTCTTACATGTCTTATTCATACATGTTTGCTATCACATATGTATGCATTTAGCACTTTCATTTATTATTATTATTATTTTATTTCCTGGTGTGTTATTGTGCATGGCACCTTGTAACTCTAAGGGGTCCATATAACCTCAGAGTTTTTTGGCACAATTGGCACTTGCGCACTTTATATTTAGTTGTGTGTTTACAGATTTTGTGCATGTTATTTGTTTAGCTATATTTTGCACTTGCACTTTTCATCAGTTGTAGGTTTATTATTTTATCGACACTATTATATTCTTGTGGATCTAGAACTATAGATTAAAGATATAGATTATTTAGTGCATAGCCATTCCAGCGCAGCGTATATTTTTGCTATTAATCCTAGCCTCTTTACAGTACAATGTGTCAACGGGAAATGCCTGTGTCACCAAACCAGATCCAGCCAACCTCTCTGCTCTGTCCCTCCACCGCCAGGCAGCAGCTTCACACACAGCGCTTAAATCACTTCGTGAACGTGTGGCCAGCGTCTGACGCAGCTAGCCACGGCCCCCCGTTTCAAAGGAAAGCACTTTCCCGTGTGAGCGGAGTCTGCATCATGGTGGGGTAAATCCTACGCCGAGCAGCCTGTTTTTTTTTTTTTTTTTTTTTAAAAGGAAACGGTCTTAGCATCCTGTCCCCAGAAGGGGAATAAAGCCAATCTGGGGGCACAGGAGGAAACCAGACCCCCTCCCCTTCTTACCGGAGGGTCAGTTGTGGCTGGAGGAGAGGAGAATGAAGGCATCTGCCGTTTCCAGCGTCAGCACGGTGAGTGCTCAATACAGCCCCCAGTGGTGACAACATTATACATAGAAGAAAATCTCCCTTACCTTATCCTCGCAGCAGGGTTTTATCAGAGATAAAGACCCAATCTTCACCCTTCAAGGAGGGCTCCGTGACCTTTTAGGAAACCTTCAGGAACCGGGGAACTTTGGGTTACCCACAATCCTGGACCTGCAACAGCACCCGCCACTAAAAAAACGTTATGGCCTTACTACCAAAAAGTACTGGATTCCAGGGCCCAGCTCTCTAAAGAGAAGTGTTCGCATGCAAAACCTTGTTTCTTAGGACACGAAGCCCAGGTACCATTCATTTAGCCCATGAAAAAGACATCAGACCGGATCCGGTCAGCATGGCTAGACCCAGCAAGGATTGCTTCCAGTGGAGCACAGCACATCTTTACTCGTGACCAACACCTTAGACACTGGTGAAAAAGCTGAGGAGCGGTTATATAGGGGAGTAAGAGTCTTGCCTTAGGGGCGTGCCAGTGTCCATTACCCGTCGGTCCGATATATAACCCACATAGTAAAAGAAGGGGGCCTTCGCGCTACTATATAAAAAATCTATATAAATACAAATAGGGTAAAAATTACCTCTTCAACTAATCAGTATAAATAATAACAAAGTGCACGTGCAAATATAAAGGTGCAAAAAATGCAGCAAGACCTGATAGTAAACACAAACTACCCAATAAAGTGATAAACGTGAAAAAGTCCTGCGCAAATATGCCAAAAAATAGTCCTTGAAACGGCTAAGTGCAAAAAAACAAATGTGTATGTATGTATATATGTGTATATGTGTATATATATATATATATATATATATATATATATATATATATATATATATATATATATATATATATATATATATATATATATATATATATATATATATATATATATATATATATATATATATATATAGTCCATATAATCACAAGCACCAATAATAAAAATAAGTTGATGAAAACGGTGGTATAAAATCCCAGAAATAAGGGCTCTCATAACTCTCACCTCAAAAAGAAGAAAACCAAGCACATCACAAAAGGGGTATCCCACTCCACTCCTTGTATCCAGCCACCAAGGGGGTCCTTTACTGTGCCAGATCAAAGATGATGATTTCCATACTGGGCCACTAGAGGGCCATCAGTAGCACATACACTTATTGCGATGACCTGGGGAGTATTCTCCGTGATAAACGGCTCAGATAGGAAAAAAAAAAAGGGGGGGGGGGGAAGGAGAGAGAAGGGAAGCTCCAATGGTGTAGTATTTAGAATAAAATAATCGTTTTAATGATATAAAAGAAGCAAATCGGACTCTCACATTTAAAAAGGAAAACAGCACAAGTAAAAAAAATGGTGGTATGGCATCTTCCGCCAGTCCTACTTCACTTCCGGTACGTCCTACGGCCACTCCCTATGCGTTACGTCAATACACGACTTCTTCAGGGGATTCAATCAACACGTGACTTCTTCAGGGGTTTCAATCCCCTGAAGAAGTCACGTGTTTTGACATAACGCGTAGGGAGTGGCCGTAGGACGTACCGGAAGTGAAGTAGGACTGGCGGAAGACGCCATACCACCATTTTTTTACTTCTTGTGCCGTTTTCCTTTTTAAATGTGAGAGTCCGATTTGCTTTTATATCATTAAAACGATTATTTTATTCTAAATACTACACCATTGGAGCTTCCCTTCTCTCTCCTTCCCCCCCCCTTTTTTTTCCTATCTGAGCCGTTTATCACGGAGAATACTCTCCAGGTCATCGCAATAAGTGTATGTGCTACTGATGGCCCTCTAGTGGCCCAGTATGGAAATCACCATCTTTGATCTGGCACAGTAAAGGACCCCCTTGGTGGCTGGATACGAGGAGTGGAGTGGGATACCCCTTTTGTGATGTGCTTGGTTTTCTTCTTTTTGAGGTGAGCGTTCTGAGAGCCCTTATTCCTGGGATTTTATAACACCATGGAATTTTAATTTATATATATATTCATTTATTTATATGTTTTTTGCACTTAGCCGTTTCAAGGACTATTTTTTGGCATATTTGCGCAGGACTTTTTCACGTTTATCATATAACCCACATAGTAACTACTATGGCTCTGTGTCCCGATGTAAAAAAAGCAAAAGCTGCTACCTTCCCAAGGCCTGGACTCCAAATAATTATTCCCCGAGTATGGCCTTGTTCACATGGGCCATACTATAGCGTTCATCCATTCAGGGTCGTGTTTACAGGTGTTCTGTGCATCCCCATAATGTCAATTGGGACACAGCTGTTGCTCCCAATATGACCTCCGTGTGGGTGCACAGTACAACTGTACATCCTTGTGCAAGTGAACATTCTCCTGCACAGGTGTACACCATAGTATGCTCCATGTGAATCAGGCCTATGACACTGGCTCCCTCTCATTCTGCAGGGAGGCGATGCATTCAATCAAAATAGGCTCCAACAGGCAAATTGCGCTATTGGCAGAGCAACGTTTTTCTTTTATTCAATCACAATCAGATATGCAGCCTCAAAATTGGGAGAGCTGCATTTATTTCATGATTGGTAGCAGTAGCTACTATAGATTTCGGATAAGACGATGGTCAAGATCACAACGTCCTAGTAAAAGTGCCAGTTTACAAGCATGTTTAGTGTTTGTGACTATCAGTACTTATAACTAGAGAACTGCTACTGGTTTACACACATGAGATTAACAGCTACTGCACATCCAGAGGTGATCAGCATTGCGTCGCCTTCAATTTCATAGTCTCCTGAAATTATTCGTTCCACGGCTAAATACACCAAGACTCCAGTTACCACCCAAATGGAAAGGACCGATACCAGGGCTCCCAGGATTTCTAAAAAAAAAAAAAAAAAAAAAAAAAAAAAAAAAATGAATACAATTTAAGCGAGTACAGCAATCAGTTGAATGCAGTCTACACAAGGACAGAAAGAACTGCATTCCTAGTATCCCCCACCATCAGCTTCACTTTATATAGTGGTTCAGTACCCAAATGCCTACCTAAGGCCTTAGTTACACGCGATTAGTGTCAACTGCGGCAGGAATCCAGCGTTCTCCTGTGGCTAGATTCACAGGTAGTTGTAGACAGTTGCGACTGCCTGCAACTGCAGGTAATCATGCCATGTGCGATTACATTCAAACAGTCTCATACAGCTGACGTCACCGTCATATCAACAAAAAATCCCAACTAGAGAGTGGAGAAGGGCTGACCATATGAGTGACACAGCATACAGTGTTTAATAATATACCCATTAATCCAATAAATTAAAAAGCTCATCTATCATGGCCTCCAAATCAAGGAAGATAATATAGCAACAGGCTGGATGTATACCTGAAGGCAGCATGGCCAATGGATATGCAAAATAAAAAATAATAAAAACACACAAGGACTAAAACATGTAACATATAAATCAATTGTCCGGATGCCAGATGGTCTTTGCACAGGTGGCCATGCCACATCACATGGCCATATGGCAAGTAAAAATAAAGGCTGGTATATGGTTTGATCCCCTGTGCAGAAATCCCTGGGTGCTGGTGCCACTTGAGGGTAAAGATGGGGCTGGATACATGGGAAGGGATGAGGAGAAAAGAGCTAGATGGACAGTCACTACAGCTGCATATATTGGTAGGAGGGAGGAAACCAGTAAGGCGTTCACCAACTGGATAGTTCTCCTTCACTGAAGGATAGGTTTTGCGATCCTGAAGTGCATGATAATAGTGCATACAAGACAAATTGTAAAGGATCTCAAAGTGACTCTCGCTGTGGACATATGGTGACACAATAACTGGTTCCTATTTAGGAGGATGATGAAAACTGATATAATGGGCAAACCAAACATATTACGCAATCACCTTATATCTGCTGACTTTCCATATAAATGAGAAGGGAGTGGAGCCCACAATACAGTCTATAGTTTTGGGGGTAATGAGCCATACCGCGTGTCCATGTGGATCATTAATAGAGTATCCCTGTATAGATCCAGTCTGTAGGGACAATAACTGACTGTATATTACCCTTTAATGGTTGATACCATTGGACAGCTCACTCCCCAAAGCTCTCGATTCTGTGAGTAGGTCCTCCCAAAGCAGTTCCATCAGATATGCCGATACTAGGCAGCCCGTGTGCTCCCCGATCTCCGCTTCACCCTCCCTGGCTGACACTGGCTCCCTTCCGTCTGGATGATCAATAATCCACATGGACAAGAGGTATGATTCATTACCCAAACACCATAGACTAATATGGACTCCACTCCCTCCCCCTTTTATGGCAAGTCAGCCGATATAAGGTGATCACATAATGTTTGGTTTGCCCACAATATCATTTCTCAGTCATTCTCCTCGATAGGAACCAGTTATTGTGTCACTGTATGTCCACAGCAAGAGTCACTTCGAGCCTTTACATATTGTCTTATATGCACCATTATCATGCACTGCAGGATCGCAAGACAGTGAAGGAGACCTATTCTCCAGTTGGTGATCATCCCTTCTTCAGCACACCTTTCTGGTTTCCCTCCTACCAATATATGCAGCTATAGTGACTGTCCATCTAGCCCTTTTCTCACCATCCCATTTACCCACCCCCATCTTTACCATCAATTGACTCGAGTACCCAGGGACCCCTGCACAGGGGATCAAGCCATATACCATCTTTTTACTTACCATACGGCAATGTGCCATGGCATGGCCACCTGTACATAAAACAATCGTCCGGACGCCAGATGGTTTATGTGTTACATGTTTTAGTCCTGTTTTTGTTTTCATCAACCTTTGGTTTGAGTTGCCATATCCATTGGCCATGCTGCCCAGTGGCATTCGGGTATATATCCAGCCTGCTGCTATATGATCTTCCTCCATTTGTAGGACATGATACATGGTTTTTAATTGATTGTTTAATAAATATACCTATTAATCCCAACACTGTATGCTCTGTCACTGATATGGTCAGGCTTTCCCCTCCACTACTAGTGGGCATTTTTTGTTCATATGCACTACATTAATTTGGCAAGTGGTGTTTGCTTGGTGTATCACTCTGGTTGGACTAATGTCCGCAACCTGTGTTTTTTTGTATGACGCTGCTGTCAGCACGCCATTGCTTTTTACAGGTTTAGCATCTGCAAACACCTAATGCCGTGTACACGACCAGTTTTTCCCATCAGAATAAAACTCTGGTGTGATCATGTGTAGGCAAGACTGTCCAAAGTCCGATCGTTTAGAACGCGGTGACATATAACAGGACTAGAAAAAAGGAAGTTCAATAGCCAGTAGCTGCCCTCGCTTAGTTTTTGGTCCGTCGGAATAGCATACAGACGAACGGTTTTGCCGATATAAATCTTGCCAACTGAATCAATTTCTAACATGTTATATTTCTAGGATAGTCAGAATTTTCTAAAGAAAAAAAATCAGATGAAGCCCACACACGATCGGAATATCCAATGGAATGATTCCGTCTGACCTTTTCTGTGTGTACACGTCATAAGCATGTACCAACACTAATCACGTGTGTGAATAAGGCCTAACTGTGCCATTAGCCAAAATCCCACCAACACCACCATCTTACTATTTCCTAGTGGAAAGTACCTTCATACCTGCTCGATGCCAACCAAAATTCATTGTTTTTGTGGCTGGACGGGAAGACATCCAAAGAGCAAATAAACTTATCATCATGCTTGCAAAATCTGTCAGAAGGTGAGCAGCATCTGTCATGATCGCCAAACTGTGTGCAAAGTAGCCACCTGTGAAATAACGTTTAAAAGTTTAACAAAAGGAGCGTCAAAGACCAAGTGCTCTTTTTATTCAAAAAGCATATTAATAAAGAAGGCAAATATTATAAAATGAGCCCATACTTTAGAGAACAGTACAAGCAAGCACAAAAGGCAGGCTGTTCATCCCTTTTAACCCCCACATACCCTTCCCCTCCCCCTGCTGCAAGAACCTCTAGAAACTAAAGCAGGCCATACACTGGTAGATTTTCAAACATATGTTTGTACTAACTTTAGTAAAAAGATTCTCAAAACTTTTGGTGAATTGACAAATGTCAGCTGAAAATACTTCAACTATTTGTCAGGTGAAACATATGTGCAAGACCCTTTCACACGACCGTTTTTCAAGCAGACCTGCTCAAATGGTCCATTCATCCCTATGGATTGGTGGGTGTAAACTAACTTGTGCAGCATCTACCTCCAATCCGATAAAGTCAAACAGAAGGGGGTCCACTGCTGATCGGCACACTGTGTCCTTTGCGAAAGAGGCCTTAGTCTAGGTCCACACTAGTGCTGTTGATGTATGATGCGTTTTTCAGTGTATTTTTGTAGTGCAAGATTTTATTTTTTTTGTTCCAAACAAAAAACTCTGCCAACTAAAATTGCACGTACATGCAGCGTTTACATACGTGCCCTTTGAAGTCTCTGGGGCAAAAAGCATGCTGCAACTGCACCAAAGTAGTGCCTGCACCTTTACAAAAACAAGCAGCAGCTGCTTTTATATGAAGGGGCACCATACAGAATAATATAATTTATAGCGTCATACTGTGCAGCGCAACAGTAAAAACGCAGGAGAAAAGCGAGAGCAAGAAACTTTTGGGGAGGGGGGGGGGGGGGCAGTCTTTTCCATGCAATACCACAGCCGGTGCAGCATATGCTGCAGGATGTATTCAAGGAGATAACCAGCAGCTTGGCTCCTGCAGGTAGAGCAGATTACAACAGTAAATATAGATACTTGGGTTGCGCTTCAGTAACACAACTACAGTAGCTGCTAGCACAAAATCAAAATGTGCTGCATAGGGTTGCACCGATACTAGTATTGCCGATACCCGAGCATTTGCATGAGTACTTGTACAAATGCCCCGATCGAAGAGAAGGCATAATGTAAATTAAACAGTGCGTTTAGTATCACTTAAGGTCTTAACTATAGAATAGTTACAGCTACCATTCATATTTATTACTTCATGCATATTGCTACAAAAGATTTTGACCATCTCTCCTGGAGCACATAACATAGGCTCCAGAAGCAGAGATTCCCCCAATCCCTGACTATAACCCATTGGAAAATTAGTCTATCCACCAATGAAATCAATCCATATGGGTGACCTTTGACTTGACTTTGAGTGATTAATGATTAATCACAGCAGGTCACATGACAGTTTTACACATTGGATGGCTTTCTTTCATGCCATACATTATGTTGCTAGTTGTGTTTGTACCATGTGATCAAATTGACCAGACAGGGCCAATCACAGCCCATCTGTACCATTTGATTAGCTTTGACGAATCGCAACAGAACAAACTGAAAGATTCAGTTTCATTGAGTAAAATGCTTGCATATAGCAATTGTAATTACCTGCTATAAAGCAAACAAAGTAAAAATAAATAATTAAAAAAAAAAAATCCTGATCACTTCCTCAGAGTAGTACTACACAACTTTTTTTTTCCCCATACTGTCACCAGTCAGTGTCCCTGATCACCGCCACACCAATTACCGTATTTATTGGCATATAACACGCACTTCCCCCCTTAAAATAGGGTGAAATCGTGTGTGCATGTTATATGCCAATATAAGCTGCCACCGAGGGAAAGGAGGGGATGAGCACTGCCGAAATAGAGCTGGATCTCCGGTGTACTTGTCTCTGCTCACATTTACGCTCAGTCCCAACCCCTGGACGGCTCCTAGCATTGACGTCTCGGCGTTATGTCCATCACAGGATCCAGGCCGAGCCAAGTACACATGAGATCCCGTTTGGTCTATTACGGCAAGGCTGCAGATGGGCACTGATTAGGCTGCAGTGAGGCTCACTGACCATTATTTTGTTTCAGAGTAGTTTAAAAAGAAAATTCCTTGAAGCTTCCCTCCTAAATTAGTGTGCATGTTATACACCGACACGTGTTATATATGCTGATAAATACGGTATGACACTGTACTGCATTGGTGACATGTTAAAAAAAAAAAAACAACTTGAATCTTTTCCAAAAAAGTATAACAAAAAAATAAATACCATGCCTTTTACTAACTACTTTGGACCCTCTACTCGTACTGTCCTGTAATTGCAAAGTTTTTTTTTTGTTTTGTTTTTTAATATAGGAAAAAATAAAATAAAATAAAGGACACACACGTACGTTATACTTACCTGCTCTGTTGCAGTGGATTTGCAGAGAGCAGCCCTGATCTTCTCTGGCCCTTCCCTCCTGTTCAGTGCCCCCACAGCAAGCAGATTGCTATGGGGGCACCTGAACTGAGTCACAGCTCCCTGTGCCCATTTAGACACGGAGCTCCAACCTGGCCTCACCCCACCACTCCCCTGATTGACAGCAGTGGGAGCCAATGGCACTGATGCTATGTCTCAGCCAATCAGGAAGTAGAATCTCGGACAGCTGAGACACTCGTGAACATTGCTGGACAGAGAGGGACCTCAGGTAAGTGTTGGGGGGGGGGGGGGGGGGTTAAAAAATTAAGATTATTAAGATTAAAAAAAAAAAAAAAAAAAAAATCTGACTTTACAACCACTTTAAGGGCCTCAAGAAACGATAACCTGTCGGTACATCAGGAATAATACATTTTCAGATACTGTATATACCATAATTGTTTGGACTGACTTTCCTACAGACCAAATATACACCGATTTGGGTTATTTTCAACAAACGTAATAGAATACATTTTGGGATAATTTTATAAAGCACTTTTATTTATTTGCAACATTAACAAAGAAAATCATGTTCCAAAATTGTCATTTTTTTTTCAATTAGAAAAAAACTAAAAATCCAGTGGTGATTAAATACCAACAAAAGAAAGCTCTATTTGCGTGAAAAAAATTCTGAAAATTTGTTTGGGTACAGTGTTGCATGACCACGCAATTGTCATTAAAGTGTGACAGCGCTGAAAGCTGAAAGTTGTCCTGGGCAGGAAGGGGGTAAAAGTGTCCTGTATTGAAATGGTTAAGAATTTTAACAAAATTTAGAAAATTTTTACAGCCGATATAAAAATGCAACATTAATGCCACAGGTTTCTCACCTACAACTTCTCCAATCATAAACAGCAGGCAGACACACGATGCCACATATAGTTTCCTCCTGGCACGTTCCTTTTCTGTGTTCTGCCAGTCTTCCTGGGACCGATGTGAGTGACAGTGTTTATTTCCTTGGTGACCCAGTTCAATGTCATTCAGATCTGACAAATAGGTGAACACAGGGCCCCGGAAATCATGCCGAGGGACTCCGGAGTACGACCTAGTAAAAATAGACATGGAATAATATTGGTAAAAAAAAAAAAAAAAAGAAGCACATTGTCCTTTAAAATTGAAGTCTGATCTACTTATAATTTGCCTTCCCTGGTCTGGTGCCCCCCCCCCCCCCCCCAGTGCTAGTTATTAGCACTGAAATGGGCATAACAACGCCAATGACAAAATCATGCACCTGTAGTGTACATATTCAAAGGAATAGATAGGACAAGGCCTTTTAATATAGCTTACACAAAAGGAATGCATTACATAGACAACTGGCCAGTTATCAAATTGCTGAAGACAAATGAACAAGAGACCTAATCACAGACAGTTCACAGGAACGAAGTGCAAAATAATATAGCAATAATTAAGATTATAATTGGTTGAGAAACTATGAAAGTGTTGTGCGTCATCTCAAATATTGGGATATTTGGAACTTAGTAGTACCCTTAGACATAACAGATCACAAGTGAGTATATTGAATCTAAACACCACTGTTCAACATGAAGTAGGAGCTGCGTTTAATGTGCAGAAAGTAAAAACTTCTGGCTGCCACATACCCCAAATTGTTCAGATTTTCACTGCATACCTTGTTAGACCCAGTGTTAATACTGGCTCACTTCGCTTCTTTATGCAATATAAAGCAGATCATGGCTGGTTGAAGGGGCCAGCAGGGTGCTGTACAATGGCTAATCCTACGTAGTAAAATACTGCATGCAGTAACAATTGTGCAAGTGTTAAATTCACTAAGAATTTGCAGTTAAATAGTGCATGCAGTATTTGCTCAGTTTATCAGCAATTTACTGTATGGAGCTGGTTGCCAAGGAGGAGGCCAGGAAGCTGGCCGTCGCATCCTTAACAACTGTCTTATCAGCTGTCAGCGGATTTCCCCACTGACAGCTGACTGTAAAACAAAAAACCAGCGTGTGATTCCCCTCCCCAGTCCATACCAGGCCCTAGGGCATGGTATGGATTTTAAGGGGAACCCCATGCCCTGCCCCCCCCAACCCCAAGGCACCTTGTCCCAAAGTTAAAAAATTGTGTCTTCTCTCTCTCCAGTGTTTCTTCTCCAGTCTTCCTCTGACGCTTGCTGCCTCCATTGTGTCGGCTCCCGCTGTCTGCCATTTCTTAAAGTAGAGTTCTGCCCACGGCTGCAAAAACTAAAAGCCAGCAGCTACACATACTGCAGCTGCTGGCTTTTAATAGGATACTTGCCTGTCCTGGACTCCAGCGATGTCGGCACCACAGGTGCTGTCACCGCCATTGCAGGTAAGGGAACCTGGCAGTGTAGTCTTATGGCTTCACACGGGAACCCAACTGCAAATCCGCTCCTCTCCGCTCCTCCTCTTACTGGCCCAGTGTACCGATCAAAGACAGGTATCCGCTCCCCCCTCCACCCCCCAAAGGTGGCAAACTTGGCACCAGAGGGGGGCGGGTAAGCAGACAAATGAGCGGAAGTTCCACTTTTGGGTGGAACTTTGCTTTAAATAGCCATGGGGTGTGGCCATTCAGTGATGTCACCCAAAGACCCATGAGCGGGGAAGCACGCTCACAGCTGAGGAGTCATTGGTTATGAAGGACACGGTGGCCGGATTCCCAGGCAGCTCCTTAGCAACCAGCTATTTGTCAAAATAAAAAGGTTTTTTTTTGTTTTTTTGACAAATATCACTTGGCGAGCCCGCCAGCTAAACCCTGGTGGTAATTAATGCATGATTTTTAATGGTCTGGTCGCTTTGTGAATTGGGAGAGCTTTTTATGCAGCATTTACCGGCACATTTCTGACACAATCTTTTGTTTGTGAATTGGACTTACTTTACTGCATGCGATATTGTATACAAATGAGTAACAATACCCTTATCGCATGCGGTAAAGCTTTGTGAATTGGCCCCTTGGTCTCCTGAAAACACAACAGCACACTGCCTATTTCCCTCTAGTGGCTTCAACTCTGATGAAAGGTGGGCTGGCTCTTGGGGAGAAGTTAAGCTGGAGGACTCCTGTCCTTTGCTCTCTGTTATGCAATCTTGGCCCCTGCACTCTGCATTATGCACTCCTGGCCCGAAGCAGCATAGGCTCAAATTTAATTAAACCCCACCCCTTTAAGCCCTTCCCATAATTCACAGAGGCTTAAAAACATTTGTTCTGGTAAAGCGCAAAATTTTCAGGATAGGACAGGTAAATTAAAGTCTTTTTTTTGCAGGGACAATTTTTTTTTTTTTTTTTTTTAAATGGTCATCACACTCGAACAACTATTGAGAGAAGGCATCAGTCACATAGGAAGTGCATTGTTTTCATTAAAGTAGCCCACCCTGGCTGTCCTTGGCTGACCATAACAAGTATGCAGATTATGCAGTTTGGAAAGAGGTTAAACCTGTTTACTTGTTCAGGAGGTCAAAAACACAAAACATACTGGAGGGAGGATCAGTATAGACACCAGGTAAAAAATGCCTCTGAAAAGGGCCAGCAGCAGCCGCCATACTTGTTCAGTCTAGATTTACTTTAGGCTGTATCCATGATTGAGCGTCATGTTTTTCAGGGAGATTTGTTGCATATTTTTGAACAGCTTTTTCCAAGCAGCTTTGGCGTTTTTGTATTAGCCAAAAGAGAAAACGATCATCTGTCAAATAATTTGTTGCTGTGCGTTTCTTCTTTCAGTGGCTTCAAAAACGCACCAAATCTATCCAAATCAAGCTACAAAAGTAACGCCAAAACTTTTTTTTGAGTTTCCGGCATTTTGGAGTAGAGAAGTGAACCACCACCATAGAGAAATAGATTTTTTTTCTCCCTGAGCATTTTGGAGCTTTGAGCTATAAAACACTCAGTTGTGAATGGGGCCTAAAGCCTAAAACACACGGGCCGAATATCGACCAGTATTGGACGGTTCAGCAGACACCGGCTGACATTCGGCCCGTTTTTTCAGCAATGACCGGTGTGCTCTGGTGCGTGGGTGATAGGGTGCAAAGTTGCCCCTGTCAGAACACAATAGCTCAGCAGGGAGATTGCCGTACTAACAATCGCAAAGTTAGTTCAGCAAGCTCATCCTGAGCACCACTTTTTTTTTCGTTCAGCAAAAACAAAACAAAAAAAAAAAAACAAATCTGATAATGTGTACCAGGCTTTAGGCTCCATTCACACTTACAGCAATTCTGCCCAAGATCTCAAAACACACTACAGTCGCAAAACGCATGGTTCAGGTGCCATTACTTTCAATGGCACCAAAAATGTAGTGCAGTTTTGCTGCATGGCAAATCGCATTGCGTGAAGCTTTTAGCTCAAAAGAAGCTCCTACTGCTTTTTGGGGCAACAAGCTTTACGCAATGAATTTTGCCACAAATTGTACAATGACGGCAAAACCACACTGCGTTTTAGATGCCGTTGAAAATAGTGAACCCGAGGTTTGTGCTTGTAGTGCATTTTGAGATTACAGGCACAATCGCAGCAATTCCACCCGAGATCCCAGAATGCCAAGTGTGAATGGAGCCTTAGGCCCCATTCATACCTGAGCCGTTATGAAGCTCTAGAGCGTTAAACATCCAAAATCCTTACAGGCTCTTCACCTACAAGGGCTCAGGCACATATAGCTCATCGCCTGATGTTCTAAAAGCTATTTCCACTGCTTTTGAGACAAAACTGGATGTTTCTGGCCCCAAAGACTTGAACACAACGGCTGAAAATCCACACATCAAGGGTTTTCACACATTTCCTGTAGTCCGCCCCTGTGCTTTCCATTGGCTAAGGTCGGAGTTCTGACAAAACGTCAAACCCGGCAGAATAACGAACATGGAAATGGAATAAGCTGCTGCAGAAAACCACATGCCATCTGTGCATGCGCAGTGCGTTATCGCTGAAGTCAGGACACTGCATGTCAAATTCGTCGACTGACGGCCACATTGCTACACCTCGCACCTGGCTTACCAAGCCTGCAGTCAGAGGGCAGCAGCAGACATCTTATTACACCCACCCAAGTCTTGCAGTTTACACTTTTTAGCAGTAAACTGAGCTTATATTCGTGAAATACTGTATTTTCAAATCCGTCACACGCTTTTCATGTTGATTTTTAAAAGCAGCGGTGTGCTGTCAGATTAGCAAACCTGTCAGATCTGCAGGATTTATGCTGCTTTGAAAATTCAACAAAAAACAGTGTCACGGACTTCTAAATACCGTTTTGCACTATATAAGCTTACTGTTAATACTAGTGCAATGCAAGACTTGGGTGGGAGTAAAAAGATGTTGGCTGCTGCCTTTTGACTGCAGGCTCAGTACAGGTGAGTGTCAGGTGTGGCAACATGGCCGATGAATTTGACATGCAGTGTCCTGACGTCAGCGATGACGCACTGCACATGTGCCAATGACGCAGTGCGCATGGTTTTCTGCAACAGCCGATTCCACGTCACAGGAAGTGACATGGTTCTATATTCTGCTGGATTTGACATTTTGTCTGAACACCAGGTTCACACTAAAGGCCTCTACACACGATGGGACTTTGACAACAAACATGCAAATTAGCGGTTTTGAGGCAACAGACAAACTTTTTCAGTTTTCATCAGACTTTTGTTGGCTGTGCGAACGGACAAACTTTTTGACAACATAAGTCTGATGGAGCAAAGTCTGATCGTGTGTACACAAAACAAACAAACAAACAATCGGACTTTTGTACAAAGTACAAACACGAATGCTCAGAACCAATGCGTTCGTGTTTGTCTGATCGTGTGTGTATGCAATACAAACTTACAGGCAACGCCCTTTGTACAAAAATCCAAGGGAATGTTTGTGCAATGTCCGATCGTGTGTATGGGGCTTTAGATTTTCTGCATATTTTTGTCTTCAGATGTTTCAAAACCATATAATATGAGGTCAAACCTTAAAAGGGGTGTTAGAGCGGAAATTTATTAATTTTTTTTTAAAGTCAGCAGCTCCAAACACTGTTGCTGCTAACTTTTAATAAGGACACTTACCTGTCCAGGGTGCCCGCGATGTGCCCCCCCCCCCCCCCCGGTCGAAAAGTCCCTCATATCGTGACCCAACGCCGCCATCCTCACTAAAAGAAACAGGCAGTGGAGCCTTGCGGCTTCACTGCCCGTTCCCTACTGTGCATGAGTGAGTTGCGCGGAGCTTTGTGAATGGGGCGCGCGCTGTGTTCTGGGACACACACGCACTTCCCAGAACATGTCGCACCCCACTGTCCAGAAGACAATGCGAGGAGGAGATTAGGAAGACTGCCTAGCAACAGGGGTTTCTGGTAAGTAAAAAAAAAAAAAAAATGACCAGTTACACTTACCGGTAACGGCTTTTCTAGGAAATCTTCCAGGACGGCACACCTGAGAGATGACTGGTCCACCTGACAGGAAACACAATCAACAACAAGTTTAAAAGTTCCCACCCCTCCCTCAGACCCTCAGTTATGGTAAAGAAAAGTCCACACCGGTGTCAGAGGGAACATTCTGTGAGGAATGAACATACCACACCAATAAAACAAGGGTAGGGGAGTAGGCCTGCCGTCCTGGAAGATTTCCTAGAAAAGCCGTTACCGGTAAGTGTAACTGGTCATTTTCTCCAATCATCTTCCAGGACGGCACACCTGAGACGATAAGCAAGAAGTTCAGGCCTACCTTTAGGGCGGGACAACCGCTTGTAGGACCTTCCTGCCAAATGCCAAATCCTGAGGGGACAACAGCTCCACTCTGTAGTGCCTCAGAAATGTCCTATGGCTCGTCCATGTTGCTGCTCTGCAGATCTGGTCGACTGAGGCGCCTGCCCTTTCTGCCCAGGAGGTCGCCAGGGATCTGGTTGAATGCGCCTTAAGGCGGGCTGGCACTGGTTTACCTGCCTGCCTATAAGCAATAGATATGGTTTATCTGACCCATCTAGCCATCGTTGCCTTAGAGGCTTGTAGACCCTTTCTCTTCCCTGAGGTGATCAATAAGTGACTGGACCTCCTAAAGTCTCTCACCCTTTCTAAATAGACTAGGAGACAGCGCCTGACATCTAAGAAATGGAACCTTTCCTCTTCCTTATTCTTGGGATTCTGGCAAAAGGACGGGAGAATAATCTCCTGTGAAATAACGAAGCCTACTTTTGGCAAATAAAGGGGATCCTGAGTGAGGATTACCCTATCCTCTAGGATACGCAAAAACGGCTCTTTAATTGAAAGGGCCTGTATATCACCCACCCTTCTGGCCGTAGTGATAGCCAGAAGGAAGGCCAACTTAAATGGTAAAAGTCTAACATAAATTTGAGTCACCGGCTCAAAAGGCCCCTTTGTTAGGGCATCTAATACCAGGGACAGGTCCCATGGAGGGCAACTGACCGACCTGACTGGGACTACCCTTTCCCTGGCCAACAAAAATCTTTTTATCAGTGGTTCTTGTCCTAGCTCCCTGTCAAAAAACACGGACAGGGCTGCCACCTGGACTTTGAGGGTGCCGACTGCCAAACCCTGGTCCACCCCCTCTTGAAGAAAGTCTAGGATGGTAGGTATCATCTGGAGAGCCCCCTCCTTAGACTGCATACATTTTTCTGGTGACGCCTTTCCTACTGAGGAGAAGAGTGTCTATCACTCTCTCCGAACAGCCCCTGTCACGAAGTATTTCCCTCTCAATAGCCATGCTGTCAGAGAGAGACGTCCCGGTTCGGGGTGAAAGACTGGACCCTGACTGAGCAGGCCTCGTTGCACCGGCAGATGCAGCGGGGGAGCTACCGAGAGACTCTGAATGGTGGGAAACCAAACCCTCTTGGGCCACCAGGGTGCTATCAGCACCAGGTCTGTCCTTGAGTAGGTTAACTTCTGTAGAACTCTGGGAAGGAGTACCAGTGGGGGAAAGGCATAAGCCAGCCTGAAATCCCACCCCTGTACAAGAGCGTCTATCCCTTCTGCTTCTTGATCCTTGTAAAGGGAGAAAAACCTGCGGACCTTCGCATTCCTCCGGGAAGCGAACAAATCTATTTCTGGCTTGCCAAAATGTCTGCACACCAGGAAGAAGATTCCTTTGCTCAATCCCCATTCTCCCTGAAGGATGGGCTGTCTGCTTAGGAAATCTGCCTGCAGATTGAGTGAGCTAGCCTTTTATATGAATCGCTGACAGTGAAAGGACCTTCCTTTCTGCTTCCCCAAGGATCTGTTGTGCTAACTCCCTCAGTTTGCCTGACCTTGTCCCTCCTTGGTGGTTTAGGTATGCAACCGTGACCAGGTTGTCTGAGAGGACCTGAAACTCTCTGTCCCGCAGCTGCTCTTGGAAATAGTCTAGGGCTTTGCCTACTGCCAGAAGCTCCCTGAAATTGGAGGATTCCCTGGCTTGGCTGCGGTTCCAGGACCCCTGGGTATATTGGTCTCCCAGATGAGCCCCCCCAAGCACTGGCGTCCATGGTCAAGACCAATGGGTCTACCTGGGACCAGGGGCGACCTTTCAACAGATTGTGTGGGTCGAGCCACCACTGCAGAGAGAGAGAGAGACCTCCTCTGTGAGGGACACTCTGCTCTCCAATGTTTCTCTTTTTCCTCCCCATGAGGCAAGTAGGAAGGCCTGAAGCTGCCGAGAAAGTAGTTGTGCCCAGGTTACTGCCGGTATGCAGGCGGTCATGAGACCCAGCAGACTCATATCTCAGAGAGGCTTCTCCTCTTTCGAGAAGGGTGACAATTGCATTCTGGACCTTAACTACCTTTTCTATTGGTAGGAATACCCTCTGTGCCTGCGAGTCTAACAGGTAGCCTAGGTATAGTTTGGATTGAGATGGCGTCAGTGAGGACTTCTCCCGACTGACCATCCAGCCCAAGGTCTCCAGAGTCTCTAACATGATGTCTCTGTCTATCACCGCTTGCCTCTCATCCACACTGTAGATCAGCAAGTCGTCCAGGTAGGGTATTAACCCTATCCCCTGCAGGTGTAGGTATGCTACGACTTCGGCCATTACCTTTGTGAATACCCTTGGGCTTGCCGCCAGCCCAAAGGGAAGAGCTCTGAACTGGCAGTGTTGTACCTTCTGCTGTATGCATACTGCGAAGCGTAGGTACTTCTGGTGTTCGGGAGCAATGGGTACGTGTAGATATGCGTCCTTCAGGTCCAGAGTGACCATAAAGACTCCTGCCTGAAGATATTTTCTTACTGAATAATTACTCTCCATTCTGAACCTCTTGGGAAGTAAATAACGGTTGAGTCCTCTCAAATTTATTAACCGAAATCTGCCTGCGGGTTTTGGAACCACAAACATGTGTGAGTAAAAACCCTGGGACAACTGACTGGCTGGTACTGGAGCAATTACCCCTTGCTCTGCCAGCTCCTTTAAATTTCCCAGTAACCCCTCTGCCCTGGCTGGGTCCCTGGGAAGAAAGGTAATAAGAAAATTCTGTGGGGGAAGACTCCGAAATTCCAGTCTGTACCCCTCCTTTAAAAGATTTAAAATATATGGACTGTGTAATCCTTTCCCACTGGGGAAGGAAGTCGCTGAGTCTTGCGCCTACCCTTACGGTGGCGTAATTTGCCTTCTTTCTGAGAGGCTCCGGAACTGGAGAAAAGAATTGCACTTTTTTCTTTCCCCTTTCCAAGGTTCCACTTCTTCCTCTGTTCAACTTTCCCCTTATGATCAGTCTGAGTGGGGGCCTCGAAAAAAATCTTACCCCTTTCCCTCTTGGGCCTCACAGGGAACTTCTTTCCCTTTTCAGTAGAACGGGACAGGATATGATCTAGCCCTGACCCAAACAGGGAACCCTCAAAGGGAATGCCGCATAAGCGAGACTCAGAAGTGAAATCTCCATCCCAGGTCTTTACCCATAGGGCCCTCCTGGTGGAGTTTAGAAGTGGTGCTGACTTAGCTGTGGTCCTAACAGTCTCCACCGCTGCATCTGCCACATACGCTACCGCTCGACTGATTACCTCCAGCGAGTCTACAATTTCTCCTTACCCCGGGAGACGTGATCCATCAATCTGCCAAGCCAGGTGTCTGCATTTCTGGCTACACGGGCAGAGGCTAGGGCCGGCGCCATTCGCCTCCCAGGCCCTTTTGAGTAATGTCTCAGACTTTTTATCCATCTGATCCTGGATGTTTCCAGAGTCTAAGGATAAATCAGACCTCTTAGACACCTGTGCTAGGGCTGCATCCAAACGAGGAGTTTTAAAAAATTTCTCCTCCTCCTCCTCATCCTTAAAGGGACACCCAAGCTTTCAGTTTGAGGAGCTTACGTTCAGGTTCCTTCCATTCTCTGAGGACTATATCCTTCAGAGACTGGTGGATGGGAAAGGTTCTGGCCTGTAACCTTCCTAGGCCCCTATACACCCTATCCTGTGCAGAGGGGACCTGGATATCTTCTGAGGTGTAAATGGCCTTTAATAGGCCTTGCATGTCCTCAGTCGAGAGCAAAAGTCCCCTAGGCTTAGCCTCCCCCTGGCTATCCTGGTCTGAATCTTCCTCCCAGTACTAAAATCTGGGACCTGACCTTCCTCCACCTCAGACAACAGGGAGACCTGGCCCTGGGAACTTTCCGTATAAGATGTGGAAAAGTTTTCCTGTGAATGAGGGGTCTCTCTCCCAGAAGAACCCTCATCCTGACTCTTCAATAGAGTAGTTTGGAAAGATTGGAGGGTGGCTAACATCTCTGACTGTAAGGCCCTACATTCTTTCACAACCTGGGCGGTCTCCTTGCCTGCGAGCTTAAAGATACATCTATCGCAGAAAGGCTTGCTGTGGTCTTGTGCCAATTTAGAATTACAATAACCACAACGCCTGGACTTCGAAGTAGCCTTTCCTTTAGACCTACAGGCTGACCCCTGGGTAGAGCCTTCAGTCCCTGGAAACAGTAGAAAATAAACAATTAGCTACTCATGTCCTAAAGGGGCAAGGTGGGTCTGCCTCAGAGTACCCTGCCCCTACAAAACACAGCTGGATGTGGTGACCTCAATCACTGTTTGCTCAGACGGACCTTCCACTTCCATAGCGATTTAGCTGCCCTGCAGGATCGCTGGATCAGGTGCTGTCTTGAGCGTTCCCCTTGTTTGTCTTGGAGATGCTGCAATGCATGAAGCGCTTCACCAGAAATGCTGCCTGGGTACTTTCCACTGCACCCTCTGCCGTTTAAATGACCGCTGAATGGCGCCATTTTTTGGAGGTCCGTCGCCCGTAAATGACGTCGGGCCCTACCGCCGGTCTTGCGCAGTGATGCTGGAACGCACGCCGGCGTCCAGACCCAGCAAGATCTCCTCTATCCGGAAACTCGATGCTCGGAAGTGACGCGTCTTTCGACGAACTTCCGGACATGTGCAGTAGTGCTGGAACGCACGCCATCCGCGTTCAGCACTGCTTGGAAAGATGCAGCTCACCGCCTCCACCAACGAACACAGTTCTAGGTAAGGCGCAAACACAAATGGGGAGCAGCACGATTAGGACAACTCCCCTGTCCCCTGCGGCTGAAAACAAGGCTTTCCTGAGGAAAGACCTTGAGTGAGGATTACCCTATCCCCCCCAGGTGCCCCTGGGGGTTACACGAGACCATCACAGACCCTGTCTGCCTGAGTCCCAGGAAAAATAATCCTGTTTAGAGAAAAACGGGGTCCCAGACCCCTCAGAAACAAAAAAGGAGAAACTTGGTTTCGCTGCCATCCTGTGGGAAACACAATCAAGAACTGAAGGTCTGAGGGAGGGGTGGGAACTTTTAAACTTGTTGTTGATTGTGTTTCCTGTCAGGTGGACCAGTCATCTCTCAGGTGTGCCGTCCTGGAAGATAATTGGAGAAATATATATTTTCTTCAAATAAAAAAAAATAAAAAATAAAAATTAAGAATATTAATGCTATTTTTTTTTTTTTTAGGGTGGCCCTCTTTAAGAGTTTCAATTTGTTTGGCATCAGACAGGCCCTTTCGCTACATGATTTTGGCAAATCTGAATACAAAAACCTGCAGACAATCTAATAGTGTGTATCGAGTCTTAGGCCTGATTCACTTCTATGCAGTTTGCATATTCCAGGTGCATTTTGTGTTTTTCAATACACGCTTTTGGCCCCTTCCATAAAATGCACAGATGTGAACTGCAACCATAGGAAACCATGTTAAATGGACTGTAGTGTGTTTCTGCAAAACTGAATATGCACAAAAAAAAAAAAAAAAAAAAAAAAAAAAACGCATAGGTGTGAAACAGGCTTCATGTGAATTGTCACTGTCTCAGTGAAACCAGTTCACACAGCTCCAGGGCGGCCGCAGTCTGCATTGGAAAAGGGGCTTGTGCATCTTTGGCTCCATTTCAGTTGAGAATTCAGGCAAAAAAAAAAAAAACACACATGTAAAAATCGGACCTCATTTGCACCTGAATCATTATACAAGACACCCTGCTGGGACCCACAGCTGCATCAGTGCGAACCCAGCCAAACAAAACAAAAGCGCCGGAAGCTTGTAAAACACGTGAAATACACTTCTAGAACGCTTGTATGAAAATGCTCAAAATTTGCCTGGAAAAATAAATATATAAATTTAAAAAAGAATTACAAAAATAAAAATCGGTCCGCTCAGGTGTGAGGTGAATTCACACTAGAGGCGGCTATAGACTGCATGATAAAAATGTCTGTCGCTGCAGGGGCATGAAAGAAACAAAATGATCTTCTAGGTGTCCCATCCACACTGCGCTAACATGCAGACATGAACCTATTCTCTCTGGAGAAGAGATGCTTGAGAGGGGATATGATTTCAATTTACAAATACCGTACTGGTGACCCCGCAATAGGGATAAAACTTTTTCATGGGAAGGGAGTTTAACCAGACACGTGGACACTCATTAAAATTAGAAGAGAAATGTAACCTTAAACTACATAGAGGGTTCTTTACTGTAAGAGTGGCAAGGATGTGGAATTCCCTTCCACAGACGGTGGTCTCAGTGGGGGGGGGGGGGGGTGGACATTGATAGTTTCAAAAAACTATTAGATAAGCACCTGAATGACCGCAACATACAGGGATATACAATGTAATACTGACATATAATCACTAAGGATGAGCTCAGGCGTGTTCCCACGTGCAGAGCCAGCCAGGAAGTCGGCACAGCTCTAATCACAAGCATTGAGACATTGTCCCGATGTGCGGCTGCAGAGATCAGGAAATGTCTCACTGCGTGTGATTAGCGCAGTGCCGACTTCCTGGCGGGCTCTGCACGTGGGCTGTGCGAACACGCCGGAGCTCATCCTTAATAATCACGCACATAGGTTGGACTTGTGTCTTTTTTTTCAACCTCACCTACTATGTAAAACTATGTAACATGCTGCATTTTAAAAAAAATGAAATGTGTACAACAGCGCAGCGAATGCATTGCACAGCTATACATAGTCATGAATGAAGTGCAGGTTTTTTAAATGTTAAAGTTAACACAAAAAAAAAAAAACACAAACGAAAGCAAAGCGCTGCGGCAGCTCTCCATTGTGCATGAATTTAAAACACACTGATATATATATATATATATATATATATATATATATATATATATAATATAAACTCTTTTTTTTGGTTTTGTTTTGATTGGGTGGACTAGTTGACCATAGCAAAGTTTCAGTTGTTAGGACTCTATGTTGCTATGGACAACCATGGCTGTGGTGGCTTCTACACAAAATGAGGGGGAGGGCAGGGGCCACACATGGGAGGGGGAAGGCAGGGTCCACACATGGTGGAGGTGAGGGGTACATACATGGAGGTTGGGGGTGTACAAACATGCACGGTACTCAGCAGGTGTGGAGGAGATGAGTGGGAAGTTCTGGGACTGTAGGAAGTTCTCACCGTGAGTCTTCTTTGATGAGGTGCAGCGTCTCGTCTCCGTCCATCCTGCTCTCCCAGGGGTATACTCAGCGCTGTGTGTCTCTCGCTCTCTTTATCTCCTAGGGGGAGTCCGTGTGAATGGAGCGCCGGGTGCAAAGAGCCGGCTGCAAAAGCCTCGGAATTCTCGAACAGCGCCTCCCTTGTAGAAGCCGGAGACCCCCCTGTGTGCGGCCGGCTCCCCCTCCCACCAATCAGCGCTGCACACGGAGCCCTCCATACCTGTACCTGACCATGGCCCACACACACTCCTCAGTGAGGAGCATCACCTCTATTACCTGTGCTCACACAAACCCCTCCTATGCCATTACTGAGCCCCTTCCCTCACACTTGCAGCCCCCTATAAAAAGTCATATGTCGCCTCCTCACTGCCTGTTTTAAGCCTAAAAGCATGGTGCAACGCGCTTTGCGCCCCCCGTTCGCTTGAATGGGTCGTGTTTGGCAGTCGGGATACCTGCCAGTTGGCGACACATGGTTTCATTTTTGCCTTGAACAGTTTGTTCTCCTCTAGTCTGCATTCACACCTGAGTGTCATATTTTCAAGGGTTAATTTGGGCAAATTTCAGGGGTTTGCATGGGAGTTTAAGGGTGGTTTCACACTGAGGAATAGGGATAGCTCATCCCACGTGCAGAGCCCGCCAGGAAGTTGGCGGGCTCTTTGCAGCCGCGCATCCGGGCAATGTCTCACTGCCTGTGATTAGCACAGCACAGTGCCAACTTCCTGGCGGGCTGTGCACGTGGAGTATGCAAACACGCCGGAGCTCATCCTTACTGAGGAACGAGCGACTCATTCACTGAATTTTTGGGTTGAAAACGCACAGGACCCCCCTGTGCCATTCACACCGAAGCCACTCCAGAGATATGTGAATCAGATCCATAGAGAGTGGGTCACAATCTCCTGCCATGCGAATTGGATGCGGAAAATCCACATCCAATTTGCGCATGGGGAAACCCACATCCAATTTGCACACGGGGAACCGCACATCCAGTTTGCACACGGGGAACCACACATCCAATTTGCACACGGGGAACCACACATCCAATTTGCACACGGGGAACCACACATCCAATTTGCACACGGGGAAACCCACATCCAATTTGCACACGGGGAAAGCCACATCCAATTTGCACACGGGGAAAACCACATCCAATTTGCACACGGGGAACCCACATCCAATTTGCACACGGGGAACCACACATCCAATTTGCACACGGGGAAAGCCACATCCAATTTGCACACGGGGAAAGCCACATCCAATTTGCACACGGGGAAAACCACATCCAATTTGCACACAGGGAAACCCACATCCAATTTGCACACGGGGAACCCACATCCAATTTGCACACGGGGAACCCACATCCAATTTGCGAACCCAGCCTGAGTTTTTCTTTTGTTTTTTTTAAAGCGTTTTTTTTTATTAGCTAATAGAGAAAAAAATCAAGTTACATCGTTTAACCCCTACTACTTTTTGCGATTTCAGGCTGCGATTTACATTGACATCTGTGCAGAAACCTGCACAAATGTCTCTGAAATCCTGGGAGAAATCGGGATTGATATGCGGGGGTGAAATTGTGCGAGTTCAGCTGAACCCGCATGGCTTTATTCCTGCCGCTCAGTGTAAACCTTGGCTCGGTGACACTTTTTGGGGACCAGTGATGCCAATACAGTGACCAGTGCTAAAAAAACAAAACAAAAAAAAAAACATGCACTGTCCCTGTACTAATGACACTGGCAGGGTACACCCCTAAGTGAAAATGTCCAAATTGGGCCCAATTAGCCATTTTCCCTCCCCGTTTTCATGTGACTCGTTAGTGTTCTAAGGTCTCAGGCGTGAATGGGGAACAGGTGTGTTAAATTTGGTGTTATCGCTCTCATTCTCTCATACTGGTCACTGGAAGTTCAACATAGCACCTCATTGCAAAGAACTCTGAGGATCTGAAAATGACTGAATGGGACCCATTTATGTAAATTAAGCTGGCTGTGCAACAACCACATTCAATGCATTTAGTTGAGGTGTAGTGGGTTGGCATTTTGAGGGTTAAAACAGGTGGTGAAGAGGCAACATTTTACCTCCTCAGCACCTTCCAAACACATGGAACCACGGAACACTTACAGCAATAATAACATGTGAACGAGCCCTAATGTGGGCAGTCAGGGGATGGTAAAAACTGCGGCCTATCCGCCTGTTTTTACTGCCGTCTGTGTGAACAAGCCCTTAGGAAAAATGGTAGGTGCTGATTGCTACATTTGGTGGTTTGGAAGTCGGATTTGTTTATTTCTGTATTTGTTTCAGGGCAGTGGTTGAGGAAGTAAGGAAGGCAGCCAGATAGCTGGCATTTTTAGAGGGTGAGGTCATTTTGAAGCTTCTCTAGAAGTGCTTCAATGCTCACCGTTGGATTTCTGTACTATTGACTGGTGCCCATTCACACCCGAGCATAGTGTTGCTTGTTTGCTTGAACAAGTACACAAGTTTATTCTGAGTCTCAGGCTGGGTTCACACTGTCTCTGCATGCGGCTCACGGTAGGGGTTCGGTGTGTCTCTGTTCTCGATTTCAGGGGCGAATCAGGCCGGAATTCAGACCTGAAATGGAGCCAAAGACGCACAAGATTCCTGTGCAAGTCGCTCTGCAGCCGCCCCAGAGATGTGTAAATCAGATCCATAGAGAGCCGGGCAAACTCTCCTATCATGTGAATTGGAAAGCGGGGAAACCCACATCCTAATTTGGACTAGTGTGAACCCAGCCTCACTGTTTGACTCCAATAGACTTCGATAGGAGTACCTAAAAAAATAAAAAATAAAAAATAAAATGTAAAAAAATAAATAAATTGTGCTCTGATCTTGAAGGGGAACCCCACACCAAATAAAAAACAAAAAACGGTATGGGTTCTCCCTCCCAAGAGCATTCCAGGCCCTTTGGTTTGGTATGGATTTAAAAAAAACTGCGTGGGGGTCCCCCCATAATCCATACCAGACCCTTATCCGAGCACACAGCCTGGCAGGTCAGGAAAGGGGGTGGGGACGAGTGAGCCCCCCCCCCCGAACTGTACCAGGCTGCATGCCCTCAACATGGGGGGGGTGCTTTGGGGCGGGGGGAACCCTGCGCCTACTACCCCAAACCACCTTGTCCCCATGTTGATGAGGACAAGGCCTCTTCCTGACAACCCTGGGCATTGGTTGTTGGGGTCTGCGGCTGGGGAGCGTATCAGAATCTGGAAGCCTCCTTTAACAAGGGGGCCCCCAGATTCCGGCCCCCTATCCTATGTTAGTGAGTATCGGGTACATTTTACTCCTACCCATTCCCCTAGAGAAAAAAAAAAGTCAAAAATAAAACACAGTACACAGGTTTTTAAAGTTATTTATTAGCAGCTTTAATTTGGCATGGAGTTCCCCCTAAAGATTCATACCAGACAGTGCATGGTATTGTCGGGGATCAAAGTCGGATCCCTATTCATTGAAGTCGAACGCATGTCAGACTTCAAGTCGCATGGCAATGTCGGATCCACAGTTGTACGACTGACGTGTAGTACCAGTGTGAAAGGGGTCTAATTGAACAAGCTGAAGTTAGAAGGTGTTGGCTACCATGTTCAGCTGCACCAGATTCCAAATGCTTCAGTTTTAGTAACTCTAGCCCTATGTACAGTGACAGGTGTTTTACCGCATGGATACATAAGAAACAATTGTTTCCTATGTGACCCATTCACACTGCAACGCAGCCTAGTGCTGTGCTAAAATGCAGACATGCTGCATTTTATCGAAGCGCACCAGCCTGAATCACACTGCAATGAGAATGAAGTGTACGTGTTGTACACTCAAATAAAGCTTGTACAAACCCCCCCCCCCCCCAAAAAGGGCTTTACCGTAGTTTTAGCAGCGTTTTTCAGGAACTAGTGGGGCGCTTTTAACCCGCAAGCGATTCGCAAGCACTGGCCATTGATTTAAATGGCAGGGGTGATTTAGGTGCTGTGTGTACACCGATGCTGCTTGCAGGACTTTTCTCAAGTTATCTTCCAGAACGGCACACCTGAGAGATGAGAGGCTCCTCCCTACAGGAATCACAATCAATCGACAGCTGTTTTAAGTCCCCACCCTTCCCCTTGATCCTCAGTTTTTTATTGTTTTTCTCTCTACACAGCAAAACAGTTTTTTTTTTCCAAATGACCTGAAGCCTGGGGCTGGTGGTCTCCCACTGGGAGCTGGACCACAAGCTTGGTAAGCCTCTGGGTCTGGTAGGATATTCTTCTGTATATCAGGCACAGCAGTGAGCGGTGTTTCTCATTGATCTACCTTGCTGCTTCTTAGGGATACACAGCAGGGGGTTGTTGGCTGCACTCCTCCAGGGAGTCACAGCATTGGGGACCCCTCACTTGTTCGACCTGTAGATTACACAGGCGCAGGGAAAAAAATAGTAATCTTGAGGTCTGTGGATCCAGGAATCGGTAACTGCTGGAGTCGCACAGACACGAATGGTACCCATTGGAAGCCATAGTGTATGAATTCTCATGCGTCTTGCAGTCGCAGGTTGGGTCGCATGGGTGTGGGAGCCCTAAGCTTATCTGTCCCTTCTGGTTGAGGTTTTGCTACGCAGCAGGAATACTCATCATGTTGTCTTATTTTGCATCAGACCAGAAAGATTGCAGCTGTAAAGGCTGTCTGTTTGTTTTTTCTCAGTGTCTCTGTTTTTATGTTGTTGCACAGCAAAAATACTCAAGATTGATCGTGTTGGTGCTTTCTGTTTCATATTGCCTTGCCTTACTGCTCTTCAGAAAAACACAATGCTGCAGGTTGCTTGTGTCCTTTCTCAGTGTTGGTTCTATCTGACTACACTTCAGAACTGCATAACAGATAGGATTGTCTTGTGTTACATATTAGTTTACCCTGTGGCATAGCAGAAATGCACAACACGGGAGTTGGTGTTCACATTGATCTTATAACTGTATTTGGTGGTTTGTCAGAAATACGCAACATAGAAGTTTGGGTCTTTCTGTCTTATATTTATAGCCTTGTTTTGCTGTACATCAGTAAAGCACAACAGTAAGGGGGGTTCCTGTCCTTTCTGTATTTATATATCAGTTATGACCTAGCTAGCTGCACTTCAGAAATACGCAGCATTTAGGGTTTGCTTGTGTCTTAATGGTTTTACATCTTGGCAGCACATCAGAAGACCAGACTGTGAGGACTGTTTGTCTACATTGAGGTTCAGATTTGGGTCTCTTCCCGTATTTTGATATATTGGTTTAGCTGGTCACACTCAGATACACAACATTGTTGTCTATGCTTGTGTCCTCTGTCTAAATCTATTGGGCAGTGCCCACAATCTATGATCCTTTTTATTTGTGATATTAATAATACATGGCCACAGGACGCACACTCTCCACAATCAGCTGTAGCAGCCGGCAGACAGTTTTATATATAGGCGGTGTTATCTTTACTTGAATGTGAGTAAAAATTTTTTAATATAATAAAAGTTTTGTTAAAAAAAACGGTCACACTATGGACATTCTTCTTTCCCATTGAGAGCCTAGTAACATTTCCCCGGCGGATGACAAACGAACTCCCCAGAGAATCCACAAACAGCGACACAGGGGCTCACACTGTGGAGGCTATTCCACCCCAGCAGGGGTAAGAAATCTGGTGAGGGCAATATCAATACTTGTCATACGCACCGGGAAGTTGCTGTATTAGTGAACACATACCTACTGCACAGCTTGCTTCTACATTCTTTGGAACTTTTTTCAATCAGCGTCTTTTTGCAATATTATTATCGCATGTTGTCTGGCGATTTATGGACTGATTCTACCTTTCTTTTTACCATCTGGTTTTTATTAGCATCTAAGTTTAAGATTTTTTTCATAGCTTGGTTGTATAAATAATATACATACACGTACACTAATATCATATTATATATATATTTAAAAAAAAAAAAAAATTCTCACAGGTGAGAATGTCACACTTAGGGGATTTGTAACTACATAGTTTTCTATTTTAGATTGGGGACACACCCCTCACTTTAATATTCACGTTACATATTTCTTTCACCATTTATTGCTTTTTCACTGTTTATAGCTGAAATGCTGGAATATATTTTTGGTTTTTACCCTTACAAAAAAAAAACTATTAATATTTGGTTATACCACTATATTTAAAGGTATAGCGCCTAGTCTACTTTTTCTTTTTTCACTAATTTTTCACCTATTGGGTGGAAATATTAGGTAGAGGCAGCTCATACCATCAACACACCTGTTACACCATAGCACAATCTTTTTATTTTCATTAATAATACATGTATCACTTTTTTTGTATTTCAGCCGCCTTTTCCATGGAGGGGCCAGGAGTTCTGGCTGCAGACGTCACATGTCAGAAAGCCTCAACCCCTTACATTCAGGGATGCCAGAACCATTTCCTAGGGTTGAAGCCCAGTAGGGTTATGGGACACTGGAGGAAGGGGATAATGAATAGTGTTTAGTAAGAACTTGGGAAGTTCTGTTCTAGTTAAGTTTTAGGGCCTGAAGATTGAAGTATAAAGATGTATACCCGACCAAATAGGTTTCGGCTCGGTGCATGGCCTTCATTTTGCCCTTCTAGCAAAACTAGGTGTAGCAATATGGGTGTTCTACTCCTGCTATGGACTTTAAGCCATAGACTGGGCATGCCTTAAACCCAGGGATCAAGCTTCTGTTAATCTATTACCTTTTAAGTAGGCTTCCCTTTAGTCTTTGCTGACGTAAAGGTAAAAAGGAACAAAAAAGGTTGTCTGTCAGGGCCCCCCTTTTTTTACAGTTTTATTTCCCCGAACAGGGTAGTGTTAAGACAAGCCCTCTTATTGATCAATGTAGTGTCCTTGTCTTACAACACAGGTCTCTGATTTATCTTTTTAGTGGTTCTAAGTAGCACCTACAGGCACAATAGACCATGGTTGTTAGATGTGTGAGACAGGCAACATTGCTAACCTACAAGTTTAACATGTTTTCTGATTCCATCTTTAAGAGCCCATTCCACCTAGATCCTGCATCTGAAGTGGAAAAGGCAGGCACATCTGTGGAGCAGACCTGCAGATCAGCCGCATGATTCAGCTAAGATACCTTCATCAAGCATATGGAGTGGAGGTAAAGCTCACTGCAGAACCAAGGTTCACCAAGAGAGTCTTGCAGTGGCCCCACCCTAAGGTAGGCCTGAGGTACTTTTTTATCCTCTCAGGTGTGCCGTCCTGGAAGATGACTTGAGAAAGATACCAGTTACTTACCGGTAGCTGTCTTTCTAGGAAATCTTCCAGGACGGCAGGCCTACTTCCCACCCGTTGGAGGAGGGAAAATTGTAGAAAACTGTAGAACACTAGAAGGTGAGTGCCTATGAGGAATGATTTCCCTTGTGAACCGGGTTCAGTAGTTACTCCTCTACAAACTGAGGATCAAGGGGAAGTGCGGGGACTTAAAACAGCTGTCGATTGATTGATTGTGTTTCTGTCAGAGCTGGCTTAGCCCTTCCTTCTCTGGGCTGGCTGCTCAGCTGTCAGCTAATTGCCAACTCTCATCTCTCTCCACAGTTACCAGCTGTTCCTGATCCAGCTCGTCTGACCTGCCTACTTAAAGCTGTCCAGCTCACTTCATATCTGCCTTCACCTTGGTCACATCACTAGAAACTATCTCCTGCGGTTCTGTTCAAAGACTGGATTGCTGACATCCCTTCTGGCTCCTTATCCTGCTTGCTGTTGCTCTACTTGGATCCCTGACTTCTTGCCTGGCTGATTGCCCGATCTGGTTATTGAACTCTGGACTGACTACTCGATTTGGTTACTGGACTCTGGCTATGCTTTGACTACGCTTTCTCTATTTACATTTTTATTTAATAAACAAGTGTGATTTAATTGTACTTCTGCCTCGGTCTGATTCATGGTTTCTGACAGTTTCCTGTAGGGAGGAGCCTCTCATCTCTCAGGTGTGCCGTCCTGGAAGATTTCCCAGAAACACAGCTACCAGTAAGTAACTGGTACCTTTTTTTTCCTGTCCTGCAAGTGCACTGCCTCAGTGTGAAAGCCAGATTGCAGAAGAGGCAGTTTACAGGCACTTTTTATCTCTAAAAGGCTGCAGCGTGAAAGTGGACAAATGTGCACGGTTTAGGAGATATTCACCCTGAATGCAGCCAGTGACGTCGCTAGCACATGCGCTCTGAAGGTCTGGCATACCTTGTCGGACCTTCAGAGCTTCGTGGTGGAACCGAGGGCTCCTGCACACATGCGTGGGAGTGACATCATCGTGACTCTGGGCAATCACATAGCCAGAGCGTGCAAACTTAGAAGAAAGACCGGGGGAAGATGTCAGCCCTCTCAGCGGTGACAGGGTGCGGCTGAAAGGCTTTGTTCCAACTAAAATATTTCATAATGTGCTAGTATGCGATAGTTTGCAGATGCTATGACGTTTGCGTAAACAAATATACGCTTATTGCGATTTATTTATTTTTACCAAAAATGTAGAAAAATATTTATTGGCCTAAACTGATGAAGAAATTTTGTTTTTTTATTTTTGAGAATATTTACTATAGCAAAAAGTAAAATATATATTTCTCTAGTCGTCTGTCCAGGACAGCACTAGAGAGAGATAGGCTCCACCTCCAGAGGCAGGAAACACAAACCAGATCTTTAAAGGGTGGTCTCCGTCCCTTCCCCTTCAGTCTTTGTGTTTCCTCCACCGGAGGAGGAGGCTGGATCAGGAGCTCTCCTTCCCCTGACGGTGGGATTGCCCATAAGAGACGGGGAAGGAGTTCTGGGTACCTGTTGTTCGTAACAGACATCTGAAGTCCTCCGGTCGGGTTGACAGCAGCTACGAACCGGCGTTCTCCTTCTGAAGCCCGGGGAGGGCTGGCGTTTCCCCGTCTGACGATAGGTTCAAAATTGGGTGCGAAGTCAGGCGGGGGGCGGGCACAGGCATCGAGTTCCGGCCTGTGGAACGCAGGAGGAGGATAGAGGACTTCCGGCAATCCACTACCGGTTCCGGGTCGCGCGGCGAGCGTGGACGTTCGGAACCTTGGCGGCTATTTTAAAAAGCCTCGGCCACATAGCGTTCGTGCTGCATCTCTTACGAAGGGAAAAGCCTCCAGGCAGTTAGGCAAGATTCCGAGCGAATATGGATGCAGTGGAGTGTGGCAGTGGAGCCGAACCAAATCAGGTAGGCAAACACAGTGGTGTCTTGTACCTACAGGGCTGGGAGAGAGGGGGGGGGGGGGGGAGTGATGGACTAATCAATGCAAAGGCATTTTGAAATGGTCTAGGTATGTTTTTCCTCCCTCCCTCTCTCAAACAGGATCCGGACTAAAGAGTCTTGCGAATCCTGTTAGCGGTTGGTGGGGTGCACATAGGTGTTTGGTGAAGGCGTCCTATTTTTGCTAAGGTTTCGCTGACGTTGGCTTGTCTGTTTTTCCCTTCCTTTTTCTCTCCTTCTCTTGCCTTAGGCTCTGCCCAAAGAACCAGAGAAGTCAGGGGGGAAGAAGAGATGTCCTTCATGTATGAGTAAATTAAATGAAGGATGGTCTAAGCCCCTTTGTAAACCATGCATAGACAAATTGGTCTATAAGGAAGCTACGGGAGCTTGTAAGGATTTGATTTCTGGAGTACAGAAAGAAATGGAGTCCATCAAAGCGATGTTAGCGAACCTTGAAACCCCAAAACCAACCGCAGTTCCCCCTGCTTCCACCCCAGTGGAAGGTGACGAATCAGGGGAAGAGGAATTGGATTCTCTGGATGGCCTAAGTGAGGCGGCATCATCCAGAGATGTTCCTGTTCAAGGGTCAAGCTCTCCCAGATACAGGCTCTCACTCGAGGAGGTTGATGCCTTATTGGGGGTGATCTATGAGACGCTCGAAATTAGAGAAGAGCCAGTCTCCCTGTCCTTGCATGACCGGATGTATCAGACCCTAAAGGCAGATTCAGTTAGGGTCTTTCCGGTTCATAGCACACTGATAGATTCAATCAAGAAAGAGTGGGAGGAGCCAGAGAAAAAGCTACTGGAACAATTACAAGGCCATTTGGAAGGGGGGACCTCCAGAAAGGAAATTCTGGATTCCCTTCCTATGCTACATAAAGCAGCAGGTTATATAGCAGATGCCTCTGCAGAGTCTGTTAAATTGTCAGCCAGGACCTCTGCCCTCGTAAATTCATCTCGCAGGGCACTTTGGTTGAAGTCTTGGTCAGGCGACTCGGCCTCAAAAGTGAGGTTATGTGGCATCCCCTTTGAGGGAGACCTCTTGTTCGGACAGGATCTTGAGAAAGTCCTGGACCGTACTGCGGACAAAAAGAAGGCCTTTCCTGTCAAACCCAAAAAGACTACAGGTAAACGCTTTTTTTGTCCTCAAAGGCAGGGACAGTCACAAGGACAGACCCTTAAAGAGTCAACCCCTAAGAAACAGTGGGTAGGAGGAAAACAGAAAGGCAATCTCTTTTCCTCTTCTAAAAAAAACACTAAATCACAGTGACTTGGTTCCTGTGGGGGGAAGACTGGGGCAGTTCCTCCCACAGTGGCAAAAGACTACCCCAAATTCTTTTATTCTGAGGATCATCAAGGAGGGTTACAAAATACAGTTCAAGCACACCCCACCTACAAGGATGTGTCTGACCAAGCCTCCCAAGGATCCCCAGAAAGCGACAGCTTTACTGTCGCAAATTGGCGATTTAATAGACCAGAGGGTTCTAGTGCCAGTCCCGCCACAAGAAATAAACCACGGTTTCTATTCGCACGTGTTTGTAGTGAAGAAACCATCAGGCAAATTCCATTTGATTTTGAATCTGAAGTTACTGAACAAGTGGGTAACTTACAGTGAGAACAGTACTCCCTCCAAATTGGTTCATGGCCTCTCTCGATCTAAGGGATGCGTATCTACACATCCCAATTCGAGAAGACTCTCAAAAGTATTTGAGGATAGCGATTCTTTGGGGAGGACAGATTCGATACCTCCAATTCAGGGCTCTGCCATTCGGTCTGTCTTCTTCTCCCAGGATATTTACCAAGGTCCTGGCAGAAGCGTTGG
Source organism: Lithobates pipiens (assembly GCF_037356315.1). Taxonomy (NCBI): domain Eukaryota; kingdom Metazoa; phylum Chordata; class Amphibia; order Anura; family Ranidae; genus Lithobates; species Lithobates pipiens. The sequence goes on along the minus strand of NW_027507748.1, from coordinate 220,683,594 downwards.
CCCCCCTAAGATTGAAAGGGATCGCTGTCATACCATACTTGGATGACCTTTTATTCTTCGCCCCCTCAAAGCTCCAACTGCAGGGAGATCTGAGGGTAGCCATCTCTTGCCTAAAAAGGCTGGGGTGGTTGGTAAACGAAGAAAAGTCGCACTTGATACCAACACAGGCCATACAGTATCTAGGTTTTCTGGTAGATTCAGTGTCACAGAAAGTCTTCCTCACAGGGGAAAAAGTAGAAAAGGTGAAAGAGACGGTAACCTTTTTGCAGTCCAATCGGACAATTTCCATCTGATCAGCTATGGCAGGGTTGGGCCTGTTAGTAGCAACAATCCCTGCAGTTCCCTGGGCAAGAGCTCATTTCAGGTGCCTTCAGGCCAATATCCTGAACAGCTGGGACGGGACACAAGAATCCCTGGACGGGACTATCCATCTATCCTCAAAGACCAGAAGGTCTCTCTGGTGGTGGAAGAGGGAGGAGAAACTAGTACGGGGTCTATGGTTGTCTCCTCCAGTGTCTGTTCGCATTACCATGGATGCCAGTGCTTGGGGCTGGGGGGCCCACTTGGGGTCGAAAGTAGCCCAAGGCTGCTGGGGGAAGACACAGTCCCAGAGGTCGGCCAATTGGAGGGAGTTGCAGGCAATCTGGGAAGCCTTAAGGGTTTTTGCCAGGGATCTGAAGGACCACCATGTACAGGTCCTCTCGGACAGTGTAGTGGCGGTTTCCTACCTAAACAAGCAGGGAGGAACAAGATGCCCGTCCTTGATCAAGCTAACAATTACGATCATGCATTAGGCAGAAGAAAACCTAAAATCGGTTTCAGCGGTCCATCTAAAGGGGGTGGACAACCACCTGGCAGACTTTCTGAGTCGACACCGGGTGTACGAATCAGAATGGTCACTGAACAGGGAGAGTTTCCAGCTGAATGGGGTCTTCCAGAGGTGGACTTGTTCGCCAGGAAAGCGAACACCCAGGTCCCAGTATACTTCTCCCTAGAGAGGGAGGCAGGGGCAAAAGGGATAGACGCCTTGGCACAAAACTGGGCGTTTCGCACTTGCTACGCCTTCCCCCCATTCAAACTAATACCTCTAGTCCTGAGGAAGTTTTTGCAGGAATGGACCACATTGATACTGGTGGTTCCGTATTGGCCGAAGAGACCATGGTTCTCAATGCTGCTGGGTCTGACAGACGAGCCTCCCCTCATACTGCCCGAGAGAGAGGATCTGCTGTCCCAGGGTCCAGTTCTGTTGCCAGAGCTACAGACCCTAAAGTTATCGGCCTGGCGTCTGAAGAGAGTCTCTTGAAGTCTAAGGGGCTCTCGGATAGTGTAATTAAAACACTACTTTCTAGTAGAAAGAAAGTAACCCAAGCAATTTATGTTAAGTATTGGAAGGTTTTTTGTTCATGGTTGGACACTAAAAAGGTGTCTATAAGTATCCCGACGGTCTTGGAGTTTTTACAAGACGGGGTAGATAAGGGACTGGCCATCAGTACCTTAAAGGTACAAATTGCGGCCCTGTCTGTTTTTTTGGATCAACCCCTGGCGATAGACCCGCTAGTCAGCAGGTTTTTTAAGGGGTTGACCAGGATTAAACCTGTTCCTTTCAAAATTTTACCCAAATGGGACCTGTCAATTGTGTTACAGGGATGGGTGAAAAAGTCTCGGGAAGAAGAACTTTCCTTGAAATGGATCACGCTTAAAACAGTGTTCCTAGTGGCTATTTCCACAGCCAGACGCATTAGCGAGCTTCAGGCACTTTCGGTGAAAGAACCGTTTTTACAAATTTTTGAAGATAGGCTGGTGTTGCGCACGGACCCTGGGTTTTTGCCCAAAGTAGTGACAAAGTTCCATAGAACACAGGAAATTGTTTTACCTTCGTTCTGTGGGTCCCCCACTAACTCTAAGGAGGTAGAGTTCAACCAACTAGGCGTGAGAGCCTGTGTCTTACAGTATCTGGAGATGTCAAAACGCATCAGAAAATCACATGCATTATTTGTTTTACATGCGGGTAAAAAAATTGGGGTCACAAGCTTCAAAAAATACAATTGCAAGGTGGATCAAACAAGCTATTGTAGAAGCCTACAAAGGAATGAAAATGGAATGTCCTTTTTCCCCCATGGCTCACTCCACACGGGCACTATCGACCTCATGGGCAGAGCGAGCTGGAGCAACACCAGAGCAAATTTGTCGAGCAGCAACTTGGTCAAGCTACTCGACGTTTATGAAGCATTACAGATTGGACCTTATCTCAGCGCAAGACTAGGTGTTTGGGAGAAAGGTCCTTCAAGCGGTAGTCCCCCCCTAATCTGGTAAGTTCTCATTGATCCTCTCTAGTGCTGTCCTGGGCAGACGACTAGAGAAAACGAGAGTTATGCCCCGTACACACGAGCGGACTTTTCGACATCCAAAGTCTGACGGACTGAGTCCGTCAGACTATTCGATCGTGTGTGGGCTGCAACGGACTTTAGCTTCGCTAAAGTCTGACGGACTTTAGAAATGAAGCATGCTTTAAATTTTCCCGACGGAACTCCGCCGGACCCGGTCCCCTTCGAAAAATTCGCTCGTGTGTGTGCTACTCCGACGGACTAAAACCGACGCTAGGGCAGCTATTGGCTACTGTCTATGAACTTCCTACGTCGAATCCAGTCGTACGTCATCACGTTCGACTCCGTCGGAGTTTGGTGTGATGGTTAGTGATGGCCGAACGGTTCGCCCGGCGGTCGTTTCGCGGCGAATTTCCGACATTCGCGGTCCGCACGTTCGAACGCCTTTTTCCGTCGTTCGCCGCGGCGGACTTACGTGTTTAATGTATACAAGAACTTTAACCTTTGGTGACACGTTTATCATGTGATACAGGACAGCCAATTGAGACATGACAGCACATGGACACTTGTACATTCCCCCTAACCTATAAATACACCCGATCCGGTGGCCATTTTACATTCTTTCTTCTGTTACGATAGGGACAGGTTCCTGTGTGGAGTAGGGAGAGATAAACCACTAGCTATTTGGTACACAAAAGTTCTTTTCAGGACTGGTATAGGTGTTAGGTGTTGATAGGTTTGCTGTGCTGCTGATTCTTGCAGCAGCCTGAGTGTCTTTTGTTAGTTTAGAGAAAGGGAAAGGACGGTGTATGCTACAGGGACAGCCAGATTAGTCTTTCATCATCATCATCATCATCATCATCATTAGCTGTTACTATCAAGGTCCACAAAAGAGCTGTTCCAGTAACCACTAATCGTTCTCTTTTTTTGCCAATTTGTATAGGGACAGGAAGGAAGCAGTGTTGTCAGGCAGTGAGGGTAATTTTAAAGACTTGCTGTTATTATTAGTTCCACAAAGGTTCTTTTCAGGACTGGTATCAGTGGTACAGTAATAGGCTTGTACATGTATAATATTCTTTCTTCCAAATATAGAAAGGATATTATACTTGACTGCTGCCCTTCTGCTGCAGTCTGCTAAACATTCACAACTCACTTGTTCCACAAAAGTTCTTATAAGGACTGGTAACTTGGTATAGGGTGCTACGGTACATAGGCTTGAGTGCGGTACAGTCTGCTGTTCTGTAAGGACCGCTATCGGTCCACAATAGATAGGGTTGACGTGCACCACTGCTGACCGCTGCCCTATACTGCAGCAGTCCTTCAGCGGTATAGGGACTGACGTACAGTCTGCTAATCACTAACACACAACCTGCTTGTTCCACAAAAGTTCTTATAAGGACTGGTAACTTGGTATAGGGTGCTACGGTACATAGGCTTGAGTGCGGTACAGTCTGCTGTTCTGTAAGGACCGCTATCGGTCCACAATAGATAGGGTTGACGTGCACCACTGCTGACCGCTGCCCTATACTGCAGCAGTCCTTCAGCGGTATAGGGACTGACGTACAGTCTGCTAAACACTAATACACAACCTGCTTGGTCCACAAAAGTTCTTATAAGGACTGGTAACTTGGTATAGGGTGCTACGGTACATAGGCTTGAGTGCGGTACAGTCTGCTGTTCTGTAAGGACCGCTATCGGTCCACAATAGATAGGGTTGACGTGCACCACTGCTGACCGCTGCCCTATACTGCAGCAGTCCTTCAGCGGTATAGGGACTGACGTACAGTCTGCTAAACACTAATACACAACCTGCTTGGTCCACAAAAGTTCTTATAAGGACTGGTAACTTGGTATAGGGTGCTACGGTACATAGGCTTGAGTGCGGTACAGTCTGCTGTTCTGTAAGGACCGCTATCGGTCCACAATAGATAGGGTTGACGTGCACCACTGCTGACCGCTCACCTATACTGCAGCAGTCCTTCAGCGGTATAGGGACTGACGTACAGTCTGCTAATCACTAACACACAACCTGCTTGTTCCACAAAAGTTCTTATAAGGACTGGTAACTTGGTATAGGGTGCTACGGTACATAGGCTTGAGTGCGGTACAGTCTGCTGTTCTGTAAGGACCGCTATCGGTCCACAATAGATAGGGTTGACGTGCACCACTGCTGACCGCTGCCCTATACTGCAGCAGTCCTTCAGCGGTATAGGGACTGACGTACAGTCTGCTAAACACTAATACACAACCTGCTTGGTCCACAAAAGTTCTTATAAGGACTGGTAACTTGGTATAGGGTGCTACGGTACATAGGCTTGAGTGCGGTACAGTCTGCTGTTCTGTAAGGACCGCTATCGGTCCACAATAGATAGGGTTGACGTGCACCACTGCTGACCGCTGCCCTATACTGCAGCAGTCCTTCAGCGGTATAGGGACTGACGTACAGTCTGCTAATCACTAACACACAACCTGCTTGTTCCACAAAAGTTCTTATAAGGACTGGTAACTTGGTATAGGGTGCTACGGTACATAGGCTTGAGTGCGGTACAGTCTGCTGTTCTGTAAGGACCGCTATCGGTCCACAATAGATAGGGTTGACGTGCACCACTGCTGACCGCTGCCCTATACTGCAGCAGTCCTTCAGCGGTATAGGGACTGACGTACAGTCTGCTAAACACTAATACACAACCTGCTTGGTCCACAAAAGTTCTTATAAGGACTGGTAACTTGGTATAGGGTGCTACGGTACATAGGCTTGAGTGCGGTACAGTCTGCTGTTCTGTAAGGACCACTATCGGTCCACAATAGATAGGGTTGACGTGCACCACTGCTGACCGCTGCCCTATACTGCAGCAGTCCTTCAGCGGTATAGGGACTGACGTACAGTCTGCTAAACACTAATACACAACCTGCTTGGTCCACAAAAGTTCTTATAAGGACTGGTAACTTGGTATAGGGTGCTACGGTACATAGGCTTGAGTGCGGTACAGTCTGCTGTTCTGTAAGGACCGCTATCGGTCCACAATAGATAGGGTTGACGTGCACCACTGCTGACCGCTCACCTATACTGCAGCAGTCCTTCAGCGGTATAGGGACTGACGTACAGTCTGCTAATCACTAACACACAACCTGCTTGTTCCACAAAAGTTCTTATAAGGACTGGTAACTTGGTATAGGGTGCTACGGTACATAGGCTTGAGTGCGGTACAGTCTGCTGTTCTGTAAGGACCGCTATCGGTCCACAATAGATAGGGTTGACGTGCACCACTGCTGACCGCTGCCCTATACTGCAGCAGTCCTTCAGCGGTATAGGGACTGACGTACAGTCTGCTAAACACTAATACACAACCTGCTTGGTCCACAAAAGTTCTTATAAGGACTGGTAACTTGGTATAGGGTGCTACGGTACATAGGCTTGAGTGCGGTACAGTCTGCTGTTCTGTAAGGACCGCTATCGGTCCACAATAGATAGGGTTGACGTGCACCACTGCTGACCGCTGCCCTATACTGCAGCAGTCCTTCAGCGGTATAGGGACTGACGTACAGTCTGCTAATCACTAACACACAACCTGCTTGTTCCACAAAAGTTCTTATAAGGACTGGTAACTTGGTATAGGGTGCTACGGTACATAGGCTTGAGTGCGGTACAGTCTGCTGTTCTGTAAGGACCGCTATCGGTCCACAATAGATAGGGTTGACGTGCACCACTGCTGACCGCTGCCCTATACTGCAGCAGTCCTTCAGCGGTATAGGGACTGACGTACAGTCTGCTAAACACTAATACACAACCTGCTTGGTCCACAAAAGTTCTTATAAGGACTGGTAACTTGGTATAGGGTGCTACGGTACATAGGCTTGAGTGCGGTACAGTCTGCTGTTCTGTAAGGACCGCTATAGGTCCACAATAGATAGGGTTGACGTGCACCACTGCTGACCGCTCACCTATACTGCAGCAGTCCTTCAGCGGTATAGGGACTAAGAGTTTTGTCACAGGGTCATTTAAAAAATGACATGCAGAGGAAGAGGCAGGCCCTTCCGCAGGGGTGGTAGGGGTAGGGCAGGAGCAACAGGCTTGAGCCAAAGTGGGAAGTTGCAGAAGGTGCGTTCAATTACTTTAAAGGATGCACCAGACTTGGTTGAGTGGCTCGCTCAGCCTTACTCTTCTGCACCCTCCTCATCCTCTCGATCTGCACCCTCTTCTTCACTCTCTGCTATGTGCACCCCCAAAGACACTACCACCAACAACACGACCACCACCACCACCACCACATACCTTCCGCTTGAGTCACTGGAATTATTTTCCGATCCATATCAAGAGGACATTTCTGATGCGCAGCCACTCTTGGTATTGGATCAGGAAGAGGAGGTAGCAACAAGCGCTACTCAGCAGTCTGACGCCAGTACCCAGATCAGCCCAAGGAGGAGGTTGGTCCCCGGTGTTGCTGCCTACTCTACTTATAGCGGTGGGGAAGGTGACGTTGATGATGACGTGTCTAGTGATGTCACGTGGGTGCCCACAAGAGAGGAAGAGGAGGGGAGTTCAGAGGGAGATATGGACCAGCAGATAGGGAGGAGAAGCAGCAATGACTTACATTGCACAGCAGGGACAAAGCAGACTGCAAATGTATCAGGAGCGAGTCATCGACCATGTACGGTCACATCTGGCGCTCCCAGGACACCGGCACATGGCTCCGCAGTGTGGGCTTTTTTTAACGTGTCCGCTGCTGACAATAGCGTTGCCATCTGCAATCTTTGCAGTCAACGCGTTAGTCGCGGTAAGCCCAATACTCACCTAGGGACGACCGCCTTAAGAAGGCACATGAGCAGCCATCACCGAGCCCAGTGGGAGCAACGGAACACACAAAGCCACACTGCAGGCTCTCACCGTCCAGCCTCGTCTTCTACTTCTCCTTCTCCTCTCTCCTCACAATTGTCCTCCACTCCACCTTCCATCACGCCAAGCTCACATTTTTCTGCAAAAAGGCAGGCTTCCGTGGGCCTAATGTTTGAGCGTAAAAAAATGATGACGCCGGATAACCCTCTTGCCCAACGGTTGGCGGCTGGCTTGTCAGAACTCATAGCCCGCCAACTACTGCCATATAAACTGGTGGACTCGGAGGCCTTTCGCAAATTTGTGGCCATTGGAACACCACAATGGAAGGTCCCAGGAAGGAAGTATTTCTCAGAGAAGGGCATCCCAGAGCTATATGGCCATGTTCAGCGGCAAGTGAATGTATCTCTGGCACACAGTGTCGGTGCCAAGATACATCTGACCACAGACACGTGGTCTAGCAAACACGGGCAGGGAAGGTATATCAGTTTTACTGCCCACTGGGTGAACCTTCTGACGGCCGTCAAGCATGTAACCCGTGGCACCCGTGTAGATTTGGTTTTACCGCCACGGATTGCATGCAGGCCTGACTCTTCTTCTCCTCCTCCTACTCCATCCTCCTCCCTCTCCTCCTCAGCTGCCTCCTCCTTTTCCGCTGCTAGCGTCTCTTCCACTGCACCGCCCAAGCTCCCCAGAACCTATTCCACATGCCAGGTGAGACGTTGCCATGCCGTGCTGCGTCTGTTGTGCCTGGAAGCAAAGAGCCACACTGGCCCGGCACTCCTTTCAGCTTTGCGTTCACAGGCAGATGAGTGGCTAACACCGCTCAATTTGACAGTTGGTAAAGTGGTGTGTGACAACGGTGCCAATCTGCTTAGCGCATTGAAACAGGGCAAAATCACGCACGTGCCGTGCATGGCACACGTCTTAAACTTGGTCGTGCAGCGATTCCTTGTCAAATACCCTGGGGTCCAGGACATCTTGCGGCAGGCAAGGAAAATCTCGGCCCATTTCAGAAGATCTTACACGGCCATGGCTCGCCTTGCTGACATTCAGCGGCGACACCATCTGCCGGTCAGACGTCTTATTTGCGATTGCCCGACGCGATGGAACTCAACCTTCTATATGCTTGATAGGCTGCTCCAGCAGAAACGTGCAGTTAACGTCTACCTGTATGAACTCTGCGAAAGAAACGGTTCTGGGGAGCTGGGTTTTTTTTCACCGCGCCAGTGGCTGCTCATGCGCGACACATGCAGACTTCTGCGGCCATTTGAGGAGATCACCAAACTGGTCAGTCGCAGCCATGGCGCCATCAGTGACATGGTACCTTATGCCTTCTTTCTGGAGCGTGCATTGCGTCGTGTCATTGATCAGGCTGTGGAGGAGCAGGAGCGGGAAGATGAGGAAGTCGCAATGCTGGATGAATTCCCAGGGGGGGCTACTCTATCTGAGACAAGTCAACAACAGGAGTCTGATGAGGAGTCAGAGGAGGATGGTGCCGGGGCGGATGAGCAGGAGCAAGAAGAGCATGCTTTAAACCTTTCTGGGATCCCTGTTGTGCGAGGATGGGGAGAGGAGAATGAAGAGGACGACATTATCCTGGATGATGAGCAGGAGCCAGGCCACCACACCGCTTCCACTTTAGTGCAAATGGGGGCCTTCATGCTCCAGTGTTTTAATAGGGACCCCCGTATAAAAAGCATGAGGGTCAAGGACCAGTACTGGGTGGCAACGTACTTAGACCCCCGGTACAAACACAAAATGGCGGAAATGTTACCGCCGTCGCAGAGGGCTGTCAGAATGCAGCACTTCCAGGCCTTGCTTCGAGAAATGCTGCATTCTGCTTTTGCGTGCGCTGGCAGAGGAGCAATTCCCACTCCCAGAGAAGGATTTGCGGGTACCAATCCAACAGCGCCTGCAAGAAGAGGCCGGTTTGAAGATGTGTTGGTGACTTCGGATATGAGGTCATTCTTTCAGCCGACCCATCGACAGGTGTCATCCGGATCCAGCATCAGGGAACGCCTAGACCGTCAGGTGTCCGACTACATTGGGTTAACGGCCGATGTGGACGCTCTGAGGAGTGATGAACCCCTAGACTACTGGGTGGGCAGGCTTGACCTCTGGCCAGAGCTTGCCCAATTTGCAATCGAACTGTTGGCTTGCCCCTCATCCAGTGTCCTGTCCGAAAGGACGTTCAGCGCAGCAGGGGGGATTGTGACCGATAAGCGTACTCGCCTAGCTCACCACAGTGTTAACTACCTCACATTTCTAAAAATGAATGAGGCATGGATCTCGGAGGAATTCAACACATGTGATCAGTAGACCATGTATATGTCTATAAACAATTTTTGGAATCAAGCACACAGACCTTCTTAATTCATTTGGCTCACTTCCCTGACCCAAAAAAGCACACCGTACTATATGCCCCTACCCTCCTCTTTGAAGAGGTTGAGCGGTGTCATATTTCTACTGGGGCTGCTTATTATGAGGGGTTCCCACCATCCCTGTGCTGTGCTGACTTCCTCCTGGGTGTTCTTATTATGAGGGGCTCCCACCATCCCTGTGCTGTGCTGACTTCCTCCTGGGGGTTCTTATTATGAGGGGATCACACCATCCCTGTGCTGTGCTGACTTCCTCCTGGGGCTGCTTACGGTGCTGCTGTCAGCGCTGTATGTCACGGAGCTGCTGTCAGCGCTGTATGTCACGGAGCTGCTGTCAGCGCTGTATGTCACGGAGCTGCTGTCAGCGCTGTATGTCACGGAGCTGCTGTCAGCGCTGTATGTCACGGAGCTGCTGTCAGCGCTGTATGTCACGGAGCTGCTGTCAGCGCTGTATGTCACGGAGCTGCTGTCAGCGCTGTATGTCACGGTGCTGCTGTCAGCGCTGTATGTCACGGAGCTGCTGTCAGCGCTGTATGTCACGGAGCTGCTGTCAGCGCTGTATGTCACGGAGCTGCTGTCAGCGCTGTATGTCACGGAGCTGCTGTCAGCGCTGTATGTCACGGAGCTGCTGTCAGCGCTGTATGTCACGGTGCTGATGTCAGTGCTCTGTATTACGGTGCTGCTGTCAGTGCTCTGTATCTCCTGCACCCTCTTGTTTGCCTACCCTGGTCCCTGACCTTCCCTCTCCTCCATTGCCTTCATTAGCTCCATAGTCCTGAATTGTCAGAACAATTTCCCAAATAAAAAAAAAATGCTTGTAGTTATCGATCCCAAATTCACCTCATACATGTATTATGCTATTGTCCAGGTGGTGGGACTACGTGCTACCCCCTAATAATTACCCCGTGGCCGCAAATTCGACCTAAAGGTTTGCGAAATTCGCCTCCCATTGAAGTCAATGGAGCCCGCGGCGAACGGTCGTTTTCGCGAACGTTTGTGTCCGTTCGCGTTTCGCGTTCGCGAAACGTCCCGTCGGAAGTTCGTCCATCACTAGTGATGGTGTGTGGTCAAGTCCGTTCGGTCGAAAAGTCCGCCAGAACTCCGTCGGAACTCCGGCGGAACTCCTTTGGAGGTCTGTCAGACTTAATCCCTCTCGTGTGTACGGGGCATTAGACTTACCGGTAACTCTGTTTCTAGGAGTCATCCAGGACAGCATGGATTCCCTCCCTATATGCTGTTATAATGCTGGACAAGTGTTTTTGTCGTTACAGAAGCCGTTTCCGGGGAAGTTCTCGGTTACAAGACTGAAGGGGAAGGGACGGAGACCGCTCTTTAAAGATCTGGTTTGTGTTTCCTGCCTCTGGAGGTGGAGCCTATCTCTCTCTAGTGCTGTCCTGGACGACTCCCAGAAACAGAGTTACCGGTAAGTCTAACTCTCGTTTTTTTTTTTTCAAAAATTGTTGCTCTTTTTTTTTTTTTTTTGTTTATAGCGCAAAAAATTAAAAAAACAGAGGTGATCAAATACCACCAAAAGAGAGCTCTGTTTTTGGGAAAAGAGGATGCAAATTTTGTTGGGGTATAGTGTCGAATGACCGTGCAATTGTTAGTTAAAATGACACAGTGCTCTGGTCAGGAAGGGGGTAAAGTCTTCCAGGGCTGAAGCGGTTAAAGCACCACCTCCTGCTGGTGTAAAGGGGTCATACCCTATACATTTGTCTGGTACAGCAGGGTCTGGAAAAGTTCGTGATCATCCTTGCTCGACAGGAGTCAATCCCAGTGGCGGCTGGTGATGTTTTAGGATGAGGGGGCGCCAGACCCCGTCCCTTTATTTTCGACCCCTCCCACTTGGTGAAAATGGGCGTGGTTTCATCAACATAGTGGGCATGGCTCTAAGGTGGTGTGGTTGTCATCTGAGATGAACGAGAGAGGGATGGAGGCACAGCAGGCCCAGATCCTATGCAACAATAGAAATATGTGTATTCTAGAAAGTTTAACAATCAGCAGCTAAAGATATTCCAAACATCTGGTGTTAGCACTTCAATCATCCCGGCACCGTGGTTGTTATGGTGTCAGGATGATTGAAGCACATTACTTCTATTATTGCATTGTAATATAAAATGAAATCATTCAACTCACCATGATGCAGAAGCAGTGGGAGCCCTGAGCGTACATCAGGTGCCCTCAGCGGAGTCCCTCCTTACATGCAGCCTGTGTCTCCCCCCCCCCAAATTGCAGCCTGTGTCCTTGTTTGTACCATGAGTGGGTTAGGCCTGGTTCACCTCTATGCGTATCTTCCTTAGTACGGGGGAGTTGGTTTCGCTCACAAACTGCTATAGATGGACAGGTGGAGGAGCAAAAGGTCCCTAAAGCCACGTACACACGTAGCCGTCTGTCCGACGTACTTAGTCTGGCGGACGTCCGCCAAACTGTCCGTCTGAATTTTCGAACGGGCTACTTGCCCACACACGGCACTTTTTCAGCGGACTAATATGGCGTACTAAGTCCGCCGTACTTTCGAAATGAACGGACTCGCCCACACACGCGGAGGAAAGTCCGCTCATTTGGAGTGCGTCTCCAGGTAGGCGGGGCCCGCGAAGGAGACGTCGCTGGCCCCGCCGCCTGGTATGGACTTAAAGGGGAACCCCCAACGCCGAAAAAAATCGGCGTGGGGGTCCCCCCCCAAGTCCACAACAGACCCTTGTCCGGGCACGCTACCCGGCCGGCCAGGAAAGGGGGGCGAGCGAGCGCCCCCCCCTCCTGAGCCGTACCAGGCCGCGTGCCCTCAACATGGGGGGGTGCCTTGGGGAAGGGGGGGCCGCGCGGCCCCCCCCACCCCAAAGCACCTTGTCCCCATGTTGATGAGGACAAGGGCCTCTTCCCGACAACCCTGGCCGTTGGTTGTCGGGGTCTGCGGGCGGGGGGCTTATCGGAATCCGGGAGCCCCCTTTAATAAGGGGGCCCCCGGATACCGGCCCCCCACAATATGTGAATGAGTATGGGGTACAATGTACCCCTACCCATTCACCTGTAAAATAAAAGTACAAAAAAAAACACAACACACGAGATAAAATACTTTATTGCACAGCTCTGGGGGTCTTCCGTCTTCGGGGGTCTTCTCGCCGGACTCCTCCGCTATCTTCTTGTAGCTCTTTTGCTAGTGGAGGAGTCCGGCTTTCTTCCTCGCCGCCGGCCTCTTCTCCCGACTTCGGGGGTCTTGTCACCCTCTTCGGTTCTTCTTCTTCTTCTTCTTCTTCTTCGCCAGGGACGCGCTGCGTCACATGGCTTTATGTCACATGGGTTGATGTCACATGTGGACTGTGACATCGTAAGGGGGCGGGGTCACCATGTGACACCAACCCATGTGACATAAAGCCATGTGACACCGCCCCTTGAAGAGAGAAGAACGGAAGCAGGCAGCGGCGACAGAAGACCGGGCCACCGCCTGTAAAAGAGCTATAAGAAGGCGCGGTGGCCCGGCAGAAGAACCGAAGAGGGGGACAAGACGATAGCGGAGGAGTCCGGCGAGAAGACCCCCGAAGACGGAAGACCCCCGGAGCTGTGCAATAAAGTATTTTATCTCGTGTGTTGTGTTTTTTTTTTTGTACTTTTATTTTACAGATGAATGGGTAGGGGTACATTGTACCCCATACTCATTCACATAGGGTGGGGGGCCGGTATCCAGGGGCCCCCTTATTAAAGGGGGCTCCCGGATTCCGATAAGCCCCCCCACCCACAGACCCCGACAACCAACGGCCAGGGTTGTCGGGAAGAGGCCCTTGTCCTCATCAACATGGGGACAAGGTGCTTTGGGGTGGGGGGGCCGCGCGGCCCCCCCCTTCCCCAAGGCACCCCCCATGTTGAGGGCACGCGGCCTGGTATGGCTCAGGAGGGGGGGGCGCTCGCTCGCCCCCCTTTCCTGGCCGGCCGGGTAGCGTGCTCGGACAAGGGTCTGTTGTGGACTTGGGGGGGACCCCCACGCCGATTTTTTTCGGCGTTGGGGGTTCCCCTTTAAGTCCATACCAGGCGGCGGGGCCAGCGACGTCTCCTTCGCGGGCCCCGCCTACCTGGAGACCCGCTCGAAATGAGCGGACTTTTCTCCGGGCGGGAAAAGTCCGCTCATTTCAAAAGTACGGCGGACTGGCATACACACGGCCGGATTGTCCGCCGAAATGCGAGTACGGCGGGCAGATTGATGTGCAACACGAAATTCTAAGTCCGCCGTACTGTCGGGTCAAAAAAGTATGCCGGAGGCTACACACGGGGGGATTGTTTGGCGGACTTGAGTTTGCCGGACTTTTCCACCGGATTGTTTGATCGTGTGTATGCGGCATAACATCCACCAGCTCTGGAGGAAGTTAGAGCTCAGGATGTGGAGCTCAGGTCATGGAGGAGTGGAAGAGGACTCCAGTGGCAACCTGTGAAGCTCTGGTGAACTCCATGTCCAAGAGGATTAAGGCAGTGCTGGAAAATAATGATGGCCACAAAATATTGACACTTTGGGCCCAATGTGGACATTTTCACTTTTGTTGCCAGCGGTGTACTCACTTTTGTTGCCAGCGGTTTAAGGCCCGTACACACAAACCGAGCTGTCTGTCGATTTTCAAATCGTTGGTACTGTCCTTTCACAAAAGCTGGATGTGCAGACTATAGAAATTTTTTGTTGTTGTATTCTGTCGTACAAAAATTTTCGTATTTTCGTATTGTGAGTAACCTCTTCACTTTCGACATGAGACTAGCATGCCACAAATAACGGACGTTCGTTTGTCTGAAAATCTAAGCGCATGTACGAGGCTTTAGACATTAATTGGTGTGTGAGTTATTGTGAGGGGACAGTATATTTACACTGTTATACAAGCTGTACACTCACTACTTTACATTTTGCAAAGTGTCATTTCTTCAGTGTTGTCACATGAAAAGATAGAATAAAATATTTACGAAAAGGTGAGGGGTGTACTCATTTCTGTAAGATACTGTGTGTGTATATATACAATACCGGCACTCTGTCAAACATGTCATCTGATAAAACATGAGAAGTTTTGCAGGCACTCACGGAATTTGGCACAAGGAGACTCAATGAGAGAAAAACTTTTTAATAGCCAGCTGACATTTTGGTGACGCACAACCTTGAGAAAGTACATTGATGATTATGTCATTAAATATTGTAGTGTATTTGAGTTTTATGAGATAAGGTAGTGTCATGTTCATTCTTCACTGGTGGGTAAGTGCTCTATCATTGCATGCCCATACATTATTTGTCTATTGATCTAATGAAGTGCAGTGCATTAGATTTAAATTGTGATAATTTTGTTTTTATTTTCCTAGTTTGCATATTGCTAGATAGGGATGAGCTTGATGTTCGACTCGAACATCAGCTGTTCGCACGTTCGGCGAATACCGAACGTTATGGGCCGTTTCGCGCCAAATTCGTATGGCGCTCACGGCCCACAATGCACTGCACCATCGCAGTGCATTTCTGGCTCATGATTGGCCAAGCATGCATATAGCACACTATATAAGGCCGCCAGCGCGGCAGCCTTGTGTAGTGTGTTGGCGTCTGTAGGAGTTAGTGGGTGTTCTCTGTGTACCTTCAACACAGTATACACCGTTCGTTATCGGCCGATTTAGCGCTCTTGCTCTTCTGTAATTGAGCTTTTAGCAATCTGCAGGAGTTTGTGGGTGTTGTCTGCGTGCCCTGACCACACTATACACCATTATATCCACCTATATATAGCTAGCTATATTGCTCTTCTGTAATAGAGTTTGCAGTCAGTTGTAGGAGATTGTGGGTGTTGTCTGCGTGTCCTGACCACACTATACACCATTATATCCACCTATATATAGCTAGCTATATTGCTCTTCTGTAATTGAGCCATCTGCCATCTGCAGGAGTTAGTTGGTGTTGTGTGCCTCCAGCACAGCACAGTATACACCAGTATCTACACTTTAATTCCTGTTCTATAATAAAGGCATCTTCAGGAGTTAGTGTGTGTTCTGTGCCTCCAGCACAATATACACTACCCAATTGCTGGTTTTCCCATCTCTCTTCAGGCCATTACCATGTCTGGAAGGCCAGCAAGGAGAGGCAGACAGGCGTGAGCCGATAAAAGAGGGCAAGCAGGCTCTGTGTCTAGAGACAAAAGTGTTGGTCGTGGACGCGGTGCATCGTCATCATCAGCACGTGGCCATGGGACACGCTTGTCCTTCTTTTCGGCAGCCGGACATGTTGAGCCGCAACATGCTGAAGACTTGGTAGAGTGGCTGACCAAGCCCTCTTCATCCTCCTCATCCTCACTCACCCAGGCTCAGGGTACTAGCAAAGCAGCTGCCAACGCATCGTCTTCCCTCATCTCAATGTCATCATAAGTGACTCCTTCCCTAGACCCACCACGTCCTCCTGAGGAGTCCCCTGAACTCTTTGAGCACAGTGTTGGGTACATGCTCCAGGAGGATGCCCAGTGTTTTGTAGGCTCTGATGATGATACTCAGCTAGAGGAAGGCAGTAGCGTGAGCGCAGAGAGAGGGGATGCTCAAGAAGGACAGCAATCTGGCAGTCATGTTTCACAAGCTGCAGCATACTGCCAGGTTTGCTCCAGCGATGAAGAGGTAGGGGATGATAAGGGCACTGACTCCACGTGGGTGCTTGGTAGGAGAGAGGAGTAGGGGGAGGCACATGTCCAACGAGGCAGGATGCCCTCCGGGTGCCAGCTTAGGGGTGGCACACTGACTGAATCACACCGCAGAGCTCCGCCTGTGCAGGGTGCTGCCTCTGTGTGTTATTATAAACGTTCTTTGGTGTGGGCCTTTTTTGAGATGAGTGCATCAGATAGCACCGCTGCTATTTGCAACATATGTCTCAAGCGTATCTCGTGTGGCCAAAACATCAGCCGCTTGGGCACCACATGCTTGACCAGACATATGTTGACCTGCCATGCAGCTCGTTGGCAAGCGTACCTCAAAGACCCACACCAAAGAACAAAGCGGACCTCTCCTTGCTCCTCATCAGCTGGGATCTCCAACCCCACTAGACCTTCAGTCCTCTCTGAAACCTGCTCTGAGAGGAATGAAGGTGTAGATTTAGGTGTGTCACAGCCAAGTGCTTCCGGGCACTCTGCTAGCAGTACACCCACGTCTGATTATAGCAGGCAAATTTCCCTGCCCCAGCTGCTGGACCGGCGAAAGAAGTTCACTCCCAGCCATCCACATGCCCAGCGGTTGAATGCTAGCTTGGCTAAATTGCTAGCACTTCAATTGCTGTCTTTTCAGTTGGTAGTTTTGGCCCCCTTCCGTGAGTTTGTACAATGTGCAGTTCCTCAGTGGCAGGTTCCCAAACGCCACTTTTTCTCACGGAAGGCGATTCCGGCTCTCTACCGGCATGTGGAAGGCAATGTCCTTGCCTTGCTGGACAGGGCGGTCAGTGGTAAGGTGCATATTACCGCTGACTCATGGTCCAGCAGGCATGGACAGGGACGTTACCTGTCTTTCACAGCCCATTGGGTCACTCTTCTGACAGCTGGGAGGCATGCAGGACAAGGTGCAGTAGTGTTGGAGGTTGTTCCGCCACCATGACTCCAAAATTTTACTACTGGTTGTGACACACCTCTCTCCTCCACCCCTCCTCTTCTTCTTCCTCCATGGCCTCTTCCAGTGCTCTGTCCTCAGAACCAGCGGTGCTCCGTAGGCGTTCAAGGGGCTACGCAAGTACGCAGGCAAAACAATGCCATGCCGTGCTTGCGCTGGTTTGTTGGGGGGACAGGAGCCACACTGGGGCAGATATTTTGTCAGCTCTGCATGGGCAGGCCGAGAGGTGGTTGACACCATGCCAGCTTAAGCCAGGAATGGTGGTTTGCGACAATGGCACCAACCTCCTCTCCACCCTCCGACAGGGACAACTGACCCATGTGCCTGTGTGGCTCACGTCCTTAACTTGGTGGTGCAGCGGTTCTTGGGCAGGTACCCGGGCTTACAGGATGTCCTGAAGCAGGCCAGGAAAGTCTGTGTGCATTTCCGCCGATCATTTAATGCCTGTGCTTGGCTGGCTGAGCTCCAAAAGGAGTTGAACCTGCCCAAGAACCGCCTTATATGTGACATGCCCACCAGGTGGAACTCAACGTTGGCCATGCTGCAGCAGCTGCACACGCAGCAGAGGGCCATCAATAAGTACCCGTGCGACTACGGCACCAGGACAGGGTCAGGGGAGCTCGGTTTTTTCTCACCACGCCAGTGGGGCATGATCAGGGATGCATGCACTGTCCTGTCACCGTTTGAGGAGGCCACAAGGATGGTGAGCAGTGACAGTGCATGGATCAGTGACACTGTACCTCTTGTCCACCTGTTGGAGCATACGCTGCGTGGAATAATAGACAGGGCACTTGAGGCAGAACAGAGGCGGGAAGAGGAGGACTTCCTTGCCTCTCAAGGCCCCCTTTTATCCAGACAGTGTTCCTGCTGTCCCACCCATCACACAGGAAGAGGAGGAGGAGGAGGAGGAGGAGGATGATTGTGTCAGCATGGAGGTGGAGGCTGGCACTCAGCATCATCAGCAGCAGCAGCAGCAGCAGTCTTGTAGGGATGATCCACAGTCCCAAGAAACCCGTGGACTTGTACGTGGCTGGGAGGAGGTAGCTGCGGATCATGTTGTCCTTAGTGACCCAGAGGACTCCGGACCGAATGCCTCAGCTAACCTACCCTGCATGGCCTCCCTGATCCTGCAAAGCCTGCGGAAGGATCCTCGTATTCTTCGGATCAAGGAGAGGGACCATTACTGGCTGGCCACTCTCCTTGATCCACGGTACAAGGGTAAGGTTGCCGACCTTATCTTGGCATCGCAGAGAGAGCAGAGGATGAGACATCTCCGGGATGCCTTGCAGAAAGGTCTGTGCAACGCGTTCCCAGAGACTGGGAGGTTACAAACTCCTGGTCCTGGACAATGTGTTGCTGAGGCATCGGTCAGAAGGAGCGGTGGAGAAGGTGGCCGTTTGACCGATGCATTCAGACAATTTTTTAGTCTGCAGCCCCAAGGTATGATCGGTTCCAGCAACCATCGCCAGCGTCTGATTTACATGGTGCAGGAATACCTAGGGGCAAGGTCAAACTTGGACACCTTTCCCACCGAAAATCCTCTGGCTTACTGGGTCTTGAGGATGGATCACTGGCCAGAGCTTGCACAGTATGCAATTGAGCTACTGGACTGTCCTGCATCCAGCGTTATTTCGGAACGCACCTTCAGTGCTGCTGGTGGCTTTGCTACCGATCACAGGGTGCGCCTGTCCACCGACTCGGTTGATCGGCTGACCTTCATAAAGATAAATCAGTCTTGGATCACCCACAGCTACCAAACACCTGAAGCTGATGTAACCGCATAATTTTTTTTTTAAATATCATATCCCTTCAAGACTGCCTATGCTGATGCTGAGTGACTGTCCTGTTATGTTGATTGTCTATCCTCTTCCTCCTCTGCTGATATATTGGAAGAACATTTTTGGTACTGGGTGATGCCACCAGCCGAATTTTTCAGCCCCTGTTTAACAGGGGCGTTTAATTACAATTTTTGATGCAATGTTTTGCAGCAGGGCTCATTCCTGCACCACAACTAGAGTATATAGGAGAGGTTGCAGTGTCGTGGCACCAGTGCCTAAGGCCCAATTTTTCAGCCCCTGTTTAACAGGGGCATGTAATTACAATTCTTGATATAATATTTCACAGTAGGGCCCGTTCCTGTACCCAGTAACTGTGAGGACTTATAGTGTTGTGGCACCAGCGCCACAACCACCAAAGGCCCAATTTTTCTACCACTGTTGAACAATGGCATGTAATTAAAATTCTTGATATAATCGTTCACAGCAGGGAGCTCCAGCGCCCACCAAGAGTCACTTTGAGGGCTTACAATGTTGTGGCAACACCAACACCTTGTTCCGCCATTTCTGCAGAGCATATAGGGCAGGCCCCTACTTTAAAACATTCAACTTACAAACGTCTCCTACTTGCAAACGGAAGGAGACAACAGGAAGTGAGATGAAAAAAGACGGACGGCAAAACAAATTATACAGGGGTGATAACCCTTCCCTATGTTTTCCAAAAAGCTTAAAAATAGATTTTTTTGACTGGAGCTATACTTTAAAAATGTACCCGTTCAAAATTACAAACAGATTCTACTTAACACAACAAACCTACACAGTCCCTGTCTTGTTTGCACCGCCTGTATACTGCTGTTCTGAGTATATAGGGCCTGGGGGCCCCACGTCTTTCCTTTTTTTTTTTATATGGGTACGGGGTTTCCCTTAATATCCGTACAAGACCCAAAGGGGTTGGTAATGGGCGGGGGGGGGGGGGGGGCTACCCATGCCACTTTTCTCAAGGATTTTCATCCATATTGTCGAAACCAGATATTACATTAAAACCGCAAGCAGGTTTAAATGACTTTTTTTCCGTTAAATGTCATTTTCTGCAGGGACTGTTCTAAACAGGGGAAACACGTGGCACTTCACAGGCATACTATAGACACCCCCCAGGCACGATATCTAAAGGAATATTTCACTTTTTTTTTTTCACTTTAATCATCATTAAAATCAGTGCTCCCGCCAAAACGGCCATTTTTAAAAACATTTTAGGCATTGACCCATGTCCCATGGGGCAGGAGCCAGGTCCCCAAACTCTTTTTAGGACAGTATCTTGCATATTAGCCATTAAAATTAGCACTTTTTATTTCGAACGTTCAAGTTCGATAGACTTCAATGGGGTTCTAAAGTTCGTACGAATTTGCGGTCCGTTCTAAAGTTCGGATGCGAACCGAACCGGGGGGTGTTCGGCTCATCCCTATTGGTAGAAGCACTCAAAAATTACAAGCAGTGCTATCAATATAAAATGTTAATTATATTTATTGGGCAGTTTCTGACCACCAAGTGGCAATAAAAAGGTTTCCACAGGTCATTGTACGTGAGAAATGACACAACCTGTTGGAAAACCTTCATGAGAGCTAAGCCGATCTCTTCTGTTATAAAGCCCACTTGTGTGTTCCTATCATTATAAGGCAGGGTTGGCTCTGGGAACTCATGGAGTGATGGGTAAATATCTGCCTTGCTATTATTCATGGAGATTATCTGCCTGTCTATGCCCAGACTAATTTTTTATTCTGTGTCTTCACTTGTTCATTTGTAAACTCTCTGGGGACCATGATGTAAATGGGGGGCTCTGTGGGGACCCTGATGTAAGTCTCTCGGGATACACACACACACACACACACACACACACGTGTATGCCCGCCCAAGCGTATAACTTTCTTTACTACGCTGCTATGGGCTCTAGCCCCAGATCTTTTGTAGACCTAGTGACGCCCCTGCCCCTAACTAAAATCTAGAGGAACCAATTGCCTTCAGAAGTTACATAATTAGTAAATAGAGTCCACCTGTGTATAATTTGCACTCAGTATAAATACAGCTGTTCTGTGAAGCCCTCAGAGGTTTGTTAGAGAACATTAGTGAACAAACGGCATCATGAAGGCCAAGGCAAACATCAGACAGGTCAGGGATAAAGTTGTGGAGAAGTTCAAAGCAGGGTTAGATTATAAAAAAAATATCCCAAGCTTTGAACATGGAGCACTGTTCAATCCATCAGAAAATGGAAAGAATATGGCACAACTGCAAACCTACCGAGACTTCCATCTAAACTAACAGGCCAAACAAGGAGTTCATTAATCAGAGAAGCAGCCAAGATGCCCATGTCAACTCTGCAGGAGCGACAGAGATCCACAGCTCAGTTGGGAGATTCTGTCCACAGGACAACTATTAGTTGTACATTCCACAAATCTGGCCTTTATGGAAGAGTGGCAAGAAGAAAGCATTGTTGAATGAAAGTCATAAGTATTGACAAGTATTAACAATTGAATGAATACTGATTATTCAGAGAATTACCGTATTTATGTTTATTGAGGATTGTTTTTTTTTTTTATGTACTAACAGTTAAGCTGTTACTTAAGTTACACAGAATACGAAAATTTGATGAAAAATACCACTTTTGAAGCATTCGTGCATATGAGCGTATCTTTTTTTTTTTTTTTTTTTGGTGGGTGAGTGGGTCTTGGGTGGGAGTTCCCACACTTTTTTCCCCAGGACTTGACCCCTGCCTAGGAGGGTCAATAAACCTTGGAAGGTTACATTGCTGATGTCTTCAACACAGTCATATGTATGTGATGTAAATTGCTGTATGGTGAATATTGTAACATGTATGTTGATCTGTAGATCACAGTAGTTTTCCCTCTAACATCACACGCAGTTCTAATTCTTTTTGCATTTGAATACTAGTAAGGGCTTGTTCACACTTGACTACATTTCTGATGCTCAACAAAGCTCCTATAGAATTTGTATGGCGTTTGGTATGGGCGTCAGACAAGTGTCGTTTAGCTTTAGAATGGGGCGTTTTACAAGTGTTAAAAACGCTCCCTAAATGCCCAAATAACGGTTTCGTATCGTCTGATGGGTTTACTTCCTCTTTCATTCCCTACAAAGGTAAAGCATAATGGACTACTATGCATCGCATAGTAGCCCATTATGTGTCACTTACCTGACACAGGAGCCAGCAAAGTCGCCGCTGTCCCCTGTAGTCTGCCGCATCCATCTTGCTGGTGGCGTCTCGCAGCTCCGCCGCTGTCATTCGGCGAAGCCGCGATGACGTCACTCCCGCGCATGCGCACGGGAGTCGACACGCGCGGCAGCTCCATTCTTGGAAATGCCGCGCTCAGTGCGCCTGCGCGCCGCTGTCTACGGCGCATGCGCCGTAGACAGCGGTGCCCGTTTTCGGGCAAATATCTCCTAAACCATATAGGTTTAGGAGATATTGCTTGGACCTACAGGTAAGCCTTAATCTAGGCTTACCTGTAGGTCAAAGTGGTTTGTAAGGGTTTACAACCACTTTAGGGTGCGTTGAAACTGCTCCACAATGGAAAGTGACAGAAATAAACTAATTTTAACACGCAGCAATCGCACCAAAACCGTGCCGAAAACGCCTGCCAGAATGTTTGCGTAGCATTACCATAAATAATAAGAGGTGTTAAAAGGCTTCAACCGCCTCCTGATTTGACACGAGGCTTCAATTTTGAATGCGATGCTAACGCTTAGTATGAACAGCACAATGTGCTGTCTATTATATCGTGTGCATAGGCGTTTGAGAGGCGTTTCTACTGCTTGCCAAACGTCTCTCAAACGCCTGCTCTTAATGTCAGTGAGAACTCAGCCTTATAAAACTATGGGGAAGATGGTGGGGGGGAAGACCAAGTATTTTCTGTACAGCAACTTCCTGTTAATTTTCTTGCAGTACTGATCGATATCATCTGTGTGTGTGTGTATGTATGTGTGTATAGAGATATTATATCACAAAAATGAGAACCCCCTCCAATTTTTGTAAATATTTTATTATATATTTTGGGCCCAATTTGCACATTTTCACTTAGGGGTGTACTTACTCTTGTTGGCAGCGGTCTAGACATTAATGGCTGTGTGTTGAGTTATTTTGAGGGGACAGCAAATTGGACCTGGACCCCTACAGACTGACGATCCTCCGCTGCTCCTTGCCGACCTCAGCCTGGGACACTGGAAGCCACCGGCGCCGCCAGACGGGACTGCCCAGCGCAACAGGATCACCTTCTCTGGAGCCAGATCATTCATTATACTTGCCCACCCGGACTTCTTTATTAAGAAGTGCCTGTTTTTAACCAATACAGAGTGAGTGAGTGCATTTTGACTACAACCAAAGAAAATGTGTATTGTACTACTGCATTTAGGTTGGCGCTGCTTGTTTTTCCTTTTGTATCTCCTCTCAAGGTCTCTTCTGCCTTCAGCATGCTGCCTCCTGCCTTGTGCTAGCAAATTCAAATACATCAAGAAACATAATAATTGAACATTGGCCAGTCGCTGCCATTAACAGTATCCCATTTGTGGACTTTTTTTTTTTTTAAATCCCCTCCTTCCTATTATTTTTTAAACATACCAATGCACCAAGTTTTTTGTCTTTAGCGCACCAAAAATTGTTGTCCTTTTCTTTATGTTCCCACATGCCTAGCCATTTCATTTTTAAAACATTTGGAGTTCCACATTAAATGCATATGTTTACCAATCAAAGACCACATCTAATTCATAAACTTTTCTGTATGCGGTCAGTATTTATTATTTTACCTTAGTAATACCTTAGGCCGCGTACACACGCGGGGACTGTTCGCCCAACTTTGTCCGCTGAACAGTGTTTCGGCGGACAGTCCGCTCGTGTGTGGGCTTTCAGCGGACAGTTTCAGCGAACAGTCCGCTGAACAAGGTTTTTCGGAATTTCCCAAAAACTGTCCGCTGAAACTTTGTTTCAGCGAACAGTCCCCTCGTGTGTAGGCTTGTTCGTCAAACTAAGTTCCGCGCATGCTCAGAAAGGATTTACACGCCGAAAGTTATAATGCAGTGTATAGGACGTCGTATTTTTCGTCCCGTCGTACGTGCCGTTCACGTCATCGCGCACGGTTTCAGCAAACTGTTCGTTCGTCGTGTGTGGCCATGTCCGTCCATGCTAATTTTGAGCGGACTGTTTGCTGAAACTGTTTGACGGACAAAGTTGGGCGAACAGTCCCTGCGTGTGTACGCGGCCTCACTTTTAGTAATGTACATGGTTAAAAAAAAGTCCTGGTTTCTTATTTGTCGCTACCCAAAATCTGGAACTGTGGCAGGATTTTTTAATGCAAATATCCAATGTTTGTAAGGGGGCCAAGAACAAAGTTACTCTTTGTTCACATGGTTTTCTTCATCTTAACAAACTATTTCTGCAGCTGCTCAGGGGATCCCTGTTGTGTCATAGCATGGCCTTTATCTCTGTCACTCTTTCTGGACAGCTTAGTGTAAATATAGAGAACAAAAAAAGTGTAATAAGAAAAAAAGGAATTAATGTACTGAATACTGTCATTGCAGGTATTAACCCCATACTAACTATAACTATTTTTAATTGTACAGTGGAACATTGCTTAACGAGTAACGCGGTTAACGAATGCTTTGAAAGACAAGCAACTTTTTTTTTTTTTTATTCTGACTCGGTTTGTGAGTGTTATCTTGCAAAACAGGCAGAATTCAAGCTAATGGGATGTGCAGTATCACATTTGGCCAGAGGTGCGCCGCTGAGCTGTCCCCGAGTAGCGATGAGCCGAACACCCCCCCCGGTTCGGTTTACAGCAGAACATGAGAACAGGCAAAATAATAAAATTAAAATTAAACACTGTTAAAGTCTATGGGACACGAACATGAATAATCAAAAGTGCTAATTTTAAAGGTTTATATGCAAGTTATTGACATAAAAAGTGTTTGGGGATAATTTTAATTTTCAATAATGCTTAAAGTAAAACAATAAAAGTGTAATATTCCTTTAAATTTCATACCTGGGGGGTGTCTATAGTATGCCTGTAAAGTGGTACATGTTTCCCATGTTTACAACAGTCCCTGCACAAAATTAAATTTCTAAAGTATAAAAAAGTAATTTAAAAGTACTCACACATAAAAGCGATTGAAAAAAATGGCATGGGATTTCCCCACAGTCCATTACCAGGCCCTTTGGGTCTGATATGAATATTAAGGGGAATCCCGAACCAAAAAAAAATAAAAAAATTGCGTGGTATATATGGATATGGTATGTATGGATATTAAGGGGAACCCCGCGCCAAAATTAAAAAAAAATGGCATGGTGGTTCCCCCCAAAAATCCATACCAGACCCTTATCCGAGCACGCAACTTGGCAGGCCACAGGAAAAGAGGAGGAAGAGAGAGTGGCCCCCCCTCCTGAACCATAACAGGCCACATGCCCTCAACAGGGGGAGGGTGCTTTGGGGTAGCCCCCCAGAGCACCATGGGTGGTGTTGGTGGTGTATTAAAGTCCCATTTAGGGGGTTTCCTTTTTTTGAGTCTAGATTTAGGGATGGGACCACCACACCACATTTCTTGATACAGTGAAAGCCCACCTTTTTCTTTGTTGGTTAAGCATTAGTAAAATCCCTGCTCCTGAAAAACAACAGTTTTAAAACTTTATTTTAATTTTTTTGCATGGATACATGTCCCCCCCCCCCCCTGGCAATACCTTGCATATAAACCTTAAAAATTAGCACTTTTGATTCCTCCCATAAGCTTTTCATTTACTGTGAACACCCCAAATTGTACCCCCCCCCCCGGCCACATGCGGTATTGCATGCAATAGAAGTCAATGCGGAACAAATTATCTTCGTTTCCATTGACTTCTCTGGGGAAACTTGCTTTGATATGCGCGTGCTTTGTATTACAAGCATTCTCCTTCCAACGGATTATGCTCGTAATCCAAGGTTCCACTGTATTTAAACCCAAGAAAAGGGCTTTTTTTCCACCTTAAAGCAGACCTTCATCCTCCCGAGGGACGATCTCACCTCTCCACCCCTCCTCCCATCCTCTGCAGGAATAGGGCTTTTCTTTTTATTTTGTTTTACCTCCTTTATATATATATATATATATATATATATATATATATATATATATATATATATATATATATATATATATATATATTCTCCTCCCTGCCTTCCCTTGCCATAATTCACCTAAAGCCCTATACACACTATTAGATTTTCTGCAGATTTTTGTCTTCAGATTTACCAAAACAATGTAGTGCAAGATCCTGCCTGATTGCATACAAATTGAAGCTCTTACACAAAAGTATGTATGGGGCTTTAGGCGAATGACATGCACACTGCCCGCTGTGCCTCCCAGGATATGTACGTCGCATATCACAGGACACATAGGCTTTCATTGAAGAAAGGAGGAGTGTCGTCGGGAAGTGTGCCAGCTGAACCCGGATTGGGAGGCGTGCCGGATGAACCCAAAACAGCCAGCAGCCTAGCAATGACTTCATGTGGGAAACATGGCCAGAAGAGAAGAGTCCCTTACCTGGACAGCACTGAATCCGCTGGGAGGGTGATTATCAAACGTTGGCAGAACTCACCACCAGGTAGGTAAGGCTTAAAAAAAAAGGGGGGGGGGTAGTGGAGGGTAAATTTCCACTTTATATGTCACCTAGTGATTCTGTCAGAAACAATCTTCCATTCCCAGGATGACAGTGCTCACACAACAAATGACATAGAACTTCAGGATTGTACCCCCGGTTATTGTCAAAAACGTAGAGGGTGAGGCTCTGTAGTCCTCAGATAGCCTAGCCAAAAGCAATGTAGCTTATAACTGTGAGCACAGAAGGTTATCAGCTCACAAGATTTCTGCCAGGATCAACAGTTATTTTCTGCACTTAAACAGCTATAACAACACCTACCTATCTGGTGGGCAGCACAGTGGTGTAGTGGTTAGCACTCTCACCTAGCAGCACTAGGTCACTGGTTCAAATCCCGACCACAGACCATCTGCCTGAGTTTGCATATTCTCCCTGTGCCTGTGTGGGTTTCCTCCGGGTACTCCGGTTTCCTCCCATACTCCAAAGACATGGTTGTAGCTTAATCTGATCTTATCTACAAATTGACCCTAATATGTGTGTGTTTGTTTGTAAGCACGTCGGGATCCTGCAGGGTAAAGGACTGTGCTATATTAAGATGCAACTCAACACACTTTTAATGATATTTTTAGAGTTCAGCTTCAGGAATGAGGCAAAATGTACCCTTACAGTGGGGCCATCGCACTGTATTGGTTTTAATGCTCATTTAGTCTTGGGGTGCATAGATAAGCTGTACTACTAACCATCTTCCAGTCTCTAGCACTCTCCTCTAGCTCCAAGCTATTAATCCTCCATTGTACATGAGGAGGTGAGCCTGTGACCACGGCCTGAATTTGCTTAGAGAAGATGCTGTGGGGGACCAGTTGCAAAGATTGATGGACTTTGGCAGTGTTTACTGTATGGGTACATTTTGTCTCATTCCTGGAATTCAGCTGATAGACCAGAAGGTAGGTTCAGTGTTAAGGTTTACATACATTTTAATAGTGTAGCGGTCAGAGGTATAGGAGACCGCAATGCAGGTTTCAAGTACGGGACAGCAGACAAGGAGGCTGAAACAAAGACCGGCTTTATTAAACAGTAAGATATAATGGCCGGAGGAGGAGGATAACAGTATTAACAATTCACAGTAGTTTACAGTAAGGCTAACTGGAATGTGGTACACAAAATGGCTTTCCCGCCAACACATGCACAGTGATACAGGCTACCCTCTTCTAATATGTCCTGCCTGATTCCCGCTTATCGGGACACGTTTCTACAACGTACTATCTCAGTAGGGACTGTACTATTCCCTATCACAATCCAGCACCGGTGCTCACTCACAGTTTGTTAGACAGCTGGAGGGTCCCTTGTCTTGGCCTCCTTCATGAGGCAGGTGAAGTCCAGTTCCTAGTGCTGCAGCTTGCCCGTCTGGGACGGATGGATGAACACAGATGCGGCCCAAAATCACCACAGCTCTCTCTCTCTGCCCGAGGTGACCGATCTTTAGCTGGATACTGCGACTCTTTATCCACACAAAGTCTCCCTCTCCTCAGGGCAGACTTGACTTTTCCTCAGCTCCGCACAGGAATTCCTCAGCTGCCCACACACACCTCACAGTTCTCTCTCACTGCCACTTCCTGTTTTTCTCTCCTCTGAAGGGTGGGCAGCAACAGTGACATCTTGTGGCTAAACTGGAAATAGCAGGCTGTATATATTATAGATGGAACACAGTGCAATATAGTTCAGTAATCTTAGGGGCTGACCCCTACATGCCTCCCCGCTTAAAGGTGGCCGTCCTCGGCCTTGCTATATAGTCCATGGGGAAGAAAAGGGTTAAATCAATCTTTAACGGCAGCACAACATTGTTCATAATACATACAGTTAGACCAAATAAACTGATCAGCATTGTACCTGTTTGGTGGAACCCCTGCAGTAGACCTACTAGATCTCCGAAGGTCTTGTCTTTCTGTTAGGACTTGTCCTTCCTCCCTTGGAGCTGGTACTGGTTCTATAACAGGAGCTTCATCACGTGCAGAGTCAGGAACAATCCACCAGTCTTCAAAATTATTCTCATCGGAAATGACAAATTCTGAGGAAGGGGCAGGGAGTGGTGTCCTCTGTGCAGGTATCCGATCTTCTGACCGACATGGCCGTAGCATATTCCTATGTAGAACCCTTGAAGCCGACTCCCCATTCTCAACACGAACTTCGTAAACTGGACCATTGGGATACACTCTCTTGATCACTTTGTACGGCTGTACCTCCCAACGCTCACTCAACTTGCCTCTGGGCCGTTTCTCTCGAACCAGCACCCGGTCTCCAGGTTGCAACGGAATCTCTTGGATGGGAGGACGGTCAGTATAAGTCTTTTCTTGCAATCTCTGGCCTACTAACCGGCAGATGGTCTGGAGTCGCTTGCGGTGTTCTTTCACCCATGAGGTGGTTGATCGCTCTATCACATCTTCTGGCTGTTCCAAATTCAATTCGACAATTTCTCGTCCGGCTCTACCGAACAGTAGCATGTATGGGGTATAGCCGGTGGTAGTGTGGACACGATTATTGTAGGCCCAGACTAATTCAGGCAGATAGTCTGGCCAGTGTGTCTTTTTGTCCTCCTCTAAGGTCCTCAGCATCTGAAGCAGAGTCCGATTAAAGCGCTCACAGGCCCCATTCCCTTGGGGATGATATGGAGTTGTCCTGGATTTTCCAATGCCATACAGTCGGTGTAACTCCTCCATCACTTTCCCTTGAAAGCATGCTCCTTGATCTGAGTGAATCCGTTTCGGGCATCCATAGACCCGGATGAAATCTTGACAGATGGCCCGAGCTGCAGACTCAGCCGTCTGGTCCCGAGTTGGAGTGACCACTGCAAACTTGGAGAAGTGGTCAATCATGACCAGGCAGTATTGTGGGCCTCTGGCTGACTGTCCCACGAGGAGATAATCTATCAGCAATACCTCCAGCGGTTCCTTGGTCTGTATGGGCTGTATGGGTGCCCTCTGCTCTGTGCTTTTAGTAAGCTCACACACTCTACACTGTCGGCAGACTTCTTCAACTACGACCTCCAGTCGTGGACAATACACATAACGCTGCAGCCACTGGTAAGTTTTGACTGGCCCGAAATGAGCTCCAAATTCATGAGCTTCCCTGGCTACCTCTAGTGCCAGACTCCTTGGTATGACAACCTGCCATCTTGCCTCCAGATCGGCAGGCTGCTGCCACTTGCGGTATAGAACAGCTCCATGAACCTCTAGTCTGTCCCATTGATGTAGAATTGACTTCATCTCAGCATCAAGATCATCCCTTTCCTCTCTGTCTGGTTTTCTTTGCCGAGCCACCCAACCTTTTATCTGTCGCAGTCCAATGTCTTCATCTTGTATTCGCCCCCATTCCTCATTAGTTCTTGCTAATGCCTTAGGCAGGGAACGGGCCTCCCCGCTTGTCTGTGCTGCGACTGCTGGAGGTGTAAACTTGCGGAAGTCTGGAATTTCATCCTCTTCCTTTTGTTCATCAAGCTCTCCCAATGGAGTTTCAAAAGTAACCCTCGACAGACCATCAGCATTGGTATTCTCTGTAGCAGAGCGATAGCGAATTGAGAAGTCATACTTTGCAAGGCGAGCTGCCCAACGTTGCTCCAGGGCTCCCAGTCTAGCAGTATCCAGATGGGCCAGGGGATTGTTATCAGTCCGTACAAAGATTTTAGCCCCTGTAAGGTAACCGGCAAACTTCTCTGTCATGGCCCACACCAGGGCAAGGAGCTCTAGCCGGAAGGAACTATAGTTATGAGGGTTTCGCTCCGTATCCCGCAGGGACCTACTGGCATAGGCAATCACTCTTTCGTGTCCGTCCTGCATCTGTGACAACACTGCCCCGAGTCCGTAGAGACTACCGTCAGTAGATAAGAAGAATGGTTTGTCAAAATCAGCATAAGCCAAGATGGGGGCCGATGTCAGAGCCTCTTTCAAGGTCAGGAAGGCCTCCTCTTGCTTCTGTCCCCAGGGAACACTTTGACTCTTGGATTGCCCAGCAGTTCCTCTCAAAATCTCATTCAGAGGGCCCGCTATCTTTGCATAGTCTTTGATGAACCGCCGGTAGTAACCAGTCAGACCAAGGAAGGCCTTCAACTCACGCAGCGTTCTAGGCTCCGGCCATTGTTGAATGGCAGCCACTTTATTTTGGGATGGCAGCACCCCGTCTTTGGACACCGTATGGCCTAAGTACTCGATCTCCTTCTTGAAGAGATGACACTTCTTTGGCTTTATCTTCAGGCCATGGGCCCGCAGTCGCTCAAGTACCTGTCCTAATCGGGCCAAGTGTTCTTCAAAAGTAGCAGAGTACACTATAATATCATCCAAGTATATCAGGGTAGCTTCAAAATTTAGATCTCCCAGACATTTTTCCATCAGCCTCTGAAAGGTTCCTGGGGCATTAGACAGCCCAAATGGCATCCTATTAAATTCAAACAGACCCATGGGAAGTATGAATGCTGTCTTTTCCTTGTCTTGTTCAGCCACCGGTACCTGCCAGTATCCACTTGCTAAATCCAAGGTGGAGAAGTATTTAGCCCGCCCTAGGGCTGTTAGGGACTCTTCGATGCGAGGCAGAGGATATGAGTCCCGCACTGTGCACGCATTCAATCTCCGGTAATCCACACAAAATCGAATGGTGCCATCCTTCTTCTTGACAAGCACCACTGGGGCTGCCCAGGGACTTTGACTACCCCGAACCACTCCTGAATCGATCATCTGTTTCAGCAATGTCTTCACCTCTTGATACAACTTGGGTGGAATCTGTCGATATCTCTCTCGGCTTGGGGGAGTGTCCCCCGTCGGTATCTCATGTGTGATAGCATCTGTGCAACCAAAGTCATTGGCATTGCGGGCAAACGCAGCTTGATTCTCCCACAGCATGGTTTCAACTGCTCGTAAATGATCCGGACTTAGAGCTTTCACATCTATCTCCATTTGTTCCAAGATGACTGTCCCATTCCATTCTGGGGTCGGTGCCTCTGCAGGCTTTGCAGTAACTGCCAAGGTCCAAGCAGAATTGCCTATTGGAGCTAGAGTCACTTCTCCCTGACTCAGCACTTCTCCCCGCTGTAGGTACACGCGAGCCAGTTCCACTCCTGGCACCAGAGAGACTTCCCGTTGTCCAACGTTTACAGCTCTTATGGGTACTCGTCCATTTTGGACTACTGCCAGTGTCCGGGCCACTAGGACATCCTGACCTAACTCTCCCAGGCCTGCAGGCTCAATGATCACCTCCATACCTTCAAGGTTGCGGGAGGTTCCCACGGGCAAAGTCAGTATAGTCTCCCGATCAGGAGGGAGGGTAAGGGTAGCCCTTCCCGGCACTCGAATATTTCCTACAGACTGATGTACTGGGACACTCTTCTGTGTCCCACAAAACCGGATTAACCGTTGAAATGCCTTTTGCGTTGGTTTGTGTGGAGTGGCATTCTTCCAATAGCCCGGCCCCCTTTTAGTGAACATAATTTGATCCAACTCTCGCAGGATATTCATGCCCATTATCACCGGTACATCTTCTTTGAAGGTTTCAGGGACCAGCAGGATACCTTTTTTTCCAACTTCCTGTCCACACAGACGTACATTCATCCATACGACACCTGTGACAGGGATTTGTTGCTGGTTAGCTGCTGTGACCCGGATCAATGTCCCCTGTTCTGGCTTGGCCAGTGCTTGAAAGTAACGGTTGAAATATGACTCAGGCATGGTCGTTACCTGTGATCCGGTGTCCACTAAACAGTTGACTGGAATGCCTTCAAACTCGGCTCTTATGGTGGGACATCCTGCAACTAGGTGTTCGGAGCTGTGCTGAGTGGCCTGACACTCTACCTCCCCCGCAGTGTGCCTCATTACTGCGGGGGCCTGAAGTTTTAACGCCGGCTCTGGGCGTCTAGGCAGGTCCCTCCGGCATTCTCTAGCGAAGTGTCCTTCTTCTCCACACCGCCAGCACTGAGCCTCTATGCGTTGTTCTCTCTGTCTGTGTGCGGGAGGCGCCCGTAGGCCTGGACTGGCTGAGCTCACTGGAGGATATTGAGGGACTCGGTAGGTGGGAATACGTGGGTAAGGATGCTCTGGTGCAGGAACCATCGAGGCAGTCTGATAAGGTTGTTGTTGCCCCAGATATGCAACCTCAGGGGGGTAGCT
The DNA here is from genome assembly GCF_037356315.1 of Lithobates pipiens. Classification (NCBI taxonomy): domain Eukaryota; kingdom Metazoa; phylum Chordata; class Amphibia; order Anura; family Ranidae; genus Lithobates; species Lithobates pipiens. Next base: position 220,650,935 of record NW_027507748.1, on the reverse strand, counting down.
CAAATCCATCCGTCTCTCTATTTGCGTCAACTTCTCATGCATGAGACCCAGGGAGCTTTGTAGGTCCTGCACCACTCTAACCAGGACCTCTTCATTCTTCGCAACCCCGAGGGAGGCGGTCTGGGTCCGTATCACTCCAGAGGCATAAATTTCTTCTTTACTTCGCTCCACGGCCTCAGCCAATATTTGCCGAAAATTCAGTGTAGGGTCCACTCTGACTCGTTCCCGTAGGGCTTGTCTCAGGTGAGAGCTGTAGAGTCCCAGGATCAATTGTTCCCTCAGTATCCGGTCTGCGGATCCCATGGCGGTTATCCCGTCTGCCTCTTTTTTCTGTATCTCAGCCAGTACTTCCTGTAGAGCCGTTGCATATTGTAAGACCCCTTCATTTTCCTGCTGTACCCGGTAGAAGAACTTTGCCCGGAGGTGGCCCGCACTAGCTGTTTCACCGTATATTTCTTCTAGAAAGCGCACAATCTCTTTCAAGGTACTGCGCGTAGCTTCCGGTTGTAAGCAAACAGTTTTCCGCGCTTCACCCTCCAGGGCAGCCAAAGCAATTTCCACCTGTAGCTCTGGGCTGACATTGTAAATTCTAGCAACGCTCTGTAATCTCGTCACCCAGTCCGACAGTGACATGTTCTGGCCATCAAATTTTGGCAACAAGTTAAAAAGCATGCCCATAGGGAGGGTCCTTGTAGGGGTTCCACCATTACCTAAGGCATTCACATCAACATCAGGTACGTTGCCTTCAGCCGCCTCCATCTCTGTAACCGTACCCTGCTCGCAGCGCCACTTGTAGCGGTCAGAGGTATAGGAGACCGCAATGCAGGTTTCAAGTACGGGACAGCAGACAAGGAGGCTGAAACAAAGACCGGCTTTATTAAACAGTAAGATATAATGGCCGGAGGAGGAAGATAACAGTATTAACAATTCACAGTAGTTTACAGTAAGGCTAACTGGAATGTGGTACACAAAATGGCTTTCCCGCCAACACATGCACAGTGATACAGGCTACCCTCTTCTAATATGTCCTGCCTGATTCCCGCTTATCGGGACACGTTTCTACAACGTACTATCTCAGTAGGGACTGTACTATTCCCTATCACAATCCAGCACCGGTGCTCACTCACAGTTTGTTAGACAGCTGGAGGGTCCCTTGTCTTGGCCTCCTTCATGAGGCAGGTGAAGTCCAGTTCCTAGTGCTGCAGCTTGCCCGTCTGGGACGGATGGATGAACACAGATGCGGCCCAAAATCACCACAGCTCTCTCTCTCTGCCCGAGGTGACCGATCTTTAGCTGGATACTGCGACTCTTTATCCACACAAAGTCTCCCTCTCCTCAGGGCAGACTTGACTTTTCCTCAGCTCCGCACAGGAATTCCTCAGCTGCCCACACACACCTCACAGTTCTCTCTCACTGCCACTTCCTGTTTTTCTCTCCTCTGAAGGGTGGGCAGCAACAGTGACATCTTGTGGCTAAACTGGAAATAGCAGGCTGTATATATTATAGATGGAACACAGTGCAATATAGTTCAGTAATCTTAGGGGCTGACCCCTACAATAGCAACATAATTAGATTGATTTCTAACAATATGCTACCCACAGTGGATACTAGATTGGGTAGGTATGTTTAATTGTCTACGGGACACTGTGTACCATAAAAATCACAACGACTGTCTCAGGAATCTATCACAAGATCAGAAACATTTTATTCAAGTTTTGCAGTCAGTACATTGCACACGAATTCAAAGTTCATTTGATGTGACCCAAATATTTGCCCACGTTCCCCGTCACAGGATGCCTGACAACATGGAAACCAACCCAAATGCAGAGTCACAGCACCCAAGAGAGATAAAAAAAAAACAAAAAAACAACAAGAGGACAATTATATACATCCCAATCAGATGACCAACAAATGGGGTCTTCTGATAACTAGCAGCAGTCCGGAGTTACAGCCCAGTGGATCTTTGCTCTCCGGGCTCATGTGATTCCTTTTTCCGTGAAGATTGTGACACATGCTCTACGCCTGCCTCCCCGTGAATCCTTCACACACACTGGAGTTGCTGCCCTGTAAATAGCAGAGAGAGAGAGGAAATTACCAAATGCACAGATTATACATTTCGGTCATAGAAATAAATGATGAGTACCGTATAATTGTATGCAGTCTGGTATTCGGTACTTTTATGCAGATGTATTAGTATAGTTAGTAGTGCAATAAACTTTGAAGGATCTATATAAAAATTCATACAAGCTATAAACCATTTTTTTTTTAATGTTTTGTGCAAACTGTGTTTATTCTGTAGCACATTTTTTTCAGAATCACAATTTTAAATCATCTGAATTTTTTTTCACTCAATTACATTTAGCAGAAGGGTTAATTTACCCCCATTTTTCTTATACAATGCATGGGATTCTGGTTTATTGTGAGCAGAAATTAAAGTCTTCAGGGACATTATTATTTTATTAGGGTCTATCTACTGTACATGTAAGCTACATACATAACACATGCTTATCTTTATCTCTAGTATTTTTCTATAGAGCAGATAGATGACATAGGGGGTTTATTAACTAAAGGCAAATCCACTTTGCACTACAAGTACACGTGGAAATGTAGTCACTGTAGATCTGAGGGGAAGATCTGAAATGAGGGGAAGCGCTGCTGATTTTATAATCCAATTCGTGTACAAGCAAAAATGCTGTTTTTTATTTTCCTTGCATGGGCCCCTCGGATCTACAGCAACTGCACTTCCAAGTGCATTTGTAATGCAAAGTAGATTTGCCTTTAGTAAATAAACTCCACTGTGCCTTGTAGAATGTATAGAACCATTCACAACAGTGTCTGCCTGAAAGAAACAATATAATGTAATATAATATAATGTCTTTATTACAATCATAGAGCTACACTCTATAGAACCAGTTTGGTTAGAATCTAAAAAAAAAAACCTACTAGCTTGTTTGATCCCAGGGCCAAAAACATTTGGCTGCAAGTCTATAGTGCTGCAAGTCTATAGTGTTAAACATTTTGCTGCCCATTGTGTACTTTTTACTGTTGTTTCATGTGGAATACTGTTTACTATTAAAGCGGGAGTCCGCCGGGACTCCGCGTTTTTTTTTTTTTTTTTTAAAAGCCAGCAGCTACAAATACTGCAGCTGCTGACTTTTAAAATAGTGACACTTACCTGTCCAGCGCACCCGTGATGTCGGCACCCGAAGCCGATCTCTAGATCGTATCTCGGGTCCTGCCGCCGCTATCTTGGGTATGGGAATCAGGAAATGGAGCCTTTCGGCTTCATTTCCCGGTTCCCTACTGCGCATGCGCGAGTCGCGCTGTGCAATAAGGACGGTCCCCGCTGCCTCTGGGATCTGTGTGTTTCCCAGCAGGCAGTGGGGCACTTGCGGAAAGGGGCGGGCACTTGCGGAAAGGGGCGTAATCTACGCCCCTTTCCGCAGAGAGATATCCCGGAAGTGGGTGCAGTTACCTGGATTATCCAGGTAACTGCACCCCCTCCCCCCTGAAAGGTGCCAATTGTGGCGCCGGAGGGGGGGAGGATTCCGATGAGCGGAAGGTCCACTTTAGGGTGGACCTCCGCTTTAAATACTGTGATAATATTGCAAGCTGTTTATTCTTTTGCACGGTAAATTGGGAAAATTGCATCTTTATAGCTTAAATTATTTTGAATTGAAACGAATACCATATCGCCCAACATTTTGAGATGGGAATGACAGAGACCTACTAGCAAAGGTATGTAGGCAGAGGACACACCTCCTGTCACACCTCTTTAAAGGAGAATTAACCAAAAAAAGTTAAATTAAATCCACAATGGCTTTTTATTTTATTTTTATTTTTTTACCACTACTATTCCTTTATATTGGCTTTTAAACTGAAAGGTTTAGCACTGAGAAACACTTTTTGAAAGATAAAAAGTGCATTTTATATATAACTATATAGATCAGATCAAAATGAGGGACAAATGAGGAGGAAAGAGGGACAGAGGGACATTGCTCCAAATCAGAGACAGTCCCTTGAAATCAGGGACAGTTGGGAGCTATGTAATACACATCCAATGCACATCACAATGGACCTGCTTTTAGCACACCACAAAACACAAATTTGAATTATTTGTGCACTGTTGTACACAGGAGAAAGGTACACAGGCATTACTAGATGTGTTGTGTGTTGGCAGTTAATAGAAAATGAATGAGCTACCTAACTGTTACGCACTTTCCTTTAGAACTTCAAGTATAACTAAAAGATGAACTACTTTTTTTTTTTTTAGTTTTTGATAGAGTGCAGAGGGATTAGAATACCTGTCAGTATTTATTGCTGTCTGTGCCCCCCCTGTTAAGGAGATACAACCACCCTATTTGTCCTGTTTACCATTATCATTGAAAGTAAAGGTAAAGAAACTCCCACATTGTGGGCTGTCCCCAGAAAAGTAAAAAAAAGGGAAATCTTCCAATGGGGACTAGTTCTGGTGAGCTGGGGGTCCCCAAGACATCCCCTTAATTTGCAGAGATTTCCTTTCGCTTCCTGTTTTGCTCTGGGACAGGAAGTGAAGGGAAATCTCTGCAATGGGAAGTGAAGGGAAATCTCGAGAATGGGATGGCAAAAAAAAAAATAATCTGACAGGGATTATAACCCTCCCTTGAGCTATAAAACATATCCAATAAAAAACGTACTGTACTAATGACAATGGCTGGGAAGGGATTAACATCTAGGACGATCAATGTGTGCCTAACCAGTGCTTTTGTGTTAAGTGCGTGCTGCTTTCACTAACGGATGCACTGGATTTTTTTTCCTGCCTTGCAGGGAAACAAAATCCAGCACATCCCTGCTGAGAGGATGGAGCTCTGCATTGTTTACATAGGTAGAGCTCTGTCCTGTCTGTCTCCTTGCCAATCCGGCACCTGCTGATCAGCTTCTGCTGTGACTAATCACAGCAGAAGTGGTGCGCCCCCTACCTGTAAGTGCTGGATCAGGTACTAGTTACCTGATCTGGCAAAGAAGAGGCACTTCGCCGCTGTATAATGGCATTATGTGGTTACGGTCCACAACCCATCCCCCCCGAGAAAACAACTGTGTTCTTTTCCATTTTTCTGGACCTAAACATGACAGATCAGGTGTAGTCTGATGTAAACATACACAAGTCTATTCATCTACATCTGAGCACCTGTAGAGCCCTCACGTAGCCACTGTGCACACGCCGAATGGGCACAGATGTCAAAATACTGACATCTGACCTGTTCAGCTCCAATTCAGAAGGGGATCTGCTGACGTATCCTCTGCCGAATGGAGTGGAGGGGCTCTGTGTGAAAGGGGCTCTAATAAAACTGCTGCAGGGGCAGGTTAATGCTCCCTAATTGAACAGGGGAATGGTGGTTGATGAAGCCATGAAATATAGATATTAAGTCAGGCTCAATCTGGCAGTTACCAAATCCTACTTGTGAAGTTCTGGCTCTTCCCAAACTTTGTGAGCTCTCCCAGCCAACATGGACTATATGTCACTGTTTTTATATTTCTTCCTTGTTATTCCAATGAAGTCTGTATGTAAGTACCTTCTGACTCAAAATATTGTATACATTTACTATATAATACTGCTTGCTACTACATATTACTGCACCTATATTATGTATTATATTTATGTTGCAGATAAAGGTAGTCACCCAAAGTAAATCATCTTGATGAAGGAAAATATGTACCAATAAAAATTCCTGAAACATATCGGGGTGTATGCTACAAATCTTCATGGACTGACCTCAGCTTGACTCTGGCAGTGCCTAGATTATTAGCCTTTGGGTTTGATATATATATATATATATATATATATATATATATATATATATATATATATTATAATATTCTCTCTCTCTTTATATCTATATCTATAACTTAATTTGCTTGGTGTACTTTGCACTTTTTGTATCTCAATAAAAGTGGCACTTGGTTGCCTTTTTTATATACTTCTCTACTACTTTCTTTAAAGTCCAAGGGGGCAGCTCCTATTGCACCAGTTGCATATTCTCTCTGTCTATAATCAAGGATGTTGGCAGTCCCTCACATTCAATTCCCTTACAAACTTTTATTTTTTTTTCTAACTCTGTGACTTAGCAGGAGCTCATGCTTATCACTAGTAACATACTGTAGTTGTCCTCCACTGTCTTGTCTGCGCGAATCCCGGACTAATGGGATTTCAGTGTTCTTGTAGTCACAGTAACTGCAAAAACCCCTTCTACCTGTGACACTGTAGCTATACATTGGCAAAACTGGATCTCTCAACAGTTAAGCCATGCCTGTACATCTGACTGTCCTCTGATGTCTATAGCTAACGTTACAGGCTCTCAGTGCCATATACACATCTCTGATCACAGAGTCACTCAGACCAAGAAGATCATAGATTATGGCAATTGAAGGCTATTACTGTCATTTCCATATAATGGAGGGCTTTGTGGTCGCTTCACCCTGATTCATCATGGTTCTTTCTGAATACAGAGGTACTCAGAGTCTTTGGAGCATTACTAATGAGAGATACCTGATCAAAGAGACACTCTGTGCCGTACAAATGTCATAAGGACTGGTAACCTGGCGTCCTGTACCATATTTTATGAAAATGTCCCCACCTGATCATTGTTCACAAGAATTAACATCTGAAAAAATGGCATAAACTCCTCTTTACAATTACAATTAGTGCAACAAATAGTCAATGCTTACAGTTGCTGAGTCAATACTTGGTGGGATTTAATATAATATTAGTGTATAGAGACTAGGGATGAGCTCGGTGTTCGACTCGAACATCGGCTGTTTGCACGTTCGGCGAATTCCCGAACGTTATGGGCCATTCACGCCAAATTCATGTGGCGCTCACGGCCCACAATGCACTGCGCCATCGCAGTGCATTGCTGGCTCATGATTGGCCAAGCATGCACTTAAAAGCTGTCCCATTAGGCAGAACACAGTGAATATTGCTAGAACAGCCACTAGTGATAATCACATGTAAAATACAGCAGCCTGGTTGTTCCCAAGCTGATCGCTCAACTTGGGTACATTCAACTTGCCCATACATTTTTCGAATCTCGGCCAGTTCAGCAAGAGAATCGAACTGTCTATGACCGGCTTTAAAGAAGAGGTCCAGCCTGAGCTTGTTTGGCTGGGCTTCTCCTATGGATCACAGGAGTGCAATTCACTTTGCACTCCTGTGATTTGTTTTCAGCAAAGAGTGGACTGAAGTCTGCTCTCTGCTGACAACACTGGAATTAGTCCAGTCACCATGACAATAAAGTCTGGATCTGCCAGGTGCCTGGACTGATACCCATCTGAGATGGCCGCTCTCCACCCCTCCACAGCTCAGCGCTCCAGTGAGTGCGGGGGGGGGGGGGGGCAGAGCGGAGAGCAGCTGATTGACAGTCAGCAGCTCTATGCTCAGGGAGCTGTGAGAACCGAGCCATCGGCGGTGTTGGATCGCTTAGTTCTCAGTGCAGAGACAGTGAGGGACTGGTGCAGCATCGGACCGATGCTGCAGTCACCTGGGTAAGTATGAATCTGGAAGAAAAAAAAAACATACTTCTCTTTTAATGTAATGATTTAATTTAATTCACAGTGGCTTAGTTGTTAGCTCTTCTGCCTTGCAGCACTAGGGTTCTCTGTTCCAATCCCAACCATGACATTACCTGCATGGAGTTTGCATATCCTCACTGTGCTTGCGTAATTTCCTCTGATGCGTTGAACACATGCTGTTTGGTTAACTGGCTCCTGTCTAAATTGGAAATAGAATGTGAGAAAGATGTGAGATGGGATCTTAAGGCAGGGACTCATACAAATTTACAAACACTTTGTGAATTTTTGGCACTATAGAAATGCCTGTAATAAATATTTGAATTCATAACTTGTTTAAATGGGGTCTTAAACTTTGCCTGGGGCATATTTTAAAACCTGACTCCAGCCACTCTTCCCCAAGCCTTCCCCTCATAAACAACCTATTGCTAATGTGGTTGCAGAAAAAGCAGCCAAAATCTAGTAATACCTGTTTTATGATGACTGCTGGTCCTGCACTGATTACAGTGCATTCATGATAACAAAAGCAAGATGGATGGTAACAAGATCGGTCAGAGACCAGCACGAAGAGCTGGTCTCTGACCACTGCAGTAATATATTTTTACAGGCAAAGCCTAAACGTTAAAAACGCATGTTCCCATCAAGGGTAGATCATAAGGTTACAGCAGACCAAGCGGAAGCATTTCCAGGTAAGGTTCTCCTCCGTATCATCAGATCAATGTGATATCATATATGAAAAAGAACAGGCAAATCTAGTGCTCTCCGTTGATGCCAATTTATTAAAACAAATAAATAAAAGACAAATACCACTCACATTTGTAAGCACTGATCTCCAGTGCTGAGTGCTAAGACAAAAAGTACCATGCATGGATCAGTGTGTCAGCTGGCGGATGACGTCACGACGCAGGTCACGTCAGCTGACACACTGATCCATGCATGGTACTTTTTGTCTTAGCACTCAGCACTGGAGATCAGTGCTTACAAATGTGAGTGGTATTTGTCTTTTATTTATTTGTTTTAATAAATTGGCATCAACGGAGAGCACTAGATTTGCCTGTTCTTTTTCATATATGATATCACATTGATCTGATGATACGGAGGAGAACCTTACCTGGAAATGCTTCCGCTTGGTCTGCTGTAACCTTATGATCTACCCTTGATGGGAACATGCGTTTTTGATATATCAGGGGTCCACTTGTTGAGGTGAGAGTTCAACTTGCTCAATGGTGAAGGGATCACATCGTCACTTGATATATTGATTGAAGACACATTACACAAGTGGATTTTTTCTGAATTTCCCTTATATTTTATATTTTATCATTCACTATATGGACTTTTTATTTTTCACTTTATGAAATTTTTTTGTATTATTTTGTATTTGCGCTGTACTGATATTTTTTGATTTTGAAATGTGGGATTTGGTAATTTGACCTACAGTATTCTAGCTGCATTTTTATATATTTTCTCACTGTATTTGTTGTGTTTTTAGCGCTGGTTGATTTCTCACTTTATAAAGCCTAAACGTTAACAGCAACCTCTCTCCACTATAATTCTCAACTCTGCTCCCACCCACCTTATGTGTTCAAGTTTCCCTGTGGCATTCTTCTTTATGTAAAAAAATCTAGCAGATAGAATGGGGACCCCCCCCCCCCCCATAGCATGTGTGCACTCCCAGGATTTATTTTGTCTCCTAATGAATAAGTAACTGACCGCTACTCTTGGAGGTGCTCCCTATCTTCTATTTATAGATTTTGGTACTTCTACATGAAGGACCTTTTCTGGGTGCAGCTGCCTATGGGGGAAAGTTCTTTACAGTTGATGCCATCTATTCCATATTGGATCCCTGAGCTCCCTTGTAACTACAAGGTAGACTTTTATTTAATTGTCATTTAAAACTATCTTTGTGTATCTCAAAGACTAGCCTGAAGCATAAATCAAAGAAACAAGTTGTTGACAGGTTTTTAAATGGATTATCACAGTGTCTACTTGATAAACGCATCATAAAATTTGAAGAAATTACATACTTCAGGCACATAATTAGTGTCACGTAATTTTTACCCCACCCTTTCTAAGACAGTTCATTGACTGATAGAGACAGTAAGCTCAGAGAGCTGCTAATACGACTAAGGTGGGGTGAGAACTTGGGGCCATGATATAAAGCATGTAGAGGAGAAGTTGCTGCTCAGGAACATTTATGATACAGGTTTTGCAACTTGTGAGGCTTAGTGTTGCTGGCTAACAGAAATTTACCACTATTGCCCCCTCCTGATTACCCCCTCCGTTGCCACATTTGGCACCTTTGGAGGGGGGGGCGAGTACCTGTTTTTGACAGGTACCCTGTCCCCACTTCCGACGGTCCTCACTGCGGCGAGGTAAGTCAGAAGTTCAGCCCCCTTCCTCCGCCCTCCACCTTCACCTGCTGCCAGGTAAGAGAGCGCAGAACGCTTTGCGCATTCGCAATTGACGATTGCCTGTGAAAGCTGCAAGGCTTTACTGCTGGGTTCCCCTACTGGCAATGTCGGCGGCAGCACCCGACAGCCGTTAAAAGTTGCCAAAAAGAACAGGATTTGGCCCATGATTAGCCTAGGTATGGGTGGATTTAAAAAAGCAAGAGAGTTCTAAGTGACTTTTTTTCATAGGGATTAATAGTCTTATGTGTGATTTATACACATAATATTTTGGTCAATCTTATTATGATGTTTTTTTTAATATTCTATAAATGTAATTTCTTACCAACAGGCCGTTCTTCTTCTGGCTCCTCATATTCCTCAGTTTCATCTTCATCCTCTTCATCATCGTCACAACCTACAACAAGGCATAATGATTTAATTTCATGAACTACACACAACAGGATATGCACAGTGTCTTTAATGATCTCTAGCAACAGTAATCACCCCAAGGTCTAGGTTACAACTCAGTTTTATTATTTATTAAACCAAATTCCAGGTAAACAGCTAAATACACAGTTGAAATACATATAAAGAAGCTGTTTTAGCTGCATAAAAATTTGTATTTCTATTTATCTAGTTCTAAAATTTACAGGGACAGAGACCTGAATTTCTCTGCTGCATTGCAGTGACATTTACAGGTCTTCTCTCCACTCCCACCCTATAACTGGACAGTGCAAAGAGAAGCAGCAGACTGATTACCTCAACTTTCTTGTCAATCTGATTGCTCCAACTATCAGCATAAGCCACCGTTCATGCCAGTGTGACTTGTTATGCGATTTGACAGTTCCAAATCACATGACAAGTTGCACCCCATTGCCGGCAGTGGAGCCTGTTCATATCTCCGCCACTCATGTCGATTATGACAATTCTAAAAAAGGTTCCTGCACTACTTTTTACCAATATCATTACGACTTGCATAGACTTCTGTTAAATGAAGTCACAAGCCGCAATGAAATGATGTGTGGCTCTGAAATCACGCTGAAGTAGCGCAATTTCAAAGCCGTACCGGTGCACCGGTGTGAACCAGTGCTAAACCTTGCTCTGCAGCATAACCAAATACCCTCTTCTGCTGCTTCTTCCTAAGTCTGACTTTTGCAGCACAGGGACTGCAGGAGGCTGACACCTAGCAAAATTCAGGTACTTACCGGTACACTGCCTGCAATTGGAAAAATATTTAAGAATGTAATATTATTATTATGATAAGCGGGATACGTTTGTGTCCTTTATAATTGGTTGAAGCTCAGCTTTACAGATATTAATACTTTATATACAACTCATATCATAGCAACACACTTACCTGTATTAAAATCAAGGTTTCTTAGGCATTCCAGAACATGTTCAGTGTCCAAAGTAAATTGGTCCATGTACTCAAAACCAGATTCTATTTTCTCCAACTGACTACCCTTAGAAGCATCCATAATCCTACAAAGATAAAAATGATGTTGAGTATACCATTGGCATTCCATTCAAACTTTTTTGAAGACTGAGATGGATGGGCACTCAACAATAATGCAATTTGGCTTATCTGACAATTACATCTGGAGATGTAAAAAAAAGCTTAGCAGTGTTCTTATATTTTCTGGATAATCAAATCTAATGCAGCCAAAAATGTTCTAGCTCTCCTAGTTTTTAAGAGGGTAATGAAGGGTCTCTTAATTTTAGGAATAGGTTTTTTCACCTTGCGAATTGAGGGGAAAGATCAATGACGAGGATAAAGATAGCAATAAAAACCCGATAAAGTTTAAAAATCATTTGCACTACATCTAGAAATAAAAATAATTTAAATTGATGGAGTTTTACTCTAAATCATGCATTTAATCTACTGTAGTATTGCATTAACATGTCTAAAACTCTGCTTACCTTTTAATAAGCTGTTTGGATTCCTGGGAAAAGAAGAAATATTTAACAACTTAATTAATCAAATATGATAGCATATGATCTATGTGACAAATTAACATAGTACACATAAAACCCAACATTTTCTTTGTTTTGGAAAAAGTAGGGAATGGTGCGAGGTTTCTTTTTCCAACAGGCCTGTAGGGAAGATTTCCCTTCCTGTCCCACAGATTCAACGGGTTGTAAGAGGAGAAGCCCCTCAGTGTAAAAATAGATAGATGGCTAGATAGATAGATACTAAGTACTGACTGTACGACCTGAAAGTTCAGTGACTTTGACGCAACTTTGAGTTGACTTTGACGCGACTTGAAGCAATGCCTGTGTAATCTTGATGTCTATGGACTTCAAGTCGCATCAAAGTCACACCAAAGTAGCACAGAGACTACTTTGATGTCGCTGCGACTTGAAGGCGCACAGATATGAACAGTACTCATTGGAAATTATGAGGTATGATATGTCATGTGACTTTGCAGTCCCAAGTCGCAGGACAAGATGCACAAGTGTGAAAATTGTAATGTTTAACTGGTTCTAATATTAAGACAGTGGCGGAATTATAGGGGTCACCAAGATCGCCATGGCGCCCGGGCCCCTTGCTGCAGGGGGCCCTTGAGGGCCCCCTGTACTCTTCCATAGGAGGGGAGGCTGAGAGGAGCTCCCTGATCATCAGCCGAACTGAAATTGGCGTTATGCGGGAGCTCCTCACTCCTCACATTAGGGTAAAGTGAAAGCACTGTGTGTGCTCTTTGTCTCCCCCTACAGTGCAGTACCCGGCAGGAAGAGCAAAGGTAAATGTCTGCCGTTTTTTTTTTTAATAAGACTAGCTATTGTATTTGTGTTTGTGTGTGTGAGCATGCATGTTTGTGTGTGTGTGTGTGTGTGTGTGTGTGAGCATGCATGTATGTGTGTGTGTGAGCATGCATGTATATGTGTGTGTGTGAGCATGCATGTATGTGTGTGTGTGTGTGAGTGAGCATGCTTGTGTGTGTGAGTGAGCATGTTTGTATGTGCGTGTGTGAACATGCTTGTATGTGCGTGCGTGTGAGCATGCTTGTATGTGCGTGCGTGTGAGCATGCTTGTATGTGTGTGCGTGTGAGCATGCTTGTATGTGTGTGTGTGTGTGTATGTGAGCATGCTTGTATGTGTGTGTGTGTGTGTGTGTGAGCATGCTTGTATGTGCGTGTGTGTGAGCATGCTTGTGTGTGTATGTGTGAGTATGCTTGTATGTGTGTGTGCATGCTTGTATGTGCGTGTGTGTGAGCATGCTTGTATGTGTGTGTGTGTGAGCATGCTTGTATGTGTGTGCGTGTGAGCATGCTTGTATGTGTGTGCGTGTGAGCATACTTGTATGTGCGTGTGTGTGAGCATGCTTGTGTGTGCGTGTGAGCATGCGTGTGTGTGTGTGTGCGCGTGTGAGTATGCTTGTGTGTGTGTGTGTGCGAGCATGCTTGTGTGTGTGTTTGCGAGCATGCTTGTATGTGCGTGCGTGTGTGCGAGCATGCTTGTATGTGCGTGTGTGTGAGCATGTATGTATGTGTGTGTGTGAGCATGCTTGAGTGTGTGAGCATGCTTGTATGTGTGCGTGTGAGCATGCTTGTATGTATGTGTGTGTGTGTGTGTGTGCATGTTTGTATGTGCGTGTGTGCATGTTTGTATGTGCGTGTGTGTGTGAGCACGCTTGTATGTGTGTGTGTGAGCACGCTTGTATGTGTGTGTGTGAGCATGCTTGTATGTGCGTGTGTGTGAGCATGCTTGTGCGTGTGAGCATGCTTGTATGTGTGTGCGTGTGAGCATGCTTGTATGTGCGTGTGTGTGAGTATGCTTGTATGTGCGTGTGTGTGAGCGTGCTTGTATGTGTGTGTGTGGGAGCATACTTGTGTGTGTGTGTGCGAGCATGCTTGTATGTGCGTGTGTGTGAGCATGCTTGTGCGTGTGAGCATGCTTGTATGTGTGTGCGTGTGAGCATGCTTGTATGTGCGTGTGTGTGAGTATGCTTGTATGTGCGTGTGTGTGAGCATGCATGTATGTGTGTGTGTGTGTGTGTGTGAGCATGCTTGTGTGTGTGCGTGTGTGCGAGCATGCTTGTATTTGTGTGGTGTGTGCGAGCATGCTTGTATGTGCGTGTGTGTGAGCATGCTTGTATGTGTGTGAGCATGCATGTATGTGTGCGTGTGAGCATGCTTGTATGTGTGTGTGTGTGTGTGCATGTTTGTATGTGCGTGTGTGCATGTTTGTATGTGCGTGTGTGTGTGAGCATGCTTGTATGTGCGTGTGTGTGAGCATGCTTGTGCGTGTGAGCATGCTTGTATGTGCGTGTGTGTGAGCATGCTTGTATGTGCGTGCGTGTGAGTATGCTTGTATGTGCGTGTGTGTGAGCATGCTTGTATGTGTGTGTGTGGGGGCATACTTGTGTGTGTGTGCGAGCATGCTTGTGTGTGTGTGTGTGTGTGTGTGTGTGTGCGAGCATGCTTGTATGTGTGTGTGTGTGCATGCTTGTATGTGCGTGTGTGTGAGCATGCATGTATGTGTGTGTGTGTGTGTGTGTGTGTGAGCATGCTTGTGTGTGTGCGTGTGTGCGAGCATGCTTGTATTTGCGTGGTGTGTGCGAGCATGCTTGTATGTGCGTGTGTGTGAGCATGCTTGTATGTGTGTGAGCATGCATGTATGTGTGTATGTGAGCATGCATGTATGTGTGTGTGTGAGCATGCTTGTATGTGTGTGTATGTGCGTGTGTGTGTGAGCATGCTTGTATGTGTGTGTGTGAGCATGCTTGTGTGTGTGTGTGTGTGTGTGTGAGCATGCTTGTATGTGTGTTCATATATGTATGTGTATGGATGCATGTGTGTGCGCATGTATGTGAGTGTGCATGTATGCATATGTATGTATGTGAATGTGCATGTGTTTATCAGTGGCGGTGCATCCAAAAGGGTGCACAGGTGCCGCCCCCTCTATGACCAATGGATAGATTCATGCATAGCATAGCATGAATCTATCCATGGCCACCGCTGCCACCCCCATATTTAGGTGTCTGGTCCCTTTTGGGGTGCCTGAATTACAGCGGCGGAGGGTGTTTTTGCAGCACCTGATTAGAGCCATGGGCTCTAATAGGCTTCAAAATAGGTGAACTGCGAGCCCCATGCTTGACTCTCACAGTCCACCCAGGTGTGTTAGAAAAGTGAATTAATATTCACTTTCCTAACACTGAACCGCCTCTCCACCAATCAGGTGTGTGGGTCTGTTACCCATCACCCGATTGGCTAAAACGATAGACGCAGCTATTGGACACCCATCAGGAGGAGAGGATGGGAGATGAGGATGGCAGGAGATGCATGGAGGACCCCGCTCATGGCCGTTACCCACTGCCCCACCAAGACAGGGTAAGTGGCGGGCAGACAGCGAGCGGGTGGTGGGGGATTCACAGTGGCAGCATTTGATAGACACACCAACAGCATTTGATGGGCACAGTGGCGGCATTTGATGGGCACAGCGGCAGCATTTGATGGGCACAGCGGTGGCATTTGATGGGCACAGCGGCAGAGTTTGATGGCACAGCGGCAGAGCTTGATGGGCACAGTAGTGACATTTGATGGTACAGTGGTGGCGTTTAATGGGCACAGTGGCTGTAATTGATGTTTTTTAAATCGGTTCCTTTATATGCGGCCACCCACTTGGGACTAGGCCCTGGTGTTCCACCATCGGGCTCGGAGAAAAGAGCCCTGTCCAGAGGTCGGAGGGGGGGGGGGGCCGCCATGGTTTCCTGCATTGGGGCCCTGAAGGTTCTAGTTACGCCACTGTATTAAGATATGATATATTCTATTCTATCATGTGATGGCATTATAATAAAAGTTGTCCTTTTATTGTCCTTCTAGAAGGGTCCTTTTATTTATATGTTTGACACTGGCATTGTGAAGACTCACCAATAGGAAGGTAGCATGGCCAGCCTGTTCAGAAGCCTGGAGTGCATTTTGCAACAAGTTGGAAGAGGACTGAACTTGCTCTTGATAGCTGGCAATGAGAGTGCGTACAACATTAGTTTTCTCTTCCTCAGCTTGTGCTATCCTTTGTACAAGAAAAGCCTTCTTTTCTTCAAGGACTCTGCTCATTTCTTCAAATACTCCATTCAAAGATTCCTTCTTCTTTTGACTGTTCTCCTATATTGTCATGAAAAAAAAAATGATTTTTGTTAAGATCTGAGAACTTGGTTCTAAGCTCAACATAATTAGTGCAACATGGTGACCATGCAATGTACAGTGCCTTGAAAAAGTATTCATACCCTTTGACATTTTTCACATTTTGTCACGTTACAACCAAAAATGTAAATATATTTTATTGGGATTTTATGTGATAGACCAACACAGTGACACATAATTGTGAAGTGGAAGGAAAATGATAAATGTTTTTTACAATTGTTTTACCAATAAAAATCTGAAAAGCGTGGCGTGCATTTGTTTTGTGTGTAATTTAATCTTAGTATAAATACAGCTGTTATGAGCCCTCAGAGGTTTATTAGAGAACCATACTAAACAAACAGCATCATGAAGTGCAAGGAACACACCAGACAAGTCAGGGATAAAGTTAAGGAGAAGTTTAAAGCAGGGTTAGGTTATAAAAAAAAATATCCCAAGCTTTGAACATCTCACAGAGCACTGTTAAATCCATCAACAGTAAATGGAAAAAGTATGGCGCAACTGCAAACCTACCATGGGCGACCACCTAAACTGACTTGGGCAAGGAGAGCATTAATCAGAGAAGCAGCCAAGAAGCCCATGGTAACTCTGGAAGGGCTGCAAAAATCTACAGTTAAAGTGGGAGAATCTGTCCACAGGACAACTATTAGTCAGGCACTCCACAAATCTGGCCTTTATGGAAGAGTGGTAAGAAGAAAGCCTTTGTTGAAAGAAAGCCATAAGAAGTCCCGTCTTGAGTCTGCGAGAAGCCATGTGGAGGACACAGCAAACATGTGGAAGATGATCCTCTGGTCAGAGGAGACCAAACTTTAACTTTTTGGCCTAAAAGCAAAATGCTATGTGTGGCGGAAAACTAACTGTACATCACCCTGAACACACCGTCCCCACCGTGAAACATGGTGGTGGCAGCATCGTGTTGTGGGGATGCTTTTCTTCAGAAGGGACAGGAAAGTTGGTCAGAGTTGATGGGAAGATGGATGGAGCCAAATACAGGGCAATCTTAGAAGAAAACCTGTTGGAGTTTGCAAAAGACTTGAGACTAGGACAAGGTTTACATTCAAGCAGGACAACGACCCTAAACATACAGCCAGAGCTACAATGTAATGGTTTAGATCAAAGCATATTCATGTGTTAGAATAGCCCAGTCAAAGTCCAGACCCAAATCCAATTGAGAATTTGTGGCAAGACTTGAAAGTTGCTGTTCACAGATGCTCTCCATGCAATCTGTCATAGCTTGAGCAATTTTGAAAAGAAGAATGGGAATAATTTCACTCTCTAGATGTGCAAAGCTGGTAGAGACATACCCAAAAAGAACTGCAGCGAAAGATGGTTCTACAAAGTATTGACTCAGGGGGTGCTGAATACAAATGCCCACCATACTTTTTAGATATTTATTTTAAAAAAAAATGAAAACAATGTATCATTTTCCTTCCACTTTGCAATTATGTGCCACTTTGTGTTGGTCTATCACAGTGATGGCGAACCTTGGCACCCCAGATGTTTTGGAACTACATTTCCCATGATGCTCAACTACACTGCAGAGTGCATGAGCATCATGGGAAATGTAGTTCCAAAACATCTGGGGTGCCAAGGTTTGCCATCACTGGTCTATCACATAAACTCCCAATAAAATACGTTTACCTTATTTGGTTGTAGCATGACAAAATGTGAAAAATTTCAAGGGGTATGAATACTTTTTCAAGGCACTGTATGTTTCTTTAGACTACCTGTAGATATAAGAAAAAGGTGTCTAGAACTCAAACATTCCTTCATCTAAAAAAGATCACACAAAGGCCTTTTACACATGAAGGTCTCTATAATAATCGGTCTGTAAAACTGGATTTCTTTATTACCTTTTTCTACTTCCATAACAACTTTTTCAAAGGTCTATGTATCAGTTTTAAAGATGAAGGCAAAGACATAATGCCCCATGTAAGCTGTAGGTTGTGACTTGGAACATTCACAAAGTTGAAGGCATTTTCCCTGGCGCCTTGGATTGGGTGCCTGTGGAGCCTATCACCAAGCATCAGTGCTCTAATGTGAGAAGAGGGTGGAGCACGTCATATGGTCTTTGAATTCTGAAGTACTAGACCAGAGGTCTTTAAACTGCAGTCCAGGGGCCAGATATTGCCCTTTGCTTGCCTTTATCTTGCCCTTGGAGCAATATTCCTTCC
The DNA here is from genome assembly GCF_037356315.1 of Lithobates pipiens. Classification (NCBI taxonomy): domain Eukaryota; kingdom Metazoa; phylum Chordata; class Amphibia; order Anura; family Ranidae; genus Lithobates; species Lithobates pipiens. The sequence goes on along the minus strand of NW_027507748.1, from coordinate 220,632,685 downwards.
ACTGATACAATACTCTTTGTCCCACTGACACCAATGATGGGACACGATTCATTCCACTGATACCAATATTGGGACACGATTCCTTCCACTGATACCAATGATGAGACACTATTCCTTCCACTGGCCCCAATGGTGGACACTATTTGTCTGACTGACACCAATGATCAAGCGCTCTTCCTTCCACTGACACCAATTATTGGGCACTATTACTACCACTGACACCAATGGTGTAATTTTTTTTTTTTAATTACACTGACCCACCTGTGGCATTGTTTACTCCCACCAATGCCAGGGCCTATTCTACTCTCATTGGCTACAGTTTGGCTTCCCTAAAGTTTGAAGGGCAATAAATTGGCCCTTTGTTTTAAAAGTTTGTAGGCCTTTGTACTAGACAGTGAAAGAAAGGTATGTGAAGCTGTGGAGGGCAGCAGTTAGGTGGACCTGTTCCTCTGCCCTAGTTTGTAAAGAACACGTTCACTTTAAGATAATTGACTGATTGCTGTTTATAAAATGATCTTTCATAGGAATGCAGGTGAGGGGATCCACTGCACTGAACTGCCTGCTTTTGCCATATATACTGACTTTTTGAAAAATAAAAAAGAATATACATCTGTGTGTCTCAATGCAGTGTATGTAAAATGAATGCAGATATATTTATATATATATATATATCCTTATACTGTACCTTTACAGATTTACATAACTCTTCCAACTGGCCAAGGATTGACTGAATTCTGTCGTTACCAGCAACAAGCATCGATATACAGTTGCTAAGCTCTGTCTGTGAGGGAAATATAATCAGCAGATAACTACATTGCTTTCTGCAATAAATAATAATAAAAGACAAAGCAGGTAGTGCAATAGTCAAAATGATATATATTACCTGACAGCAGCCAATCTAAATAAAGTTTTCTGCTATTAGACCAACTATAAATGCATTCTAGTTGCTTTCTATGAGCTGCTCCTTAAATAACAATAAATATAAAAAGATTTTACATTTTTAGGAGCTTTCATCATTATTCTGGATGTAGCGAGCCTGGAGCAAGCATCCATGTGTTTCTGGTCAATAATTGAGTAGGTACTAAAACAAGCATTAAAATCACACTACTAAAGCATTTAAACATACGTTAGCATTACCCATCATATGGATTTCCTGTTGGTAGTCTCATGGAATGACGCCACAGGTAGGTTCTTTAAATATATTTATTTATTTTGGCTAGCACAATAGAGCAATAATCCTAACAAACTTTGTAGCTTATGTAAATTAATTACCAAATATCTCCCCGTTTGGACATTTTTCGCACTTATAAATGCATAGATGTATTATTTTTTAATGTAAGGGTATAGTTTAGTGATATTTGACTTTTTTTACAGTATTATAAAAGACGCTAATGGGCTTTGAATGTGAAGGTTATAGGAACAGTTCGAAAAGCAGAGCCAAAATAAGACGTTTTAAGTTGTTGAAAAGAAATGTTGCACAACCTATAATAGCGTTCATCTCAAATATCCCTCTTCAACCTGTTGTGTGCCCTCACACCCCCACACAGCTGTGGTCCTATGAGACTTGGCTGCAGCCTCAACACTTTCTAAATATAACAGGTGACCTGGCCAGGCTTTACTTATAAATAAAAATTCATTATTGATGTAGAGAAGAAGTGCTGCAGCACAGACAGCAAAGAAGAACCCCAAGAGGCTAGCTATAAATGCTATACCTGGCAGGATGCCATTAGCCAAAAAAAAAAAAAAAAGCAACTTATATAATTAGTAATGTTAAATCGTAACCAATGTATGTATGATATAAAGATTTTGAATTCCCCGTTTGAAATGCATTGCATGCTATATGACATGTATCTATTCGTTTGTATGTAGTGTGAAAACACTGCAAATGCTGTATACATAAAGTGTAATTTCACCCAAAAGGGAAAATTTTGCCCCCCCCCCCCCCCTCACCTCTTTTTAAATTTTTGGCACTTTATTTTTTAGGGGGAGAGCAGGTACCTGGTTTTGACAGGTACCTACTCCCACTTCCAACCGGATCTCCTAGGCAATCTGAGTGAAGGTTCGGCCTATCCTCTCTTTTCCTGCAACCTTCTGGAACATGTCACAGGCCCCAGAAGGCTGCAGTACCATTCAAAAAGTGCAGTGCGACAAGCACATGTGCAGTGGGAGGCCGGCTGTAAAGTCTGAAGGAGTCAGAGCTGACGTCCCACACTAAACATGCCAATTCCAGGGACCAAAGACCAATGAAAAACCTGCCCAGGTGAGGACAGAGCAGGATCCTTGGACAGGTACGTGTCCTATTATTAAAAGTCAGCAGCTACAGTATTTATAGCTGCTGACTTTTTTTATTTATTTTATTTCTAGGGTGAAGATCCTCTTTAGGTGCAATGTATTACCGTATATACTCATGCATTTAGCCAATCAGTGCCCCATTTTTAGCTGACAGCTAGTTAATCTCAAAAAGAGGCAAAAGTGGACAAATGTGAGCACACTATGATGAGGTGTTCAGTCCAATAATATTTCAATGTCATGCGAGCAAACCAAAGTATTCAGTTGAAGTCCCTTGGCCATAGGCAGATCATACAGAAACCTTGTATATAAGCCCATTAACACCTATGCATACTGTATCACATAATCAGTACAAGTCTTTATTCTGAAAGATGTAATTTAATGTACCACAAAGACTATTCAGAGAGTTGTCATTGGTCTTTGCTTTAGCTAGATTGGGAAGTGCTTCTAAAGTGCCATGGCCATATGTTTTACAGTAATCTTTTGGTGTATTTATAGCCCTCGGCCTCTCACCTTTTGAGTCTGGAAAATATTCTGTAGGGGAGACACTTCACAGTCTTTATGAGCACCGAAGACTTTACACATGGAACATGTAGGTACTTGGCATGTAATACAGTAAATGTTTATTCTCTCATCTTCATGTTTTTCGCACATTGGATGGTTCTCCTTTTTCTTCTCTGGTCGACTAGTCACATATAAGCAAAAAAAAAAAAACGGGAAGTTTAGAAGCATATGCATGATGACACCAACAAAGTAATCAAACATTTACAGCAATTTTCTGGTTTATAAGCGTTAGAAAAGTGTGCCCAGTGGACATCTGTGTCACCTTGAAGAAGTCCGAAAAATCTACATACATCATTGAAATTTATTTAATTTACATTCACTAGCGTAATTAATTTTCTCATTGCTGCTCACCTGTGGTCCTGTTTGTAGATATCTATTATATTTTCTACAAGTAGGTTTCTTTGCAGCCCATAAACTCCATGGCGGTCTAAAATAACCTCATGACGGCATGTTGGGCATCGAAATTTTCCCCCAGACGCAGAAGTTCGTGTTGGCCAATATGGGTTGCCAGCCTACAGTGACAAAACTGTTAATAGCTTGCCAATAATAGATCTTAAATGTCAGAGGAACAATAAAATGTTACATAAGACGACTAAACAACAAGATGAGTACAATACAAATGATAGAATTGTAAAACAGAATATGGAATTAAAAAAAATGGGTGAATGTAGGTGAATACTTTTTTAAAATGTTACAACTGTTCCATTTTAAGAAGACTAGCTCATGTTTAAAGATTTCTAAGAGTGTGTTCTTTACTTCTGCATAAATGTAAAGGACAAATATACAAATGTACTACTGCTGTCATGATTTTGCAACTTAACGTATTAAGAATGTAGATGAGAAAACAGAGCAAATGTCCTCTTACCTGGAACACATCGTTGGCACATTTCCGACACAGATTGTGCTGGCATGGCAAGATTACAACAGGTTTCTGGAACATTTCAAGACAAATAGGACAAATTAGCTGTTTCTCCAAGCTGTCCATGGGACCATCCCGGATAATTTCTGAATTATAATCCATTTTGCTTTATAGTCCCTTTCAAATATGTTGCTCTTTTCCCAGATATGTGTGAGTCTTCTTAGCTCTGCTCCTGTATGCACTTGTCTCTCTCAACTTGTTCTGTATATTCTTCCCTGAGGTCCTTCCTGTGGGTTGCTCTTGAATGGCCTTGTATAATTCTCTCACACCAAGATTAGCTGGTGTTTTCTCCACTGCTGCTCAGATACATCCTATATATAACTTGTGTGCCGGTCACATGCATATGATGGGGACGGACATGTCACACATTCCTTTTGTTCTGAAGGGTCAAGTTTCCTGTGGTCCCTGAAAGTTTGCAGAGCTGTCACATGGATAAATGAGTAATCTGCGGGAGCTCATTCTGTAAACAGAATCGCTTTTGTAAGATGTGGATTTATGTTTTCCAGGCCAGGCATGAAAACAAACAACCACATTTTCCAGAAAGTCCTAGACATACAGTGCCTTGCAAAAGTATTCACCCCCCTTGGCCTTTTATCTATTTTGTTACATTACAGCTTTTAGTTCAATGTTTGTTTTAATCTGAATTATATGTGATGGATCAGAACACAATAGTCTAAGCTGGTGAAGTAAAATTAGAAAAATATACACATAAAACAATTTTTCTGAAATAAAAAACTGATAATTGGCATGTGCATATGTATTCACCCCCTTTGTTTTGAAGCCCATAGAAAGCTCTGGTGCAACCAATTACCTTCAGAAATCAAATAATTTGTGAAATTATGTCCACCTGTGTGCAATCTGTGTCACATGATCTGTCATTACATAAACACACCTTTTTGAAAGGCCCCAGAGGCTGTAACATCTAAGCAAGAGGCACCACTAACCAAACACTGCCATGAAGACCAAGGAGCTCTCCAAACAAGTAAGGTACAATGTTGTTGAGAAGTACAAGTCAGAGTTAGGTTATAAAAAAATATCCAAATCTTTGATGATTCCTAGGAGCACCATCAAATCTATCATAACCAAATGAAAAGAACATGGCACAACAGCAAACCTGCCAAGAGACGGCCGCACACCAAAACTCACAGACCGGGCAAGGAGGCCATTAATCAGAGAGGCAGCACAGAGACCTAAGATAACCCTGGAGGAGCTGCAGAGTTCCATAGCAAAGACTGGAGTATCTGTAAATAGGACGACAATATGCCATACTCTCCATAGAGTTGGGCTTTATGGCAGAGTGGCCAGAAGAAAGCCATTACTTTCAGCAAAAAACAAAATGGCACATTTTGAGTTTGCGAAAAGGCATGTTGGAGACTCCCAAAATGTATGGAGGAAGGTGCTCTGGTCTGATGAGACTAAATTTGAACTTTTTGGCCATCAAAGAAAATGCTGTCTGGCGCAAACCCAACACATCACATCACCCAAAGAACACCATCCTTTTTCAGCAGTCGGGACTGGGAAACTGGTCAGAGTTGAGGGAAAGATGGTTGGTGTTAAATACAGGAATATTCTTGAGCAACACCTGTACCACTTTGTGTGTGATTTGAGGCTAGGATGGAGGTTCACCTTCCAGCAGGACAATGACCCCAAACACACTGCTAAAGCAACACTTGAGTGGTTTAAGGGGAAACATGCAAATGTGTTGGAATGGCCTATTCAGAGCCCAGACCTCAATCCAATAGAAAATCTGTGGTCAGACTTAAAGATTGCTGTTCACAAGCGCAAACCATCCAACTTGAAGGAGCTGGAGCAGTTTTGTAAGAAGAAATGGGCAAAAATCTCAGTGGTAAGATGTGGCAAGATCATAGAGACTTATCCAAAGTGACTTGGAGCTGTGATAGCCACTAAAGGTGGCTCTACAAAGTATTGACTTAAGGGGGTGAATAGTTATGCACATTGACTTTTTCTGTTATTTTGACCTATTTGTTGTTTGCTTCACAATAAAAGAAAAAAAAATCTTCAAAGTTGTGAGTATGTTTTGTAAATTAAATTATGCAAATCCTCAAACAGTCAATGTTAATTCCAGGTTGTGAGGCAACAAAACATTAAAAATGCCAAGGGGGGTGAATACTTTTGCAAGGCACTATAAGACACCTAAACTCCATTGCACCAATGTAATATTTCTGTATGTTCCTGCAACCTAGGACATCTAAATGTTGTTTTTTTTTTTTTAATTATAAACATATCATACTTGCCTCCACTGTGCAGCTCGTTTTGCACAAAGAGACCCCAAACCTGCTCTTCTGGGGTCCCTCGGCGGCTCTCTTGGCTCCTCCCCACATCAGATAACCCCCTGGGAGAAGTGCTCTCCCGGGGGGGGGGGGGGTTCCCTTGCGGGTGCGTCCACAGACGCCAAATGCAGGACTCGGCTCAGACTCCTGGCGGCCTCATCATTGAATTTGATTGACAGCAGCGGGAGCCAATGGCTGCACTGCTATCAATCTATCCAAACAACAGCTGAGAACCCCCTAGCAGAGAGATGGCACATCCATGTGAGACACATTTGAGGGTTCGGGTAAGTAAAACGGGGGGGGGGACTGGGGGGGCAGCATTAAGGTGAAAAAACACGAACCTTTACAACCCCTAATACGTTTTCTGAATATAAACACACAGGCAGGCATACTTATATTTTACAGAGGTCATAAAGTTTGACAGAGGTGACTCAACAAACTGATAGAGCACAGTTGTTGAAGATTTTGAATAGTGCTCCTATAACAGGGATGTCCAAACTTTTTACAAACATACGTTCGACTCGAACATCGGCTGTTCGCCCGTTCGGCAAATTCCGAACGTTATGGGCCGTTCGTGCCAAATTCGTGTGCCGCTCACGGCCCACAATGCACTGCGATGGTGCAGAGCATTGCTGGCTCATGATTGGCCAAGCATGCACTGTGACCCCGCATGCTTGGCCAATCACAGCGCCGGCAGCGAGGAGAGCCATGATTGGCCACAGGCAGGATGCCTGTGGCCAATCATAGCTCAGGCTGTGTAGTACACGCCCCACACTATATAAGGCCGCCAGCGCGGCGGCCTTGTGTAGTGTGTTGGCGTCTGAAGAAGTTAGTGGGTGTTCTGTGTACCTTCAACACAGAATACACCGATCGTTATCGGCCGATTTTTCGATCTTGCTCTTCTGTAGTGGTTGTTGTCTGCGTGCCCTGACCGCAGTATACACCGCTATATTCACCTCACCTATATAGCTAGCGATATATCTATCTTTTATAATAGAGCTTGCAGTCAGTGTTAGGAGCTTGTGCGTGCTGTCTGCGTGCTCTGTACCCAGTACACACTGCTATATCCACCTACATAGCTCTTCTCTATTTGAGCCATCTGTCATCTGCAGGAGTTATTGGAAGTTGTGTGTGCCTCCAGCACAACACAGTATACATCTGTATTTACCCTTTATTGCTGGTGTTCTATAATAAAGGCATCTGCAGGAGTTAGTGGGTGTTGTGTGCCTCCAGCACAATATACAACTGTATCTACCCTTTATTGCTGTTCTCTAATAGAGCCATCTGCAGGGCTTAGTGGGTGTTGTGTGCCTCCAGTACAGTATACCCCTTTATCTACCCTTTATTGCTGGTGTTCTATAATAAAGGCATCTGCAGGAGTCCAACTCCCTTCAGGCCATTACCATGTCTGGAAGGCCAGCAAGGAGAGGCAGACAGGCGCGAGCCCATAAAAGAGGGCAAGCAGGCTCTGTGTCTAGAGACAACAGTGCTGGTCATGGACGCGGTGCATCGTCATCAGCACGTGGCCATGGGACACGCTTGTCCTTCTTTTCGACAGCTGGACATGTTGAGCCGCAACATGCCAACGACTTGGTAGAGTGGATGACCAAGCCCTCTTTATCCTCCTCATCCTCTCTCACCCAGTCTCAGGGTACTAGCAAAGCAGCTGCCAACGCATCGTCTTCCCTCGTCTCAATGTCATCATCAGTGACTCCTTCCCTAGTCCCACCACGTCCTCCTGAGGAGTCTCCTGAACTCTTTGAGCACAGTGTTGGGTACATGCTCCAGGAGGATGCCCAGTGTTTTGTAGGCTCTCATGATGACACTCAGCTAGAGGAAGGCAGTAGCGTGAATGCAGAGAGAGGGGATGCTCAAGAAGGACAGCAATCTGGCAGTCATGTTCCACAAGCTGCAGCATACTGCCAGGTTTGCTACAGCGATGAAGAGGGAGGGGATGAAGAGGGCACTGACTCCACGTGGGTGCCTGGTAGGAGAGAGGAGGAGGAGGAGGCACATGTCCAACGAGGCAGGATGCCCTCCGGGGGCCAGCTAAGGGGCAGCACACCGACTGAATCACACCGCAGAGCTCCGCCTGTGCAGGGCGCTGCCTCTGCGCGTTATTCTAAAAGTTCTTTGGTGTAGGCCTTTTTTGAGACGAGTGCATCAGATCGCACCGCTGCTATTTGCAACATATGTCTCAAGCGTATCTCACGTGGCCAAAACATCAGCCGCTTGGGCACCACATGCTTGACCAGACATATGTTGACCTGCCATGCAGCTCGTTGGCAAGCGTACCTCAAAGACCCACACCAAAGAACAAAGCGGACCTCTCCTTGCTCCTCATCAGCTGGCATCTCCAACCCAACTAGACCTTCAGTCCCCTCTGAAACCTGCTCTGAGAGGAATGAAGGTGTAGAATTAGGTGTGTCACAGCCAAGTGCTTCCAGGCACTCTGCTAGCAGTACACCCACGTCCGATTATAGCAGGCAAATGTCCCTGCCCCAGCTGCTGGACCGGCGGAAGAAGTTCACTCCCAGCCATCCACATGCCCAGCGGTTGAATGCTAGCTTGGCTAAATTGCTAGCACTTCAACTGCTGCCTTTTCAGTTGGTAGACTCGGCCCCCTTCCGTGAGTTTGTACAATGTGCGGTTCTTCAGTGGCAGGTCCCCAAACGCCACTTTTTCTCACGGAAGGCGATTCCGGCTCTCTACCGGCATGTGGAAGGCAATGTCCTTGCCTCGCTGGACAGGGCGGTCAGCGGTAAGGTGCATATTACCGCTGACTCATGGTCCAGCAGGCATGGACAGGGACGTTAACTGTCTTTCACGGCCCATTGGGTCACTCTTCTGGCAGCTGGGAAGGATGCAGGACAAGGTGCAGTAGTGTTGGAGGTTGTTTCGCCACCACGCCTCCAATATGCTACTATTGGTTGTGACACACCTCTCTCCTCCTCTTCTTCTTCCTCCATGGCCTCTTCCAGTGCTCTGTCCTCAGAACCAGCGGTGCTCCGTAGGCGTTCCAGGGGCTACGCAAGTACGCAGGCAAAACAATGCCATGCCCTGCTTGCGCTGGTTTGTTTGGGGGACAGGAGCCACACTGGGGCGGATGTTTTGTCAGCTCTGCAGGGGCAGGCTGAGAGGTGGTTGACGCCACGCCAGCTTAAGCCAGGAATGGTGGTTTGCGACAATGGCACCAACCTCCTCTCCGCCCTCCGACAGGGACAACTGACACATGTGCCCTGTGTAGCTCACGTCCTTAACCTGGTGGTGCAGCGGTTCTTGGGCAGGTACCCTGGCTTACAGGATGTCCTGAAGCAGGCCAGGAAAGTCTGTGTGCATTTCCGCCGATCATTTAATGCCTGTGCTCGGCTGGCTGAGCTCCAAAAGGAGTTGAACCTGCCCAAGAACCGCCTTATATGTGACATGCCCACCAGATGGAACTCAACGTTGGCCATGCTGCAGCGGCTGCACACGCAGCAGAGGGCCATCAATGAGTACCTGTGCGACTACGGCACCAGGACAGGGTCAGGGGAGCTTGGTTTTTTCTCACCACGCCAGTGGGGCATGATCAGGGATGCATGCACTGTCCTGTCACCGTTTGAGGAGGCCACAAGGATGGTGAGCAGTGACAGTGCATGCATCAGTGACACTGTACCTCTTGTCCACCTCTTGGAGCATACGCTGCATGGAATAATGGACAGGGCACTTGAGGCAGAACAGAGGCAGGAAGAGGAGGACTTCCTTGCCTCTCAAGGCCCCCTTTATCCAGACAGTGTTCCTGCTGTGCCACCCATCACACAGGAAGAGGATGAGGAGGAGGAAGAGGAGGAGGAGGATGATTGTGTCAGCATGGAGGTGGAGGCTGGCACTAAGCATCAGCAGCAGCAGCAGTCTTGTAGGGATGATTTACAGTCCCAAGAAACCTGTGGACTTGTAGGTGGCTGGGAGGAGGTAGCTGCGGATCATGTTGTCCTTAGTGACCCAGAGGACTCCGGACCGAATGCCTCAGCTAACCTACGCTGCATGGCCTCCCTGATCCTGCAAAGCCTGCGGAAGGATCCTCGTATTCTTTGGATCAAGGAGAGGGACCATTACTGGCTGGCCACTGTCCTTGATCCACGGTACAAGGGTAAGGTTGCCGACCTTATCTTGCCATCGCAGAGGGAGCAGAGGATGAGACATCTCCGGGAGGCCTTGCAGAAAGGTCTGTGCAACGCGTTCCCAGATACTGGGAGGTTACAAACTCCTGGTCCTGAACAACGTGTTGCTGAGGCATCGGTCAGAAGAAGCGGTGGAGAAGGTGGCCGTCTGACTGATGCTTTCAGACAATTTTTTAGTCCGCAGCCCCAAGGTATGATCGGTTCCAGCAACCATCGCCAGTGTCTGATTTACATGGTGCAGGAATACCTAGGGGCAAGGTCAGACTTAGACACCTTTCCCACCGAAAATCCTCTGGCTTACTGGGTCTTGAGGATGGATCACTGGCCAGAGCTTGCACAGTATGCAATTGAGCTACTGGCCTGTCCTGCATCCAGCGTTCCTTCGGAACGCACCTTCAGTGCTGCTGGTGGCTTTGTTACCGATCACAGGGGGCGCCTGTCCACCGAATCAGTTGATCGACTGACCTTCATCAAGATTAATCAGTCTTGGATAACCCACAGCTACCAAGCACCTGAAGCTGATGTAACCGAATAATTTTTTTTGAAATATCACATCCCTTCAAGACTGCCTATGCTGATGCTGAGTGACTGTCCTGTTATGTTGATTGTCTATCCTCTTCCTCCTCCGCTGATATGTTGGAAGAACATTTCTGGTTCTGGGTGATGCCATCCGCCCAATTTTTCTGCCCTTGTTTAACAGGGGCGTTTAATTACAATTTTTGATGCAATGCTTTGCAAAAGGGCTAATTCCTGCAATAAAACTAGAGTATATGGGAGAGGTTGCAGTGTCGTGGCACCAGCACCAGTGCCTAAGGCCCAATTTTTCTGCCCCTGTTTAACAGGGGCGTTTAATTACAATTTTTGATGCAATGCTTTGCAGCAGGGCTAATTCCTGCAATAAAACTAGAGTATATGGGAGAGGTTGCAGTGTCGTGGCACCAGCACCAGTGCCTAAGGCCCAATTTTTCTGCCCCTGTTTAACAGGGGCATTTAATTACAATTTTTGATATAATATTTCACAGGAGGGCCTGTTCCTGTGCCCACCCAGAGTAACTGTGAGGACTTATAGTGTTGTGGCACCAACACCACAACCACCAAAGGTCAATTTTTCTACCACTGTTCAACAATGGCATGTAATTACAATTCTTGATATAATTGTTCACAGCAGGGCGCTCCAGCGCCCACCAAGAGTCACTTTGAGGGCTTACAGTGTTGTGGCAACCAACACCTTGTTCCGCCATTTCTGCAGAGCACATAGGGCAGGCCCCTACTTTCAAACATCCAACTTACAAACATCTCCTACTTGCAAACGGAAGGAGACAACAGCAAGTGAGATGAAAAAAGATGTACGACAAAACAAATTATACAGGGGTGATAACCCTTCCCTATGTTTTCCAAAAAGCTTAAAAATAGTTTTTTTGACTGGAGCTACACTTTAAAAATGTACCAGTTGAAAATTACAAACAGATTCAACTTAACACAACAAACCTACACAGTCTCTGTCTTGTTTGCACCGCCTGTATACTGCAGTTCTGAGTATATAGGGCCTGGGGGCCACACGCATTTCCTTTTTTTAATATGGGTACGGGGTTCCCCTTAATATGCGTACAAGACCCAAAGGGGCTGGTAATGGGCAGGGAGGGCTACCCATGCCATTTTTCTCAATGATTTTCTTTTTTAATTACAAACGTTTTTATTGGGGGTAAAAGAAAAATAAGTAGATCCACAGAAACAGGTACATGACTGCATCAAGGGATAGCATAAAAGAAATACACTACATACAAATATAGCTGGAACAGCCGCGCACCAGGCACAAAGGAGAACATACAAAAGTAATTTACGCACATAGCCTAGACCGTGTGCACCAGGTGATGCTTATCAAATTCAAGTATGTTGAAAATAGAAGGCTAGTAAAACAAAAGAAAACAAAACTAAACAGAGAAATGTAACAGTGCAAGAACTATTACCGCTGACTTCACATTCAAACAGCGTATATACCATAGCTCTGACTCCAAGCTGGTGCTAGTCATAGACCTGGGTCAAAGAGGTGGGAGAATACACCATCCATCGCGGTAATACAGGGACTCAGTAGCACCGTCCGGACTCCGCTGCATCCCCTACTGGGGGTGTTGGGGGGAAGGCTCCCCCGTGGGACCGGAACACACCGGCCAATCGGCCCATTTAGCGGTATGAATATGCATGGTGTCCATAATGGTGTGGTGTACACGTTCCATTAGGCGGATAGCATCCATCCTACCAAGAACTTGTGACCAGGAAGTTACCTGCGAGCGCCAATGTAGCACAATCGTCCAGTGGACAGCGCAGAACAGTGTGTTGATCAACCTTTGGGTGGGACGGGGAACCCCCGTTATAGGAGCGAACAATAAACAGTGTTCAGGTGATAAGTGGACCCCGGATCCCACTATAGAGGATACCATGGTGCGAACCTGATCCCACACCCCCTGGAGCCGAGGACAGCTCCAGAAAGTGTGGATTAAAGAGCCCGATTCCGGGCAGCCCCAAAAGCAGAGATCGGGAACTGTGGGGTAAAATCTATGAATCCTATCCGGGGTTAGGTACCAACGAGTGTGAAGCTTCACCACAGTATCCTTCACCGCCATTGATCTAGCGCAACCATGCATATTCAAGAGCATCTTACGCCACTCTTCAGATGAGAACTCTGTGTCTAGGTCAGTTTCCCAGAGACACATCGCCCTGGTCTTCTCTGGCAATTGGGATTCCAAAAGATGCCTGTACACTGTAGAGATAATACCCCTGTCTCTGGAGTGTCTATAGCATAAGGATTCAAATTGAGTATTAGAGGTGGTGTGGGGGGAGCTATAATGTGTTTGAAAAAAGTGGCGAATCTGAAGATATTTGTAAAATTCCACTCTAGGTACCTCATGCTGTGATCGGAGTTGTGAGAAGGAGGTGAAGACACCCCTTCTAACAGATAAGGCCCGCAGAGTGATCAAGGACTTTTGGATCCACCATCTAAAGGCGGCAGGAGACCCAAACGCCAGGGGGAATCTCCTATCGCCCAAAAACGATGCCATAGTGGGTCTATCGGACCGCAACTTAAATTTAGTACTATACAGTGACCAGAGGTAGAGGGAGCTACTCACAATATTATTAAGGGGGGCTAAGTCCCTTGGACGTAAACTCTCCTGCCACAGGACGCCCGGGAGAAAATAAGGGCGCAGTGATTGAGTCTCAAATTGCAACCATGGTATACCAGCCATAGGGGCATGCCACTGAGCCGTCTGGGCCAACCTGGCCGCTAAAAAATAGAGCCACACATCTGGGAGGCCTAAGCCACCCTGTAGAAGTGGTCGGTGTAATAGGGGTCTTCCTAGCCTAGGCCTCTTACCCTGCCAAAGAAAAGTGTTAATGTCTCGTTGTAGAGCGGTGAGGGAATGGCGCGATACATAAATAGGGAGAGCCCTGAAATAATACAATAGTTTCAGCAAAATTGACATTTTAATAGCTACAATCCTCCCTATCAAGAGGATACGATAGGTCAACCACAAACGTAACCACCTCCGAACCATAGTAAAGGCCGGCGGATAATTGGGACTATAGATTTCCGGTAGGGAAGGGGCTAGATGGACCCCCAGGTATAATATGGTGCTTTTAGAAAGGGAGAATCCAAAAAAGGAGCGAATGTTAGATATGTCTGCGGGGGTAAAGTTGATAGGAAGGGCAGTACACTTAGCTAAATTCACCCCCAGGCCCGAAAGCTTGTGGAAGGAGCGCAAAAGCTCGAGAAGATTAGGAAGTGCTATCAAAGGATTGGGTAAAAACAAAAGGACATCGTCCACGTAAAGGCTAATCTTGTACTCCCCTTCTTCTTTCAAGTACCCCCCAATATTTGGGTTAGTAATAATGGCCCTGGCAAGGGGCTCCAGGGCCAAGGCAAATATTAGCGGGGAAAGGGGGCAGCCCTGACGGGTGCCCCTGCCTATAGGGAAAAATTCTGAGGAACTACCAGGGAGTTTGATCCTAGTTTGGGGTCTGTGATACAATGCCTTAAAACCATTTATAAATTCGCCCCAGAACCCGAACCTGGCCAGAACCCGATCCAAATAAGGCCAAAGGACACTGTCGAATGCTTTTTGGATATCCAACCCCAAAATCAGAACTCTACGTGAGAAAAGGTTCGCATCTTGAATGATATTTGTTGCCAAACGGATGTTATCAGTGATCTGCCTATTGGGGATAAAACCAGTCTGCTCCGGGCCCACCAGGGCGCCAACAATAGGGGCCAATCTGTTCGCTGATCTTTCCAAGGATTTTAATATCGTTATTTAACACCGAGATGGGCCTAAAGTTCTGGGGCAGGGAATGGTCCTTATGAGGTTTGGGGATCAGGGTCATATTAGCACGTAACATCTCATCGGGGAGAGTCTGTCCTTGTAGCGTCTGGTTAAGAAGTCTGGACAATTTAGGGGCCAGGATCTGTGAAAATTTCTTGTAATATGAAGAGGTGTAGCCATCTGGGCCGGGGGCTGTAGAAGATTTGAGCGTCTTAATAGTGTCCAACACCTCTTGGTCAGTGCAGGGGGCGTTAAGTGCGGTCCGTTGTGAATCAGAAAGAGATGGAACAGGGATAGAGTCCAACCATTGACCTACTGTGTTTGGCATGGGTTGCGAGGGAGGGGATAATAGGTCTCGGTAGAAGGAGGAGAAAATTTTCAGTACTTCGTTAGGGTGCGAAACCAGATTACCCTTGTCATTTCTTAACTTGTAAACATGAGCAGGTTGTAGGGATTGGTGTAATTTGCGGGAGAACATCCTAGAAGCTGTATTACTGTGTAGCAAAAACCTAGCTTTTGACCACCGAAGCGATTTCTCCGTGCGTTCCGAAAGGATAGTGTCCAATTCGGTCCGTTTTTGGTTAATCAAGAGGAGGACATCCGGGGAATGTGTCTGTGCATGGGACTGGTAAAGGACCCTCAGATCTCGTGTAAGGACCTGGATCCTAGCATTATTTTGTTTCTTCCTAGTGACTGCTATTTCAATTAAGTGGCCACGAAGAACCGCTTTATGGGCAGTCCAAAGAACCTGGGGCGAGATGTCAGGGGTGTCATTGATAGTGAAGTAGTCTGTCAAGTGACCCTCAATCTGAGCATAGGTAGCGGGGTCTGAGAGTAGAGAGTCATTCATTCGCCAGGAGGCAAGAGAGGGGGAAAGGCCTACATGTGAGGTATGGAATGTCACGACCTGATGGTCAGACCATGGGCACGGGTGTATAGTGGTGTGAGTGGAATTGGCCAATAGAACCGGAGAAGCAAAGATATAATCTAATCTAGCGTAACTATCATGAGGATGAGAGTAGTGTGTATATTCCCTAACGCCAATGTTAAGGGCCCTCCAGGTGTCGATGAGTTGTAATCTATCAAATGATTTAGTGAGGAATTTAGGGAATACCTTAGCGCTATGTGAAGTTTTGCTCCTATCCTCCACGGGATTTGCCACTAAATTAAAATCTCCACCTACGATAAGGTGAGGAGAGACATATCTGTCAAGAGTACTCAGGAATAAGTGATAGAAGGCTCCCTGTGCAGTGTTCGGGGCATACAGATTAGCAATCGTAATCTCCTTGCCCTGCAATTTACCCTGAACAATTAGGAATCTGCTATCCGGGTCTTTAAACACATGTGAGGGTTCAAATTGAACAGTATTACGAATAAAGATTGCCACTCCTCTGGTCCTGGACTCAAAAGTAGTAGTGTAGTGTAGTTTATATGACTTATCAAAACATGTAGGGCAGGCCCCCGAGGAGAAGTGCGTCTCCTGTAGCAAAATGATGTCCGCCCCAATCCGCTTATAATATCGGAAGGCCTTCCTCCGTTTGTGGGGGGAATTAAAGCCCCTTACATTATGTGAGATAACATGTAGACCCATATCCTCAAGTATTTAGACGCAAATGTGCGTATGATCCGCAGGATGAACTAAGATCACTATAGTAGAGACCAGAACCAGAGGAGCACCCAGCGGCCAATATCAGGCCCAAACCAGTGCATATAAGGCCGTCAGGAGATCCGATACCAATCGGAGCTCCATCTGCCATAAGGTTACATTCATAGGAAACACAATCAGTCGTGAAGTCAGCAAAACAAATAAACAAAAACATAAAAAGAAAACTTAACACTCTATGGGGTCTGGGTGGAAAATCCAGCCAGATCAAGAAAATCGTGTAAATACCGGGCCTTGCGGCCCAACTGCCACCCGCTCCACACATGTCCCACAATAGGTGAAGGACGTTAACGCTCAGAGAGACTAATCGGTGATGAATGTAGTCCAGCGACGCGGTACCCAGAGCCCTGGGACCGAGTATATGTGGGGAATGGTGTGCAGGTATGGAAGGGGGGGAGGGCTGCTCCGAATGTCAGAGGAGAGGAGACTCAGGAGAGATAACGCAAAAACCAAGTCACTTCCTTCAGCCTCCAGGGACATAGAGAAAACAAAAGATGAATGAGCCGAGTCCAAGTTGGGCATTAGGAAATGGGGACTCCGGAAAGTTCAGAAACAACAGAAAACAGTCAAAGGGGAATCCTCTTAATGACTTACGGTCAGGATAACGAGACGTCAAACGTCCGGTAATGGCTGAAGTCTGCGAGATCTTCTGTCTCTTTGAGGCGATGGCGTAGCCCAGATGGAGGACGGTCGTGGGGTCGGCGGGTGTTGGGGTGAACGTTGTCGTTCCAGGAGACCCAGCTTCACCAAAATGTCCTTGCCCTCGGAGACCGTAGAGGCGATGTAAGTGGAACCGTTGTGAGGCACGATCAGTTTAAATGGGAAACCCCAACGGTACCGTATGTGGGCTGTCTGCAAGGCAGAGGTAACTTCCTTCATTTTCCTTCGCTTCTCCAGCGTTGCCGGAGAAATATCCGGGTAGATCTGGACGGCAGCCCCATCCAGTTGGATGCGTGGCGTGTTTCGTGAGGCACGAAGGATTTCCTCCTTTGTAAGCTAGTCCTTGAGACACAATACGATATCCCTGGTCGGTTTCTCGGGGGGAGGTTTAGGTCTCAGAGCGCGATGCAAACGATCGCATGTAAAGGCTTTGTTAGGTTGGTTCGGAAGCAGTAGTTGAAACAGGCGGACGATCGTAACTGGGAGGTCCGTCACCGACTCAGGGATCCCACGCACACGAACGTTATTCCTCCTGTTGCGGTTGTCGAGGTCCTCCAGGTGGTTTTGAAGTTGAACGACCGTGTCCCCGAGCAGCTCATGATCCCTTCGTAAGTCCGAATAGGCAAGGTGTAGTTCGTCGTGTTTAACTTCCAGGAGGTCTGTCCTATTACCAAGGGCCGCCATTTCCTGCGATAACATGCTCGTGGATTTGTGCAGCTCCGCTTGGAACTTCTTCGCTAGCTTGTCATACATGGAAGACAGGCTGTCCTCCAGGTCTGCTTTAGTTAGGTGAGTGTCCCCCATACCTTTGAGCGAGCCCGCCGGCCGCGAGGCTTCCTCGGCCATGGGGGTCTGGGCGCCATCTTGGGACATGTCGTGTCTGTCCGTGGTCCGTAGAAGGTAGGCTGTAAGAGAGCGTTGAGCGGTTTTCCGCTTGCCTTTCTTGGATGTCGGCATGCACAAGTGGTCCCGCAGGAGAGTGCTGTTATTTATGGGCCGGTAGGCGGTCCGAATTGTCCTGGGGAGTGTTGATTATTCTCCTCTGTCCCGGGAGCTCCGAGTCCTAGCTGCTGCCTCGTTCCGCGCCGCGCATGCGCCCCCTTTCTCAATGATTTTCAACCATATTGCAGGAACCAGATATAACATTAAAACCGCAAGCAGTTTTAAATGATGTTATTTCCGTTGAATGTCATTTTGTGCAGGGACTGTTCTAAACACGGGAAACACGTGGCACTTCACAGGCATACTACAGACACCCCCCAGGCACCATATTTAAAGGAATATTTCACTTTTTTTTTTTCACTTTAATCGTCATTAAAATCAGTGCTCCCGCCAAAACGGCCATTTTTAAAAACATTTTAGGCATTTACCCATGTCCCCTGGGGCAGGAGCCAGGTCCCCAAACCCTTTTTAGGACAGTATCTTGCATATTAGCCGTTAAAATTAGCACTTTTAATTTCGAACGTTCGAGTCCCATAGACTTCAATGGGGTTCTAAAGTTCGTACGAATTTGGGGTCCGTTCGAAAGTTCTGGTGCGAACCGAACCGGGGGGTGTTCGGCTCATCTCTACTCTGCACTTTACTTTCACTTTTGGGGCTGAGGAGCATCTCACAGTGCCGATGTACAGCTTGGCAGGGGATCGCTCATCTGACAGCCCTGATAGCCAGGCGGGCCGTTCAAAACCGCGGGCCGGACTTTGGACATGCCTGTCCTATATGATGTATGTTGTTGTAGCCTTTATATCAAAGAACCCAAATCAATCAATATCAGAGACAATGGTCATTTTTGGCTTGTATTTACTGTAGGTAGTGTAGCACCCTGGTGTTTAGGCAGGATTGCTCCTAAATTCACCTGCGAGGTATAGCTGCCTTGGCTAATTGTTGAGGATCAATTGATTTCACTCTAAGTCTGTAATTGCTGCACTTTTCTCTTATGCCACTAGGTGTCCGGGTACTTGGTTGCATTAGATACAAGAAAGGCAATACAAGTTCAGATTATGGGGCATCTCAGCCAATGGGAAGGGTGTTGCTTGAATCCCTTGGCCTGCTGGGAGAACCTTTATATTTGGGTGGAGTCAGGTGATCGGGGTTCTGTGCCACCTGGACGGCTGTCTGGGTGGACGTGTGTTGTATTGCCCGGGCTGCAGTCCAACCAGAAGTGACGGATCTGCCGGCCAGAGAACCTGTCATGGCCTGATTTAGAGGGGAAGTTTTTGCCACCAAGTGACAATCCACCTTATTACCAGGTACCACAATGAGTAGCTGAAGCAAGTACCAGAGCAGTGTTCTCACCAACCGGGGACGGTGAAGAATCAGGAAACTTTAGTGGGTATCGTGCCAGGGACCCAGCCAGTGGAGCAGATGTTTGCAGAGCATTTGTTGCAGTAAGTGGGCTTAAGCACCGTATAGCAATATGGTGTGACCAAATCCCCATATTTTTTGATAATGTTTTTTTGAAAATGTCTATGTGTTTTTAAAAAGCCTTGCTGGAGGTAAATGTTAGTTTTGCATGTGTGCGCTGTAATATTTTTGTTCAGCAATGAGGCAGGGCTGACGCTTGAGGAAGATACTACCGTGAACATTGGAGGAGCAAGGGATTCAGTGGCAGTGAATCAAATAGTCTAGTGAGAGAGACTGGGAGCCCAGTGGGCTGAAGAACTATAAGAAGTGATTGTAGTGGAAGTGAAGGAACTGTTACACTTTGTGTTAGGAACTGTTAAAGACTGTTGCCATAGGAGACAGCATTCCTACACATACAGATGTGGCGTCTTGCTGCATGCCTTTGCCTGCATGGCTGTCCTCTTGTTGAAGTTTCGGAGTCTGCCAATTAATTTAGCAACTACCTAAGGGTGTCCTGGCCCTAACCCTCTCTCCCAAAGTTCTGTTAAGAGAAATAAAATCTCTTTTGCATTCAAGAAGTGTCTGGCGCCCAATCAATCTACCTTGCATTACACCCGCTATGCCATGCAACCCACCATATACAGAAGGATGTTGGCTATCTCTGGCCCTGGAGGTTCTCATTAGATGGTAGGAGGCCTGGGACCTTGCTACAGTAGATATTCTTGATTGTGAATACGTAAAATAAACTAAAACTGTGCAGTGACTTGTTTACACCTTGTGTCACCCAGTTTTTAGATACCTGTAAATGCTTGCATCAGTGTTTCTCAACCAGGATACCTTTTAAGTTCCCCTGAGGTGCCTCGAGCATGAGACCCAGGTTGCCCTGGATCAGAGATGGATTAGAGAAAACTGTGAGGTCATAGGGATTATGGATGTGATGGGGAGACTCTGAGATGATGGGGGGGGATCTCCTGGATAGGGGGGCTCTGATGTGATGGGGGTGCCTATGACTTTGTGATGACGGAGACGCTGTGGTGATGGAGGGACCTCTGATGTATACAGTGCCTTGAAAAAATATTCATACCTCTTGAAATTTTCCATAATATGTCATGTTATTATTATTATTATTATACGTGATTTATATAGCGCCAACAGTTTACGCAGCACTTTACACTGTAAAGGGGGGACAACACAATTACAGTACAGTTCAATACAAAGGCCCTGCTCATAGAGCTTACATTCTAAAGGGAGGGGGTGGTACAAAAGGTAATAGCTGCAGAGAATGATTTGATGAGGATGGCTCGGGGACAGTTAGGAGGGAGCGTGATAGGCTTCCCCGAATAAATGAATTTTCAGGGATCTCCTAAAGGTGGACAGGGTAGTGGCTGATCAGATAGACTGGGGCAGGGAGTTCCAGAGGATGGGAGAGGCTCTGGAGAAGTCTTGAAGGAGAGAATGGGAGGAGGTAATAAGGGAGCTAGAGAGCAGGAGGTCCTGATGTTATAACTAAAAACGTAAATGTATTTTATTGGGATTTTATGTGATAGACCAACACAAAGTGGCACATAATTGTGAAGTGGAAGAAAAATGCTAAATGGTTTTCAATTTTTTCCCCACAAATAAATACCTGAAAAATGTGGCGTGCATTTGTATTAAACCCCCTTTACTCTGATACCCCCAACTAATATCTAGAGGAACCAATTGCCTTCAAAAGTCACCTAATTACTAAACAGAGTCTACCTGTGTGTAATTTAATCTTAGTATAAATACAGCAGCTCAGAGGTTTATTAGAGAACCATAGTAAACAAACAGCATCATGAAGTCCAAGGAACACATGAGACAGGTCAGGGATAAAGTTGTGGAGAAGTTTAAAGCAGGGCTTGTTATAAAACAAAAAATCCCAAGCTTTGAGCATCTCACCGAGCACTGTTTAATCCATCATCAGAAAATAGAAAGAATATGACACAACTTCAAACATACCAAGACATGGCTGTGCACCTAAACTGACAGACAGGGCAAGGAGAGCATTAATCAGAGAGAAGCAGCCAAGAAGCCCATGGTAACTCTGGAGGAGCTGCAGAGATCCTCAGTTCAGGTGGGAGAATCTGTCCATAGGACAGCTATTAGTTGTGAACTCCACAAATCTGGTCTTTATGGAAGAGTGACAAGAAAAAAGCCATTGTTGAAAGAAAGCCATAAGAAGTCCCGTTTGCAGTTTGCGAGAAGCCTTGTGGGGGAAGGTGTTCTGGTTAGATGAGACCAAAATGAAACTTTTTGGCCTAAAAGCAAAATGATGTGTGTGGCAGAAAACTAACATTGCACATCACCCTGAATGCACCATCCCCACCGTGAAACATGGTGGTGACAGCATCATATTGTGGGGATGCTTTTCTTCAGCAGGGAAGGGGAAGCTTGTCAGAGTTGATGGAAAGATGGATGGAGCCAAATACAGGGCAATCTTATGCCGCGTACACACGTAGCCGTCTATCCGACGGACTTAGACTGGCGGACTTCCCACCAGACTGTCCGTCGAACTTTCCAAACGGGCTACTTGCCCACACACGGCACTTTTTCAGCGGACTAATACGGCGACTAAGTCCGCCGTACTATCCGCCATACTTTTGAAATGAACGGACTCGCCCACACACGCAGAGGAAAGTCCGCTCATTTTGAGCGCGTCTCCAGGTAGGCGGGGCCCGCGAAGGAGACGCCGCTGGCCCTGCCACCTGGTATGGACTTAAAGGGGAACCCTAACGCCGAAAAAATCAACGTGGGGGTCCCCCCCAAAGTCCACAACAGACCCTTGTCCGAGCACGCTACCCGGCCGCCCAGGAAAGGAGGGGCGAGCGAGCGCCCCCCCCCTCCAGCCATACCAGGCCGCGTGCCCTCATCTCCAGGAGAAGAAGGAGAAGAAGAAGAAGAAAAAGAACGGAAGGCGGCGGCGGTGACCGAAGAGGGGGACAAGACCCCCGAAGTCGGAAGAAGAGGCCGCGGTGACGAAGAAGAATGCCGGGCTCCTCCGCTAGCAGAAGAGCTATAAGAAGATAGCAGAGGAGTCTGGCGAGAAGACCCCCGAAGACGGAAGACCCCCGGAGCTGTGCAATAAATTATTTTATCTTGTGTGTTGTGTTTTTTTTGTACTTTATTTTACATGTGAATGGGGCTCCCGGATTCCGATAAGCCCCTCGCCCACAGACCCCGACAACCAACGGCCAGGGTTGTCGGGAAGAGGCCCTTGTCCTCATCAACATGGGGACAAGGTGCTTTGGGGTGGGGGGGCCGTGCGGCTCCCCCTTCCCCAAGGCACCCCCCCATGTTGAGGGCACACGGCCTGGTACGGCTGGGGGGGGGGGGGGGCGCTCGCTCGCCCCTCCTTTCCTGGCCGGCCAGGTAGCGTGCTCGGATAAGGGTCTGTTGTGGACTTGGGGGGGACCCCCACGCTGATTTTTTTCGGCGTTGGGGTTCCCCTTTAAGCCCATTCCAGGTGGCGGGGCCAGCGGCGTCTCCCTCGCGGGCCCCGCCTACCTGGAGACCCGCTCGAAATGAGCGGACTTTTCTCCGGGCGGCAAAAGTCTGTTCATTTCAAAAGTACGGCAGACTGGCACGCACACGGCCGGATTGTCCGCCAAAATGCGAGTCCGGCGGGAAGATTGGAGTGCAAAACTACTTTCTAAGTCCGCCGTACTTTCGGGTCAAAAACGTATGCCGGAGGCTACACACGGGGGGATTGTCCAGCGGACTTCAGTTTGCCGGACTTTTCCACCCGCTTGTTTGATCGTGTGTACGCGGCATTAGAAGAAAATCTGTTAATCCCCATACACGCTATCAGATTCTCTGCTGATTTTTTTCTTCAGATTTACCAAAACCATGTAGTGCAAGGGCCTGCCTAATTGCATACACATTGAAACTCCTAAGGTTTGACCTCTGAAGGAAAGATCTGGTAAATCTGAAGGATACAATCTGCAGAAAATCGGATAGTGTGTATGGGGCTTTAGAGTCTGCAAAATACTTGAGACTGGGGCGGAGGTTCACCTTCCAGCAGGACAACGACCCTAAACACACAGCCAGAGTTACAATGGAATGGTTTAGATCAAAGCATATTCATGTGTTAGAATGGCCCAGTCAAAACCCAGAACTAAATCCAATTGATAATCTGTGGCAAGACTTGAAAATTGCTGTTCACAGGCACTCTCCATTAGGGATGAGCTTGGTGTTCGATTCGAACGTATGTTCGTCTCGAACATCGGCTGTTCGCACGTTCGACGAATACCATCACAGTGCATTGCTGGCTCATGATTGGTCAAGCATGCACTGTGACCCCGCATGCTTGGCCAATCACAGCACCGGCAGCGAAGAGAGTCATAATTGGCCACAGGCATCCTTAGCTCAGGGGGGTTTAGTACACGCCCCACACTATATAAGGCCGCCAGCACGGCAGCCTTGTATAGTGTGTTGTGGCATGCAGGGAAAGAGCTAGATAGGCAGGGACAGTGTGTTCTTTTCTCAGGCATCTGCAGGAGTTAAAGTGGGTGTTGTGTACCTCCAGCACAGTATACACCTGTATCTACCCTTTATTGCTGGTGTTCTCTAATACAGGCATCTGCAAGAGTTAGTGGGTGTTGTGTGCCTCCAGCACAGTATACACCTGTATCTACCCTTTATTGCTGGTGTTCTCTAATACAGGCATCTGCAAGAGTTAGTGGGTGTTGTGTGCCTCCAGCACAGTATACACCTGTACCTACCCTTTATTGCTGGTGTTCTCTAATACAGGCATTTGCAAGAGTTAGTGGGTGTTGTGTGCCTACAGCACAGCACAGTATACACCTGTATCTACCCTTTATTGCTGGTTTTCTATAATAAAGGCATCTGCAGGAGTTAGTGGGTGTTGTGTGCCTCCAGCACAATATACACTACCCAATTGCTGGTTTTCCCATCTCCCTGCAGGCCATTACTATGTCTGGAAGGCCAACAAGGAGAGGCAGACAGTCACGAGCCAATAAAAGAGGGCAAGCAGGCCCTGTGTCTAGAGACAACAGTGCTGGTCGTGGATGCGGTGCATCACCATCAGCATGTGGCCATGGGACACGCTTGTCGTTATTTTCAGCAGCTGGACGTGTTGAGCCGAATCATGCTGAAGACTTGGTAGAGTGGATGACCAAGCCTTCTTCATCCTCCTCATCCTCTCTCACCCAGGCTCAGGGTACTAGCAAAGCAGCTGCCAACGCGTCCTCTTCCCTCGTCTCAATGTCATCAGTAACTCCTTCCCTAGACCCACCATGTCCTCCTGAGGAGTCCCCGAACTGTTTGAGCACAATGTTTGGTACATGCTCCAGGAGGATGCCCAGGGTTTTGAAGGCTCTGATGATGATACCCAGCTAGAGGAAGGCAGTAGCGTGAGTGCAGACAGAAGGGATGCTCAAGAAGGACAGCAATCTGGCAGTCATGTTCCACCAGCTGCAGCATACTGCCAGGTTTGCTACAGTGATGAAGAGGGAGGGGATAATGAGGTCACTGACTCTACATGGGTGCCTGATAGGTGAGAGGAAGAGGAGGAGGAAGAGGCACATCTCCGAGGCAGGATGCCCTCTGGGGGCCAGCTTAGGGGCAGCACACCGACTGAATCACACCGCAGAGCTCCGCCTGTGCAGGGTGCTGCCTCTGCGCGTTATTCCAAAAGTTCTTTGGTGTTGTCCTTTTTTGAGACCAGTGCATCAGATCGCACTGCTGCTATTTGCAACATATGTCTCAAGCGTATGTTGCGTGGCCAAAACATCAGCCGTCTGGGCACCACATGCTTGACCAGACATATGTTTACCTGCCATGCAGCTCGTTGGCAAGCGTACCTTAAAGACCCACACCAAAGAACAAAACGGACCTCTCCTTGCTCCTCATCAGCTGGGATCTCCAATCCCACTAGACCTTCAGCCCTCTCTGAAACCTGCACTGAGAGGAATGAAGGTGTAGAATTAGGTGTGTCACAGCCAAGTACTTGCGGGCACTCTGCTAGCAGTACACCCACGTCCAATTGTAGCAGGCAAATTTCCCTGCCCCAGCTGCTGGACCGTTGAAAGAAGTTCACTCCCAGCCATCCACATGCCCAGCGGTTGAATGCTAGCTTGGCTAAATTGCTAGCACTTCAACTGCTGCCTTTCAGTTGGTAGACTCGGCCCCCTTCCATGAGTTTGTGCATGTGGCAGGTCCCCATGGGCAGGTCCCCAAACGCCACTTTTTCTCACGGAAGGCGATTCCGTCTCTCTACCAGCATGTGGATGGCAACGTCCTTGCCTCCCTGGACAGGGCGGTCAGCGGTAAGGTGCATATTACCGCTGACTCATGGTCCAGCAGGCATGGACAAGGACGTTACCTATCTTTACCTGACCCCATTGGGTCACTCTTCTGGCAGCTGGGAAGGATGCAGGACAAGGTGCAGTAGTGTTGGAGATTGTTCCGCCACCACGCCTCCAAAATGCAACTACTGGTTGTGACACACCACTCTCCTCCACCCCCTCCTCTTCTTCTTCCTCCATGGCCTCTTCCAGTGCTCTGTCCTCTGAACCAGCGGTGCTCCGTAGGCGTTCAAGGGACTATGCAAGTGCTCAGGCAAAAAGATGCCATGCCATGTTTGCGCTAGTTTGTTTGGGGGACAGGAGCCACAATGGGGCAGATCTTTTGTCAGCTCTGCAGGGGCAGGCCGATAGCTGGTTGGCGCCACGTCAGCTTAATCCAGGAATGGTGGTTTGCAACAATGGAACCAACCTCCTCTCTGCCCTCCGACAGAGACAACTGACCCATGTGCCCTGTGTGGCTCACGTCCTTAACCTGGTGGTGCAGCAGTTCTTGGGCAGGTACCCGGACTTACAGGATGTCCTGAGGCAGGCCAGAAAAGTCTGTGTGCATTTCCGCCGATCATTTAATGGCAGTGCTCGGCTGGCTGAGCTCCAAAAGGAGTTGAACCTGCCCAAGAACCACCTTATATGTGATATGCCAACCAGGTGGAACTCAACGTTAGCCATGCTCCAGCGGCTGCACACGCAGCAGAGGGCCAATGAGTACCTGTGCGACTACGGCACCAGGACAGGGTCAGAGGAGCTCCGTTTTTTTCCCCACGCCAGTGGGGCATGATCATGGATGCATGCACTGTCCTGTCACCATTTAAGGAGGCCACGAAGATGGTGAGCAGTGACAGTGCATGCATCAGTAACACTGTACCTCTTGTCCACCTGTTGGAGCATGCGCTGCTTGGAATAATGGACAGGGCACTTGAGGCAGAACAGAGGCAGGAAGAGGAGGACTTCCTTGCCTCTCAAGGCTCCCTTTATCCAGACAGTGTTCCTGCTGTCCTACCCATCACACAGGAAGAGGAGGAGGAGGAGTCAGTATGTCAGCATGGAGCTGGAGCCTGGCACTCATCATCAGCAGCAGCAGTCTTTTAGGGATGATTTACAGTCCCAAGAAACACATGAGGACTTCGGACCGAATGCCTCAGCTAACCTACGCTGCATGGCCTCCCTGATCCTGCAAAGCCTGCGGAAGGATCCTCATATTCTTCAGATCAAGGAGAGGGACCATTACTGGCTGGCCACTCTCCTTGATCCACGGTACAAGGGTAAGGTTGCGGACCTTATCTTGCCATTGCAGAGGGAGCAGAGGATGAGACATCCTCTGGCTTACTGGGTCTTGAGGATGGATCACTGGCCAGGGCTTGCACAGTATGCAATTGAGCTACTGGCCTGTCCTGCATCCAGCGTTCTTTCGGAACGCACCTTCAGTGCTGCTGGTGGCTTTGTAACCAATCACAGGGTGCGCCTGTCCACCGACTCAGTTGATCGACTGACCTTCATAAAGATGAATCAGTCTTGGATCACCACCAGCTACCAAGCACCTGATTTTTTTTTTAAATGTCTCATCCCTTCAAGACTGCACTATGCTGATGCTGAGTGACTGTCCTGTTATGTTGACTGACTATGTTCTTCCTCCTCAATGATCCTTCTGATATCTTGGAAGAACATTTTTGGTTCTGGGTGATGCCACCAGCCCAATTTTTCAGCCCGTTTAACAGGGCCGTGTAATTACAATTTTTGATGCAATGCTTTGCAGCAGGGCTAATTCCTGCACTCCAACTAGAGTATATGGGAGAGGTTGCAGTGTCGTGGCACCAGCAAGCAGTGCCTAAGGCCCAATTTTTCAGCCCCTGTTTAACAGGGGCATGTAATTACAGTTCTTGATATAATATTTCACAGCAGGGCCGTTCCTGCGCCCAACGAGAGTAACTGTGAGGACTTATAGTGTTGTGGCACCAGCATCACCACCACAACCACCAAAGGCCCAATTTTTATACCACTGTTCAACAATAGCATGTAATTACAATTCTTGATATAATCGTTCACAGCAGGGTGCTCCAGCGCCCACCAAGAGTCACTTTGAGGGCTTACAGTGTTGTGGCAACCAACACCTTGTTCCGCCATTTCTGCAGAGCATATAGGGCAGGCCCCTACTTTCAAACATCCAACTTACAAACGTCTCCTACTTGCAAATGGAAGGAGACAACAGGAAGTGAGATGAAAAAAGACAGACCGCCAAAAAAATTATACAGGGGTGATAATCATTCCCTATGTTTTCCAAAAAGCTTAAAAATAGATTTTTTGACTGGAGCTACACTTTAAAAATATACCAGTTTAAAATTACAAACAGATTCTACTTAACAACAAACCTACACAGTCCCTGCCTTGTTTGCACCGCCTGTATACTGCTGTTCTGAGTATATAGGGCCTGGGGGCCCCACGCCTTTCCTTTTTTTTTATTTGGGTACGGGGTTCCCCTTAATATCCGTACAAGACCCAAAGGGGCTGGTAATGGGCAGGGGGGGCTACCCATGCCATTTTTCTCAATGATTTTCATCCATATTGCCAGAACCAGATCTTACATTAAAACCGCAAGCAGTTTTAAATTACTTTTTTTCCGTTAAATGTAATTTTGTGCAGGGACTGTTCTAAACATGAAAAACAAGTGCCACTTCACAGGCATACTATAGACACCCCCCAGGCACGATTTTTAAAGAAATTTTTCACTTTTTTTTCACTTTAATCGTCATTAAAGTCAGTGCTCCCGAAAAAACTTTGTTTTTAAAATATATTTAGGCATTGACCCATGTCCCCTGGGGCAGGAGTCGGTGTCCTATCATATAGAGTCCCCCATTGGATAATGTCCGCTGTGTACTGTAAATAGCCAAAGATGAACGGCGCCTGCGCCGTGAGTCCAGGTTCTAGCCCCACCATCCAAGTGGACATAGAGCTGGAATATAAAAGAGCCGAGCGCAGTGAGGCCGACCCCGAACTTGGCGAACGAAGCAAGCCCGCGAGGGGCCCTCTAATTTTCCCAGCCTTATGTCCGCTTGGATGGTGGGGCTACCACCTCGACTCACGGTGCAGTACTGCGCAAGCGCTGTGCATGCGCAGTACGGGGCGGAAACTATATGATGGCCGGACTGAATATGCCAGAACACCGGGTCCCCAACGCTTTTTAGGACAATATCTTGCATATTAGCCATTAAAATTAGCACTTTTTATTTCAAACGTTCGAGTCCCATAGACTTCAATGGGTTTCTAAAGTTCACACGAATTTTCGGTCCGTTCGAAAGCTCTGGTGCAAACCAAACCGGGGGGTGTTCGGCTCATCCCTACTCTCCATCCAATTTGATAGAGCTTGAGCTATTTTGCAAAGAAGGCTGGGCAAAAAGTCACTCTCTAGATGTGCAAAGCTGGTAGAGACATACTCAAAAAGATTTGCAGCTGTAATTGCAATGGAAGGTGGTTCTTCAAAGTGTTGACTCGGGGGGCTGAATATAAATACACACCACACTTTTGAGATATTTATTTGCAAAAAAAATTGAAAACCATTTATCATTTTAACTCCACTTCACAATTATGTGCCACTTTGTGTTGGTCTATCACAAAAAAAATAAACAATAAAATAAATTTACATTTTTGGTTATAACATGACAGAATGCAGAAAATATCCAGGGGTATGAATACTTTTTCAAAGCACTGTATGGGCACTTTTATATGTAGAGTGACATCTGACGTGATGGGGCTTTTGATGTGAAGGGGGGACTCTGATGTGATGGAGGGACCTCTGATATGAATGAGGGCTTCTGATGTGAAATATATTTCATCAAGGCGTTTGTATGTCTTATCCCAAGCTCAGGTTTCCCATCGATAAGTAATATTTCTGTTTATTACATTTTAGACTGGATTTTGCATACGTTTTCATACTTTTAAAGGGTACAGCAAATAGAAAAAGGTTGAGAAATACTGATTTGCATAATAAGTCACATGCGCCTCTGATGGGGATCACAGATAGAAAGGTTTACTTCAAAACATCTCTGCTTGCCCAAGATGGTTGCCTCACCATATGCCCTAACAGAAGGTAAAGCACTTTAAATCCCCTGTAAAAAGAAAAAAGCACTTTAGAAATATAAATTATGAATGTAAAAAAATTGTCAAGAAGAGTCTGTTCAGACTCCTTTTCCTCATGGAACTACAAGTGACATTGCCTTTTCAGCCAACCAATCAATTGGTAACTTTTACAAAGACCATCAATCTTGGCATAAAATTGGCTGTGCCATTTATTGTTGGTAAGACCCCTTTCACACCAGGGCGTTTTGCAGGCGCTATAGCGTTAGAAATAGCGCCTGCAAAACGCCCTAAAGAAGCTGCACCATTGTTTGTAGTGTGAAAGCCCCGAGGGCTTTCACACTACAGCGGTGCGCTGGCAGGACGTCAGAAAAAAGTCCTGCCAGCAGCTTCTTTGGAGCGGTGAAGGAGCGGTGAAGGAGCGGTGTGTTTACCGCTCCTCCACCGCTGCTGCCCATTGAAATCAATGGGGCAGCGCTGTAATGCTGCCGGCAAAACGCCGCTATTGTGGTGTATTGCCGGCGGTTTTAACCCTTTCGCGGCCGCTAGCGGGGGGTAAAAGCGCCCCGCTAGTGGCCGAAATGCGCCGCAAATCCGCCGCAAATCCGGCGGTAAAACGCCGCTAAAAATAGCGGCGTTTTACCGCCGAGGCAAGGTGCGGTATGGTGTGAAAGGGGTCTTAATGTGAAATACATACAGTAAACTTCTTATATATATGGCTTGAACATTAAACCACCTTTAAGACTCCAAACAGTCCACCAATAAATTCTACAGTACAGAAACATTATCATCAGATGTTTAGAAACAGTTCCTCACAAGCCAGGCTTGTCTGAACAACCCTGGTAACCACCAAAACCACAGCCTTCTATATGCATTTTTGTTAACCAATTTCCAAAAATAGAGGCCAATGTCCAAAAGATGATTGGCATCAATTTCATAGAGGCCTTGAAATCTGCTCTCTAAGTGTAGAATAAGATATGAGAAACTGCCAGTGGAAGGCAAATTTGATAGGTCTTCTTATTTTTTCTAGAGGTCACAATGAGGGGGACATACAGTATACCACAATGTATCAGTATGACCTTTAGAAAAAACAAAAATCGTTTTTGGATTATACGTTTTAAAAGAGAATAAATCTGTCTTCATTCTTATTCTGCTTATGCTGTTCCCGATTGAATGATGAGAATGTCAGAATCTTCCACTTTTTATACATTCTAATTAAACTATTAGATACATTACCTCACCTCATACCACTTTGACCTCCCAAAATACATGATAACTTCCTGGGTGCATAGACAAATTCTCTGTATATATTCTTATTGCAGATATTCCTGCCCCCGGAAGAAGAAGTTGTGGCCAATTATCTAAACAAAAGCCTTTCCGGTGGCGTTGCATCCAATTATGGGCACACGGCGCCGCCCCCTCTATCCAGCCACCCCTCTCTGTGTATAATGGATAGATTCATGCATGAATCTATCCATGGCCCGGCTGCCACCCCCTATTCAGGCACCCAGCCCCTTTTCGAATGCCGGGTGCCTGAATTGTAGAGGCAGAGGGGGGGGGGGCGTTTTTGAAGCACCTGATTAGAGCCACAGGCTCTAATAGGCTTCAAAAAGGTGGACTCGTGGAGTAAATTATTGCGCTACGAGCCCACCCAGGTGTGTTAGAAAAGCGAATGAATATTTGCTTTCCTAACACTGAACAGCCTCTCTGCCAATCAGGTGCGCAGGTCTGCTACCCGTCACCTGATTGCCTGAAAGGACAGGCGCTATGATTGGGTGCCTATTGGGAGGAGGGGAGGAGACACGCGGAGGACACAGGAGCCACCACACAGGAGCTGTCTGACCCACTGCAATGTCGCACTGCTCACCGGCATCACCCACATGCCCGCCTGACCCACCACCAAGAAAGGGTAAGTGCCGGGTAGCATCGGGTGTGGGGGGGTCACAGTGGCACTATTTGATGGAGCACAGTGGCAGTGGGGATGAACGAGCGCCCCCCCCCCCCCCGCCTGAATTGTACCAGGCCGTGTGCCCTCAACATGGGGGGGTGGGTACTTTGGGGAAGGGAGACCCCTGAAGTCGTAAAAAGACCCCCGGAACTGTCTAATAAACTACTTTAAAAACCTGTGTTTTTTATTAACACTTTTTCCCTCAGGTGAATGGGTAGATGGAGGCGGCAACATTGACTTCCTTTGCTAGTCCCGTCTATCTGGAGTCACGTTCAAAATTAACGGACTTTACTCTGTGTGTGGGCAAGTCCGTTCATTTGAAAAGTCCGGCGGACTAGCACACAGACGGCCGACTCCGGCGGACAATTTTGAGTCAAGACTTATTTCTAAGTCCGCCGGACTTTTGGGAAGAAAAAGTCCACTGGAGCCCACACACGGGCGAATTGTCTGGCGCACTCTGGTCTGCCGGACTAAGTCCACCGGATAGTCCGATCGTGTGTACGCGGCACTAGTAGGATCTCATCTAGAATATTCAGTTCTGTTATAAGCATCAGTTAAAAAAAAGGCTCATGCCCATGGGTGGATTCATCTGTACAGTGTAAACAAATGGACATATTTTAGTCCCCCAGAGCCCCTAGTGCTATGTAGAGCAACACATAGACATGAGTGGGTGAAAGTGGCTGCACACAGCAATGCCGCATGTCCCACGTGCACACTACTTCTATTTGGGACATGTTGTTTGTACGCATACGCCACTTTATACATTTATGTGTGGCTGTATGCAGGATCATGGATATGATGCAAATCAAGCTTGGCAGAATTGAGTTTACTTTTGAGTTAACCAAAATGTTTTTGGAAATGCATTTGTTTTCCTACCACTTCTCTCCAATGAACTAAAAAAAACGTATGCAGATCACAGGTAGGTATTTCAAATAATTAATGTGGGACAGTGCAAATTCAGATTTATAATTGACTATAAAGACTTGCTTATCTGCTCAAATTAGGTCAGGCATGTCCAAAGTCCGGCCCACGGGCCAATTGCGGCCCACGTTATGGGTTAATGTGGTCTCAATGGTAATTTGGATAAATATCTTTTAACCACTACAATACAGGGCACTTTCGCCCCCTTCCTCCCCAGACCATTTTTTAGCTTTCAGCGCTCTCTCACTTTCAATGAGAATTGCGCGGTCATGCTACGCTGTACTCAAATTAGACTTTTATCATTTTGTTTGCACAAATAGAGCTTTATTTTGGTGGTATTTTTTCATGACTCCGTTTTTCATTTTTTGCAATATAAGCGAAAAGAGAGCGGAAATTTGGAAAAAAACAATATTTTCTTATTTCTATTTTAAAAGAAATCAAATAAAAAAAATGTTGTCATAAATTTAAGCTAAAATGTATTCTGCTACATGTGTTTGGTAAAAAAAAATCCGTTAATTGTATAATAATTGGTTTGTGTGATCACGGACATATGTACGCAAATGATCATGTACAGATGTGTGCAGGTGATCACGGACATATGTGTGCAGATAATCATTGGGACATGTGATTTTAGTGGGACATATGTGGGGGACAGGTGTTTTTATTATTTGGGGACATGTGTGTTTTGGGGACATGTGTGTTGGGACATGTGTGTTTACACTAGACTGGTAATCAGTGAATAAAAAGCTGTAAAAAACAGCTCATATTCACTGATCACCAGCCGGCTGCAGCAATCCGCTCTCCTCTCCTCAGCTACAACTTCC
Source organism: Lithobates pipiens (assembly GCF_037356315.1). NCBI lineage: Eukaryota > Metazoa > Chordata > Amphibia > Anura > Ranidae > Lithobates > Lithobates pipiens. The sequence goes on along the minus strand of NW_027507748.1, from coordinate 220,599,378 downwards.
GTGTGAGGAGAGGAGAGCGGATTGCCTAGCAACTGGCTGTTTGTTTACATCACATGACGGCTGGGATTGGACAAGGGCGTCATGTGATCAGGAGGGTCAATCACAGAGCCCATGTCCAGGTGACACAAGCACATCGGGCACGCGTGCGCGATCCCCCTCCTTCTGAAGGACGTTCCTGAACATCCACTCAGAAGGAGAGGGCACCCACCTGGGCCGTATATGTACATTGGCTGGGTAGGAAGTAGTTAAGGCCTCCAATGGATCGTTGAGGGGCCACAAAAGATATATACTGTTTTTATCGTTCTGGCAGCCGGGAGGGGACGGGACGAATGCCGTCAGATTACATACAGGAGAATCTCCTGTTTACTTGGCGGCCTCTGTAACAGGAAGTCCCGTCTCCTGGCCTGGCATTGGACGACTGTACTGTCTATCATAGGAGGTGGGACTTTGTATTAAAGAGGCTGCCGAGTAAACAGGAGAATCTTCTGTATGTAATCTGTTGGTGCTCGTCCCGCCCCCCTCCCCTCCGAGGCTGCAGATGGGCATTGATCAGGCTGCACTGATGGCAATGGTGAGACTGCATTCACATCAATGGTGAGGCTGCATTCTTGGTAATTATGAGGCTACATTCATGGCAATGGTGAGGCTGCATTCATGGCAATGGTGAGGATGCATTCATGGCAATGGTGAAGCTGCATTCATTGCAATGGTGAGGCTGCAGATGGGCACTGATTAGGCTGCATTGATGGACACTGACCCTTAATTTGCTTCACAGTTGTCTTTTTAAAATTAATTTTTTTTCCTGAAACTTCCCACTTAAAGTAAAGGTGCGTGTTATACCCTGATAAATACAGTATATCCAAATCACATTCCCAAGCTCATCCTTAAACTCTTTACCACACACAGCCACAAAGGCAAGGGAATTCTTCTTGAGCAGTGTATTAGTTAATTTGCATTTAATTTTAATGGCTCAAAAAAGTCAGGCAAAATGGTCGGCCCGCATGTTCAATTCATCAAAAAAAGTTTGGACACCCCTGATGATCTTATGAAATCTGTTTACAGGGATTAACAAAACTCTCCTCTTTACCACGTGTGCTCATTTCCCCCCCAGCTGCAGATACATCATGTAACAGAAAGGGGTCATATGGTGTATAGTTGAGTAAGTGGCATAGTTACAGAAGTTCCCAGAAAAGCATAGGCCCAAGGACAAGGGGGGGGAAACAGAGGCTTATTGCTTCAGGGACACGTGTTATTTGGTGTCAGGCTGCAGGAACAAGAGGAGATAAACAAACTGTCAAGAGAGGTAGTAGATAAGGTCTTTGAGGGAGGGCTCAATATAAAAGAGGTGGAGGTTCTGGATTTTCTTTTTTTCTTTTAAAAGGTTGACCTTAGAAGCTGGTGTTTGAAGAACCAGATCATTTGATGGAAATGCTAAAAGAATAGTCATAGAGGAGGCATTACTCACCGCTTTAAATGAGATGGTATACGTAAATGCAGCAAAATCTGTCGAAAACATTACATGGTAGAGCCAAATTTTCTTTTTTTTTTTTGTAAATGTTCAAACTCTTAGGTGACCACATATCCTTTGTTGTATTAAAACAACCTAGCTGATGAAACATAAGGCTTTGATTACAAAAGCTTGGCGACCTTTCCTAGGGTACAGTGTTAGACACCTGAATATATGCTCTTCCTCGTTACCCTCCTAGCTTTACACAGATGAATTTAGGCTGGTTATTTTGGCTGTGCCTGCCGCAGCTCCCAGAATGGACAGTGCAGAGTTCAGAGTGACTGCATGGTCTAAAATAGAACATGACACTGCTACTGCAGGCAAGACCTCTTGCATTCAAGTTAAACACTACTGACTGGTGAAAAAGGCATAAATTGAAAACTAAAAACATGTAGAGAGAAAAAGCACACCATTTTTATTTCATTTTTCTGAGTAGATGATTATGAATGACTAGGTTAGTGCACACTGCACTGACATTGCAGTGCTGAAGTCCTTGGTTCAAATCCCACAAGCGTGGGGTTTCTACACTGCCCTATGTTTGTGTAGGATTCTTTTTGGGTTCTATCCCAAACTAGCATGGTTCTACCATAGATGAGACAGTTTAATACATGACTCTGGTAGTCATATTCAATTATAAACTCCTTTAGAGGCAGAGGCCAGTGTGAATGACACAATGTTCTTTATAAAGCTCTGCTGAATATATTGATACCATATGCAAATAAATTACATATTAAAAATAAAGCAACCCCTTTGTATTCAGTTGGTATCGATACACTCCTTATTTAATTAATAATATGGTTCTTTTTTTTCCATTACACAATATGCAGTTTTAGGCAGGTTGCCTACAATATGTAAGGAAGATGGTTGGCATAGGCTGGGGAAGGGTTAATATTTTGCACTGCTTTTCCAGGGCTTTTTGGACCCTGCCAATCCACCCTGTAATATAAATTAGGGGGAAAGCCGGGTTTAAGGGCTTACTCTCTCTTGGGCTCTCTCATTCCTGTTCCTCAAGATGCTGTAGCTAGACATGTGCATTCATTTTCGTCCGAATGCATTTTCATCCGAATTTCAGGTATTTTCATTATCATTTTAACAAACGATAACGAACGTGCAGAGTCTGAAAACTGAAAGATCCGACATAAACAAATGCTTTATTTTTGTTTTCGTTGCAACAGTTCGATATAGATAGGAGATTCGACATGACACTGACAATAAGGATTTGTGTCCATCAAACCTGGTCGAATGTGCCTAACCTTAGCTCTATTAGTTCAAGATTATTCTACATAGAGAGAAAAGATTCAACATTATAGAGACCATAGCAAAAAAGGTCAAATGTGCCTAACATAACTCTATTAGTCCAAAATTATTCGACACAGAGAGAAAAGATTCAACATGAAGATTCGATAAAGCAGTCAACGCGAGCGGACATTTATGGTCAAATCTCCACCCACAGGCTATAGAAGAATTCTAATGTTGGTTGACTAGTGATAATAATTAATGAATATAATTATTACTAGTGTCAGACAACATTAGAATTCTACTATAGCTTGTAGGCTGAACATTCAACCGGAAATGTACGATTGAGGCATCATACAATTTAGCTGCTCCGTCAAATCTTCTTAGAACATTCGACAGACACCATAAGCCTTCAATGACAGATTCAACCTTAATATTTTCAGACGAATGCATTTTTTTAATGAAACTAAGTAAATAAAAACGAATTTTGGGAGTAATTAAATAAATTTATTTTTCGGACGAAAACAAAATTCCGAAACAAAATATTTCAGTGTGCACATCTAGCTGTAGCTGACCTGGAGCACTGAGTGGGACAGCTGCGCCCAGCAGTCCGATTGAAGACACTGAAAGACTGGAATATAGACAAACAACAGTCCTTGCGCACTAGTCCAATGGGTCTACAACAGTAACACACTGACTGAGAGTAATAGTCCTCAAGGGAAGGAGTTAATGAAAAGTCTACAGTATCTGCACGCACCACGTTGCAGCTCCTTAATCAGCGGGGAACTGATAGCTGTAGAGACATAAGGTAAAAAACTAGCGCACAGGCTTATGGTGCAATACAGTTTGTTTAATTGAAATGAAGGAAAAAAAGCCTGCCCACTGTGTCCGTATGCCAGCCAGCCGAGACAGAGCTGTAACCGCCTCCACGACCACATAGCAGAGAAAGACCAAATGATTCAGGCTGACAGAGGACGCTGTGTGGTTGCCAGGACAACGTGTTTCAGAGGGCGTGGCCACCTTCCTCGGGTAACGTGTTGGCAAAATGGTTCCAGCTCTGCCTTGGCTGGCTGACCTTCAGGGACAGTGGGCAGCTTGCATGCAGCCTGTCAGCAGCTGGATAAGGAGTTTGTTCCCCACTGCAGGAATTTGACGCATGTGTTCATCTTATGTTTGTAAGTGCATTGATTTTTACTTCAATTCAAATAAACAAACAGTATTGCACCATGAGCCTGTGCGCTCGTTTTTCCCTTATGTCACTGAGAGACCGGAGAACTACCAAGTCTTGGATAATACCATTATTGGACTACTACCTTGTTGAGGTATGCCTGAGCCACCTAGTTGAATTAGATAGCAAATACTGCATTGTAATACATTAGTTGGACTTTGGTGCCAAATGTAAGAGCGGAATTTTACATTTCGCTTTAATAATTATGCTGCCAAAATTAGACATGTGCAATTCGTTTCAAATTAGTTTTTCGACAAAACAAAAACCCTTTTTAACAAATTTTTCCAAAATTGGGAAATGAGAAAATTAGAAAATCTGAAAATTTGAAAATCTGAAATAATAACTAACTAATAATAACTATTATTAACTACTAAATTAAAGGTATTGGACTTTCCTTTCAAATTTGTCTGTTAGTGAATGTAACGAATATGAATTTATCCAAAGTTACGAATTATCCGCAATAACGAATGCCGCATCTAAACAAATGGAATGTAACAAATTAATAGTAATACATAATAATAATAAAACCTTTTTATTATTATTATTATTATTTATTATTATTAATTTATGTTCCATTAGTTAGTTAGTTAGTTATTATTTCGGATTTTCGTTCCATTCGATTTTCAAATTTTTGGAGTTTCATTCTTATTTTCTGTTTTTTGTTCTTTTGAATTTTCTTTCTTATTTGTGGCTTTCCAAATTTTCAGATTTCCAGAAGTTCGGATATTTGAATTTCCAAATTTTCGGATTTCTGAATTTTTGAAATTGGAATTTCCGAATGTTTTAAATTTTCGAAATTCGAATTTGAAATTTATTTGAAATAATGAATTTTGATCATAACGAATGACTCCAAAAATAAAAATAATGGAACGAAAACAAACAAATTTTTTGGCAGTTACATAGTTACATAGTAGGTGAGGTTAAAAAAAGACACAAGTCCAACCTATGTGTGTGATTATATGTCAGTATTACCTTGTATATCCCTGTATGCTGTGGTCGTTCAGGTGCTTATCTAATAATTTTTTGAAATGATTGATTCCCCCGGCTGAGACCACTGCGTGTGGAAGGTAATTCCACATCCTTGCTGCTGGGAGGCCTCATTCACACGAGGCGGATCTGCTTCCACGGAGTCCGCCTCTGTCTGCCAGCTCAGTGGGAGATCTCTCCATTGATCTCCGCTGAGTCGGCGGATGACAGTTCCCTCTCTGCTCATTGAGCGGGGAGGGGCTTGTTGAGCGCCACTAGTTTCTATGGAGAGATCTAATTAAAACGGACAGCATGTCCGTTTTCATCAGATCTTACCCGATTTGATCCGCCAGCGATGGATCCGGACGTAGGGCATCCGTCTGTTTTTGGCGGATCGGACCGGGTCGGATGTCAGAGAACATGTCACCGCTGACATCCGTCGCTCCATAGACTAGCATGGAGCACCCATTCAGATCCACCGTCAAAACTGGCAGGCGGACGTGAGCAGTCCAACAGTGTGAAAGAGGCCTTAGAGTAAAGAGCCCTCCAAGTAGTTTAAGGTTAAACCTCTTTTCTTCTCATTTTAATGAGTGTCCACATGTCTGGTTAAACTCCCTTCCATGAAAAAGTTTTATCCCTATTGTGGGGTCACCAGTACAGTATTTGTAAATTGTTTGCAACCTTTCCTCATAACTAATATCCTTCAGGCCCTTTATTAGCTTTGTTGCCCTTCTTTTTACTCGCTCCATTTACAGTACATCCTTCCTAAGGACTGGTGTCCAGAACTGGACAGTATACTCCATGTGCAGCCAGTATTGTAGAGTGGGAGAATTATCACTTGGAGTTAATCCCTTTTTTAATGCATGCCAATACTCTGCTTTGTTAGCAGCAGCTTGACATTGCATGCCATTGCTGAGCCTCCCCCTAGTGTATACATATTTTTACCACCCAAATGTATTATTTTAAAATTTTCTACATTAAACCTCATTTGCCATGTAGTTGCCCGCCCCATTAACCACCTCAATACAGGGTACTTACACCCCCTTCCTGCCCAGACCAATTTTCAGCTTTCAGCGCTCTCACAATTTGAATGACAATTACTCAGTCATGCAACACTGCAGCCATATGAAATTTGCGTCCTTTTTTTCACACAAATAGAGCTTTCTTTTGGTGGTATTTAATCACTAGTGGGTTTTAAATTTTTTGTGCTATAAATAAAAAAAGACAGTGAATTTTGTGAAATAAATGCCTTTTTCTTTGTTTCTGCCATAAAATTTTGCAAATTAGTAATTTTTCTTCATAAATTTTGGCCAAATTGTATACTGCTACATAGCTTTGGTAAAAATAACCCAAATTAGAGTATATTATTCGGTCTTTGTGAAATATTATAGAGTGTTATGTTATAGAGCCTACAAAATATGGTGGCAATCACTGAAAATGTATCTGATCAGGCCTTCAGTACATCAGATGTATCTCATTTCTTGAGACGCTAACAAGTCAGGAAAGTACAAATACCCCCAAAATTACCCCCTTTTAGAAAGTAGACATTCCAAGGTAATAAGTAATTAGCATGGTGAGTTTTTTTAAGTTGTAATTCTTTCCCACAATTCTTTGCAAAATTAAGATTTTTATTTTTTTTTACAAAATTGTCATATTATCACGTTATTTCTCACACACAGTATATGCATACAACAAATTACACCCCAAAATACATTTTACTACTCTTCCCGAGTATGGTGATACCACATGTGTGAGACTTTTACACAGCCTGGCCACATACAAAGGCCCAACATTGAAGTAGCACCTTCAGACGTTCTAAGAGCATAAATGACGCATCTCATTTCTCAACCACCTATTACACTTTTGAAGGCCCTGGAGCACCAGGACAATGGAATTGCCCACAAAATGACCCCATTTTGGAAAGCAAACACCCCAATGTATAATCTATGAGGCATGAGTCTTTTGAACGGTTCATTTTTTTCAGAAGTTTTTGGAAAATGTGTAAAAAAAAAATGAAAATGCATTTTCTTTTACACAAAGTTGTCAATTTATAAGATATTTCTAACACATAGCATGTATATAGCAAAAATGACACCCCAAAATACATTCTGCTACTCTTCTTGAGGATGGCGATACCACACGTGTGAGACTTTTACACAGTATGGCCACATACAGTGGCCCAATATTGAAGTAGTACCTTTAGGCGTTCTAGGAGCATAAATGACACATTTAATTTTATTCCTACCTATCACACTTTTGAAGGCTCTGAAGCACCAGGACAATGGAATTACCCACAAAATTACCCCATTTTGGAAAGCAAACACCCCAACGTATATTCTATGAGGCATGGGCTGCAGATAGGTACTCGGGTACTGTGATGGGTGACAGATAGGTACTCGGGTACTGTGATGGGCAGGAGACAGGTACAGGTACTCACGATCGCGTGCCTGCGCCGTGCAAAGTGGGGCGGTACCATCATGCCCAATGGCTGTTCACCCCCCCCCCGTGGCGAGCAGTGTCTCCGTGGCACGCCACCACCGACGGTACAAGGCTGTGCGCACACAATCGCATGCATGCCCTGTTTAAATGGACGGATGTCATATGATGCCCACCCAGAATAAGAGCCGCAGCGCCTATGGCGGCTGTCCAGTGGTAAGCGGTCAATTTGCTCAGATCCTCTTACAAGGTTTCTACAGCAGAGAAGTTATTGCCCTGCTTAGCTCAGTATCGTCCACAAATACAGAGATTGAACTGTTTACTCCATCCTCCAGGTCGTTTATGAACAAATGAAATAGGATTGGTCCCAGCACAAAACTCTGTGGGGCCCCACTACCATCCCCTGACCATTCAGAGTATTCCTCATTTATCACCACCCTCTGACCTTGCCCTTGAAGCCAGTTTTTAATCCATGTACTCACCCTATGGTCCATGCCAACGGACCTTATTTTGTACAGTAAACATTCATGGGGAACTGTGTCAAATGCTTTTGCAAAATCCAGATACACCACATCTACGGCCTTCCTTTATCCAGTTAGCAACACACCTTCTCATAGAAGGTTGATAGAATGGTTTGGCAAGAATGATTCTTCATGAATCCATGCTGATTACTGCTAATGATAGTTTTCATTATTAAAATATTGTATATAGTCCCTTATCATCACCTCTAAGAGCTTGCATACCACTGACGGCTATTGCATAATATTGACTATGGCTAACTGGCCTGTAATTCCCAGGGATGTATTTTGGGCCCTTTTTAAATATTGGTGCTACATTGGCTTTTCTCCAATCTGCTGGTACCAATCCAGTCAGTAAAAATTAGCAACAATGGTTTGGCAATTACTTGACTGAGTTCCCTAAGTACCCTCGGGTTCAAGCCATCCGGTCCTGGTGATTTATTAATGTTTACTTTCCCAAGTCTAATTCTAATTCTGTCCTCTGTTAGCCATGAAGGTGCTTCCTGTGATGTGACACAAGGATAAACACTGCAGTTTTGGTTACTGAAGCCCCCGATTCCCTCATGAAGACTGAGGAGAAGACTAAATTCAATACCTTCTCCATCTCCCCATCCTTTTTAACCAGATTCCCTTCCTCATTCTTTATGGGGCCAATATGGTCTTTTTACTGTCTACATACTTAAAGAATTTCTTGGGATTTTTTTTGCTCTTCTCCGCTATGTGTCTTTTATGTTCTATCTTAGCCGCCCTAATTGCAACCTTTAAATTTTTTTGTTGCATTCTTTATGAAGTCTAAATGCTGATGATGATCCCTCAACCCTGTATTTTTTGAAGGCCTTCTCTTTTGCTTTTATATGCATTTTTACATTGGAGTTAAGCCATCCAGGACTTTTGTTCGCTTTTTTAAATGTATTACCCAATGAGGTGCACTGGCTAATGCCCTTATTTAATATGCTCTTAAAGCGAATCCATCTCTCCTCCGTGTTCTTCGTTCGTAAGATTTTATCCCAAATTATGCCTTCTAGCAAGGTTCGTAATTTAGGGAAGTTGGCTCTTTTGAAATTCAGTGTCTTTATATTTCCCTTCACTAGTATTAGTGAAGGGAAATGGAAGCTAGTTGTTAGGTAATTTGGACAGGGTATAATTCCAATCCTCATTAAATTGGTAGGTACAATGCCCGGTGGGTGTGGAGATGCATCTCAGTGTAACAGAAAAGAGTAGATGGGTGACAGTCAGGAAGGATAGAGAAAGAAGTGCCAGGGAGGCCAATTCAGGGCTGGAGCATCCTAATAAGTACCGTATATACTCGAGTATAAGCCGAGATTTTCAGCCCCTTTTTTAGGCTGAAAGTGCCCCCCTTGGCTTATACTCGAGTCACCGCCGTCTGCCTACCTGATCAGTGGCCATTCCACTGTTCAAAAGCCACGCCTCCCTGTCTGTGATAGGCGGAACACTCAATTTCCCAGCAGTCAGTGTTCCGCCTATCACGGACATCCTCTCATCCTCGTCCGTAGTATGATGTCCGTGATAGGCGGAACACTGACTTCTGGGAAATTGAGTGTTCCGCCTATCACAGACAGGGAGGCGTGGCTTTTGAACAGTGGAATGGCCGCCGTCTGTCACAGACGAGGAGGAGAGGTGCGGCTTTTGAATCCTGGAATGGCCGCCGTATGTTTTATGACATGCTGATCGGTGCAAAATGGCACACGGAGCTGCAGATGGGCACAGAGCTGCAGAAGGACACAGAGGCTGCAGATTGGCACACGGAGGCATGCACAGGACACAGGTAGGCTGCAATGGACACAGGGAGGTACACAGGGAGGTACACAGGGAGGTATGCAGCTGCAGATGGGCATTGTTGACCCTCTTTTCCACTCTTTTAAGCTGTAACAGTAGCTGCTGCATGTCTCATCTTCGGCTTATACACGAGTCAATAAGTTTTCCCAGTTTTTTGTGGTAAATTAGGGGCCTCGGCTTATATTCGAGTCGACCTATACTCGAGTATATACGGTACGTTCCATTGAATGACATTGTCAGGGACCAGCACTGCTGGAGCTGAGGAACTCTCCTAGCTGCCAGGGGAAGAACGCCTCCAGTGAGAGTGGGGGGGAAGCTAAGGGAAAGGATAGACAGATTCTGGTGGTAGGGGACTTAATTCTTAGAAGGACAGAGAGAGCAATCTGTGACAAAGACCTGAAGCACCGAACTGTATGCTGTATGCTGTCTACCAGGTTCTCGGGTTCAGCACATCATGGATCTGGTGAACAGATTACTGGGAGGGGCTGGGGAAGACTCGGCTGTCAATGTGCACGTTGGCACCAATGACAAAGTCAGAGACAGATGGAGTGTCCTAAAGAATGATTTTAGGGACTTGGGAGCTAAATTGAGGAAAAGGACCTCCAAGGTAGTATTCTCAGGAATACTTCCGGTACCTCGAGCCACACCAGAAAAGCAGAGAGAAATTAGGGAAGTAAACAAGTGGCTGAGGAGCTGGTATAGAAAGGAGGAGTTTGGGTTCCTGGAGGACTGGTCTGACTTCTCAGTTGGTCACCAGTACTATAGAAGGGACGGACTGCACCTAAATGAGGAGTGTGCAGATCTGCTGGGAATAAAGATGGCTAAAAACTTAGATGGGTTTTTAAACTAGGCGACGGGGGGGGGGGGGGGGGGGTTTCCAAAGTTAGAGATAGTCAGTGCGGAACATAGTCTAGAGGTAGTACTGGGGGCATTAGTGGTAGGTTGACTCAAGCACATAAACCCAAAGTAAGTATAGTAAGTATAGTAACAAGTCCTAGTTGCAATCTCGGAACACCCAATAAGAGGATAGTATGCGACCAGTCTAAACTACGTGGCATGAGATGCTGTTGTACGAGGAGGATTTTGGTTTTGTGGGAATTTCAGAGACCTGGTTCAACAGCTTTCAGCACTTTTGCACTTTGAATGACAATTACGTGGTCATGCAATGCTGTACCCAAACAACATTTTTACAATTTTATGAGACAGATAGAGCTGTCTTTTGGTGGTAATTAATCACCACTGGGTTATTTATTTTTATTTTTTTGCTAAACAAATGAAAAAAGACCGAAGATTTTGAAAAAAAACTTTTTTCTTTATTTCTATTATAAAATTTTGTAACGCAAGTTTTCTCCTTCACTGATGTGCACTGATGAGGCTGCATTGATGTGCACTAATGAGGTGGCACTGATAAGACATCACTTATGGGCACTGATGAAGAGGCACTAATATACAGAACTGATAGGCAGCACTGATAGATGGCAATGATGTGCACTGATGGGCGGCACTGATGGGCACTGATAGGTGGCAATGATGTGCATTGATGGGTGGCACTGATTAGGAGGCACTGACAGGCATCACTGATGAGCACTTATTGGCATCACTGGTGAGCATTGCTGATAGGGCTGCACTGATAATCACTGCAGATCCCCCCTGTCAGGAAAGCCATTTATCGGCTTTCCTCTACTCACGCCGTGTCAGCGTGAAGAGAGGAATGCCGATAATCTGCACTTCCTAGTTATGCTGTGATTGAACACAGCTGATCCCATGCTAAACAGCCTACATCATAGGCTCTTTACTGTTACACTTCCAATCGCCACAATTGTTCTGAAGGACATCATATGATGTCCAGTCATTTTGCTATAGGCTGGGTGGGACTTGGTAAAAAGTCTTTATAACTTCTAATATTAAAGTGGAAGTAAACCCTCCTATCGTTTTCAGCCAAGGAAGCTGCCATCTTGACCTCTATGTAATCTGCAACTGCCATGATCCTGCACATTTGATCCTTTATGACACCAGTCATTGGATGGTTTGACAGTTTGGTTGAGAGCACAACCAATGTGACAGGTAGCATTTCTGGCATGCTGGGAATGTTAACTGTTTTTTAAATAGATGGGTTTACTTCCGCTTTAATACTTAAAAAATGTTTGCCAACACTCTTTTTAGAGCTACTTTTTGTGTATGTTTTTATATTCGAAAAGCAAATTAAAAATGGTTTTGGGCTAGTGTTTTAGTTTTAACATTTTTTAGAGTGGTCCCTTTCATTTTTAAATATTTTTGATAAGGTCTTTTTTTTAAAGGGGTCAGCAGTGTCAAATTGTTACTGACACTGCCTTTTTTTGTAACAGCCCATCACTGCATACAATTGTGGTTGCAGTTCTTCACACAAATTTAATGTTGCGAAGTCCACCAAAGCACCAGGCAAATAGAGGGAGGGGGAAACGTGCAGAAAGATGTAATTGTCAGTGATTTTCCTGCATCTGCAGCTTACTGCCAAGTATGCTTGAGTAATGACAAGGGTGGCAGACCATATCTGGGTGCCAGAGATTGTAGAAGATGAAAGTGAGGGAGAGGCACAATATCATCTAGACAGGGTGTTGTCCAAGAGCAGCTTGCAGAGTAATGGAGCTAGCAGCTACCCTACTCCACAGACCTTAGACTCAGCTTCTAAGAGTGCGGAAGTTGCTCCCTAAATGAATTTGATGTGGCAGGGTGTGCAAAGAGCAATGCATATGCCCAAATCCCAGTTGGCAATCTGCAAGATTTAAGAGAGCGACTAGCAGAATTTAAAACAACTGTAGTCATTCAAGAGTCCTGGAGCCTTTATGCATCTCTTAACATAGTGGTTTGGAAAAAGAACCATTCTATCAGCATGTGCATTGACTATTCTAATTTCAATAGCTCCAAAGAGGTAAACACCACCATACCCAGATTCCCTGATGCACAAGTACACCCAGTCAATGTTCTAGGGCAGTGATTGCAAACCTTGGCTCCCCAGATGTTTTGGAACTACAGTCCCCATGATGCTCAACTACACTGCAGAGTGCATTAGCATCATGGAAAATGTAGTTTCAAAACATCTGGGGTGCCTAGGTTCGCCATCACTGTACTAGGGTTTGATATTCATTGGCTCTTTTTCAGAACCACAGTGGTGGGAAGTTTATTTTCCCACACCAAATTTCACAAATTGCTATCTGGTTCCACATCAATGTTAACCTACATTCACACCAGCTATTAGGGCCAGTGCAAATTATAGCAAATGTTCCTTCTGCGGCTCTTATCAGGTAGGTGCAGCCGTCAAACCCCTTTACTAGGTCGCCGGCGGCTGCAGCTATTTGCTACTCTCTGCCCTGCCAGCAATTACCTGTGGTGGTCACTTCTCACTTCACAAAGTGTGTCCAGCGACAATCTCCGCAGGTAATCGCTGGCTTTTCAGGGAGTTGCAAATAGCTGTGGCCACCTGTCATTATAGTAAATGGGGCCAGCAACCGCACCTACTCGCCTCAAGCCACAGACAGCTGCAGAAGGAATTGCTGCTATAATTTGCACTGGCCTTAATTGCTGGTGTGAATATAGCCTTAATTAAAGTAGAACTATAGGCACATTTATTTATTTTTTTGGATAGAGCAAGGGAGAGTTTTAGCCCCTGTCAGATTTTTTACGCCACCTGTGTCCCATTGCAGAGATTTCTCTTCACTCCCTGTCCCATTACCAAACAGGAAGTGAGAGGAAATCCCTGCAAATTAAGAGAATTCCTTGGGCATCCCCAGGTTACCAGAACTAGTATACCTATTGGAAGATTATCACTATTACTTTTCTGGAGACAAAACTAAACAAAAAGTTTTAAGGAAAAGATTGGTTGGATAAAGATTTGCACTTCATAGGCACACACATAGATTTATGTAAAAAAGTTTATATTTTTAATCGGATCAAGTTAAAAACAATGTATATAGACACATATTAAAAAACATATAAATGATTGACCTCATAGACTCTCATACCACCTATAGTACAGAAAATTGGTTGAGTATATAAATGTACAATCCTTAGAAAATGAAATATTAATATATATCCAAGATTATTTGATACATTGGGTGGTTGACACGCGATGAAAGGTCGCTCATGAGGATCGTTCTACATGTTACGCGTGATGATGCGCTTCTTCAGGAGTTTGAATATCTAATATATATATACTGTATTTATTGGCGTATAACACTCACTTTTTCACCATGAAAATCGGGTGCAAATAGCGTGTGCGTGTTATATGCCAATACAAAAATTTTACGTTTTTTCCTGAAACTTCCCTCTTAAAATGAATGTGCGTGTTATACACCTGTGGGTGTTATACGCCGATAAATACGGTATATAAAAACACACAAACTAATTACATCATCCAGACACAAATATAAAAATGCATGTAAACAATAAACTATCCAATTTGTTGAAGTCCATCAATGCAAATAACCCAGAACAAGTGACAATCAAGGGGACAATCAAAGGGACAAGCAGCAAAACCTAACTGTGGGGACATACAGTGCCTTGCGAAAGTATTCGCCCCCCTTGAACTTTTCAACCTTTTGCCACATTTCAGGCTTCAAACATAAAGATATAAAATTTTAATTTTTTGTGAAGAATCACCAACAAGTGGGACACAATTGTGAAGTGGAACGAAATCTATTGGATAATTTAAACTTTTTTAGCAAATAAAAAACTGAAAAGTGGTGCGTGCAAAATTATTCAGCCCCTTTACTTTAAGTGCAGCAAACTCACTCCAGAAGTTCAGCGAGGATCTCTGAATGATCCAATGTTGTCCTAAATGACTGATGGTGATAAATAGAATCCACCTGTGTGTAATCAAGTCTATGTATAAATGCACCTGCTCTGTGCTAGTCTCAGGGTTCTGTTGAAAGCGCAGAGAGCATCATGAAGACCAAGGAACACACCAGGCAGGTCCGTAATACTGTTGTGGAGAAATTTAAATTCGGATTTGGATACAAAAAGATTTCCCAAGCTTTAAACATCCCAAGGAGCACTGTGCAAGCAATCATTTTGAAAAGGAAGGAGTATCAGACCACTGTAAATCTACCAAGACCTGGCCGTCCCTCTAAACTTTCAGCTCAGACAAGGAGAAGACTGATCAGAGATGCAGCCAAGAGGCCCATGATCACTCTGGATGAACTGCAGAGAACTACAGCTGAGGTGGGAGAGTCTGTCCATAGGACAACAATCAGTCGTACACTGCACAAATCTGGCCTTTATGGAAGAGTGGCAAGAAGAAAGCCATTTCTCAAAGATATCCATAAAAAGTCTCATCTAAAGTTTGCCACAAGCCACCTGGGAGACACACCAAACATGTGGAAGAAGGTGCTCTGGTCAGATGAAACCAAAATGGAACTTTTTGCCCACAATGCAAAACGATATGTTTGGCGTAAAAGCAACACAGCTCATCACCCTCAACACACCATCCCCACTGTCAAACATGGTGGTGGCAGCATCATGGTTTGGGCCTGCTTTTCTTCAGCAGGGACAGGGAAGATGGTTAAAATTGAGGGGAAGATGGATGCAGCCAAATACAGGACCATTCTGGATGAAAACCTGTTGGAGTCTGCAAAAGACCTGAAACTGGGACGGAGATTTATCTTCCAACAAGACAATGATCCCAAACATACAGCAAAATCTACAAAGGAATGGTTCACAAATAAACGTATCCAGGTGTTAGAATGGCCAAGTCAAAGTCCAGACCTGAATCCAATCGAGAATCTGTGGAAAGAGCTGAAAACTGCTGTTCACAAATGCTCTCCAACCAACCTCACTGAGCTTGAGCTGTTTTGCAAGGAAGAATGGGCAATAATTTCAGTTTCTCGATGTGCAAAACGAATAGAGACATACCCCAAGCGACTTGCAGCTGTAATCGCAGCAAAAGGTGGCTCTACAAAGTATTAACGCAAGGGGGGCGAATAATTTTGCATGCCCCACTTTTCATTTTTTTATTAGTTAAAAAAGTTTCAAAAATCCAATAGATTTCGTTCCACTTCACAATTGTGTCCCACTTGTTGGTGATTCTTCACAAAAAATAAAAATTTTATATCTTTATGTTTGAAGCCTGAAATGTGGCATAGGGTTGAAAAGTTCAAGGGGGCCGAATACTTTCGCAAGGCACTGTATATATCATTATAATATAGTAACAATATATATATGTATATATGGCCAACATACATTAAAAAGACAGATACTTACAGAGCTAGGAACATTTTAGAGTTATGGCGCGTACACACGATCAGAATTTTGATTGGAAAAAGCTATGATGGTTTTTCTGACGGGATTCCGCTCAAGTTGTCCTGCATACACACGGTCACACCAGATTCCGACTGTCAAGAATGCGATGACGTACAACACGTACGATGGAACTATAAAACGTAAGTTCAATAGCCAGTGCACCAGCCTTTGGGCTCCTTCTGCTAATCTTGTGTTTATCTCATGTTAGTAGAAGTTTGGTGAGAGACAATTCGCGCTTTTCAGACTTGTGCTTATTCCGATCGTTTTACTGCTCTTCAGTTTGTGCTTTTGGGTTTGTATGTTTTTCAGTGCATGTAGGGTAAGTTAGGGTAAGTTTTAGGGTAAGTTTTCTCCTTTAACATCACATTCTATGTATTTAATGTTTGCTAATGTATTGTATTTCTTTCATTATTCCCTAATTACCATGATTGAAATATACTGTGAATGGCCCCTTTGTCCTTATCTTTTAATGCTCCTTTTTTTGCCTACATGCATATTTGCCTTCACTAACCTCCCCAGCATGCTATCCTGGGCCCATATACACCTAGCCTAGTCACTTAACAATGTATTTTGTCAGCTGCATTGTACTGCTTTACCCTAAACACCCTCTAAAATGTGTGCAAATGTTGTTGTCCTTAAATTCAGGCAAAGTGCCAGAGGCTTTTTGTTGGCTCCCAAACTCATTTAGAAACCCTCCCTAAAAATTTTACAATGGACCATCAGAGGGTGTGAGGAATCTGATAAGTGGACCTTATACTTTTGTCTTTAAATATGCCTTAAAATATATGTTATACTGATGTTGGCCAAGAATGTTTGTGTCTAATCTGCTTGCAATGTTTATGTGCAAATTTTTTAAGTTTTGTTTTGACTCCACAGTTTCCTTCAACACCACAGGAATGGCAGACTGTGGCCTCCCCGTTTGCTTATCGTTGGGACTTTCCCAACTGCAGAGGGACAATCAATGGGAAACACGTCCACATTGTCCCACCACCCCATTCGGGGTCATACTATTTTAACTATAAGGGGTTTCATAGTATAGTGTTGATGGCAGTGGTGTTGGTGACATATGAGTTTCTCTATGTGGACGTGGGGAACAATGGTCGGATGTCGGATGGTGGAGTCTTTGCCCAGACCGAGTTCTACGGACATCTCCAGAGTGGTGGCTGGGGATTGCCACCTGTGGAAGAGAATGTCAGGGGACCCCCATCTGTTTTTTTCGCTGATGAAGCATTTGGTCTGGGTGATCACATGATGAGGCCATTGCCCCAGAGGACCCTCACCCCAGGGAAGAGGGCCAGAAGAGTCATGGATAATACCTTTGGGATAAAGGCCAGCCAGTTTGGCTTATTTCTAACAGCAATTAACATGATGGAGTACAAACTTAACCACATTGTTTTATCCTGTTGCATACTGCAAAACTTTTTAAAGCGATATGCACCTGGTTATGTTGCCACCGTTGGGCCTGAGGCCGGACTTCATGAGAATCCAATGACAGCCCTGTAAGCTGTCCGTCCTGGCTTGCCCCCCCCCCCCCCAAAGTGCCCGTGAAGTGTGTGAAAAATATGTGAAATATCTTATGGGTAGGGGGGCCCTTGCTATGCCAGCTGATTTTTAAATATTTTCAAAATAAAGAAAAATTGATATGATAAAATCTTGATTTTGATTTACTGCTTGTGTTTCTTTTATCTGTCTCCTAGGTTCTCCTAGTGCACTTGTAGTGCCAAGTGGTTTTAACATTATTTAAATAACACCCATTGTCACTGTAAACACCAACTTAACCACTAGGTGTCCGCTCTATAGCCGAAAGACGGCTGCAGCGTGGATGCCAATTGCCGGGAGGCCATCCCTGGACGTCCTCCTGTTTACTTCCGCAATGTGTGCTCCTGCGAGTGCGCATCTGGGAAGTTCTGTCACAGATCGCTGTAAATGGTCAATCACAGTGGCCGTTTAAAGTGCGATTGGACCTGCCAATGAGAGATGATCTCAAGTGTAAACATATGAGCTCATCTCTCATTGTCGGCTCTCTCTCCTCACACAGAGACCGTGTGTGAGGAGAGAGAGGATCTGTGCTGCACCTGCCAGTGCCAACGGATTTGTGCAAGTAGATTTTTAAGTTGAAAACACACATCAGTGCCCACACAGTACCCATACAGTGTCACAGTACTCACTGTGCCATCTGTCATCAGTGCCATCTGTCATCAGTGCCATCTGTCATCAGTGCCATCTGTCAGTGTCACCTGCCACATCAGTGCCACCGGTCAGTGTCACCTGCCACATCAGTGTCACCTGTCTGTGTCACCTGCCACATCAGTGCCATGTGTCATCAGTGCTACGTGTCATCGGAGCCATGTGTCATCAGTGCCATCTGTCACCAGTGCCATCTGCCAGTGTCACGTGTAATCAGTGCCATCTGTGGTCAGTGCCATCTGTCATCAGTGCCACCTCTCAGTGTCACCTGCCACATCAGTGTCATCTATCAGTGTCACCTGCCACATCAGTGTCACCTGCCACAGTGTCACCTGTCAGTGTCACCTGCCACATCAGTGTCACCTGCCACATCAGTGTCACCTGTCAGTGTCACCCACCACATCAGTGTCATCTGTCAGTGTCACCTGTCACATCAGTGCCACCTGCCACATCAGTGCCATCTGTCACCAGTGCAATCTGCCAGTGTCACGTGTCATCAGTGCCACATATCCGTGCCATTTGTGAGAATGTCACAAAGATTATTTTCAGCCGAGGAGGCATACAATATTCTTGCGGCTGACGAGAGCAACAGGGATTCTGAGTCTGACGTGGAGTACGAGCCTGTCCCAACCAGTGGAACACAGACAGCCTCAGAGGAGGATGAGAGTCTGCCTGCCAGACAAAGGTGTAGTGGTGAGGAGGCAGTGCCATCCACCAGCACCGCAAAGTTATCCACCAGCACCGCAGTACCTCGGCAAAGGCCACGTACCAGTGGGGTGTCACCTCAGTCCCAAAGGGTTAGGTCCCATGCCAGCCTTCCCTATTGCCTTCAGAACCCCTTATGGTTTCCTCCCAATTCAGGAGAAGCTATCATTCCCCCTTTCACTGCCCAGCCAGGAATCCAGGTGGACACAGAAAATTTTTCACCAATCGATTTTTTCAACCTTATGTTTACTGAGGACATGCTTGCATCAGTTGTGGCCCAGTTCAACCTATATGCCCAATAATTTATAGCAAGCAACCCAACATCCTATTATGCCCACCCCTACGAGTGGAGAGCCCTAGCAGTGGAGGAGTTAAAAAAAATGTTGGGCCTCACATTCGTATGTGTTTTACGTTCGTATTGGTCTACCCTCCCCCATCCACCACATGCCCATCTTTTCCTCAGTGATGCCCAGGAACAGATATCTCATGATTATGAGATTCCTACACTACATGATAATACTCAGTGCCCTCCCTGATATGACCCAAATTCTGACAAGCTTTATAAAATTCGGCCACTACTCAATTATTTTTCTGATATCTTCCCCCAGTTGTTTACCCCAGACCAACACATATGCGTGGATGAGTCCCTTGTCAAATTTACTGGCAGGCTGGGCATAAAACAATTTATTCCCACCAAAAGGGCCCGCTATGGGGTGAAGATGTACAAATTGTGCGACCGAGCTCCAGGATATACCTATGCCTTCATGGTATACGAAGGGAAGGACACCCAGCTACATCCCCCTAATTGCCCAGAATACAGTGGATCGAGTGGGAAAGTCGTTTGGTACCATCTGTATGTGGAAAACTTTTATACAAGTTTGCCCCTGTTCCGCAACCTTCACAGAAAGAACACTCCAGCATGTGGTACCGTAAGGAAGAACCAGAAGGGCTTTCCTCAAAGCCTCATCAACAAGAAGCTAAGAAGAGGGGAGACGGCAAGCTTACGGAATGAGGAAATTCTGGCTGTGAAGTGGAGGGACAGAAGGGATGTGTATGTTCTTTCATCGATCCACAATAGTACCTTTGTGGAGATCAACAGGAGGGATGGCCGAGTTCAAAAGCCAACATTTATCCACGAATACAATATGTTCATGGGGGGTGTCGACTTCAACGACCAGATGCTTGAACCCTACCTTGCCACAAGACGAACATACCAGTGGTATAAAAAAAGTTTCCATTTATTTATTTAATTTGGCCATATCCAACAGCTACGTTATTTATCACAAATCCACTGAAAACCCCAAATCCTTCCTTGCCTACCAGGAGGAAATCACCACTGTCCTTGTATTGCCAAACGGCCCACCAGTAACCATTCGATCTGATGTGATTAGTAGACTCTCCGAACGCCACTTTCCCCCAAAAAATCCCTCCCAGACCAACAGGCCAAAAACGGCAGAAAAAATGCCGGGTGTGCTCCAAAGGAGGAGAGAGAAGAGACACCAATTTTTATTGTCCCCAATGTCCTTCCCAACCAGGCCTCTGCATAGTTGGCTGTTTCCCCTGTTACCATACTTCACTACATTATTAGTGAAGTATGGTAAACATAACCCTCACTTCCTGCCATTTACTTTCACACCCCTTATGCCTCTACTTGCTCTGTAACTGACCCTGGCTTGTTATTCAACCACGCTTCTGCCTATCGATTCTGTTTATACCTCTGCCTGATCTGGAACTGACCCTGGCTTGTTATTCGACCACGCTTCTGGCTACCGATTCTGTTCATACCTCTGCCTGATATGGAACCGACCCTGGCTTGTTATTCGACCACGCTTCTGCCTACCAATTCTGTACATACCTCTGCCTGATCTGGAACTGACCCTGGACTGTTTCACCATTCTTTTTTGACTGCCTCTTGGACTGATCTTGTACCCTGCCACTGGACTAGGGGTCTCACATATGAGGGACTCCAGAATTGTTTTTCTGGATGAAGAAAACATTTTTTTTGTTTTCTCATTCCTAGAATAGGGTCTGGAGACTCAGAGGCTTCAAAGAGATTTGGGTGGGAGAAGCCTCTACCCCATCCCCATTCTGTCCTGAACGAGGTCCTACTTTTGCCTGCTGCCTGTAGGACCTATACCATCATGCCTCTGCCTGTCGCATGAACTGACCACACCACATGGAGGGACCATGTTCCTGCCTATTACCAGGATCAATATTTTGCCACTGCTGATAATCTCTGCCTACACTGACCCTGGACTGTATATGGACAGTATCCCTGCCTGTATCGACTATGGAAAGTGTTCCTGCCTGCTGTCTGGACAATTGCGTTTGCTTTTGCTGACCAAGTCTCTGCCTGCTGCCTGGACCACTGCTATCCTCCTGTGGACAACTGTGCTACTAAAACCACAGGTAATCTTTTCTTTACCCTTTGCTCAGCGGAATGTTTTTTGTGTATAATTCTTGGTACGTGCATACTATCTGTCCCTAGAACACCTGGCGCTGTTCCTTGTATGTGGCCAGGCTGTGTAAAAGTCTCACACGTGGTATCGCCATACTCTAGAGGAGTAGCAGAATGTATTTTGTGGTATAATTTTTGCTATATACATGCTGTGTGTTGGAAATATCTTATAAATGGACAACATTGTGTAAAAAAAATGCGGTTTCATTTTTTTTCCACATATTCCGAAAAACTTCTGGAAAAAAATGAACCGTTCAAAAGACTCATTATGCCTCATAGATTATACGTTGGGTTGTTTGCTTTCCAAACTGGGGTCATTTTGTGGGCATTTCCATTGTCTTGGTGCTCCAGGGCCTTCAAAAGTGTAATAGGTGGTTGAGAAATGAGATGTGTAATTTATGGTCCTAAAACCCTTGAAAGTGCAATTTCAATGTTGGGCCTCTGTATGTGGCCAGGCTGTGTAAAGTCTCCCACATGTGGTATCACCGTACTCAGGAGGAGTAGCAGAATGTATTTTGGAGTGTAATTTTTGCTATGTATGTGCTATGCGTTGGAAATATCTTATAAATTGACAACTTTGTGTACAAAAAATGCGTTTTCATTTTTTTTCCACATTTTCCAAAAACTTCTGGAAAAAAAAAATGAACCATTCAAAAGACTCATTATGCCTCATAGATTATACATTGAGGTGTTAGCTTTCCAAAATGGGTTCGTTTTGTGGACGTTTCCATTGTCCTGGTACTTCAGGGCCTTCAAAAGTGTAATAGGTGGTTGAGAAATGAGATGTGTAATTTATACTCCTAAAACCCTTGAAAGTGGTATTTCAATCTTGGGCCTCTGTATGTGGCCAGGCTGTATAAAAGTCTCACACATGTGGTATCGCCATACTCAGGAGGAGTAGCAGAATGTATTTTGGGGTGTAATTTTTGCTATGTACATGCTATGTGTTGGAAATATCTTATAAATGGACAACTTTGTGTAAAAAAAATGCGTTTTAATTTTTTCCCACATTTTCCAAAAACTTCTGGAAAAAAATGAACCATTCAAAAGACTCATTATGTCTCATAGATTATACGTTGAGGTGTTAGCTTTCCAAAATGGGTTCATTTGGAGGGGCATTTCCATTGTCCTGGTACTCCAGGGCCTTCAAATGTGTAATAGGTGGTTGAATAATGAGATGTGTAATTTATGCTCCTAAAACCCTTGAAGGTGCTATTTCAATATTGTGCCTCTGTATTTGGCCAGGCTGTGTAAACGTCTTACACATGTGGTATCACCATACTCAGGAGGAGTAGCAGAATGTATTGGGGTGTCATTTTTGCTATGTACATGCTATGTGTTGGAAATATCTTATAAATGGACAACTTTGTGTAAAAAAAATGCGTTTTCATTTTTTTCCACATTTTTCAAAAAACTTCTGGAAAAAAATTTACCATTCAAAAGACTCATTATGCCTCATAGATTATATGTTGTGGTGTTAGCTTTCCAAAATGGGGTAATTTTGTGGGCATTTCCATTGTCCTGGTACTCCAGGGCCTTCAAAAGTGTAATAGGTGGTTGAGAAATGAGATATGTAATTTATACTCCTAAAACCTTTGAAAGTGCTATTTCAATCTTGGGCCTCTGTATGTGGCCAGGCTGTATAAAAGTCTCACACGTGGTATCGCCATACTAAGGAGGAGTAGCAGAATGTATTTTGGGGTGTCATTTTTGCTATGTACATGCTATGTGTTGGAAATATCTTATAAATGGACAACTTTGTGTAAAAAAAATGCATTTTAATTTTTTTTCCACATTTTTCCAAAAACTTCTAGAAAAAAATGAACTATTCAAAAGACTCATTATACCTCATAGATTATACATTTGGGTGTTAGCTTTCCAAAATGGGTTCATTTTGTGGGCGTTTCCATTGTCCTGGTACTCCAGGGCCTTCAAAAGTGTAATAGGTAGTCAACAAGTTAGATGTGTCATTTATGCTCCTAGAACACCTGATGGTGCTCCCTGCATGTTGGGCCTCTCTATGTGGCCAGGCTGTGAAAAAAGTCCCACACAGGTGGTATCGCCATACTTAGGAGGAGTAGCAGAATGTATTTTGGGGCATCATTCGTGGTATATACATGCCATGTGAGGGAAATAACCTATTACAATGACAATTTTGTGAACATTTTTTTTTCATTTTGCAAAGAATTGTGGGAAAAAATGACAACATCAAACGCCTCACCATGCATCTTACTAAATACCTTGGAGTGTCTATTTTCAAAAAAGGGGTCATTTGTGGGGTATTTGTACATTCCTGGCTTGTTTGGGTCACAAGAAATGAGATAGGCCACCAGTACTTCAGGTGTGATCAATTTTTTTATGATTTGCTCCACAAATTGTAGACTCTATAACTTTTTACACAGACCAAATAATATCCACTAATTTGGGTTATTTTTACCAAAGATATGTAGCAGTATAAATTGTGGCCAAAATTTATGAAGAAAAATTAATAATTTGCACAATTATATCACAGAAACTAAGAAAAATTAGTTTTTTTCAAAATTTTCGGTATTTTTTAATTTATAGCGCAAAAAATAAAAAACCCAGAGGTGATCAAATACCACCAAAAGAAAGCTCTATTTGTATGAAAAAAGGATGAAAAATTAATTTGGGTATAGTATTGCATGACTGAGTAATTGTCATTCAAAGTGGGAGAGCACTGAAAGCTGAAAATTGGTCTGGTGACGAAGGGGGTTTAAGTGCCCAGTTGTCAAGTGGTTAATTCAAAAAGTGTTATTGAGCATTGAAAGAAGAAGCCACACATTGTTGAGTAGAAAGCCTGTTACTCCGAGCACATTCACATAGGCATATATGTCCGAAGATGTGACCCAAGAGAGTACCTCCGGGCCATACCCTTTCCAATGCATCCCGGTACTGTATGCGCCCACGGAACCTAAAGGAGTCAACAATGGACTGTACTTCATACTCCTCGTGGTTCTCAACTTGTACAGGGTGAGGACGAGGCACTGAGGTGGTAAAGCAGTTGCAGACAAAAGTTTTAATAAGGAGACATGAAATACATTTGAAATACACATATTAGAAAGAAGGTCTAATGCGCAAGCCACTGGGTTAATCCTGCGAAGGATACGGAAAGGCCCAATAAACCGAAGTATGAACTTCAGAGAGGGAACACAAAGTTGGAGGTTGCGAGATGACAGCCAGGCCCTGTCTCCAACCTGGTGGGAAGGCGCAGGCAGGCGTCTGCGGTCAGCATGGAGTCTGTACCTATCATTAGCATGTCGCAAAGCCTCCTGGACTTGTGCTCAAGTGGAACGAAGACCACGGAGATGCTCCTCTAATGCAGGAATACTCTGCAGGACAAATGAGTCAGGCAACATGGAACTTTGGAAACCATAGTTCGCCATAAACGGGGACAATCGGGAAGCAGAATTCAAGGCACTATTGTGTGTAAACTCCGCCCATGGTCAGAGGTCTGAGCAGTTGTTTTATCATGGTCAGAAATATAGCAACATAGGAATTGCTCCAAGGACTGATTGGCTCGTTCGACGGCCCCATTAGACTGCAGGTGATACGCAGAGGAAAAAGCAAGCTGAATTCCCAACTGTGCACAAAAGGCTTGCCAGAACCGGGACACAAACTGACTACCCCGTCCGAAACAATCACCTTGGGTAGCCCATGTAAGCGAAAGATCTCCCGAGCAAAAATGGAAGCCAGTTCCTTAGAAGTGGGCAACTTCTTAAGTGGAATACAATGGGACATTTTCAAGAACCGGTCAACCACCATAAGGATAACTGTGTTGCCCTGGGAGTTGGGTAACTCCACAATGATATCCATAGACAGCTGGTTCCAGGGGCTCTCTCCATTGGGTATGGTTGTAGAAGGACCATTGGAAGGTGTCGTGGAGTCTTACTCGGAGCACATACGGAACAGGCATCTACGAAGGCGGTTACATCAGCATGTAGACTAGGCCACCAGAATTGTTGGGAGATGGCCCAAAAGAGTAGATTCTTCCCAGGGTGGCCAGCAGCTTTGGGAGAATAATCAGTATGGAGCACGGCAGTACAGAGACTCTCTGGAACAAAGCAATGGTCACAAGGTTTATCAGGAGGAGCATGGACCTGAGCAGCAAGAATTTTGTCACCCAAAGGAGAAGTGAAACTGGTGCGAACCATAGCCAGAATACGATCAGGAGGAATCACAGGGCCTGGAACCGACTACGTCTTGGAAGTGGAGGAAAATTGTTGTGACAAAGCGTTAGCCCTTACATCCTTAGTACCAGGTAAGAATGAGACAATGTAATTGAAACTAGACAAGAATAGAGCCCATCGCGCCCTTCTGGGAGAGAGGCATTTAGCCTCAGACAAGAATGTAAGATTCTTATGGTCAGTAAGAATGAGAGCTGACACATTAGTACCTTTGAGGAGATGTCTCCATTCTTTCAGGGCTAAAATGATCGCTAACAGCTCTGTCACCAATCTCGTAATTGCATTTCACAGGTGACAATTTATTGGAAAAGCAGCCACAAGGATGCATAGCGCTCTCAGAGGTAGGACGCTGAGACAGAAGGGTGCCAACTCCAGTCTCAGAAGCATCAACCTCAAGAATAAAAGGTAACTTAGGACCAGGATGTGCCAACACAGGAGCAGAAACAAAGGCAGCCTTGAGACTCTCAAAGGTCTTAATGGACTCCGGAGACCAATTTTGTGGATTATCGTCCTTTTTGGTCATATCAGTCAGGTACTTGAACAGAGATGAGAAGCTATGAATAAATTTCTGAAAATAGTTGGCAAAGCCAAGAAAATGCTTCAGAGGACATAAACCCATGGGTCGGGGTCACTGTATGACTGCTGAAAGTTTCTCTGGGTCCATAGAAAAACCAGCAGTGGAAATGACATAACACTAGGAATTTAATCTGTTCACAATGGAATTCGCACTTCTCAGATTTACAATAAAGATTGTTCTCTCTTAGTTTCTGAAGCACACAACAGATATCTGTGTGGTGGCTCTCCAGGGACTTGGAAAATATGAGGATATTGCGAGATAAACCACCACACATAACTGCAACAAATCTCGGAGAACATCATTAATAAATTCCTTGAAAACTAGCGGGGCATTACAAAGGCCAAAAGGCATTACAAGGTACTCATAATGGTCTGTTCTGGTATTAAATGCAGTTTTCCACTCGTCAACCTCCTTAATCCTCACAAGATTGTATGCCGCTCTCAAATCAAGCTTTGTGAAAACCGTTGCTCCCTTGAGGTGGTCAAATAACTCCCTAATAAATGGAATCGGATAGTCATTCTTAATTGTGAAACGACTGAGACCCCTATAATCAATACAAGGTCTCAATTCACCTCCCAGCATGATGGGAGTAAAACCTTGTAATATATTTAACTGTAGATTTTGTAGTGGGAATTTTTGATTTGAATATAAACTCATTTCGTGTTTGTTGTACGGCTTTGTTATAGGATTGCCATAGTAAGGACTTGCTATATCCTCTGGATAGTAAACATGCTTGTAATAGTTTTGCCTGGTTTTGAAAATCTACTAAGTGTGTGCAGTTACGTCGCCACCTAATGTACTGAGCATAAGGTATACTTCATATTAAAGCTGGTGGATGTGCGCTTGTTGCCTGTAGCAGCATATTTGCAGCTGTTGTTTTACAGAACAAATTGGTTGCTAGATAATTGTCCTCATTTTTAAAGATATTCTAATCAAGTAAAGTGTTTTTTTGCCTGTCACAATTGTAAGTAAATATTAAATTATACCGACTTTGGTTCAATGATTCAATGAAAGCATCCAATGAGGCTTTAGTGCCTATACAAATGACAAATACGTCATCAATGTAAGGCATCCAGCACAAAATATGATTTGTAAAATTGGACGGGTGTTCATTGGCAAAGAGATCATGCTCCTAACCCCCCAGATACAGGTTGGCATTGGCAGGTGCACAGCACGTGCCCCTAGCCAGACCCTGTATCTGGAGGTAGTGGGAGTCTTTGAAACTGAACCAATTGCGGCTCAGTATGAAATGGAGAAGATTCAGGGTGAATTTATTGAATTTCTATCGGTGATGATCCTCCGTACAGAGGAAGGTCTGAATCATCCCGGTGCCCTGTTTGTGTGGGATGCTAGAATATAAAGCTTCCACATCCAAAGTCATGGGTAGGGTGTCAAGAGGAACAAAAAGTGTTGCCTTTAGTTATACTTTAAGTTTAGTTCGTTTGCAATTACCATCGCTGTTTCTTTGGGGACCAAAGACTTTGAGTTGGGGTGGCTTGTAGCCCTGGATAGTGGCCTTTTAGGATATAGAAGCTGCATGGCCTTGGAATTTGCTGTGGCCACTGAGCAGCCTGATTCTCTCCCCACTAGGATTGGACAGTGAAGTGGAGGAAGCAGAACAGCAATAAGGGTTAATTCTTTCAATGGAGAAACTAGTTCTGGTGACCCTAGAAACCAGGGATTCCCTCATTTTTGGAGGGATTTCCCCTCACTTCCTGTTTTGGTTAAGGATAGGAAGTGAAAGGAAAGCTCTCAAATGGGACACAGATGACAAATTATAGCTGACAAGGGTTAATCCTGCCTTACTCATGAAAAAAATTTTTGCCTTTATTTTACTTAAAAATTTTTTACTAGTTAGACAAAAAGTAACTAGTGAGAGAAACACACCAGCCATACACATCAACCACATACACCAACCATACATGTCAACCACACTGCCAGCTCATCTTAGCTTTCAGAGCCTCCTTACAACAGCCAAATCTGGTTACCTTCCTTCCAGTTGTGTTCATGTTACTGCTAAGTGCCTCCCCTACCCTGTCAACTAGCTGAAAAACCCTGTGCCTGTAATTCCAGAGCACTCTTTAGCTGGCTGTGTCACGTGTTGACCACACACCTGCTCTACCCTAGGTATACTAATGGCAATATGCAATATGTCTGAAAATTAACTAGAAAGAAAAATGCTTGGCCTGAGACTTTTAAAATAGTAAATTTGAAAAAATTTAAATAGAGGTGGTATTAACACAACAGCCTCATTCCACCCCTTCTACGTACTCCATCTAAAGTTGTAATTGAAAAATGTTGTCAGAATTTTAACAAGCAGTTACTTTCAGTCTCTGGGGGTGCAAAATCAGAGAATACAGTAGACACTGTGTAACCCATAAACACCTCTTGTTAAAAGTATGGGTTGGCAACCCTCACTGCTATGGAATATCTTATTTGTGACTCTGAGAAGAGCCAAAATATTTTATATGTGAAACATGGTGTTGGAAAAAGATACTTTGATGATGAATTTAGCAGTAATGTCCCTAGTCATTACCATAAGAGATGAATCACAGATTTAGAAACTTGAGCTGTCACTAGGCGTTCAATCCTACAATCAACACTGGCATTCACAAGTATTAGGATATAAAATTGTATGTCACAAGAGTTTCTTAGAATCTGAATCTATCTATAAAATTAAAGTTCATACAATGTTCTTGATTGTTATAGGGACATACAGTATCTTACAAAAGTGAGTACACCCCTCACATTTTTGTAAACATTTTATTATATCTTTTCATGTGACAACACTGAAGAAATGACACTTTGCTACAATGTAAAGTAGGGAATGTACAGCTTGTATGACAGTGTACATTTGCTGTTCCCTCAAAATAACTCAACACACAGTCTAAATGTCAAAACCACTGGCAACAAAAGTAAGTACACCCTAAGTGAAAATGTTCAAATTGGGCCTAATTAGCCATTTTCCCTCCCCAGTGTCATGTGACTTGTTAGTGTTACAAAATCTCAGGTGTGAATGGGGAACAGGCATGTTAATTGCTCTCTCTCTCATACTGGTCAATGGAAGTTCAACATGGCACCTCATGGAAAAGAACTCTCTGAGGATCTGAAAAAAAGAATTGTTACTCTACATAAAGATGGCCAAGGCTATAAGAAGATTGCCAAAAACCTGAAACTGAGCTGCAGCATGGTGGCCAAGACCATACAGCGGTTTAGCAGGACAGGTTCCTCTCAAAACAGGCCTCGCCATGGTCAACCAAAGAAGTTGAGTGCACATGCTCAGCGTCATATCTAGAGGTTTCCTTTGGGAAATAGATGTATGAGTGCTGCTAGCATTGCTGCAGAGGTTGAAGGGGTGGGGGGTCAGCCAGTCAGTGCTCAGACCATATTGTGCTGTCAGAAACCATGAAATCAGACCGAGACAGAAGTACAGTTAAATTACACTTGTTTAATAATAAATAGAGAAACAAGAAAAGAGCCCATCGTGTCCTTCTGGGTTGAGAGGCATTTAGCCTCAGACAAGAACATGAGATTCTTATGGTCGGTAAGAATGAGAACCAGTACAGTGGTACCTTCGAGGAGATGTCTCCATTCTTTCAGAGCTAAAATGATTGCCAACAGCTTTCTGTCACCAATCTCGTAATTGCACTCTGCAGGTAACAACTTGTTGGAAAAGTAGCTACAAGGATGCAAAGCGCTCTCAGGCGTAGGAATTTGAGACAGAAGGGCGCCAACACCAGTCTCAGAAGCATCAACCTCAAGGATAGGATCAGGATGTGCCAACACAGGAGCAGAAACAAAGGCAGCCTTGAGACTCTCAAAGGCCTTAACGGACTCCGGAGACCAACTCTGTGGATTACCATCCTTTCTGGTCATATCAGTCAGGGGCTTAACCAGAGATGAGAAGTTACAAATAAACTTCCAATAATAGTTGGCAAAGCCTGGGAAATGCTGCAGAGGACGTAAACCCATGGGGCCACTGTAGGACTGCAGAAAGTTCTTCTGGGTCCATCGAAAAACCAGCAGTGAAAATGACATAACCCAGGAATTTAACCTGTTCACAATGGAACTTGCACTTCTCCAACTTACAATAGAAATTGTTCTCTCTTAGTTTCTGAAGCACACGACAAACATCTGTGTGGTGGCTCTCCAGGGACTTGGAAAATATGAGCGCGATAAACCACCACACATAACTGCAACAAATCTCAGAGGATATCATTAATAAATTCCTGGAAAACTTCTGGGGCAATACAAAGGCCAAAAGGCATTACCAGGTACTCACAATGACCTGTTCTGGTATTAAACGCAGTTTTCCACTCGTCAACATCCTTAATCCTCACAAGATTGTATGCCCCTCTCAAATCAAGCTTCGTGAAAACCGTTGCTCCCTTGAGGTGGTCAAATAACTCTGTAATCGCTGGAATCGGGTAGGCATTATTAATCGTGAAACGATTGAGACCCCTATAATCAATACAAGGTCTCAGTTCACCACTCTTCTTCTTCACAAAGAAGAAACCAGCACCAGCAGGGGATGAGGATTTGCGGATGAAACCTTGAGAAAGTGTGTCTGCAACATACTCCTCCATGGCCTTATCTTCCAAGACTGACAAAGGGTAAACCCGCCCACGAGGGGGTATGACACCAGGTGGAAGGTCAATTGCGCAATCATACGGCTGGAGTGGAGGCAAACTACCAGCTTGACCTTTGTCAAAGACATTGCTTAAAGTGGGAGTCCACCGGGACTCCGCGTTTTTTTTTTTTTTTTAAAAGCCAGCAGCTACAAATACTGCAGCTGCTGACTTTTAAATAGTGACACTTACCTGTCCAGCGCGCCCGCGATGTCGGCACCCGAAGCCGATCGCTCGCTCGTGCCGCCGCCATCTTGGGTATGGGAATCAGGAAATGGAGCCTTTCGGCTTCATTTCCCGATTCCCTACTGCGCATGCGCGAGCCGCGCGGCGCAATCCGGACGGTCCCCGCTGCCTCTGGGAGCTGTGTGTTTCCCAGCAGGCAGCGGGGCACTTGCTGAAGGGGGCGGGCGCTTGTGGAAAGGGGCGTAACGTACGCCCCTTTCCGCAGAGAGCTAGCCCGGAAGTGGGTGCAGTTACCTGGATTATCCAGGTAACTGCACCCCCCTCCCCCCTGAAAGGTGCCGATTGTGGCGCCGGAGGGGGGGGGATTCCGATGAGCGGAGGTCCATTTTAGGGTGGACCTCCGCTTTAAATCGCGGTACTACTCCAGCAGGGAGGAGAGTGAAGAGGTGCACAGGACCTTGGCTACCTTCTGGGAGCATGTCTTACTGCATTGTGGCAACCAGGAAAGAACCTCAGCACAGAGCTAATCAAAAGAGGGGTTGTGCCTCTGTAACCAAGGATAACCAATAACCAATGGAAACTTAGGTGAGGAAATAACTTGAAATTGGATAATCTCATGGTGAAGAGACCCTACGGCCATGGACAACGGAACCATCTCATGAGTCACATGGGCAGGCTGTAGGGGTCTCCCATCAAAAGCCTCAATGGCAAGTGGAGTGTCACGCAGCTGCAGCGGAATCGAGTTCTTCGATACAAAGGCAGCATCAATGAACAGGCCTGCAGCCCCAGAGTCGATTAGAGCCTGTATCTCGACGGACGACTCAGCCCAAGAATGGGTGACTGAAACCAGGGGCTTACCCTACTGGATAACTGGGGACTAAACAACGCCACCTAAGGTCTGTCCGTGACAGGACCTCAAGGTTTGTACATTCCCTGGATGGGTAGGATAAGACTTCAAAAAGTGACCTGCTTGGCCACAATAAAGGCACAATCTCTCCCTCCTCCTAAAAGGTTCTCTCATCCGCAGAGAGATACATGAAGAGATGTATGAAGCCCAAGTGCATGGGTTCATCTTCACTGACCGACTCGGTATCAGGAGGCATGGGAGGTGAGGGAGGCATGTGACTACAAAGCTTGGAGGCAAACCTGGAGGCTTCAGCAAGCGCTCCTTAAAAGAGAGTCTTTCTCTGAATCTGGAGTCAATGAGGATGGCAAATGTGATCAACCTCTCCAGCTCAGTGGGTATATCTCTAGCTGCTATCTCATCCTTGATGGAATGTGAGAGACCATGAGAAACAGCAGCCACAGGGGCCTCATTGTTCCAAGCAACCTCTGCTGCCAGAGTATGAAATTGAATTGCGTAGTCGGCAACAGTTCTCGTACTCTGTTTGATGGACATGAGGCACTTGGCAGCAGAAGCAGAGCGTGCGGGAACATCAAATACCCTTTTAAAGGAGGCCACAAACTCAGGGTAACTCAAGACAACAGGTTTTTGCGTCTCTCATAGAGGGTTTGACCAAGCCAAGGCTCTCTCAGAAAGCAAAGATATCACAAAATCTACTTTGCTTCTGTCTGTGGGAAACGCCTGGGGCAGCATCTCAAAGTATATCTCAACCTGGTTGAGAAACCCTCTGCATTGGACTGGGTTATCCCCAAATCGCTGGGGGAGCCGAACCAGACATACCTCTTATAGAGGTAATACTAGAGACTGGCACAGCAGCAGGGATGGCCTGCAACTCAGGTTGCACCAGAGCAGCCACAGTGGGAGATTCCAAGGGAGCCATGCGACTCAGGAGCGTTTGTAACGCCATGGCAAACTGATCCATGCAGTGATCTTGCTCATCCAATCTGTGAAAAATATTACCAACAAGTGGATTGACTGTATCATCTGAATTCATGGCCTTCTAGGAGTCAGCCTGTCAGTGCTCAGACCATATGCCACTGTCAGAAACCATGAAATCAGACCGAAACAGAAGTACAGTTAAATCACACTTGTTTAATAATAAAAATAAATAGAACAAACATAGTCAAAACATAGCCAGAGTTCAGGAACCAGAACAGGTAGTCAGACAAGCCAAACATCAGGGAGCTGGAGATGAGCGTAGTAAAACAGAAAGCAGGATCTGGAGCCATAAGGGATGTCAGCCAAGCAAGTCTTTTAACAGGATTGCAGGAAAGTGTCCCTGTGATTGACTAAGGTGAAGGCAGAAATACTCCAGGCTAGACGGCTTAAGTAGGGAGGACTGACAAACAGGATATAATCAACAGCTGAGTACCTGTGGAGAGATAGGAGCTGGAAATTAGCTAACAGCTGAGCAGCCAGCTCAGAGAAGGAAGGACTGAGCCCAGTCCTGACAGCTGCACACTGCATCAAATTGGTCTGCATGACTGTCGTCCCAGAAGGAAGCCTCTTCTAATGATGGTGCACAAGAAAGCCCACAAACAGTTTGCTGAAGACAAGCAGACTAAGGACATGGATTACTGGAACCATGTCCTATGGTCTGATGCTATAAAAACAAAACAAAAATATCGCGCTTGGGGCAAACCTGAGAGCTGCAAATAAAAACCATCTAATATCAAAATATGGGTCAAATCAGAAAAAATTATACATAAAGTTGCGCTAAATATACGTGAAAATTGAAGTGAAAACTCAATACAAATCACAAAAAAAAATGCAAATCAAAAAAACATCCTGTGTAAAGTTCAATCAAGAAAAAAAGGAGTCTTTGTAATCAGGGAATCTTAGTTCCAAAAAGAAGCCAGCGAACAGCCCTCTGCAGGGTTCTTTTGCGTGTATTCCATTCCGGTGTACTACTGAGGGCATAGATAGATGCGGATCATTTGAAGGTAACCAGCCTAGATCGAAAAGTTCCGGAAACCGTTGTACGTCCTGCTTCTCCTCTCGGTCACCGTAGAGAAAGGCAAAGTGGCCATCCGATCTCCCTGTATGCCTGGAGTTATCTAAAGCTCCCCAGCGAATCGTCGGATGCCAAGGTTTTTCAGTGCGCAAACCTGTAGTGAAACACAAAACACTCGGGCCTCCCGGCCACGAGCGAGGGGAAAGGAAAAACGAAAGAGGACTCCGATCGTGAACGTACCGTTAAGCAGTCGACAATTTTATTAATAAAAAAATATATACACGACAGACCAAAGGTATGACCGAATAGGTCCGATTCTAACAAATAAAAAATATGCATAAAAAAACGGTTAAAATTAAGAACAAATATACACCCGTACTAGGGAATATTCTAAGCGTGGTGGTATCAGCACAAACAGCCCGACATGTTTCGTAAAAACTTACATCCTCCTGGGGCACAAACTTACATCCTCCCAGGAGAGGATGAAGAGAGGAGAAGAGAAGCAGGACGTACGACAGTTTCCGGAACTTTTCGATCTAGGCTGGTTACCTTCGAATGATCTGCATCTATCTATGCCCTCAGTAGTACACCGGAACGGAATACACACAAAAGAACCCTGCAGAGGGCTGTCTGCTCGCGCTAACGACTCCGCTGGTTTGGAGTCCACCCATTGCGGTAAGAGTCAAACCTTTTTCAGATCTGGATGTGATAGTGGCAAAGTCAGGAAGATTCCACTATGGTCTGATGAGATCAAGATAAACTTATTTGGTTCAGATGGTGTCAAGCGTGTGTGGCTGCAACCAGGTGTGAAGAACAAAGAGAAATGTGTCTGGCCTACAGTCAAGCATGATGATGGGATTGTCATGGTCTGGGGCTGCATGAGTGCTGCCGCCACTGGGGAGCTACAGTTCACTGAGGGAACCATGAATGCCAACAAGTACTGTGACATACTGAAGCAGAGCATGATCCCCTCCCTTTGGAGACTGGGCCGCAGGGCAGTATTCCAACATGATAACAACCCCAAACACACCTCCAAGACAACCACTGCTTTGCTAAAGAAGCTGAGGGTAAAGGCGATGGACTGGCCAAGCATGTCTCCAAACCTAAACCCTATTAAGCATCGGTGAGACATCCTTAAACGGAAGGTGGAGGAGTGCAAGGTCTCTAACATCCAACTGCTCTGTGATGGAGGAGTGGAAAAGGACCCCAGTGGCAACCTGTGACGTTCTGGTGAGCTCCATACCCAAGAGGGTTAAGGCAGTGCTGGAAAATAATGGTGGCCACACAAAATATTGACACGTTGGGCCCAATTTGGACATTTTCACTTGGGGGTGTACCCACTTTTGTTGCCAGCGGTTTAGACATTAATGACTGCGTTTAGTTATTTTGAGGGGACAGCAAATTTACACTGTTACACAAGCTGTACACTCACTAATTTACAGTGTAGCAAAGTGTAATTTCTTCAGTGTTGTCACATGAAAAGATATAATAAAATATTTACAAAAATGTGAGGGGTCTCTCAAGTTTTGTGAGATACTGTATATTGATTGTTCTAAGGACATAAAGGAACATATCTATGTTTGAAACTAACAACATAATAAAGTGTATGTATAGCCAAAACATTTTTTAATTTAATGAAAAAATGAAAATAAAATTACATTTCCATAGCACTTTTCTCTCTGTGGAGTTAATGTGTTGAGTGTGCTCAAGCAGCCAGTTTTGGCACGCTGAGTCAGTTCATCAGTAACAGCATGAGAGAGACTAAATACCCTCTCAAAAGCCAACACCAGGTGGACCCGATTACTGGGATCTGCTGACTGCTGGAAGACACTTGCTGGTGGACACTGGAACTACAAACTTCCCCTCTGGGAAGCACAGTGCCACCAGCAGGTAATCCAGGTCCTGACAATGGTACGGCTGGGCTATGCCTAAGAGGAGAAAAAGGCAAAATGATTCATAGGGTATGCTGGGCTTTATAAACCTCTCACTTCTGCACTGTGCATGTTACATATACCTGACTCCTGCATTCTGTGTGTTTCCCAATCCTGACTTCTCCATTCTGCACATTACATACACCTGACCCCATTACATATTTATGACCAGTGCACTGTATACGTAGGCTCATGTTTTAAGTCCCTCCCACTATACAATTTTGTCACGCCTACAATTTATCAAGGCACACCGTATGTACCAACTCTTTCTCCTTTAGATGCTTTGGGTGCCTCTAAATCTTATAATTTGAGAGAGCTGAAGCCCTAGGGAAAAAAATATCTACAACCTTTCCAAGAGAGATTGTAACTGATAACAATGCAGAACAAACAGACTGGGTTAATATGTATTTTTTTTAGCAAACATGTAGGCAGGTAGTGATTACTGCTGCTCCATCCAGGAAGTTGGGCATTAATTGTGTTTCCTGGGCCTTTCTTGGCCTTTATGCCCTGTACACACAGTCGGACATTCCGACCACAAAATCCGTCTGATTTTTTCAGACGGATTTTGGCCAAAACTTGTGATGCATACACACGGTCGGACAAAGTTCGGAACGAGGTGATGTTCGTTGCGTACAACGGGACTACGTAGAGGCTAGTAGCCAATAGCTTTGGTCTCGTAATTTAATCTGAGCATGCGTGGCACTTTGTCCGTCGGAATTCTCTACAATCGGAAAAAGTCTGATCAGATTTTGTTGTGGGAAAATTTTAGATCCAGCTCTCAAACTTTTTCCGTCGGGAGTTACATAGTTACTCAGGTTGAAAAAAGGCACAAGTCCATCTAGTTCAACCACAAAAAAATAAAAAATAAATTATAATATCATACAATCCCATATACCCAATTCTATACCCACAGTTGATCCAGAGAAAGGCAAAAAAAAAACAGCAGAGCATGATCCAATTTGCTAAAGCAGGGAAAAGAATTCCTTCCTAATCCCCCGAGAGGCAATCGGATTTTCCCCGGATCAACTTTACCTATAAATGTTAGTACCCAGTTATATTATATACATTTAGAAAATAATCCAGGCCTTTCTTAAAGCAATCTACTGAGCTGGCCAGAACCACCTCTGCAGGGAGTCTATTTCACATTTTCACAGCTCTTACTGTGAAGAAACCTTTCCGTATTTGGAGATGAAATCTCTTTTCCTCTAGACCTAAAGAGTGCCTCCTTGTCTTCTTTGTTGACTGTAAAGTGAATAACTATTTCCGACAGAAAAAGTCCGATAGAGCCCACACGTGATCGGATTTTCCAACAACATAATCTGATCTGACTTTTTCCGTCAGTGCTTTTCGGGCCCTTTTAATCCTTTCCTCAGCCGCTAGCTGGGGTTAAAAGCGCCCCCCCTAGCGGGCAAAAGGCGCCGCTATAACAGCAGTAATGCGCCACTAAAACTAGCAGCGGTTTACCGCTAATGTGAAAGTAGCCTAAAGGTACACCCTGTGTAAGGCAGTGACCGCTGGGCTGAATGAAAAAATACCAGGTATAGTACACACTTAATGTACTAATGCATAGAATGCATTAAGGTGAAAAGAATTAAGGCTTTAGAACCACTTTAATGACATACTATATGTATGTATACTGTGTAGCACTGACTCCTGAAGGAGCGGCTGGTTTTAATGGGCTTACCGTTACCTTCTTAACCTCGATTTGCGTCTAGGAGTTTCCCATGGTAGATGGCCCAGAAACTGACAACAGATCCGCTTAAAGGGATTTTAATTTGCTAAAATGTAGTTAACAACAGTCTCTCAGTATAGGATCAGAGGGTTAGGTGAAAAGTCCAGGTACTCTTAGTGTCAAAGTCAGTAATAAAGAACTTTCTTACTTTGAATAAATCCAGAGAATAGCCATTCACAGCTGGATGTTTGCTCTAGTTGGATAGTCCCTCTCTCACAAGGCCTAGCAGCCAACAGGGTGTTTGACTCAAGAACAAGTCCCTGCCACGGACTTTGTTATAGAACATGAACAAGGAAACTAGAAAACTTGTAGAACACTTGCATGGTACCAGTATCTTGCAGCCAGTCCAGCGATACCGCGTGAGATTGGATTCACTTAGGTCCTTCAGCTTTACCAGGCTCTTGCTAAGAAGCCAACCCTTGCATGGCCTTCTTCTGAAGAGTCCTCCCCTGGATAACTACAAAGTTGCTGGGCCTCTCCCCAACCTGAGATGGCACGGACCACCTCTGGATCCTTTCCTTAGTTTCCTCGCCTCGGGCTAGCCAGCCCCGAGACGTAAAGTCGGGTGGATCCGCACCCCAAGCCATAGGCCTCCTGGGGGCTGGTCAGGCGGAGCAGGACCATGGAATCAGAACATACTTCTGGACCGGAACCCCAAACCATGTGACATCTGCATCTGAAGTACCCTCTCCCAGAAAGCACAGCAAGAATGACACTCCCACTGGGCTGGCTCAGAGAGAAAGTAACCTTAAGGCACCCAACCAGACTATGTTTCCATGCCTGCCATAAGAGAGAGCGCCTCCTATGGCCAGGCGGAACACCCTACAGTCCAGTCAGACTGATGCTGAGGTCATAATTTAGAATAATTATACCCAAACCAACTTGCAGTTCATGTGTAAGGTTCAATTTAAAAAACACATAGCGCATGCTCTTCAGGAGCCAGCACTACACTGTATTTATGAGTCTTTTGTTGCATTACTGTGGACGTGATAAACAGAGACATCCTCTGACATCAGTGGTACCCTATGTAGTAATCCAAGATGGATCAGCTTATAAGGAACAGTGGGCTCCAAGTACATCTAGAGGAAATTTGTCAGTCTCTCATCCATGTTGTTGGCTATCATACCAGACTTTTAGGGTCCATGCACACTAGGCCGGTAAAAAAATGCCAGGATCTCTGGCAGAAAAATGCCCATAGTGGCTCGTATTGCAGAAGAGTTGGTGTGTTTAAGGGCATTAGCTTTTATAGCTTTTTTTCCCCAAAACCTTCCCCATTGCTCATTTTTCAATATGATCAATGTACACTTGAAAATCCAGAATTGTCCTGAACGCCGCATTTATGTGCATCTAACATTTTTTCTATCCGGAAGCTCCTCTCAAAATGCCCTTTTGTTTTTTTCAGCCTGAAAACACCCCTCAACAAACATGCTTGTAAACGCCTAAATGTGCATGGACAAATAGGCTAATATAGAGGTACTTATACAGGCTAAAGAAAAAAGCAGAAAAAGCCTGTATGAGTAGCATTTTTTATGCCCATTGTGTATGAGGCAGTCTTTTATTCCCAGATCAGGTGTTGAGTACACATGCGCCATCTATAGGTCTAAGTGGGGAAATGCAGTGCAAGCTCACCCTGGAGTCCCTATGACTTTACTGTACACCTGTACAAATCCTGTTTGGTGCACAATGTGTGTGTCTAAGCAGAATGTTCCCGATGGTCCTTATGGGTTTCTGTACAAACTTTTTTGTGCCATTTGTTTATCCAGTCTTTTCTACAAAACAACTCTGCTGTACCTGAAATTACCCAGCCCCATCCTTTTGTCTCGGTGAAAATATGATCCCATCTAACTGTTTGGTATTACATTTTGATTGTCAGAATGCAGTATTGCCAATTAAAAAAATATTTTCATTTAAACTAGCCGAATACATATTGTTGGAACAATGAATAAGAATACAAAAAGTCCCTTTATAGACATATATAAAGATGTTAGCATAGGGTGAAGCTATACACAGTGGCAGCTGGTGGTATATTTTTTTTGGGGGGGGGGGGGGTGGTAAAAAAGGTACCCACAGCCACCCCCCCAATTGGTCAGTTGGGCCATCCGCACACACCCCCCGGTCGGTCACTAGCCCCACACTTAAACCATCTAGGTCACGGGCAGCACTTCTTCTGGGTGACGGGTGGTGGCTTCCCCTGCTTCTCCCCCTCCTTGGCATCACGGCAGCTTCCGCCATGTGTCTCCTCCCTCCCTCCTCCTCCTCCTAGGCCAATGGGATCACTTCTACTTTCGGCCAATGGGATGAGGGGACCCACTTCCTGATTGCCCAGGAGGAGAATCAGGAAGACAATAGCGAATGTTAATTCGCTATTGTCACACAACTTGGTGGGCACTGCGCCCCAAGCCCACCCTTAGAGCCTCTGGATTTAATCACGTGAAAAAAAAAACCTCATTGGAATTCATGCGTCCAGCACCTCACATGAAGATTAGGGGGCCAGACGCATGGATAGAGGGGTGCCACTGGGTATACATTTTGAAGGTTCTGGTCTTCTGAGGGATTGTGTGTACATTGATAATTAAGTTATAAGTATAATAGCTATGGCACGTATATTAAAGAATTCACCTGTGAATAAACTTTGCCTCTGATTAGATTCAAGAATCCCAGTGGGGGTTCCAGCAATTGGTTGCAAGAGTGAGTCCCACTGGTAGCAATGGGAAGCTGCCAGCTCTCTGTGTTCATGGCAAATTACTCGCATGTAATTGCTGCATGAGTGATTACATGCGACTGGCCACAATTAGCTGTTAGAGCCAGCAGCCTCCCATTGTTTTCAATGGGGCTGCCTCTTGCAGATAATCTCAGGGACCACCTCTGGGGCTCTCAATTGTAATCAGAGTCATGTGGCCATGATAAGCTGCGACAACCAGCAGCCTCCCATTGTTTGTAATTAACCAGTTGCCGACCGCCGCACGACGATGTACGTCGACAGAATGGCACGGGCAGGCATATGGGCGTACCTGTACGTCCCTGCCTTCCCGCGGGTGGGGGGCCCGATCGGACCCCCCCCCCCGGTGCCAGCGGTGGTCGGAATCCATTCAGGAGCGATCCGGGATGAGGGGGCGGCCATTAATTCATGGCCACCCCCTCGCCATCGCTCCTGACGAATGGAAGTGCAGCATGACATCACTTCCTCTCCTGTAATGTAAACACAGGCAGAGGAAGTGATGTAATCTCTCCTCCGTGTCGGTATTTTTCGTTCCGGCACCGAGGAGAGAGGATCGGTGAGTTGCACCAACACTACACTACACAGTAGAACATGCCGGGCACACTCTCACCCCCCCCTTCACCCCCCGATCACCCCCCCCAATCACCCCTGCACCCCCAGTCACAGTGACACCAATTGCATTTTTTTTATTTTTTTTTGCATTGGTGTCATTTGTGACTGTAATAACTGTTAGGGCAGTTAGGGTTAGCCCCCTTTAGTTCTAGGGTACCCCCCTAACCCCCCCAATAAAGGTTTAACCCCGTGATCACCCCCCGTCGCCAGTGTCACTAAGGCTGGGTTCACATTGCAGCGGTTTATGAGAACGGATGTGATTCGCACCGCACTGCAGTGCAAATCACATCCGATCTCTGTGCGATTCGAGTTCAGCCATACAGATAGTATGGCTGAATTTGCGTCGCACCCGCCGCACCCGCCGCAAACTTGCACGGGACCCTTTTTTTGGTCCGCAGCAGAATCGGATCGCATGGGTGTTCACACCATGCGATCCGATTCCTGTCCGAGTTTGCAGATCGCACTGCGATATGCCAACTGATCTGGGGGTGTCATTAACATTTCACTGACACTCCCAGCAGTTCGCATAGGGCAGTGTGATGCGGGAACCCGCCGCAGATTCGTGGCGTTCCCGCATCGCTCCAGTGTGAACCCAGCCTAATAAGCGATCGTTTTTCTGATCGCTGTATTAGTGTCACAGGTGACGCTAGTTAGGCAGGTAGGTATTTAGGTTCGCCGCAGCTTTTTATAGCGCCAGGGACCCCCATATACTACCGCATAAAGCCCCCTGATTGCCCCCTAGTTAACCCTTTCACCAGTGATCACCATATAACTGTTACAGGTGACGCTGGTTGGTTCGTTTTTTTTATAGTTTCAGGGCACCCGCCATTTATTACCTAATAAAGGTTTAACCCCCTGATCACCCGGCGGGTGATATAAGTTTGAGGGTCAGATAAGGTCTTCATCGCCCCAGGCAGCGTCAGGTTAGTGCCAGTACCGCTAACACCCACGCACAAAGCATACGCCTCCCTTAGTAATATAGTATCTGATCAGATCTATATTAGCGTCGCCAGCAGTTTAGGTTTCCCAAAACGCATTGTTAGCGGGATCAGCCCAGATACCTGCTAGCACCTGCGTTTAGCCCCTCCCACAAGCCCAGCCCAGCCCACCCAAGTGCAGTATCGATCGATCACTGTCACTTACAAAACACAACACACATAACTGCAGCGCTCGCAGAGTCAGGCCTGATCCCTGCGATCGCTAACAGTTTTTTTTGTAGCGTTTTGATACAGTCGCTGACAGCCTAGGTGCTTTTTTACCTGTGAGTCTCACTAGTGTACCCCTATATTTAGGGGTGTCTACTTTCCAAAATGGGGTCATTTGGGGGGGGGTTTGTGCCATCTTGGC
The DNA here is from genome assembly GCF_037356315.1 of Lithobates pipiens. NCBI lineage: Eukaryota > Metazoa > Chordata > Amphibia > Anura > Ranidae > Lithobates > Lithobates pipiens. The sequence continues at coordinate 220,557,272 of NW_027507748.1, read as the reverse complement.
ATTTTATGGCCTTGAAAACTGCGATAGGTAGTGAGGAGTAAAATCACAAATTTACACCCTTAGAAATCCTGAAGGCAGTGCTTGGTTTTCGGGGCCCCGTACGCGGCTAGGCTCCCAAAAAATCCCACACATGTGGTATCCCCGTACTCAGGAGAAGCAGCAGAATTTATTTTGGGGTATCATTTCACATATGCCCATGGCATGTGTGAGCAATATATCATTTAGTGACAACTTTGTGAAAAAATAAAATAAAAAGTTTGTAATTTTCCCACAACTTGTGGCAAAATATAAAATATTCCATGGACTCAACATGCCTCTCAGCCAGTGCCGGTGCTAGACTATTTTGCACCCTAGGCAAGGCCAGATACATGCGCCCCCCCCCCCCCCCCCAACAAAAAAACATACTTTTTTTTTTAAACACATGCCACTGCACACTATGGATGAGTGGGGTGGAAATGCACCTGCATCCTCGGTGCCACTAAAATAACATTGTCTCTGCATTGGTGGTTATACTGGGAGGACAAATGCCCTTGTGTCTGTGCTGTCACTGGAAGAAAAAAATTGTCCGTGTCCATTATATGTGAAGTGCACCAGTAAGGGGTTGTAGAAAGCTGGCAATGGAGTAGATGGGGATGAAGATGACAGGGGGTGGGGTGATAGGAACCTGGCAATGGAGTAGATGGGGATGAAGATGACAGGGGGTGGGGTGATAGGAACCTGGCAATGGAGTAGATGGGGATGAAGATGACAGGGGGTGGGGTGATAGGAAGATGGAAGTGGGGTACAGGGGGGTGACAATGACAGGGAGCTGGGTGATAGGAAGCTGGCAGTGGGGTACATGGGGATGAAGATGACAGGGGTGGGGTGGCAGAAAGCTGGCAGTGGGGTGCATGGGGATGAAGATGACAAGGGGCTGGGTGGTAGGAAGCTGGCAGTGGGGTGCAGGGGGATGAAGATGACAGGGGGCTGGGTGGTAGGAAGCTGGCAGTTGGGTATATGGGGATGAAGATGGCAGGGGCGGGGTGGTAGGCAGCTGGCAGTGGGTTACAGGGGGGTTGAAGATGACAGGGGGTGGTAGGAAGCTGGCAGAGGGGTACAGGGGATGAATATGACAGGGGGTGGGGTGGAAGAAAGCTAGCAGTGGGGTACAGGGTGGTGAAGATGACAGGGGTGGGGTGGTAGGAAGCTGACAGTGGGGTACAGGTGAATGAGCATGACAGGGGGCATGGTGGTAGCAAGCTGGAAGTGGGGTACGGGGGGGAATGAAGATGACAGGGGGTGGGGTGGTAGGAAGCTGAAAGTGGGGTACAGGTAAATGAAGATGACAGGGGGCAGGGTGGTAGCAAGCTGGAAGTTAGGTACAGGGGGGTGAAGATGACAGGAGGTGGGGTGATAAGAAGCGGACAGTGGGATACAGGGGAATGAAGATGATGGGGGTGGAGTAATAAGCTGGCAGTGGGGTACAGGGGGATGAAGATGATAGGGGGTGATAAGAAGCTGGCAGTAGGGTATAGGGGGATGAAGATGACAGGGGAGGGGTGGTAGGAATCTGGCAGTGGGGTACAGGGGGATGAAGGTGACAGGGGTGGGTGGTAGGAAGCTGGCAGTGGGGTACAGGGGGATAAAGATAACAGGGGTGGGGTGGTAAAGCTGACAGTGGGGTACAGTGGATGAAGATGACAGGTGGAGGGGTGGTAGAAAGCTGGCAGTGGGGTACAGGAGGATGAAAATGAAAGGGTGTGTGGTGGTAGGAAGATGGCAGTGGGGTACAGAGGGAGGAAGATGACAGATTGTGGGTGGTAAAAAGATGACAGTGGAGTACAGGGGGGTGAAGATGTCAGATGGTGGGTGGTAGGAATCTGGCAGTGGGGTACAGGGGGGGTGAAGATGATAGGGGGTGATAAGAAGCTGGCAGTAGGGTATAGGGGGATGAAGATGACAGGGGTGGGGTGGTAGGAATCTGGCAGTGGGGTACAGGGGGATGAAGATGATAGGGGGTGGGGTGATAAGAAGCTGGCAGTGGGGTATAGGGGGATGAAGATGACAGGGGTGGGTGGTAGGAAGCTGGCAGTGGGATACAGGGGGGTGAAGATAACAGGGGTGGGGTGGTAAAGCTGACAGTGGAGTACAGTGGATGAAGATGACAGGTGGAGGGGTGGTAGAAAGCTGGTAGTGGGGTACAGGAGGATGAAAATGACAGGGTGTGTGGTGATAGGAAGATGGCAGTGGGGTACAGGGGGAGGAAGATGACAGATTGTGGGTGGTAGGAATCTGGCAGTGGGGTACAGGGGGATGAAGATGATATTGGGTAGGGCGATAAGAAGCTGGCAGTGGGGTACAGGGGGATGAAGATGGCAGGGGTGGGTGGTAGGAAGCTGACAGTGGGGTAGAGGGGGTGAAGATGATAGGGGGAAGGGTGATAAGAAGCTGGCAGTGGGGTACAGGGGGATGAAGATGACAGGGGTTGGTGGTGAGAAGCTAGCAGTGGGGTAAAGGGGGATGAAGATGACAGGGGGTGGGGTGATAAGAAGCTGGCAGTGGGGTACAGGGGGATGAAGATGACAGGAGGTGGGGTAATAAGAAGCTGTCAGTGGGGTACAGGGGGATGAAGATGACAGGGGGTGGGGTGATAAGAAGCTGTCAGTGGGGTACAGGGGGATGAAGATGACAGGGGTGGGTGGTAGGAAGCTGGCAGCGGGGTACAGGGGGATGAAGATGACAGAGGGTGGGGTGATAAGCTGGCAGTGGGGTACAGGGGGATGAAGATGATAGGGGGTGGGGTGATAAGCTGGCAGTGGGGTACAGGGGGGTGAAGATGACAGGGGTGGGTGGTAGGAAGCTGACAGTGGGGTACATGGGGATGATAAGAAGTATGTGACAGGAGGTAGGTTAGTAGGGAAACAGGGAGATGATGAGGAGGATAAAGATGATGACAGGGGGACAGCAGGTGGCAGCATCATATGTATTGTTAGGGCTGTGTGTGGCGGCTGCTAACAGTAATTTGTAGGGCTTCCTCGGTCAGGGAGTGACGTCACGGGTACTGCCAGTGTCGGGCAGGACCGTCATGACTCATGTAGTACCTGTAGACGCCAGAAGAATGATGATCGCCAGGCTCCTGTTTCAGGTCCTCCAGCACAGTCCACAGAAACTGATGTCCATCCTGGAGAGAAGGGGAGAGCTGCTCAGCCGCGGCGACCATTATCCGGGCTCTGCACACATAGTAGGAGATCTGCAGAGCGCGTGGGAAGGGGAGGAGCGCACATGGAACCACCCACTGATCCAGCAGCTGTTGCACTTCCTGCTCTGTGCCGAGTTCACCAGCTACTCAAACTGACAAACTCCATTACAGCGCTTCCTTCTCCACAGGACTACACCATGCCTTGCTCCCTGACAGCATTAGGGGGAGCATCACTGCTGTCACACAGCGAGATAGAGAGCCAGAGGCCGTGGCAGCGCCCTAGGCAGCAGTGCGCCCTAGGCGACTGCCTAGTTCGCCTAGTGGTAGCGCCGGCCCTGCTCTCAGCAAATAGCTTGGGGTGTCTACTTTCTAAAATGGGGTCATTTGTGGGGGTTTTGTGCCATCTTGGCATTTTATGGCCTTCAAAACTGTAATAGGTAGTGAGGAGTAAAAATTAGTAATGGTAGGTTATCCTCGCGCTATAGTGGTAAAGTTAGAGCAGGTTGGTGTGGTTGCAGCAAAAAACACCGACAGAGGTGCAAACCCTCCCTTCAAAGTGACAGTAAATAGGAAATAGATGGTGTTGCGCTCCACACCAAATAAATTAAGTCTAATAACACAATTACTAAATAATCGCATAAAATCTTGAAAACGCACTCATGTGATTAAAATTAAAATCACTAAATAATCGCATAAAATCTTGAAAACGTGCTCATGCGATTAAAATTCCATTAATTCTAAGATAAATACCGAGTGAATAATACAGTGCTTGGAATAAAACTATTTCCTACTAATATTCATAAAATGAAAAATGATCTATATAATCGTGATAAAGTGACAAGAAAAGAATCGCAAATCTTAAAATTGTCAAAAGAATCGTGACATCAAACAAATCTGTGTCAGTCCATGAAAGTGCATCCAAGTGCCAGCATGTGTGCAGAAAAAAATATATATGATAATAAATACACAATAAAAATATATAAAACGGTGTGTGAAAAAATTATTATCGCAGAATACAAAAGATAATAGTCCAGTAAACGTGATAAAAAATGTCTCTAAATAAGTATAAAAAAGCTAAATCACAAAGTTCATGCAGAAAATGAAATAAATCCACGCTGTGCTATGTGAAGAAATTAATCCTATGAACAACCCCGGGATGATTCCACCAGTGATTTTGCAGCTCCTTAAACGTGGGTGCTCACACACTGAGTGCAGTGGGTACCTTACCTCACTGCTGTCAGTAAGACAGCAAAATGCTCCAGTGCAACAGTTGTGTCCTCAAATGGGGTGTATATCCTCAGTGGGTGTAGGGGAACTTCAACACTTTGCGGTGTATATCCTAAATGTAGTATGGGCGCCCCCAAAACCTTTTCCTCCAGATATTCCGCAAGGGATCGCAAGTCAGACCCAAGAAAGAAAGAGGGGGGGCTCCAATGGTGAAGTACGTTCACACAAATACTTTATTATAAAAAGGAACTAAGTCCTGGGTACTCACATTTATGCAGTAAAAATCAAACGTTTTTTCCACTAACAAACAACGAACGGCTTCCTCGTTCGTACCCCGGACGTCACTTCCGGTATCCTCCTAGGCCAATCCTACGCGTATCGTCATTGATCACGTGACTTCATCAGGGACTAGTGCATAGGAGGTGGACGAACGTTTAAATAGTCTTTCTAATTGGCGGCCATTTTCCTGTAGTCAATCCTATTTAATACTATTCGCGGGCACGACTCTAGTTACACGGCCATTTTCTAATAGACTACATTATCGACCGGTTCTGTGCGCTTCACGGTCGTGTTTTCTATAGGTACTAGAATAGTCTATTCGTATATTAGGTAGATCTGTGTCCGCTTGCCTGACCTAAAGCCCAATTGGGACACCCGGTGGTTGTGTTTATTCAAACAATAACCCGGGATCTCCCTAATTGTATGACTACGAATAGCATTCTTGATGTCAATAGCAATGTGAACACATTCACTTGCTATTGGAACGACGGGACCGCAGTTCGTTCGTGAGCTGGTTTAAAATTAAAAATGTATTGTAATAAAAAATACATAAAAAATTATAAAAAATGGCTTGAGATAGAGGGTAATATGCAAATTATTAAATATTCTTTAATTGGTAAAAAACATAGTGAATCTAAATCTATCATATAAAATATTAAAATATTGGTACTAGTTAATTTGTGGGTAAAATATCTAGAATAGTGTGACATAATATTTTTAAAATAAAAATAAAGTGCTCCCGACAATTAGTTGAGCGATAATCAAGATATCAAAAGGACGCATATATATGCGATTTGGGGGATGGATGCCGGAAATGAGGTCCAGAGTTCCAAAAATTCCCTTTCAGTATATCATTGTAGAATACAGTAACAGGCAAGATGTTATATGTCATAGTGCTATTAAATATATAAAATTCAAATTCATAATAAAATATCTAAAATTACCTAAAAATCGCTGATAAAACAGTTAAGATCAAATTCTATATTGAGTCCTTGAGGTGTAAAAGTATCTAAGGTAAAAATCCATTTAGATTCTAGCTGACTGAGCGTTCTCACTATGACATATAACATCTTGCCTGTTACTGTATTCTACAATGATATACTGAAAGGGAATTTTTGGAACTCTGGACCTCATTTCCGGCATCCATCCCCCAAATCGCATATATATGCGTCCTTTTGATATCTTGATTATCGCTCAACTAATTGTCGGGAGCACTTTATTTTTATTTTAAAAATATTATGTCACACTATTCTAGATATTTTACTCACAAATTAACTAGTACCAATATTTTAATATTTTATATGATAGATTTAGATTCACTATGTTTTTTACCAATTAAAGAATATTTAATAATTTGCATATTACCCTCTATCTCAAGCCATTTTTTATAATTTTTTATGTATTTTTTATTACAATACATTTTTAATTTTAAACCAGCTCACGAACGAACTGCGGTCCCGTCGTTCCAATAGCAAGTGAATGTGTTCACATTGCTATTGACATCAAGAATGCTATTCGTAGTCATACAATTAGGGAGATCCCGGGTTATTGTTTGAATAAACACAACCACCGGGTGTCCCAATTGGGCTTTAGGTCAGGCAAGCGGACACAGATCTACCTAATATACGAATAGACTATTCTAGTACCTATAGAAAACACGACCGTGAAGCGCACAGAACCGGTCGATAATGTAGTCTATTAGAAAATGGCCGTGTAACTAGAGTCGTGCCCGCGAATAGTATTAAATAGGATTGACTACAGGAAAATGGCCGCCAATTAGAAAGACTATTTAAACGTTCGTCCACCTCCTATGCACTAGTCCCTGATGAAGTCACGTGATCAATGACGATACGCGTAGGATTGGCCTAGGAGGATACCGGAAGTGACGTCCGGGGTACGAACGAGGAAGCCGTTCATTGTTTGTTAGTGGAAAAAACGTTTGATTTTTACTGCATAAATGTGAGTACCCAGGACTTAGTTCCTTTTTATAATAAAGTATTTGTGTGAACGTACTTCACCATTGGAGCCCCCCCTCTTTCTTTCTTGGGTCTGACTTGCGATCCCTTGCGGAATATCTGGAGGAAAAGGTTTTGGGGGCGCCCATACTACATTTAGGATATACACCGCAAAGTGTTGAAGTTCCCCTACACCCACTGAGGATATACACCCCATTTGAGGACACAACTGTTGCACTGGAGCATTTTGCTGTCTTACTGACAGCAGTGAGGTAAGGTACCCACTGCACTCAGTGTGTGAGCACCCACGTTTAAGGAGCTGCAAAATCACTGGTGGAATCATCCCGGGGTTGTTCATAGGATTAATTTCTTCACATAGCACAGCGTGGATTTATTTCATTTTCTGCATGAACTTTGTGATTTAGCTTTTTTATACTTATTTAGAGACATTTTTTATCACGTTTACTGGACTATTATCTTTTGTATTCTGCGATAATAATTTTTTTCACACACCGTTTTATATATTTTTATTGTGTATTTATTATCATATATATTTTTTTCTGCACACATGCTGGCACTTGGATGCACTTTCATGGACTGACACAGATTTGTTTGATGTCACGATTCTTTTGACAATTTTAAGATTTGCGATTCTTTTCTTGTCACTTTATCACGATTATATAGATCATTTTTCATTTTATGAATATTAGTAGGAAATAGTTTTATTCCAAGCACTGTATTATTCACTTGGTATTTATCTTAGAATTAATGGAATTTTAATCGCATGAGCACGTTTTCAAGATTTTATGCGATTATTTAGTGATTTTAATTTTAATCACATGAGTGCGTTTTCAAGATTTTATGCGATTATTTAGTAATTGTGTTATTAGACTTAATTTATTTGGTGTGGAGCGCAACACCATCTATTTCTTATTTAGGTAGTGAGGAGTGAAGTCAAAAATGTACGCCCTTAGAAAGCCTGAAGGCGGTGCTTGGTTTTCGGGCCCCGTACGCGGCTAGGCTCCCAAAAAGTCCCACATATGTGGTATCCCCATACTCAGGAGAAGCAGCAGAATTTATTTTGGGGTGTCATTTCACATATGCCCATAGCATGTGTGAGCAATATATCATTTAGTGACAGCTTTGTGTAAAAAAAAAAATATTCAATCGCTTGAGGCAAAAAAATAAAATATTCAATGGGCTCAACATGCCTCTTATCAATTTCCTTAGGGTGTCTACTTTCCAAAATGGGGTCATTTGGGGGGGTTTTGTACTGCCCTGCCATTTTAGCACCTCAAGAAATGAGATAGGCAGTCATAAACTAAAAGCTGCGTAAATTCCAGAAAACGTACCTTAGTTTGTAGATGTGACAACTTTTGCGCAAACCAATAAATATACAGTTATTGACTTTTTTTTTACCAAAGACATGTGGCTGAATACATTTTGGCCTAAATGTATGACTAAAATTGAGTTTATTGGATTTTTCTAATAACAAAAAGTAGAAAATATCATTTTTTTTCAAAATTTGCGGTCTTTTTACATTTATATCGCAAAAAATAAAAATCGCAGAGTCAGTCAAATACCTTTAAAAGAAAGCTCTATTTGTGGGAAAAAAAGGACGCAAATTTTGTTTGGGTACAACATTGCATGACCGCGCAATTACCAGTTAAAGCAGCGCAGTGCCAAATTGTAAAAAGACCTCTGGTCATTGACCAGCAAAATGGTCCGGTCTGAAAGTGGTTAAATGGGGAACCCCTGCTGGGGTTCTTGCATTTAATCTGAGGCACATTTGCATTACTCAATCATCCTTTCAGATCACACCTATATAGCACATGTCAAATACAAGGCTCGCAGGCCAAATATGGCCCTCCAGGCCAATTCATGTAGCCCTCGCACCCAGGGCTTTTTTTCAGTTAGAACGTGGTGGAACTGCGCTCAGCCATCTTCGGTTCTTGTCCTCCACTCCCCACTGTCACTTGTAAAAAAAGAAGCCTTCTGTATTTACAAGTTTTTACAAGGACATCTTTCCTCTTGGTGGCTCTCGCAGATTCCTGCCTGTCCTGTACTCACAGCGGGGACAAAGGAAATGCAGTTGCAGTGTGGGATGAGGCATCATCTGGTAAGTTGTACTGTGATCCTCATCTGTGCTCAGGTGCACAAATGCTGACCATTGAGCTCCCTACAGATGAGAGAAATGAAGCTGCCCACACTGCCAGGATGTACTAGAGCCGGTAGGTGAGATGAGAGGAAGCTTTTGGGAAGCGGTAGAGATGAGGCCTGTGGAAGGAGATATGAGCAGAGGTGGGGTATGGGAGAGAGTGGTACAGAGGTCAGAGCCGAAGAGAGGTGGAAGTGAGATGTGGACAGACTGTAAAAGAGAGCTGAACCCTGCATACCATGCATAGCACATCCCTAAACCCTGCAATCTGTACATAGCGCACCCCTGCAACTGAACTCTGTACATAGCGCACCTCTGAACACTGCATTCTGTACATACCCTGTTTCCCCGAAAATAAGACCTAGCGTGATTGTCGTGATGGCTGCAATATAAGCTCTACCACCAAAATAAGCCCTAGTTAATGTCCTTGTAGGTCTTATTTCCAGGGTAGGGCTTATTTTCAGGTAAACAGGGTAGGGCTTATTTGGGAGGTAAGGCTTATATTGTAGCCATCACCAACAATCACGCTAGGTCTTATTTTCAGGGAAATAGGGTAGCACATCCCTGAACACCACACATAACATACTCCTGGTATTTATTGCCCCTTTAAGATCCTCCCACTGTTTGTGCAATTTGGCCACACCCACCATTAGATGCGGTTTGGTGCTGGTGGGGGGGTGGGTTGAGTTCCTGCACCTGCTCTATTAGGAAAATGCATGTAGTCTTACAGATACAACCGGCCCTTTGAGAGCAACCATAATGCTGATGTGGCCTGTAATGAAATTTAATTTGACACCCCTGCCAAATAGGGACTGTGTTCATGTTTTGACATAATTTACAGCTTTTACTGATATATTTTAGAGGCACATTTTCCAAATTCCCCAGATCCTATAAAACCTTGGCAATGTCTATGGATGTCTATGGTTAGATTCTGTATATATGTATTTCTGGTAACTATCATTTTAGCTATCACTCCTGGCATTGCCTGGGGGTCTACAGGCAGCACAGTAGTCAAGGCCGGCCCTACCATGGATCCCGCTGGTTCCATTGGACCTAGGTGGCATTTTGAGAGGGGCGGCAAATAGACGTCCAAGATTTTTTTTCATCAGTTTTGTGTGTCATCCAAGGGTGGATTGCCCTTCTGCCACTCCGCTGCTCTGTAAAAAAAAGGCCACCCTGCTGCCCTCAACACGCATATTCATAGTTGCCAGAGATGAGGGTGCTTGCACACAGTCTAACACCGGCTGTTAAACACCCGAGCACACATGAAGAACTCAGGTGTGTGTACTGCCTGGGGCAGGGTACCCACAGGAGACAGAGAGCAATGAAAGATCCCTTCCCCACTGGCTCCGCCAGCAGCCAATGTTCAGGTGCACAGAAAAGAGCAAAAGCCGCGCTGTGGTAATGGATATACTATACTAGGTTGCTGCCGTTCCAATACTTCACACCTCCCAGAAGGGATTGTGAACTACAACTGTTAAAAAGAATAAAATTAGGGACCCTGGCGCTACCTACAGTGGATGTGATTGTAAACAGATAGATCCTTGCTAGATAGGGTGATCTATATTTTATTGACTCCTTAATATTGATGTTCCATAAGTAGGAAAGAGAAGAATATGCCACATATAAGTGACAGAAAAACAAACAAGAAGAGGAGGTCACAGCCTATATGTGTAAGCCACTATGGGGGTCCCTATGTTTAGATTATATTCCCAGACCCTATAAGGGTTATCTACTACCCCCTGCTTAGTATATAAACCAGCTAGTTACTTGTAGGCGTATTATATAAAGGTAAGAGAATCAGACTTGATGCAATATCACATTATAAGGCCATGGTCAGTAGCTAACAGCCAGTAAGAGTCCATATAGAAACAAGCTCAAAAGGCAACAGTAAAAAAGTGTAAAAATAGTAAAAAATTAGAAGTGTCAATATCTGGCTATATGAATTGTAGGACACTGAGCCAACTACAGAAAGATCTTCAATACAAATGAACCAACAGAAGTATTGTACAAATATGATATGTGTAAACACATAAATATGGGCCACAGAAAGGAGCCTAATGTGCAAAAAATTCAAAGGAATAAAATATGTGCAAATAATAAGAACATGTGCAAATCTAGTGCAATAGTGCAAATATATATATATATATATATATATATATATATGTGTGTGTGTGTGCAAAATATGCAAAAAAGGCAAAGAAAAAATTAATTAATTAATATATATACACAAAGAAAAAGATATATGTGTGTAATATATGATATTAGCCAAAATAATGTTATCCAATAAGGATAGACACAAAAACACAAAAAATACAAAAAGTGCAAAAATGCAAGAAACGCAAAAAACTCAAAAAAATTACATACCATGCAAAAAGTACAAAAATTGCTGAAAATCCACAGAAGGCTCAAAATACAGGTAAATAAATACTAAATGTGCAGTAAACTATAGCTCTCATATAAAGTCCTTGAAAAATAAGTCCACTTGACGAAAATAATTATATGTGCATTAGCTCTTCAGGTAGATAGATCATAAGGTGAGGTATGTGCTCATGCAGACAATCCGGTGACTTCTGTGCTCACCCCCTCAGGTCCCCACTCACCGGATCCCTATGCCCACTAGGGGCAGATCTGCGTTTATATCCCAAACACCAGGAACTCGTCAAGCCCAAAAATCCACCTCTTGTTCTTCCTCTGGTGTATAGTGGATGCTTCAATGGAGCCGGTGCATGCAGGCCGGTGTGTCCTCAGGGAGATGGAAAAATATATCCCATAGTGTAGTAACTCAATGTCACCAGAAAAGGCTGATATTCAATGGTTAATTTTATTATAGACCGTTACAACCGTCCAGAAAAAATACATATAAAAAAATATATAAAAAACAACTTCCGCGGCTTGCAGACACAGTGAAAGCAGGAAACACAAATCACAAAAATATATATATTAAATGTAAAAAATGTAAAAAACCACACACCAACGTCTTAAGGTCTTAAGGGCCTCCTGGGAGAGGTACTGCAGGCCTCTGGCCTAGCAGCAGTGAGCAACCAGAGTCTGCAGGAAGAACTATTCAGAGTGGGTCCTTTTTGCTGAAAGAAGAAGATTTTACACGAATAACTACAGTATAATATGTAAAGGGAGAGAACAGAATTGGGACTTTAAATGAAGCACACATCAGTAAAAGAATTTTAAAGTCCCAATTCTGTTCTCTCCCTTTCCATATTATTGATACTGATGGAGGCAGGCATTCCTTTAGTGCCAGCCTCATTTAAAGTCCCGAAAACTTTTTCTTTTTGATTATTAACTACAGTATAAGTTTGTGCAGGAGGAGTGGATTTCTGGGAACATCACCCTTACACAGTCAAGAGTGATGTCCTCATCCTTACACGGTCATGGGTGTGGAAGTTCTGGAAGCTATAGTCTGCAGAAGTTACGCAGAGGAGGAGCAATAGTCTGCATGGTGATGCAGGGAAAGTTGTTAAAATGTGCATATCTTTCCTTCAAACTCAAATTATGTGCTAATCTGTGAAAAATCTCTAAATATGATGGCAAAGTGAACTATCCTATGGGCGTCCCATATACCCCTTTCCCCAACTGAGTTGTACCCCCAATAAACAAAAACATAGCAAATTACTGTAGCACTGACCCCAAAGGAGTGGCTGAAATAATTGGGCTTACCGTTACCTTCTTCGCTTCATGCGTGTCTAGGGGTTTCCCACGGTAGATGGCCCAAGAACTCTAGAGACTGACAGCAGATTCACTCAAAGGGATTTTTATTTGCAAAAGATGGTTAACGAACACAGTCTCTCAACATGGGGTTAGAGGGTTTAGGTAGGGAAAAAGTCCAGGTACTCTTAGTGTTAAGCCAGTATAAAAAAAACACACCTCTCATATCAGGTAATCCAGAGAACAGCCATTCACAACTGAGTCCTCACTCTTATTGGATAGTCCTTCTCTCACAGGTCTAGCAGCCAACAAGGTGTTTAAATCCGATTCAAGTCTCTGCCACAGACTTGGTGTACAGCACTTTAGTGAAACTGAAAGGTTGTAGACAACTTGTAGAACCCTCGTATGGTACCAGTATCTTGCAGCCGGTCCGGTGATACCACACGAGATTGGATTCACTTGGGGTCTTCCAACTGGTCCAGGCTCTTGTTGAGAAGCCAACCCTTTGCGTGGCCTTGTCCCAAAGAGTCCACTAACCGAGACGGCACCGTACCACCTCTGAATCCTTCCTTCAGTTTCTTTACCTCGGGTTAGCCAGCCCCGAGGCTTGAAGTCAGGTGGATCTGCACCCCAGGCCATGGCAGTCCTGGGGGTTGGTCAGGAGGACCAGGACAAAACAGTCAGAAAGCACTTCTAGACCGGAACCCTGAAACACGTGACATCCGCACCTTTAGTACCCTCTCCCAGAAGGCACACCAAAAGTGACACTCCCACTGGGCTGGCTCCAAGAGAGAGTAACCTTAATGCACCTAACTAGACTGCATTCTGCACCCTGTCATGATGACAGCGCCACATATGGTAAGGCAGAACACCAGCCAGTCCAGCTAGACTGGTGCTGAGGTCTATATTTAGGATAATTGAACCCAAAACCAAACTGCGGTTCAAGGGTAAAATTAAATGACAAAACACATAGAGCGTGCTCTTCAGGAGCCGGCGCTACATTATGTTTCATAGTCTCTGCAAGTGATGTATGGAGCCTGGCAGCGGGGTGATATGTTAATAGTTAGTTTAAATGCCTGGTCTATAACTATTTTTTAATGTTTTTCTGGCAGACAACCCTTCTTTGACAGGAGCTAACAGCAGAGGTCCCCGTTTTATTATTGATACTCCCATGGACTTACGCCTGTAATATATACAAAGTCTGCGGACTGCTCTTGCTGCTGCAAAACCTGCAAATTATTTTGAGAAAAACAGTTGTTTTTTTTTCTATTTTTTTGACAGGAGAACTGAACTGGGATTCACAGCGAGGCACGGTTACCGAGGTGACCTGGCCCATGTGACAGTTTAAGTCGCATCTTCGCTGCTTAAGTGAACTAAGGTTTAGGGAATAAAATACCTGGCCTGTTGGGGCTGGGTGTAGGGTGAGTGTCAGAGAATTAGTAGACCAGACTGTGTGGACTGCACAGAGGAAACCAGAAACACATGTAAGTGAATAATAATTGTGTTTATTTACATAGGTGATAAGTAAGTGAATATAATGGTGCACAACCAACCCAAACAACAATAATATATACAAATAATGGGAAATACCAGAATCGTAACAAAAGCCAGGCCGAGGTCATACACAGGGGGGGGGGGTCAGCAGATGGGTAAGGATGGGGAACTAACAGGACAGGGCGAGGACAGATGGATGGATGGGCTGTAGAGCAGGGATCCAAGGCAAACAGGAGGGACAGGTCCAGGAACGGATCAGATACAGGCTCAGGGTCAGATACAGGCTCAAGGTCAGGATAGCAGGCTCAAGGTCAGGATAGCAGGCTCAAGGTCAGGATAGCAGGCTCAAGGTCAGGATCCAGGGAGAAAGATACCAAGACAAGCATGTTTGGGCTTGCCGGGTATTTATAAGACTCCAGTAATTGTCCTCAAGTAACACCTGAGCGCAGGAAGTGTTGCCTGCTCCATACTGCCAGGATCCATCCGCTGGTGGACATCAGTACTGCGGCCCAATGATGACATAACACCAGCAGGGAAAGTCTCTCCTGACAGTTACAAACTGCCAGGAGACACCTGCTGGTGGACCTCAGCACTGCACGCCAAATGATGGATCTTACCAGCGGATGGACCCTTTCCTGACAGTAACCCCCCCTCAAAGAAGCGGCCTCCGGATGCTCCATTTGGCTGAAATTGTCCATAGTCTATGGCGTCAAGCAGAACACTGGATGGGGTATGTCAGGCTGGGCAACAGGCTCTTCAGGCAGGGCATCAGGGCAAAAAGTGGGCTCCGGGTCATCGAGCTTGGCAGCAGGCATGGGTACTTCAGGCTGGGCAGCAGGCTCAGGGTCGTCGGGCTGGGCAGCAGGCACTGGGACCATAGGCCGAACAGAAAGTACCGTAAGGGCAGGCTGGATCACAAGCACCAGCTCAGCAAGCTGGGTAATGGGCACCGACACTTCAGGCTGAGACACAGGGACTTCAGACTGGAACACCAATATCAAAACATCAGGCTGGGAAGCTGGCACATCAGGCTGGGAAGCAGAGATATCAGGCTGGCACATCAGACTGGGAAGCAGAGACATCAAACTGGAATGCTGGCACATCAGGCTGGGAAGCAGAGACATCAAACTGGAAGGCTGGCACATCAGGCTGGGAAGCAGAGACATCCATCTGGAAGGCTGGCACATCAGGTTGGGAAGCTGGCACATCAGACTGGGAAGCAGAGACATCAAACTTGGAAGCAGAGACATCAAACTGGAAGGCTGGAACATCAGGCTGGGAAGCAGAGACAGCAAACTGGAAGGCTGGCAAATCAGACTGGGAAGCTGGCACATCAGGCTGGGAAGCTGGCACATCAGGCTGGGAAGCTGGCACATCAGGCTGGGAAGCAGAGACATCAAACTGGGATGCAGAGACATCAAACTGGGATGCAGAGACATCAAACTGGGAATCTGGGACATAAAACTGGAAGGCTGGCACATCAGGCTGGGAAGCTGGCACATCAGACTGGAAGGCTGGCACATCAGACTGGGAAGCAGAGACAAACTGGAAGGCTGGCACATCAGGCTGGGAAGCAGAGACATCAAACTGGAAGCCTGGCACATCAGACTGGGAAACAGAGACATCACACTGGGAAGCAGAGACATCAGACTGGGAAGCAGAGACATCAGACTGGAAGGCTGGCACATCAGACTGGGAAGCAGAGACATCACACTGGAAGGCTGACACATCAGACTGAGAAGCAGAGACATCAAACTGGAAGGCTGGCACATCAGACTGGGAAGCTGCCACATCAGACTGGGAAGCTGGCACATCAGACTGGAAGGCTGGCACATCAGACTGGGAAGCAGATACAAACTGGAAGGCTGGCACATCAGGCTGGGAAGCAGAGACATCAAACTGGAAGCCTGGCACATCAGACTGGGAAGCAGAGACATCAGACTGGGAAGCAGAGACATCAGACTGGGAAGCAGAGACATCAGACTGGAAGGCTGGCACATCAGACTGGGAAGCAGAGACATCACACTGGAAGGCTGACACATCAGACTGAGAAGCAGAGACATCAAACTGGAAGGCTGGCACATCAGACTGGGAAGCTGGCACATCAGACTGGGAAGCTGGCACATCAGACTGGAAGGCAGGCAGGACATCTGACTGGAAGGCAGGCAGGACATCTGACTGGAAGGCTGGCACGTTGGACTGGAAGGCAGGCAGCAGGACATCAGACTGGAAGGCTGGCACATTGGACTG
This sequence comes from Lithobates pipiens, assembly GCF_037356315.1. Classification (NCBI taxonomy): domain Eukaryota; kingdom Metazoa; phylum Chordata; class Amphibia; order Anura; family Ranidae; genus Lithobates; species Lithobates pipiens. The sequence goes on along the minus strand of NW_027507748.1, from coordinate 220,541,068 downwards.
GAAGGCAGGCAGCAGGACATCAGACTGGAAGGCTGGCACGTTGGACTGGAAGGCAGGCAGCAGGACATCAGACTGGAAGGCCGGCACGTTGGACTGGAAGGCAGACGGCAGGACATCAGACTGGAAGGCCGGCACATTGGACTGGAAGGCAGGCGGCAGGACATCAGACTGGGAAGCTGGCACATCAGGCTGGGAAGCTGGCACATCAGGCTGGGAAGCAGAGACATCAAACTGGGAAGCAGAGACATCAAACTGGGATGCAGAGACATCAAACTGGAAGGCTGGCACATCAGGTTGGGAAGCTGGCACATCAGACTGGAAGGCTGGCACATGAGACTGGGAAGCAGAGACAAACTGGAAGGCTGGCACATAAGGCTGGGAAGCTGGCACATTAGGCTGGGAAGCAGAGACATCAGGCTGGGAAGCAGAGACATCAAACTGGAAGCCTGGCACATCAGACTGGGAAGCAGAGACATCAGACTGGGAAGCAGAGACATCAGGCTGGAAGGCTGGCACATCAGACTGGAAGGCTGGCACATCAGACTTGGAAGCAGAGACCTCAAACTGGAAGGCTGACACATCTGACTGGGAAGCAGAGACATCAAACTGGAAGGCTGGCACATCAGACTGGGAAGCTGGCACATCAGACTGGGAAGCTGGCACATCAGGCTGGGAAGCTGGCACATCAGGCTGGGAAGCAGAGACATCAAACTGGGAAGCAGAGACATCAAACTAGGATGCAGAGACATCAAACTGGGAATCTGGCACATCAAACTGGAAGGCTGGCACATCAGGCTGGGAAGCTGGCACATCAGGCTGGGAAGCAGAGACAAACTGGAAGGCTGGCACATCAGGCTGGGAAGCAGAGACATCAAACTGGAAGCCTGGCACATCAGACTGGGAAACAGAGACATCACACTGGGAAGCAGAGACATCAGACTGGGAAGCAGAGACATCAGACTGGAAGGCTGGCACATCAGACTGGGAAGCAGAGACATCACACTGGAAGGCTGACACATCAGACTGAGAAGCAGAGACATCAAACTGGAAGGCTGGCACATCAGACTGGGAAGCTGGCACATCAGACTGGAAGGCTGGCACATCAGACTGGGAAGCAGATACAAACTGGAAGGCTGGCACATCAGGCTGGGAAGCAGAGACATCAAACTGGAAGCCTGGCACATCAGACTGGGAAGCAGAGACATCAGACTGGGAAGCAGAGACATCAGACTGGAAGGCTGGCACATCAGACTGGGAAGCAGAGACATCACACTGGAAGGCTGACACATCAGACTGAGAAGCAGAGACATCAAACTGGAAGGCTGGCACATCAGACTGGGAAGCTGGCACATCAGACTGGGAAGCTGGCACATCAGACTGGAAGACAGGCAGGACATCTGACTGGAAGGCAGGCAGGACATCTGACTGGAAGGCTGGCACGTTGGACTGGAAGGCAGGCAGCAGGACATCAGACTGGAAGGCTGGCACATTGGACTGGAAGGCAGGCAGCAGGACATCAGACTGGAAGGCCGGCACGTTGGACTGGAAGGCAGGCAGCAGGACATCAGACTGGAAGGCCGGCACGTTGGACTGGAAGGCAGGCGGCAGGACATCAGACTGGAAGGCTGGCACGTTGGACTGGAGGGGAGGCACTGGGACGTCAGGCTGGGTAGCTGGAACTGGGAGGTCAGGATGGGAAGCAGAGACAGCAAACTGGAAGGCTGGCACATCAGGCTGGGAAGCTGGCACATCAGGCTGGGAAGCTGGCACATCAGACTGGGAAGCAGAGACATCAAACTGGGATGCTGAGATATCAAGCTGGAAGGCTGGCACATCAGGCTGGGAAGCTGGCACATCAGATTGGAAGGCTGGCACATGAGACTGGGAAGCAGAGACAAACTGGAAGGCTGGCACATAAGGCTGGGAAGCTGGCACATTAGGCTGGGAAGCAGAGACATCAGGCTGGGAAGCAGAGACATCAAACTGGAAGCCTGGCACATCAGACTGGGAAGCAGAGACATCAGACTGGGAAGCAGAGACATCAGGCTGGAAGGCTGGCACATCAGACTGGAAGGCTGACACATCAGACTTGGAAGCAGAGACCTCAAACTGGAAGGCTGACACATCTGACTGGGAAGCAGAGACATCAAACTGGAAGGCTGGCACATCAGACTGGGAAGCTGGCACATCAGACTGGGAAGCTGGCACATCAGGCTGGGAAGCTGGCACATCAGGCTGGGAAGCAGAGACATCAAACTGGGAAGCAGAGACATCAAACTAGGATGCAGAGACATCAAACTGGGAATCTGGCACATCAAACTGGAAGGCTGGCACATCAGGCTGGGAAGCTGGCACATCAGGCTGGGAAGCAGAGACAAACTGGAAGGCTGGCACATCAGGCTGGGAAGCAGAGACATCAAACTGGAAGCCTGGCACATCAGACTGGGAAACAGAGACATCACACTGGGAAGCAGAGACATCAGACTGGGAAGCAGAGACATCAGACTGGAAGGCTGGCACATCAGACTGGGAAGCAGAGACATCACACTGGAAGGCTGACACATCAGACTGATATCTCTATGTTTTATGGTAAGATAGTTATTCAGATCACATAATCACTATTTTATAGTATGTGATTTATATTATGCATAATGTGACATATTTTATGTGTTATTTTTTAGTGGCCACCAGGTGTCATTAGCGCCACCTTTTTAGGAGTATTAGAGAAGAGATAATGTTTTCCTTGTACTCAGGCCTCGTTTTCATTCCCACTCCGTACCGGAAGTGACGTTTACTCACTTCCGGTGTGTTCGTAGATGCACACTTCCGGTTCCGGGTTACCATTTGCAAAAGTGTTTTTGACATCCCTCTATGTCCACTTGCAAGCCTGAACAGTTAAAGACTCATACAGGTTGGTCCCCTTTTTGGTTATTTAACACATCATTATACGAAGCAGGTTCGTTCCCCCCCTTTTTTTCTATACATCAATGTGAATGGGTGGAACGCATCTTTTGTGAGGCGTGGAACACACGCCAGGCCGCCATTTTTATCTATACCGGAAGTGGGACTATTACCACTTCCAATCATGAATTTCAGGCTCAAATAGATTTGATACATGGGTGGAACGCATAATAACCTAGGCGTGGAACGCACGCCCGTCCGCCATCTTGGATATACCGGAAGTGGGCATAATTGCGACACATGGTGGAATGGCATCACTTTATTGTGTGAGTACCTATATAAGGCAGTATGTCAGTAGTGTGAGCCCACCCCAGATGATGACCGGTGGGTCGAAACGTGTCGGGAGGACTCCGCTACTGCCACTTTTTTCTCTCTGACATGCTTTATTGTCCATCTTGGAAATGTGAGTTTTAGCAAAATTTTTTATTAAAGGTTTTTTTCAAAACGTTATTATGCCATGTTGGCCTTGTTTCTTCATCTTCCATGCCTGAGTCGTTGTCGGATTTGTATATGTACATGAAGAATAGTGACTACATCTAGTCGTTTGTTGGGACCGTATATGCCATGATTGATACATCCAATCCTTGAGACCATTTTGGCTGGGATCACAAGCTTTGATTGACCCCTGAGGCGTATGTCTGCTAGGGTCATATAGATCCGGTAAGCCTGTACCCTATAAGGTGGTGGGATCGTCACAGGGTGAAATATTATCTTCTTCGGTCACAATATCACAGAATCCTGGCTGTTATCACAACACGTTCAGATTGACATCTTGCACGTTTTTTGGACTATATATCTGTTTATGGACTCTATCACTGTGATTATTTATATTCATATAAATTTATAGTCATTGTTTTTCCTCCGGGATAAATATTCACACAGTCACCATTTTGGTTTACATATATATGTATAAGTCACTTTATATATTTTTATATATTTTTCTCATTTTTTGTAATACAGTATTATTCCCTTTCTTCGGGGTAATTTCATATATATTTTGACACATCCGAGCACATATCATTTTGTAGCACTATAAGAAACATATATATATAAGTTGAGCGCTTACACTATACTTTTGACATGTTTTCCAGCTAAAAAGTCCCTAATTTTAGCGTGTTAGCAGCTTATTGCTTATATTTTTCTATTTTCTTTTTTCAATTTTTCTTTTTTTCATTTGCGCAATATTGTTGGTGTATAACTGACACATCAGACTGAGAAGCAGAGACATCAAACTGGAAGGCTGGCACATCAGACTGGGAAGCTGGCACATCAGACTGGAAGGCTGGCACATCAGACTGGGAAGCAGATACAAACTGGAAGGCTGGCACATCAGGCTGGGAAGCAGAGACATCAAACTGGAAGCCTGGCACATCAGACTGGGAAGCAGAGACATCAGACTGGGAAGCAGAGACATCAGACTGGAAGGCTGGCACATCAGACTGGGAAGCAGAGACATCACACTGGAAGGCTGACACATCAGACTGAGAAGCAGAGACATCAAACTGGAAGGCTGGCACATCAGACTGGGAAGCTGGCACATCAGACTGGGAAGCTGGCACATCAGACTGGAAGACAGGCAGGACATCTGACTGGAAGGCAGGCAGGACATCTGACTGGAAGGCTGGCACGTTGGACTGGAAGGCAGGCAGCAGGACATCAGACTGGAAGGCTGGCACATTGGACTGGAAGGCAGGCAGCAGGACATCAGACTGGAAGGCCGGCACGTTGGACTGGAAGGCAGGCAGCAGGACATCAGACTGGAAGGCCGGCACGTTGGACTGGAAGGCAGGCGGCAGGACATCAGACTGGAAGGCTGGCACGTTGGACTGGAGGGGAGGCACTGGGACGTCAGGCTGGGTAGCTGGAACTGGGAGGTCAGGATGGGAAGCAGAGACAGCAAACTGGAAGGCTGGCACATCAGGCTGGGAAGCTGGCACATCAGGCTGGGAAGCTGGCACATCAGACTGGGAAGCAGAGACATCAAACTGGGATGCAGAGACATCAAACTGGAAGGCTGGCACATCAGGCTGGGAAGCTGGCACATCAGATTGGAAGGCTGGCACATGAGACTGGGAAGCAGAGACAAACTGGAAGGCTGGCACATCAGGCTGGGAAGCTGGCACATCAGGCTGGGAAGCAGAGACATCAGGCTGGGAAGCAGAGACATCAAACTGGAAGCCTGGCACATCAGACTGGGAAGCAGAGACATCAGACTGGGAAGCAGAGACATCAGGCTGGAAGGCTGGCACATCAGACTGGAAGGCTGGCACATCAGACTGGGAAGCAGAGACCTCAAACTGGAAGGCTGACACATCTGACTGGGAAGCAGAGACATCAAACTGGAAGGCTGGCACATCAGACTGGGAAGCTGGCACATCAGACTGGGAAGCTGGCACATCAGACTGGGAAGCTGGCACATCAGACTGGGAGGCAGGCAGGACATCTGACTGGAAGGCAGGCAGGACATCTGACTGGAAGGCAGGCAGGACATCTGACTGGAAGGCAGCCAGGACATCTGACTGGAAGGCTGGCACGTTGGACTGGAAGGCTGGCATGTTGGACTGGAAGGCAGGCAGCAGGACATCAGACTAGAAGGCTGGCACATTGGACTGGAAGGCAGGCAGCAGGACATCAGACTAGAAGGCTGGCACGTTGGACTGGAAGGCAGGCGGCAGGACATCAGACTGGAATGCCGGCACGTTGGACTGGAAGGCAGGCGGCAGGACATCAGACTGGAAGGCCAGCACGTTGCACTGGAAGGCAGGCGGCAGGACATCAGACTGGAAGGCTGGCACGTTGGACTGGAGGGCAGGCACTGGGACGTCAGGCTGGGTAGCTGGAACTGGGACGTCAGGCTGGGTAGCTGGAACTGGGTCGTCAAGCTGGGTAGCTGGAACTGGGACGTCAGGCTGGGTAGCTGGAACTGGGATGTCAGGCTGGGTAGCTGGAACTGGGTTGGTTGGTGTGGAGGCAGGTTGGGTTACTGGCAGGATTGTGTGGGTTGGAAAGAACTTTTGTTTCTTTTTTGGCTTAGCCACTGCAGCTTTGTATGTAGGTGCAGGGCTGTAAGAAAAGAAAGTATCTGGGCAAAAGGAAGACCAAGGAACAGTGGCTGGAGGAGGGTTTTGTGGGATTGTTAAAGGTGGAGAAGAGGCAGGTGGATTAAAGGCAGGATAGGTGCTAATTTTGGCGACTGGGTAATAGTATTTGGTAGGAAGTGGGGTAAATTGGGCTGTAGCGGAGGTTGCCATAGGCAAGGGGGGAGATAGATTCTTGGGAAGGCAGGTGATCAATGACAGGGCTGGAATGTTGTGGCTTAGCTAAATGCAGGAGATCTGACCATGCCTGTAGCACAGGTTGAACAAACGTTGATTCAAACATAGCCTGACTAACCAGAGATTGCACTGAATGGATGCAATCAGACAGCATCTGCTGTGAACAAGAGGAATAACATTCCATGAAATAGGCTGGATCATCCTCTAACAACCATACCAGAGATTCCACTTGGCCATAATTGAAGGGGGGAGAAAAATCATCACTTCCTTCGGGACAACATGACAAGGCTGGCTTTGCACATAATTGGATTAAGGGCTGAACATCCTCAAATGACATGTAGCCCTGATCCACCAGGGAATGAGCTGATCGGATGGTTTCCATCAGCTGGTCACTAGTCCACCCTTTTAAAATCTGGCGACAATAATCACCACCCTCTTCGGCCAGCAGAGAATAATAAGTGATTTCATTGAAATCCATATCGGCAGACTAACAAGCCAGGATGGTTCCTCAATGCAGCCACGTCTGGTCAGGGATGGCCTTGGTATACTGTCAGAGAATTAGTAGACCAGACTGTGTGGACTGCACAGAAGAAACCAGAAGCACATGTAAGTGAATAATAATGGTGTTTATTTACATAGGCGATAAGTAAGTGAATATAATAGTGCACAACCAACCCAAACCCACAAACAACAATGATATATACAAATAATGGGAAATACCAGAATCGTAACAAAAGCCAGGCCGAGGTCATACACAGGGGGGGTCAGCAGATGGGTAAGGATGGGGAACCAACAGAACAGGGCGAGGACAGATAGATGGATGGGCTGTAGAGCAGGGATCCAAGGCAAACAGGAGGGACAGGTCCAGGATGGGGTCAGATACAGGCTCAGGGTCAGATAGAGGCTCAAGGTCAGGATAGCAGGCTCAAGGTCAGGATAGCAGGGAGAAAGATACCAAGGCAAACATGTGTGGGCTTGCCGGGTATTTATAATCTCCAGTAATTGTCCTCAAGTAACACCCAAGCACAGGAAGTGTTGCCTGCTCCATACTGCCAGGATCCATCCGCTGGTGGACACCAGTACTGCGGCCCAATGATGACATAACACCAGCAGGGAAAGTCTCTCCTGACAGTTACAAACTGCCAGGAGACACCTGCTGGTGGACCTCAGCACTGCACGCCAAATGATGGATCTTACCAGCGGATGGACCCTTTCCTGACAGTGGGGGGTGGGGAAGGGTGGGTTGTTTTTTATGTTGGGAATTTTATGTCTGCTTTTGGTTGAGGATGTCCACATTTGGTCTGCTTACAGGGGATCATTTTTATGGTATAAGTCATGTTCACTGTGCTGTCTGTCTGGGAGGAGGGAACTCTGGAGTTCTTTTTTCAGACCCACTATTTTTTCAGGGGTGGGGACAACAACTCCCCTTCCTTCCTTAGTATCAGTCATGGAGGTTTCTCTTAAGAACATTAAAGGCCTCAATTCCAAATGTAAGCGTTCACTGATTTTTGATTATAGCAAAACACATAAACCTCATATAATTCTACTTCAAGAAACTCATCTCCAGGGCTCCAGAGTTCTCTCCTTGAAACTGGCACATATTTCAAGGGCATATCATGCTACCTATTCTCATCGTTTGCTAGGGGGGTTTCCACATTGGTTACCAAGACTATGCCCATATCGATACATGCAGTCCGAACGGACATTAAAGGGTGATTTGTTATATTAGTGGTACAAGTGATAAACAGATTTCTAACGATTGTGAATTTGTATGTTCCTCCTCCCTTTTCGCTAACGCATTTGGATGATATGATACAGGCTACCCATGAGGTGGCGGAAGGGAGGATCTACATACTGGGTGATTTTAATTCGGTGTCTGGCCCAACCCTGGATAGACTGGGAACGACTACTGGTGCACCAGCCCCCCTTGCTAGCTGGATGTCTACTCATGGGTTTAGAGATGTCTGGCGTTTTCATCATCCTAATGTGAAAGAGTACTCTTGCTATTCGGAAATGCATAAGACACTCTCCAGAATAGACACTATCCTCACGGAGGGTGATGATATTGCATTGGTCAAGGGAGTTGCCTATCTGCCCAGAGCCCTTTCAGATCATTCCCCTATGCTACTTGAGCTTGGTCTAGGACCAAAACCAGGGTTACGCATTTGGAGGAAGGAGGCCAGCTGGTTGCTGGAGCAGTATATAAAGATTAAGTGTGCAGAGGCAATCAAACACTTTTGGGCTGGAAATATTAACTCTGAATCCTCTCTGACACAGTGGGAGGCCTTTAAAGCTACCCTCAGAGGAGTGTTTATGACTGAAGTACAGGGCTTCAAGAAACAGTTGGCTTCCACAACAAACTTAAGGAAACGGAGGTGACGTTAGCGGAGGCAGAATATGTAAGGGACCCCAATGGGGAAAGACTACTGATTTTACAGGCCAGAACTAGGGAGTACAAGACAGTTCTAACAGATCATACCACAAAGCTTAACCTCGCACAACTGAGGCGCATCTTTGAATTTGGCGACAAGAATGGCAGACTCCTGGCATACTTGGCGCGGCCGGACTATGTTCCTGTCTATATTAAATCGATATATGACAATTCCAGAACTGAAATATTTGACTCAGTTGATATCCTGACAGTATTTGCTCGGTTTTACAAAGAACAGTACAGGTCTTGTACTCCTCGAGGGACGGAGAACCTGGTGACTTACATGGCATATATTCAGTTACCTAAGTTTTCGGAGGAGGACAGTCATGCTTTGGAAACCAGTATTATGGTGGAGGAACTGGAGAAGACGATTGCCTCTTTCCCCCCTAGGAAATCCCCGGGATTAGACAGCCTCCCCTCGGAATGGTACAACACCTTTGGAACTGGTTTGGCCCCTAGATTGTTGAAAGTGTTCAATGCTGCTAGGTCGGATGTTAGAATAGTGGCCTCCTTGGATACAAAAAAGGCCTTTGACTCGGTGGAGTGGTCGTTTCTGTTCCACCTCCTCGAGTCATATGGCTTTGGTCCTGTTTTTGTCTCTTGGGTGCGGCTCTTGTACACAGAACTGGTGATCAGATTGAGGGTTAATGGTATTATTGCAGATTCCTTTCCTATATTTCGGGGCACCGGGTAGGGGTGTCCACTTTCACCCCTCCTGTTTGCCCTGGCTATAGAACCTCTAGCGATTAAGCTGAGGGCCACTCAGGGGTTAACTGGTCTGCGATTGGGGGAGTTTGAAGAACGAGTATCACTATATGCGGACAACATGCTATTGTATCTGCAGGATCCTGGGCCATCGCTTTCTGAAGCCTTCTGATTGATTCAGGAGTTTGGGGACTACTCCGGATTCCAAATTAATTGGAAAAAATCATCCCTCTTCCCGATTGATGAGGCAGTGGTGGTTCCATCGAACTGCCCCATTCCATTGTCTACCTCCTTTAAATACTTGGAGATAGAGGTTCAGCTCCCTATCTCTAAATTCCTTGAGACAAACTTAGTGCCAATCATGATGAACTTTCGGGGGAAGGTACAGAGATGGCAGAATTTACCGATCACCTTGATGGGACGGAAAATTTTGTTTAAGATGATTTTTCTCCCCAAATGTCTGTACATTCTCTCTAACTCCCCGACTTATGTGACACTACGAATCTTTAACCACTTGAGACTCGCGCTATAGCCAAATGACGGCTACAGCGCGGATCTCCTTTTTCCGGGACTACGTCTATTGACGTAGTCCCATGCACGAGCGGCCTGCGCGCCCCCTGAGGGGGGCGCGCGGCGCGCTCTGTGATCGGCGAGTCGACGAGACTCGCCTGATCACCGATCCGTGCAAGGGGTCGATCCCGACCCCTTATCACGTGATCAGCTGTCAGCCAATGACAGCTGATCATGTGATATAACGGAGCCGGTAAACGGCTATTATTCCTCCTCGCGCTGACAGCGCGAGGAGAAAAAAAAAAAGCAGATCGCCGGCGGTCGTGATCGGGACATCAGTCCCGATCACGGCCAGCCCTGCCAGTGCCCACCTGCCCCATGCCAGTGCCCACCTGCCCCCTGCTTTGCCTGCCTGAATAAAAAATGTGTCCCCCCTGTCAGTGCCACCCAGCAGTACCCATAGTGCCACCCAGCAGTGCCCACAGTGCCACCCAGCAGTGCCCACAGTGCCACCCAGCAGTGCAACCCAGCAGTGCCCACAGTGCCACCCAGCAGTGCCCACAGTCTGCCTCAACAAAGGTGCTGCACCCCAGTGCCACATATCCGTGCCCAGCAGTGCCGCCCATCAGTGCCCATCAGTGCCCAGCAGTGCCGCCCATCAGTGCCCAGCAGTGCCACCTATCAGAGCCACCTATCAGTGCCACCTATCAGTGCTCATCAGTCCCATCTATCAGTGGTACCTATCAGTGCCCCTTAGTGCCACCCATCCGTGCCACCCATCTGTGCCACCCATCCGTGCCATCTTATCTGTGCCCGTCTTTGCCCATCAGTGCCGCCTTATCTGTGCCCATCGGTGCCGCCTTATCTGTGCCTATTAGTGCCGCCTTAACTATGCCTATCAGTGCCCACCAGTGCAGCCTATCAGTGCCCACCAATGCAGCCTATCAGTGCCCACCAGTGCAGCCTATCAGTGCCCACCAGTGCAGCCTATCAGTGCCGCCTCATCAGCGCACTTCAATGAAGGAGAAAAATGACCTGTTTGCAAAATTTTATAACAAACTATTAAACATGATTTTTTTTTTATTGATTTTTTTGCATCTTTTTTTGTTTGTTTAGCAAAAAATAAAACTCCCAGCTGTGATTAAATACCACCAAAAGAAAGCTCTATTTGTGGGAAAAAAATGATAAAAATTTCATTTGGGTACAGTGTTGTATGTCCGCGCAATTTTCATTCAAAGTGCATCAGCGCTGAAAGCTGAAAATTGGTCTGGGACTGAGGGGGGTTTAAGTGCCCAGTAAGCAAGTGGTTAAGCAAATTTACTCCATTATTGTGAACTTTTTGTAGGGCTCCAGGGCGCCCGGGATATCTTTGGCAGTTTTGAAGCTCCCAATTAGATTGGGTGGGATGGCCCTTCCTGATTTACGGTTCTATTTCAAGGCCTCACAACTAATCTTCTTACACTGGTGACTTTTTCCGCAAACGCCAAATGCCACTACTCTACTGGAGGCTGCAATTGCCACCTCACAGGAAACTCTACAAAATATCTTGTATAGGAAAGGGATTCCGGGGAGTAAGGTGGGATCGATTATGGCATTACCTGGGAGGGTGTTTCACTTATGCTCACAATGGAGGAAAGATGACCCCCTGTGGTTATCCCCAAATAGTCCTCTGTGGTGTATAAAACCCTAGGGGAGTTCCTTATACTACCAGATGGGCAAAACACCTGGGCTAAATATGGCATAAAATACTTGCATCAAATATACCAGGATAATCGTCTCTGTACCTTTGCACAACTGAGGTAAATGTTTGGAGTCCCAAAGTCTTGGGTTTTTTGATATGCGCAAGTGCGTCATGCTGCAATCGCACAGTTTGGGACTGGTGAAACTATGGTTCAGAACACAGACCTGGAGAAGGTTCTGATTGATCTGGATCCGACTAAGCGAATCTCTAGGTACTATGGAGCGGTGGGCCTGGGGGTAATCACTTCAGCTACTAGGCCCAGGATAAGATGGGTGGCAGTTGTCCCAGAGTTGTCTGAGGAGATGTAGCAGGAGGTAATGGACACATATCTGGTGTCTATTGTCTCCTCCATGGACAAAATGATTCAGTTTCGTTACCTTCAGCAACAGTATTATACACAAGCTAGACTTTATCGAATGCAGAGGAGGGAAACGCCAATTTGCCACAAATGCGGGGGGGCTGAAGGCACTTTTCTACATATGGTTTGGGACTGTGAAAAAGTGAGACCGCTATGGTCACAGATGACTCAATTTATTTCAGATCACTTCCATATGCCAAATATCTGCTCTCCTTTGAGATGTCTTCTTGGGATCTTTGAGGAAGAGGAGATTAATGTGCACACTTTTCCTTAGGATCCTGTTTTTTGGGGTGAGGAAACTCATTGCCAGAGGGTGGATATATGAGGAACGACTGACACTGGGGATGTGGAAGAAAGTAATAAATGCGGATGTGCTGATATATAAAATGACCTACGAGGCTAGAGCGGCTCCTAAGAAGTTTAGGAAGGTATGGTTCCGATGGGTTGACTCTGAACATACATTGGCAGAAGAGGCATGATAGAATAGTGTGATATCTGGGATTACCCCTTAAGCCTTGGATTTGAGACAGTGACATGACAGTGGGTATACTTCTTGAAGTGGACAGGGACAGTTTTTTCAGCATTTGCTGAAAACAACATTGGAAAGCAGACACTTTATTGGGTGGGTGGGATGAGAGGTTCTTTCTTCCTGTGTTAATGCAGGGGTTTGGTTTACTTTTATGTTTGTAAAAATAAAAAATAAAAATGCACATATATTTTAGTGTATGATGAGAGGTAGACATTGAAGGCTCAAATGTGTGAAAATGTACATATACAGGTTTATTGCTACTAATGCATGTCAATTTCAATATTGTTGGGGGTGTTTATATTCGTGATGTACTGCTCTGTATACTACTTTTTTGTGCAATAAAAAAACATTAAAAAAAATTTAAAAAAAACAGTGTAAATTTGCTGTCCCCTCAAAATAACTCAACACACAGCCATTAAAGTGGAAGTAAACCCATTAAATTAACAGTTTCAAAAAACAGTTACATTCCCGGCATGCCAGAAATGTAACTGTCACATTGGTTGTGCTCTTAATCAAACTGTTAAACCATCCAAAATGGCTGGTGTCATAACTGATCACATGTGCAACAACACGGCAGTTGAAGATTAAACAGAGGTCAAGATGGCAGCTTCCTTGGCTAAAAATGATAGGAGGGTTTACTTTCACTTTAATGTCTGAACTGCTGGCAACAAAAGTGAGTATACCCCTAACTGAAAATGTCCAAACTGGGCCCAATTAGTCATTTCCTCTCCCCCGGTGTCATGTGATTTGTTAGTGTTACAAGGTCTCAGGTGCAAATGGGGAGCAGGTGTGTTTAAATTTCGTGTTTTTGCTCTCACTCTCTCATACTGGTCACTGGAAGTTCAACATGGCACCTCATGCCAAAGAACTCTCTGAGGATCTAAAAAAAAAAAAGAATTTACATAAAGGTGGCCTAGGCTATAAGAAGATTGCCAAGAACCTGAAACTGAGCTGCAGCATGGTGGCTAAGACCATACATTGGTTTGTCGAGACAGGTTCCACTCAGAACAAGCCTCACCATGATCGACCATAGAATTTGAGTGCAGGTGCTCAGCGTTATATCCAGAGGTTGTCTTTGGGAAATAGATGTATGAGTGCTGCCAGCACTGCTGCAGAGGTTGAAGGGGTGGGGGTCAGCCTGTCAGTGCTCAGACCATATGCCGCACACTGCATCAAATCGGTCTGCATGGTTGTCCTCCCAGAAGGAAGCCTCTTCTAAAGATGATGCACAATAAAGCATGCAAACAGTTTGCTGAAGACAAGCAGACTAAGGACATGGATTAGTGGAACCATGTCCTGTGGTCCGATGAGACCAAGATAAACTTATTTGGTTCATATGGTGTCAAGCATGTGTGGCGGCAACCAGGTGAGGAGTACAAAGACAAGTGTGCCTTGCCTACAGTCAAGCATGGTGGTCGAAGTGTCATGGTCTGGGGCTGCATGAGTGCTGCTGGCATTGGGGAGCTACAGTTCACTGAGGGAACCATGAATGCCAACATGTACTGTGACATACTGAAGCAGAGCATTCTGAGACTGGGCCACAGGGCAGTATTCCAACATGATAACAACCCTAAACACACCTCCAAGACGACCACTGCCTTGCTAAAGAAACTGAGGGTAAAGGTGATGGACTGGCCAAGCATGTGTCCAGACCTAAACCCTATTGAGCATTTGTGGGGCATCCTCAAACGGAAGGTGGAGAAGCGCAAGGTCTCCAACATCCACCAGCTCTGTGATGTCATCATGGGGGAGTGGAAGAGGACTCCAGTGGCAACCTGTGAAGCTCTGGTGAACTTCATGCCCTAGAGGGTTAAGGCAGTGCTGGAAAATAATGGTGGTCACACAAAATATTGGCACTTCGGCCCAATTTGGACATTTTCAGTTAGGGGTGTACTATCTTTTGTTGCCAGTGGTTTAGACATTAATGGCTATGTGTTGAGTTATTTTGAGGAGACAGCAAATTTACGCTGTTATACAAGCTGTACACTCACTACTTTACATTGTAGAAAAGTGTCATACTTCTTGAAGTGGGCATGAAAAGATATAATAAAATATTTACAAAAATGTGAGGGGTGTACTCACTTTTGTGAGATACCGTATTTGATTATGTATATATAGGCATTGTTTTTCCCATGTATTGCACTTGTAAGTGCAGACTGTACGTTCGCTGCAATTCCTTTGAGTTTGTGTCCTCATACATGAGTTGTTTCAGCCTACTCCAGGTGGGCTCACCTGTCCTGCAGCCTTTCCGATCCCTGGGCATCTTATGGGCTCCCACCTGGCACATGCAGAGGGTGACAGATGCCATCTTGGGCAAGTTTTTTGCCAGACAGTGGCCTTTCCTCGCTTGATTTGCTTAGCAACCCTTGGTGACGTTTTGGCCGCACTGCAATGGCTCCGCCCATTTGTGCATCGGTGGGTACGTGACGCAGGTCGTGGCTCCGCCCTCAGTGATGGGGAAATTAAAGCGGGAGTAAACCCAGTTTTAAAAAACACTTACATTCCCGGCATGCCGGAAATGCTAACTTTCACATTGGTTGTGCTCTCAACCAAACTTTCAAACCATCCAATGTCTGGTTTCATAACTGATCACATGTGCCGCATTATGGCAGTTGAAGAATCATTAGAGGCCAAGATGGCAGCTTCCTTGACTGAAAACGATAGAAGGGTTTACTTCCACTTTAAGGACCTGTTTGCCATACATCAGCCCTGCTGGGCATTCTCCTCTTTATGACCTCGCTGGGTGTCCTTCTATTGAGCCTGGTTGGTGGTGAGTGGTTGTGGTGCATGGGTTGCCCCTGGCTGAACTTGGCTGTTTTTAAATTGATACTTTATGTGACTATTATGTGATTTTTCTATCATCAACATGTAAGTTTGTTTCTGGCTTGATACTATAACAAAGTCTAGATTGTCTATATTATGTTAAATTGCATATGTCTAAACTTTATCTATTTGCATTTATAGTATGAATGCTTTGCTCCATTGATACACCCCTGAGGAAGGACGTAATCTCTGAAACGCATTGGGTGTGGAGTCTACACTCCATGTGGCGTCTTCTGACCACCTACAGCAACTAACAAGTGCATCATATTAACCACTTGCCGACCGCCGCACGACGATGTACGTCGACAGAATGGCACGGGCAGGCATAAGGGCTTACACGTACGTCCTTGCCTGCCCGCGGGTCGGGGGCCCGATCGGGCCCCCGCCCGGTGCCTGCGGCGGTCGGTATTCGTTCGGGAGCGATCCCGGACGAGGGGACGGCCATTCATTCATGGCCACCCCCTCGCGATCGCTCCCGACGAATGAAAATGTCCCGTGACATCACTTCCTCTCCTGTAATGTAAACACAGGAGAGGAAGTGATGTATTCTCTCCTCCGTGTCGGTATTTTTCGTTCCGGCACCGAGGAGAGAGCATCGGTGAGTTGCACAAGCACTACACTACACAGTAGAACATGCCAGGCACACTCACACCCCCCCTTTACCCCCCGATCACCCCCCAATTACCCCTGCCCCCCCCAGTCACAGTGACACCAATTGCATTTATTTTATTTATTTTTTGCATTGGTGTCATTTGTGACTGTAATAACTGTTAGGGCAGTTAGGGTTAGCCCCCTTTAGTTCTAATGTGCCCCCCTAACCCCCCCAATAAAGGTTTAACCCCGTGATCACCCCCCCTCGCCAGTGTCACTAAGGCTGGGTTCACATTGCAGCGGTTTATGAGAACGAATGTGATTCGCACCGCACTGCAGTGCAAATCACATCCGATCTCTGTGCGATTCGAGTTCAGCCATACAGATAGTATGGCTGAATTCGTGTCGCACCCGCCGCACCCGCCGCAAATTCGCACGGGACCCTTTTTTTGGCCCGCAGCAGAATCGGATCGCATGGGTGTTCACACCATGCGATCCGAGTTTGCAGATCGCACTGCGATATGCGAACTGATCTGGGGGTGTCATTAACATTTCACTGACACTCCCAGCAGTTCGCATAGGGCAGTGTGAACTGCCGCCGGGAGGCATGCGATGCGGGAACCCGCCGCGGATTCATGGCGTTCCCGCATCGCTCCAGTGTGAACCCAGCCTAATAAGCGATCATTTTTCTGATCGCTGTATTAGTGTCACAGGTGACGCTAGTTAGGCAGGTAGGTATTTAGGTTCGCCGCAGCTTTTTATAGCGCCAGGGACCCCCATATACTACCGCATAAAGCCCCCTGATTGCCCCCTAGTTAACCCTTTCACCAGTGATCACCATATAACTGTTACAGGTGACGCTGGTTGGTTAGTTATTTTTTTATAGTTTCAGGGCACCCGCCATTTATTACCTAATAAAGGTTTAACCCCCTGATCACCCGGCGGGTGTCATTTGTGACTGTAATAACTGTTAGGGCAGTTAGGGTTAGCCCCCTTTAGTTCTAAGGTACCCCCCTAACCCCCCCAATAAAGGTTTAACCCCGTGATCACCCCCCGTCGCCAGTGTCACTAAGGCTGGGTTCACATTGCAGCGGTTTATGAGAACGGATGTGATTCGCACCGCACTGCAGTGCAAATCACATCCGATCTCTGTGCGATTCAAGTTCAGCCATACAGATAGTATGGCTGAATTCGTGTCGCACCCGCCGCACCCGCCGCAAACTCGCACGGGACCCTTTTTTTGGTCCGCAGCAGAATCGGATCGCATGGGTGTTCACACCATGCGATCCGAGTTTGCAGATCGCACTGCGATATGCGAACTGATCTGGGGGTGTCATTAACATTTCACTGACACTCCCAGCAGTTCGCATAGGGCAGTGTGAACTGCCGCCGGGAGGCATGTGATGCGGGAACCCGCCGCGCATTCGTGGCGTTCCCACATCGCTCCAGTGTGAACCCAGCCTAATAAGCGATCGTTTTTCTGATCACTGTATTAGTGTCACAGGTGACGCTAGTTAGGCAGGTAGGTATTTAGGTTCGCTGCAGCTTTTTATAGTGCCAGGGACCCCCATATACTACCGCATAAAGCCCCCTGATTGCCCCCTAGTTAACCCTTTCACCAGTGATCACCATATAACTGTTACAGGTGACGCTGGTTGGTTAGTTATTTTTTTTATAGTTTCAGGGCACCCGCCATTTATTACCTAGTCTCACTAGTGTACCCCTAAATTTAGGGGTGTCTACTTTCCAAAATGGGGTCATTTGGGGGGGGTTTGTGCCATCTTGGCATTTTATGGCCTTCAAAACTGTAACGCCCTTAGAAAGCCTGAAGGCGGTGCTTGGTTTTCGGGGCCCCGTACGCGGCTAGGCTCCCAAAAAGTCCCACATATGTGGTATCCCCGTACTCAGGAGAAGCAGCAGAATTTATTTTGGGGTGTCATTTCACATATGCCCATGGCATGCGTGAGCAATATATCATTTAGTGACAACTTTGTGAAAAAAAAAAAAAAAAAAAAAGTTTGTAATATTCCCGCAACTTGTGGCAAAATATAAAATATTCCATGGACTCAACATGCCTCTCAGCAAATAGCTTGGGGTGTCTACTTTCTAAAATGGGGTCATTTGTGGGGGTTTTGTGCCATCTTGGCATTTTATGGCCTTCAAAACTGTAATAGGTAGTGAGGAGTGAAGTCAAATATTTACGCCCTTAGAAAACCTGAAGGCGGTTCTTGGTTTTCGGGGCCCCGTACGTGGCTAGGCTCCCAAAAAGTCCCACATATGTGGTATCCCCGTACTCAGGAGAAGCAGCAGAATTTATTTTGGGGTGTCATTTCACATATGCCCATAGCATGTGTGAGCAATATATCATTTAGTGACAACTTTGTGAAAAATAAATAAAAATAAATTAAAGTTTGTAATTTTCCCGCAACTTGTGGCAAAATATAAAATATTCCATGGACTCAAAATGCCTCTCAGCAAATAGCCTGGGGTGTCTACTTTCTAAAATGGGGTCATTTGTGGGGGTTTTGTGCCATCTTGGCATTTTATGGCCTTCAAAACTGTAATAGGTAGTGAGAAGTGAAATCAAAAATTTACGCCCTTAGAAAGCGTGAAGGCGGTGCTTGGTTTTCGGGGCCCCGTACGCGGCTAGGCTCCCAAAAAGTCCCACATATGTGGTATCCCCGTACTCAGGAGAAGCAGCAGAATTTATTTTGGGGTGTCATTTCACATATGCCCATAGCATGTGTGAGCAATATATCATTTAGTGACAACTTTGTGTAAAAAAAAAAATATATATATTTTTTGTCATTATTCAATCGCTTGAGGCAAAAAAATAAAATATTCAATGGGCTCAACATGCCACTTATCAATTTCCTTAGGGTGTCTATTTTCCAAAATGGGGTCATTTGGGGGGGTTTTGTACTGCCCTGCCATTTTAGCACCTCAAGAAATGAGATAGGCAGTCGTAAACTAAAAGCTGCGTAAATTCCAGAAAACTTACCTTAGTTTGTAGATGTGACAACTTTTGCGCAAACCAATAAATATACAATTATTGACTTTTTTTTTACCAAAGACATGTGGCTGAATACATTTTGGCCTAAATGTATGACTAAAATTGAGTTTATTGGATTTTTCTAATAACAAAAAGTAGAAAATATCATTTTTTTTCAAAATTTGCGGTCTTTTTACGTTTATATCGCAAAAAATAAAAATCGCAGAGGCAATCAAATACCATCAAAAGAAAGCTCTATTTGTGGGAAGAAAAGGACGCAAATTTTGTTTGGGTACAACATTGCATGACCGCGCAATTACCAGTTAAAGCAGCGCAGTGCCAAATTGTAAAAAGACCTCTGGTCATTTACCAGCAAAATGGTCCGGTCTGAAGGTGGTTAATCTGTAACTATATCAGCCACGTCTTTTTTCATGAATTTTTCATTGTTTGTTGTTCGTTTATGAGCTAAAATTGTTAGCTGTATATACTACAATAAATTTCTATAGTTATAATTTATACTAGTTTTTGGTGTTATATCACTGTAAAATCCCACAAGGGGGAGCCTTGCTTTCTGTATATTGTACACAGAGATGTTGGCCCAGACCCTAGTCCTCGATATCTCAACTTCCTTTTGTAATGTTGCATAAATTGTCATGCTCAAAAATCACTATACGGCCCTAGCTTGCCATTATACTAACCTAGCCCGCCCCATACTACCCTAGCCCACCCCTATACTGCCCTGGCCTGTCTATATACTACCCTAGCCTGTCTATATACTACCTCAGCCTGCTCCTATACTGCCCTAGCCTGTCCATATACTACCCTAATTTGTCTATATAGTTCATTGAACAAAGAGGTCTGAAACTTTGTATGAAGCATACAGCTGGGGGAGGGGGTGACCATGATGCAATTAGTGTCTGATCAGTTTGTTATATAACTGTAATTACTAAATTTCAATACACTGCACATAAACAGTATAATAGAATAAAAATGTATTCCATATATTATGTATACAACCAAAACATCATAATAATATATAATATAATAATATATATAATATAGCATAATAATCCATATTAACCACCTCAATACAGTGCACCCCCTTCCTGACCAGACCAATTTTCAACTTTCAGCGCTCTCACAGTTTGAATGACAATTCCTCAGTCATGCAACACTGTACCCATATGAAACTTGCATCCTTTTTTCCACACAAATGTGCTATAAATAAAAACGTAAATTTTGTGAAAAAAATGCCTTTTTCTTTGTTTTTCTTTGTTTCTGTCATAAATTTTTGCTAATTAGTAATTTTTCTTCATACATTTTGGCCAAAATTTATACTCCTACATATCTTTGGTAAAAATAACCCACATTAGTGTATATTATTTGGTCTTTGTGAAAGTTATAGAGTCTACAAACTATGGTGCCAATCGCTGAAAATTGATCACATCTGATCAGGCCTTCAGTACATCTGGTGTATATCATTTCTTGAGACGCCAACAAGTCAGGAAAGTACAAATACCCCCTCAAATGACCCCTTTTTACAAAGTAGACATTCCAAGGTATTAAGTAAGTAGCATGGTGAGTTTTTTTAAATTGTCCTTTTTTCCCACAATTCTTTGCAAAATTAAGATTTTTTTTTTATTATTATTATTATTTTTTACAAAATTGTCATATTATCAGGTTATTTCTCACACTCAGCATATGCATACAACAAATTACACCCCAAAATACATTCTGCTACTCTTCCCGAGTACGGTGATACCACATGTGTGAGACTTTTACACAGCCTGGCCACATACAGAGCACCAACATTGATGTAGTACCTTCAGACGTTCTACGAGCAAAAATGACGCATCTAATTTCTCAACCACCTATTACACTTTTGAAGGCCCTGGAGTACCAGGACAATGGAATTTCCCATAAAATGACCCCATTTTGGAAAGCAAACACCCCAACGTATAATCTGTGAGGCATAATGAGTCTTTTGAACGGTTCATTTTTTTTCAGAAGTTTTTGGAATATGTGGAAAAAAATTAAAACGCATTTTTTTTTACACAAAGTTGTCAATTTATAAGATATTTCTAACACATAGCATGTATATAGCAAAAATGACACCCCAAAACACATTCTGCTACTCCTCCCGAGTATGGTGATACCACATGTGTAGGACTTTTACACAGCCTGCCCACATAGAGAGGCCGAACATTGAAGTAGTACGTTCAGGCGTTCTAGGAGCATAAATGACACATCTCATTTCATTCCTACCCATTACACTTTTGAAGGTCCTGGACCACCAGGACAGTGAAATTACCCACAAAATGACCCCCATTTTGGAAAGCAAACACCCCAACGTATATTCTATGAGACATGGGCTGCAAATAGGTACTCGGGTACTCTGATGGGATGGAGATAGGTACTCTGGTACTCTGATGGCCTGGTGACAGGTACTCGGGTACTCTGATGGCCTGGTGACAGGTACTCGGGTACTCTGATGGCCTGGTGACAGGTACTCGGGTATTATGATGGCCTGGTGACAGGTACTCTGATGGCTTGGTGACTGGTATTTGGGTACTCTGAAGGGTGGTGACAGGTGCTCGGGTACTCATATGGACTGTGACAGGTACTCGGTACTAAGATAAACTGTGACAGGTACTCTGATGAACTGTGACAGGTACTCAGGTACTCAGATGAACTGTGACGGGTACTCAGATGGACTGGGACAGGTACTCAGATGGACTGTGACAGGTACTAGGGTACTCTGATGGACTGTGACAGGTACTTGGGTACTCTGATGGACCGTGACAGGTACTCGGGTACTCTGATGGACCGTGACAGGTACTCGGGTACTCTGATGGGCCGTGACAGGTACTCGGGTACTCTGATTGGCCGTGACAGGTACTCGGGTACTCTGATGGGCCGTGACAGGTACTCGGGTACTCTGATGTGCCGTGACAGATACTCGGGTACTCTGATGGACCGTGACAGGTACTCGGGTACTCTGATGGACCATGACAGGTACTCGGGTACTCTGATAGGCCGTCATATGATGGCCTCCCTCCACAATAGATGCGCCGCTTGGCCGTCATTTGACTGCCGGCGGTCAGGAAGCAGTTAATAATAATAACATCAGACACATAACCCATGTATCACACAATATATATAAGTATCACACAATATATATAAAAGTGCATGATTGTTATAACATATTGCAATAAAACCGAATAAAATTGATGGAATGATCCTGACTGTAAACTGATAGTGGCATCAACATAGCTTGACACGTTTCATGGATGACCTCCACTCATCAGGAGAAGATGCTTGGTATATATCTATAATTAATAAGTTGTACACATTAATAAATCAGTCTCAATATAAGAGGGCAGGGGAGGAAAAACAAAAGTATAGAAAA
This sequence comes from Lithobates pipiens, assembly GCF_037356315.1. Taxonomy (NCBI): domain Eukaryota; kingdom Metazoa; phylum Chordata; class Amphibia; order Anura; family Ranidae; genus Lithobates; species Lithobates pipiens. The sequence continues at coordinate 220,518,743 of NW_027507748.1, read as the reverse complement.
TATCCACCCATACTTACAATATAGCTTTAAATCTGAAATAGAGCGATGAGAGCTGCAGGCCAGCTGAACAATTCACTAGCCCCTGGAGCTGCGGTGGAAAAACTCAAGATATTTGATGGACTACACTCAAGAGACGAATGTCCCTGGGTGTAAGGTCCCCCATGGTTGGTCAGGGGTGATGTGAGTGGCATATCTGTGGAACCTCTGCAAATAAGTGTTGAAATGATGTGCATTATTACATATAGTATGAAGTGTACCTATTTAACATGGTAAAGTGTGGGCCAATGCTATCACCGAGAGTTAGTGAGTGAAAATGTGATCGAATGGGAAAATGCCATATCTAAGTGTTGAGTAAGGGGAAATATAAAGGTGACTTCATGTACCCCAACCCATGGGGGCTACATGTGAAATAGAAACCACACACCAAAGGAAAGGATGAAAGGGAAAGGAAGAAAATTCTACCATAATACTACCTGGAAAAAATGGAGGGGAGGCACCATCACCTAAGCAGGATAGTCCGCTCGGAAATTGGCCCCAAACTCCCTCGCAGTAATGCCGATGTCATCACACAGCGCCTTCACATTGACGCCAATGTGCTAGCATCACATGTGCGGCACGGGGTGGCGTGGCGCCGATGCTCAGCGAGACACCAGCCCGATCCCCCATATCGCCAGAAGGCGAAGAGGGACGGGGAGGACATCTGGTCGCAGCTCCCTAAACTAGGGAAAACAACCAGACCTAACCAGCCCACACAACTCACAGACAAACGACCTGGGATAGTGAACATGTAAAGGGCTCAACATACTGATCTAGAGTAAGCAATGATTTCTCCACTAAACCTACCCAAATTGAGACCCAGGTTGAATAATAAGTCATCACACCTGTACTAATGCTGTAGATAATTGTGTAACAACATGAAAATGACATATTAATCCATTGTGCATGCTTCCATCCCTTAATTGCACTTGGGGAAAGGGGAGATTTGGAACTTTATATGAGGCATAGGACCCGTAGGTACAATGCCTCCATCCTTGTTTGACAAGTCATTGAAGAAAGAGCTTTGGGACTTTGTATGAAGCATACAGCTTGGGGGGTGACCATAATGCAAATTGTGTCTGGCCAGTTCGTTATGTAACTGTAATTACTAAATTTCAATACAATGCACATAAATAATAATAGAATAAAAATGTATTCCATATATGATGTGTACAACCAAAACATCATAATAATATAGCATAATAATCCATATTAATAATGTCAGACACATAACCCATGTATACACAACACATATATAAAAGTGCATGATTGTTACAACATATTGCAATAAAACCAAATAAAATTGATGGAATGGAATGGCTGTAACCATGATAGTGGCATCAACATAGCTTGGCGCGTTTCATGGATAACCTCCACTCATCAGGAGCAGATGCTTGGTATATATCTATAATTAATAAGTTGTACACATTAATAATCAGTCTCAATATAAGAGGGCAGAGGAGGGGGAGGAAAAACAAAAGTATGGAAAACATCCACCTATACTTACAATATAGCTATGAGTCTGTAATAGAGCAATTAGAGCTGCAGGTTGCCAACCTCCCGCAGCATTTTTTACTGACAAAACGTACCTGAAGACATTGATGACGAAACATTTGTCGAGGCGGTACCTGGTCACGCTTTCTTTGACGCCATATCCGGTACCTTGGTTGGCGGCCTGACAGCTTGGAACCCACGCCATAGTGGTGGCTCGTAGTGGGAATACTCCAGCCGGCGAATCCCAAATTGAAAGGCGAGCAACACCAGTGCCGGGTCGGGCACACGACAATGTAAGGAGCCATTTGGCTATGTTTTAAACTCTTTACTTTAAATAAAAACAGTATTACGCTATGGATGTTTCTTGCTTTTTCCATATATCCCGTTTGAGTCTGTGAAGAGGGAGAGATTTTTTCCTATGTACCCATGCCATTATTCATGTGAACAGGCACAAACCTGTACAGGCGTTGTTTGACTTACTTTTTTAATTAAAGCGGTCAAACGGATCTGGTAAGCAGACTACATTTTCAATCATGATTGGGTGTCGTTTGTTGAGATCTCTGATGGAGGTGTATTCAACTTATTTGGAAGAATTTTTTGTCACATCTTGCAAGAGTTTCCATGCTGGTGGATTTGGAATCACTTATCTCACAAACTTTTGTGTTACATTGATGGGACTTTTTGAATATAAGATTACAAACAATTTTCAGTTTGGAATTAATTGTTTTGTAGCCACATGATCACAAATGGTATTAATTTGATAGATACACTGTAAGCAATAATGTATGCTATATTTATATTACATTTGTTATTTATTTATTTTTGCTATCACTACAGCTCACTAAGTAGGATTTGAATTCGTTTTTTAAATTCATTAATTAGAGCGCCCCATAAATCACCAAAACATAGAAAATTTACTGGCAGAGCAAATTTTTTACTGGCAACCTGAGAAATTATAGAACTCCTATTGAAAACTATCACAGTGAATATTTAAAGTGGTTGTAAACCCTCCCACACAACTTTGTCCCATGTAAATCAGCATAAAAAACCCTAATGAACACTGCTTTTAGATATCTCCTTACGTGCTTAGTATTGTTGTAATCCTTGTTGTTCTGTAGAATGAAGTCACTGAGCATGCCCAGATCTCCCCTGATTTACGGCACACTCTCTATGTCTTATCTATCTGTTATCAGGACTTCCTATGGCACAACACTGAACTCTGCTAATCACTCAGAGCTTCCTCCTACACACCATGTGACCATGTGACCTCACATACAGTCTAAACTTGGCCATTACTGCAGTCTTATCAGCTGAAGCTGACAAGTCTGACAAAGGCAAACATTAGACATCGGCACAAGTAAATACTATGAAATAAACAAGTAAGCTATGAACAGGGAAGCAGGGTTGCCATAGAAACATTGGATTGAGAAGGAGGCTTGGTTAACAGTACAGGAAGTGCTCAATGTAAGGATGGAAATACACTCCACTGTGGACTCAGAAAACAATACTTAGGATGGTGCTGCCTAACCCCTGGAAACAAGTTTTTTAAAGTTTCTTTAAACAGTAAGTAATATGGGATTTGGGCTGGATTACAGTGGCTATAGTCTGATAATTACTTATTATAATGGACTAAATGAAAAGAAGCATCAGAGTGAGAGTTTACTTCCTCTTTAAATAGTATAAACATGATATGGAAACACTGACAATACCTATAACAAAGTAATTTGCTTGATTTACACTTTAAACGTAAACACAGCATGAAATTATCAGCCCCTGATATTTACTGGCATTTGTAAAAAAAATCACAGATTTTTACAAACTGTCAGTAAATTTACTGGCGGTTGACAAACTCTTGTTCACTATCCCATGTTGTTTGTCTGTGAGTGGTGTGGGCTGGTTTGGTCTGGCTGTTTTCCAGGGCCGTCTTTAAGGCAGGGCAAAAGGGGCAGCTGCCCTGGGCCCTGTCATTGTTGTGGGGCCCAAAACAGCTGTCTCATACTTGCCAACTATCCAGGTTTAAATTCCCTTATCCCTTGAAGTTTTATTCCTGTGCTGTGTCCTAATATCTGTGTGAAGTGCTGGTACTAATGCTGCCCAGCTCTGCCCTATTGTGTGCAAGTGACTCACCTGCAGACCCTGTGTTTACATATAAATAACCAGCATTCATATGTAAATAGCGGCAACAATACTAAGTAAATAGCTGCGGCTGGCGGCATTAATATGTAAATAAAGGTGGCATTCCTATGTATATCATGCTCCCCTGCTGTGAGGAGGTGATGTGCTGTAACCTCTAGCAACTAATCAGTGTGCCGTAAAGTGTGCTGTAACATCTAGCAACTAGTCAGTAAGCAGTAATGATATACTGTAACTGCTGGCAACCAATCGCAATTGCTGCCTGATCTGATACAGAAAACTGATTTTAGGTCTAGCTGCTATTTATTCTATGTCTCAGAGTAGGTGGAGAGGGAAATTGCATGGGGGGGGGGGGCCAAGAACATTTTTGCCCAGGGCCCAATCTATATTAAAGTGGTTCTGCACCTAAAAAAAAAATATTAAAAGCCAGCAGCTACTAATATTGCAGCTGCTGACTTTTAATAAAATCACACTTACCAGTCCCAAGGTCCAGCGATGTCGGCGGCATCCTCTGTCAGGGAATCGGGAAGTGAAGCATCGCGGCTTCACTGCCCGATTCCCTACTGCACATGCGCGAGTTGCGCTTCGCTTCTCTTCTGGTCCCCCGCTGTGTCCTGGGAACTGTGTGTTTCCCAGAACACAACGGGGGGGGGGGGGGGCAGGGCGTCTGCGGGGGTCTTCGGCAGTCTGCCCGGAAGTGGGTGCAGATACCTGGATTATCCAGGTAACTGCACCCCCCTCCCCCCTGAAAGGTGTCGATTGTGGCACCGGAGGGGGGGAGGGATCAGATTAGCAGAACTTCCCCTTTAGGGTGAAGAACCGCTTTAAAGACGGCCCTGCTGTTTTCCCTAGTCCCGGGAGCTGAGATGTGCACCGGACGTCCTCCCCTTTCCTCTTCGCCTTCTGGCGATGTGAGGGATCTGGTTGTCGTCTTGATGCGCATCCGCGCCACGCTCCCCGGTGCCGCACATGTGATGCTAGCATGTTGACATCAATGTGCAGGCGATGTGTGATGACTACTGTGAGGGAGTTTGGCGCCAATTGCCAAGCGGACTATCTTGTTTAGGTGATGGGGCCTTTCACCAGTACATATACTCCCTTCAGTTATATATATATTTTTTTTTATTTATATATTTATTTCTTTTTTCATGCCCTCAGCTTGCAGTGTCATTTTGGAACAACTGCTCAATCTTGTGTTCAAAGTGCAGCCCTGCACATAGGGGAAAAACACATCTAAGTATGGGATTAGGAGATGAGGCACAGGTGCACACAGCACCTAGGTATGCTTATCCCCGCCCCTCTCTACCTCTATATATATGTCGGCTGTTAAACACACAGTGAGGAGCTCTATCTCTCTTCCTCTATATATAGTGTCTCACAAAAATAAGTACACCCCTCACATTTTTGTAAATATTTTATTATATCTTTTCATGTGACAACATTAAAGAAATTACACTTTGATAAAATGTAAAGTAATGCGTGTACAGCTTGTATAACAGTGTAAATTTGCTGTTCCCTCAAAATAACTCAACACACAGCCATTAAGGTCTAAACCGCTGGCAAGAAAATTGAGTACACCCCTAAGTGAATATGTCCACACTGTTATACAAGCTGTACACTCACTACTTTACATTGTAGCAAAGTGTCATTTCTTCAGTGTTGTCACATGAAAAGATAGAATAAAATATTTACAAAAATGTGAGGGGTGTACTCACTGTTGTGAGATACTGTATAGGTGGGCTGCTGAAGACACAGCGAGGAGCTGTCCCATCAGGGGGCAACAAGGATAGACGCTGGTCTGAAAGGCATGATTCTATCTTTTTTCACTGCACAAGGTTATAAGGTCAGAAGGTCACAGATGTTCTCTGTGGTAGCTGGCGTCTTTGGACATCGTGCACCAATTTGGACCATTTGTGTTGGCCTAGGAGTTCCAGGTAGTATTATGGTAGAATTTTCTTCCATTCCCTTTCATCCTTTCCTTTGGTGTGGGGTTTCTATTTCACATGTAGCACCCATGGGTTGGGGTACATTCAGTCAACTTTATATTTCCTCTTACTTTACACTTAGATATGGCATTTTCCCATAAAATCACATTTTCACTCACTACCTCTTGGTGATAGCATTGGCCCACACTGTTAAATAGGTACACTTCGTACTATATGTAATAATACACATCGTTTCAACACTTTTTTGCAGATGTTCTACGTATATGCCATTCACGTCACCCCTGAACGATCCATAGGGGACCTTACTCCCAAGACATCCGTATTCTGAGTGTTTTTCCATCAAATATCTTGGGTTTTCCACCTCAGCTCCCGGGGCTAGTGAATTGGTGGGTCGGCCTGCAGCTCTCATCTCGCTAATTCAGACTCATAGCTATATTGTAAGTATGGGTGGATATTTTCCCATACTTTTGTTTTTCCTCCCCCTCCCCTGCCCTCTTATATTGAGACTGATTATTAATGTGTACAACTTATTAATTATAGATATATACCAAGCATCTGCTCCTGATGAGTGAAGGTCATCCATGAAACATGTCTAGCTATGTTGATGCTACTATCATGTTTACAGTCAGGATCATTCCATCAATTTTATTCTGTTTTATTGCAATATGTTGTAACAATCATGCTGTCACGATCGTCCTGACGTTCCGGTCGCACACGGGAGACTTACCCGCAGAAGCCTGTCGTTGAGAACCCGTCGTTCCCCTTTGACGCGCGCTAAAGCGAACGGACACTCTCGCGGCGGCATGAACGAGCGCACGCGTGCACGTGGGGTCACGAACGGGCGCACGGCCACTCGCGGGGGCACGCTGACTCGTCGTGCGACCGTTTTGGCGCCCTAAAGGCTTCTTAAGGTCCTTGCTCCATTCCCTTCTTGCTGTCCAGTCTACAGCGTGTTCGGAGATCCTGCTATTCAGTTCCTGTACCTGTTACCTTGGTTCCTGTTACCCGGCTAGTTCTTGACCTTGATCCGTTGCTGCCTGCCTACGACTTCTTGCTTGTCTGACCACGTCTCTGCCTCATCCTCTTGTACTGCGTTGACCGTTTCCTGCTGACCCGGCCTGCACCCGACTCCGCTGTTCCTGCCTACCCGTTTGGATTTCCTGTGACTGCTGTCTTCGCTGACGACCGTCTGCCTGCCAGTCTACCCACTTGTGCCTGCCTCACCAGCCGATTACCATCAGCCCTACCTACTCGCTGTCGGTGTTCTGCTGCTTATCCGGACCTGCCTCTATCTGCCAGGCACTTGTGCCCTCTGAACTTTTGAATTCCTGTTACCACCTCCAGGGGTTCATTAGCCAGGGGATACGAGGGGCCACTCCCTGCATTCCGGGCTCGTCTACTAGGTACGTGACACATGCACTTTTATATATGTATTGTGTGATACCCTCACTCAAAAAATGTCTCTAAGCCAACCAGCCAGGAACCAATATGGACCCGGAGAGTACAGTGCTCCATCTTAAAGCCACAATGAGCATATGAGGCACTGCCTCATGATGGAGCTAGGGTGCAACAGCCCTGATGGAATGCACAACCTACTAAACCTATTGAGATACCTGCACAGTCATAGGTTGTTTTTGAGAGGGTGGGTCCAGCTCCCTGCTGGGACTGCATCTCCTACCCTTCGCCTTACGAGGGGGGGTGTAATCTTGTCCCAGCATGCAGGAGGTGAGTCTTTCTCTGGGAGTTTATGGGGATTGTAGGGGATTCCTCTTTTTGCTAGCGCAATTTGTATAGTGTTATGAAATAAACATGCAGTTAACTCAGTTGGAAGTGTACAGTCTCATTGTTTGTTGTTTTGTTTTTGGCTGTCTATATACTACCCTAGCCAGCCTCTATGCTGTCCTATCCCGCCCCTTGGAATATAATTTTGCATATTGACAAGGTGATGTTGCATGTAAATCTGACTTCATGATACATTTAATTTTAGTTTTAACTACCATGATATAAAATAATGGATGTAGGGGCCTTTTGGTTGGTGGGTGAAGCATTTCCTTCTTGGACCCAGGCAGCACAATGTCTTGGGCCAGCCATGACAGTAGTGGCGAAGATACCCAGTGTTGGGTGTTCCAACTATATACAAATCTCATCACATCTCAAAGATATTTTCACAACAAAAGATTATTACTAATACTGTATGTTTCTACAAAAAAATATAAGATACTGTTTAGATCTGAGCACATGCTATTTTCTCAGTTCTGTTGTAATATACTATTCCACAGCTTTTCACTTACTTGCATTGCAAATATACTGTATATGTCAATTTAAGTACAATATAAACATTCATTTGTGGTATATGGATTTTACTAGTAGATTAGGGACTGATCAGGGTGGGATGGCTTTGAACATATATAGCAATGTATGCATACCAATAATCTGTTTTTAAAGCAGAAGTGTGTAAGGGTGTATAACAGTGTGCAAAAGGTTACATGAGAACCTTTTATTGCCATGAAACAATATCACATAAAAACTGTGCATTCTTCTGGGCACAACCCATGTATTGCACTAAAGTATTCAACCTTTTACTGGCTGAAGCAACCTAAAGAGCACGTACCATTTAGTACTTGATTCATTAAAAGAGGATAAAAAAAATGCATTAAAGTGTAGTTGTTTCTATTTGGATTCACTCATGTATTACCTTTCTTCCACTGGAAAAATTAAGCAAGCATTTTGTCTTTCACTGTAGACCACTTTTGTGCTCATGTTCTTTTTAAAAAATGTATTAAACTAGTCCCCTACTGTTAAAATGTAACTATGGCCACTAATAAAAATGACAAATGCTAGTCTGTCAGTAGCATTAAAATAGAAGTCCGCCCTAACACTAAAATCTCTACATCTACAGACATCCACAATCCAACACTAACCTATCTAGTCCTGTAGAGAAGAAATCAGTATCTATACAGTGTCTTGCAAAAGTATTCACCCCCTTGGCTTTTTACCTATTTTTGTTACATTACAGCCTTCAGTTCAATGCTTTTTTAATCCGAATCATATGTGATGAATCAGAACACAATAGTCTAAGTTGATGAAGTAAAATTAGAAAAATATATATATATAAAACTATTTTTCAGAAATAAAAAAATTATAATTGGCATGTGCGTATGTATTCACCCCCTTTGTTATGAAGCCCATAAAAAGATCTGGTGCAACCAATTACCTTCAGAAGTTACATAATTAGTAAAATGATGTCCACCTGTGTGCAATCTAAGTTTCACATGATCTGTCATTACATATACACACCTATTTGAAAGGCCCCAGAGGCAACACCTAAGCAAGAGGCACCACCAACCAAACACTGCCATGAAGACCAAGGAACTCTCCAAACAAGTAAGGGACGATGTTGTTGAGGGGCAGAAGTCAGGCTTAGGTTATAAAAAATATCCAAATCTTTGATGATCCCTAGGAGCACCATCAAATCTATCATAACCAAATGGAAAGAACATGGCACAACAGCAAACCTGCCAATAGACGGCCGCACACCAAAACTCATGGACCGGGCAAGGAGGGCATTATTCAGAGAGGCAGCACAGAGACCTAAGATAACCCTGGAGGAACTGCAGAGTTCCATAGCAGAGACTGGAGTATCTGTACATAGGACGACAATAAGCCATACGCGCCATAGAGTTGGGCTTTAGAGTGGCCATAAGGAAGCCATTACTAAAATGTTACTTTTTGTCCATCAGAAAACGCTATGTCTGGCGCAAACCTAACACATCACATCACCCAAAGAACACTACGCCACACTTTTCACATATTTATTTGTAAAAAAAAATTGAAAAAAATGTATAATTTTCCTTCACTTCACAATTATGTGCCACTTTGTGTTGGTATATTGTATAAAATTGTATAAAATCCCAATAAAATACATTTATGTTTTTGGTTGTAACATGACAAAATTTGGAAAATCTCAAGGGGTAGGAATATTTTTTTAAGCCACTGTAACTGCCTAAAAATGTTTTAGCAGGAGTTGGGCTTCATATTGTTAGTCACTAATGTAAATTTCATCTAAATCTACCAGTTCATCCAACACCACCCTATAAAAAGTCCAAAATTTGGCTAGGTTGCTCCTCTATGCAGTGCAGTGGAGGAGTGAATGTAGCCACCCTAAGCCCTTGTACACACGATCGGAGATTCTGACGACCAAATCCGTCGGAGTTATTCCGACGGATTAATTCCGGACGAGGTCCGGAAGTGATGTTACATACACACGGTTGGACCAAGTTGTCGGAATTTCCGGTTGCCAAGAACGTGGTGACGTAAGCCGCGTACGGCGGGCCTAGAAAAGGGAAGTTCAGCACCACGTCCAGCACCCTTTGGGCTCCTTCTGCTGATCTCATGTGTATCGCATGTTAGTAGAAGTTTGGTGAGAGACGATTCGCACTTTTCAGATTAGTGATTCAGATCGCTACTGCTCTTCAGTTTCTGCTTGTCTTTGCGTATCTGATAATCAGTGCTTGCAGTCAGTAAGTATTTGTTTCTCATTGTGGACTATATCTTGGTATAGTACGCTTTGATTTGCATTTCTTATTGTCTGCTTGCTTCTGCTATTCAGTTTGTTCTTTCAGGCATTGCTGTTTATCGGTGCTTTCTGTTGTCCGTTCTGACCAGCCGACCGTTTTCAAACCATGTTTCGGCTACGTACTCGTCGTAGAGTTTGTGCTGTGCAGGGGCTTCGTGTTGGGGTTCTTACTTTGACACAAGCCCGGTCCATGAACAGGGAGGGGAGGCGTTTGTGGACCAAGAATTGGTTGCGCCAGAGTGACCAGTTCTCGCACATGCCTTTGCTCCGTGAGATCCGGGGGAATAATCCTGATGATTTCAGGAATTATCTCCGGATGACGGACCCCATTTTTCACCATCTGCTGGCTTTGCTGACCCCTTATATCAGCAGGCAGGATACCTGCATGCGGCAAGCCATCACTCCGGAGCAGAGGCTCATCGCCACGTTTCGCTACTTGGCGACTGGGAGAAGCCTTCAGGACCTCAAGTTCTCTACAGGCATCTCCCCCCAGGCTCTGGGGATCATTATTCCAGAGACCTGTTCTGCCATCATTCAGGTCCTGCAGAAGGACTATATGAAGGTAAGTTTTATCCTTTAACATCACATTCTATGTATTTCATGATTGCTAATGTCTTGCATTTCTTTCCTCATTCCCTAATTACCATCATTGCAATAGGCTCTAATTTATATACTCTGCCCCTTTGTCCTCAAGCATATTTGCCTCACTAACTTCCCCACCATGCTCTTCTTGGCCCATAAAACTATAGTCTAGTCACTTACCAATGTCTTTTGTCAGCTCCATAGTATTGCTTTCCCCTAAACACCCCCTAAAATGTCTTCAAATGTGATGTGTGTACTTCAATTCATGCAGAGTGACATTTTTTATATTTTTTTGGTTGTGCCAAACTCATTAGGAACCCCCCTCCCCCCAACTGCTAGCTCAGCTGATAGCAATTCTCTATCTGCTGACTTTACCAAACCCAATACACACTATATCTACCTTTTTATGGTCACATTTATGGATGAATTCACCAAAGCATGTAGTGCAAGGGCCTGCCTCAATACTTTCAAATGCTATATATTTTTTTGTTTTCCCCTATTATTATCTTGATATGTAATAGCAGAATGTCAAAATGTGCTTCCATTTTGTTTTCTTTTTGGTATTATGACACTTCTTACCTGTCTGATGGGCTGCCAATAGTGTAAGTAAGGAGGGGATTCCCAAAGTATCACACATTATTTAGGCATTCACCTCTCATTTAAGTGGAGAGGGTTACCTGTCCAAAACATCCCCCCCTCGTTTTTTTGCAAGGGCCCATCAGATGGGGGGGGGGGGGGGTGACTCTGATAAGGGGACCTTATACTTTAGGCTTTAAATGCTCAGTTCCCAAAATGTTATACTAATCTTGGCCAAAAATGTTGGTGTCTAATCTGCTTGCAATGTTGATTTTTTTAATTACTAATTTTTGGTCTTGTTTCACTCCACAGTGTCCTTCAACGCCACAGGAATGACAAACTGTGGCCTTCCACTTTGCCAGTCGTTGGGACTTTCCCAATTGTGGAGGAGCAATTGATGGGAAGCACATCTGCATCGTCCCACCACCCAACTCGGGGTCGTACTATTATAATTATAAGGGGTTTCATAGTATTGTGATGTTGGCGGTGGTGTCTGCAACCTATGAGTTTTTGTATGTGGACGTGGGGCAAAATGGACGGAAGTCGGATGGTGGAGTCTTCGCACGGACGGAATTCTACTGGTGTCTCCAGAGTGGCAGTCTGGGCTTGCCACCCCCAGAGGAGAATCAGGAAGGACTCCCGTTCGTCTTCGTCGCGGATGAGGCGTTTGCCCTGGAGAACCATCTGATGCGGCCTTTCCCGATGAGGACCCTCACCCCAGACCAGAGGATTTTTAATTTCCGCCTGTCCAGAGCCCGAAGAGTGTTGGAGAACACCTTTGGAATACTGGCCAGCCGGTTCCACCTTTTTTTAAAGCCTATCCACATGGCAGAATACAAACTAAATCACATAGTGCTGGCCTGCTGTGTTCTTCACAATTTTCTAAAAAAGACATTCTGCGAACTATGTGGTCTCAGTTGTCCAACAAGAAGCAGACTTGCTGGAAAATGATAACCTCACAGGCCTTGAACCTGCTCATCCTGGCTTGCCCCCCCAAAGCGCCCGTGAGGTTAGAACACAATACATGGATTACTTTGTGGGTAGGGGGGCCATTGATATGCCAGACAATGTCTGAGCAGCATTTTCAGAATAAAATTTTCTTTGAAACTTCTTCATTTACTGCTTGGCTTGCTTTTAGGTGTCTCCTATGTAAATTTATGTTTTTTCTTGTTGTGCCTTTTTCACCAACAGTGCAAACCCAAGTTCTGAGCGAGATGAGGGGACAGTCTCTTCTTCAGATAAGCTTATTATGTTGTGGGTCTGCTACACACACAACTTGTTTTTGGTAACTAATGTATGTAGTGCATTACTGACCAAAATCGTGCTCATTTTCAGCACCATGGCAGGAAAATGACATGATTGTCAAAATTAACACATCACTGTGTGTGTTTTTTACTAAAGGCACTTCCACTATGCACTACAAGTGCACTGCAAAAGTACACCTGAAACTGCACTTGGAGTGCAAAGTGGAGTTACCTTTAGTAAATAACACCCATTCTCACCGCAAACAAAAATTTTACTCCAAATACATCTTTTGCGCAATGAAAAAGGAAGCCACACATTGTTGATAATGTAACTTTTTAATCCAAGCAAATTCACATGTGCGTTTAGAAAAGGGTTTTACAACAAAACAACAAATTGTGTGTATCAAAAACAGTCTTTCAGGTAATTTTTTTTACACTTTGTGTTTTGGTGTAAACAGGCATGTATCAAAGCGTAACATACAGAACACAGGAACTTACAAAGTTCAACTTTGAAAAGTGAAGACAATATCAGACATGAGTATGTACAAACTGGGCTGATATTGCCTTCATCACATGGGGTGTCACCCCTGGAAAATCCAAATTTGGAAGATGCACACAGTGTGTCAACATGTGCTATCTCCCATCATGGGGGATCAATGTACATGTTTTGGGGCTGCAACCCCTTCATCTCAGCCACTTTCCACAAAACACGTACATTGATCCCCCATGATGGGAGATAGCGCATGTTTACACACTCTGTGCATCTTCCAAATTTTGATTTTCTAAAAATACAAAAGTTGTGGTTTAAAATCCAAAAAATATAACCTTAGCTAGTTTGGGCTGTTTCACACTCTCCCCAAAACATCAATGATGTTCTTCATTTTATTTTTAACATCATTGATGTTTTGCTGTATATTTTCTAAATCCCGATTGCACCCCATTATCTCCCCAATCGGGATCTGGGCACTTTCACTGGTAAAATTGGATTCTTCTTCCACATCACCTACAAAACAAAGCAAAAAAACACACCATGTATTAAAAATATGGTGATATACATTGATGAGCTTACCGGAAGCTGTGTTTCCGACACTCACCTGTTGTGGTGACAATTTGTCCAACTTCAACGATCTCTCCTTCCTCCTCATCCTCTTCCTGCTCCTCTGCTTCTGGTTTTTGAATTTCGCTTCTTCGGGAGGGGTGTGGTCCCTGGTGTCCGCATACTTGCCAAGTCTTCTCTCCCCTATGAGAATGTAAAAAAAGAATAATTAGCACACAGAGGGCAGAATTAGGAATATGAAACATTGCTTGGAAGTGTTGTACAATTGTTTTTTTTTGGCCGAGCTCCAAGGTGAGAACATTATTGTGGACACTTTGTTAAGCTGGAATACTTACCTGCAGAACGATGTTTCTTACGAACGAATGAAACCATGAACTTGAAAGTGGCCATTTTAAAATGCACAACATGAAATCAAAGCACATGGAGCAGTATGCAAGCAAGAATAATGATATGAACACACGACAACTACTTACTTTTTTGAAGAACACACTTGATCCTTCTGTACTGATCGTGCTCCCTCAGTTTCAGGTCTGACCAGCGTTTTCTCAGTTGATCCTTGGATCGGCGTACCCCAAAATTCTTATGAAGACTCTTCACAACTTTAGTCATGATCTTGGCCTTTCTGATATTTGGGTTTGGGTAAGGTCTATACTTCCCATCATAGTCGGTCCTGTTCAATATGTCCACCATCTACAACATCTCTCCAAAAGACATATTTGAGGCCTTAAATCTTCTCTTCCTGGATCGGGACGTTTCAGGCTCTGGGCTTTCTTCACCCTCTTCCTCGTTAGTGGAATTGTGATTGCGCACCTGCGTTCTCTCCGCCATGTGCTCTCCCCACTGCACTGAAAACGAAGGGGCGGGGAATAGTCTAGAAAGAAAGTCAGGGGCGGGCGGAGTTTCACACATGCGCACTGTATATAAAACACAACACGCGTGTCGTCCGTACGATCTGGGAACAGAGTGAGGAGCTGATGCGACGATCGTGCAAACAAAGGTAAAATTTTGAACTTGGTACATCACTAGACTAGACTGCTTCTATCTAGGCCGATGTTGGGACAAGATTAGGAGGGTTTTTCATGGCATTATTAGTATTTTAGGGTTTGTCTTGTGTTGTGTCTTGCAGAGAAGATGGATCCATTCCAAAACCCCAATTTTATGGGTCTATTCCTGGAACTGTACAGGGAGATGCCCTGCCTGTGGCAGATCAACAACCAGTTTTATTACGACAGAAGAAAGAGGAACGCAGCGCTGGAGAAACTTCTTTCTTTGGTGCGGATCATGGTCCCCATGGCAGACATGGCCTATGTGACTAGGAAAATTGGTGTAATGAAGAGTATATATCTCAGGGAGAGAAAGAAGCACCTGAAGTCCTTGAGATCAGGAGATCCAGATGCCGTTTATTACCCCAGGATGGTTTTCTTCCAGAGGCTGCATTTTCTGGTAGACCAGGGGGTACCCAGGCCACCACTCTCCAGTCTTCCTTCAAGGCTTCCTTCAGTCCCAGCAGAGGCTTCCAACATCCAACCTGGGCCTTCCAGGCAGCAACATGTGGTGGGGCCCAGCTTGAGACAGGTATTGCATTGTTGAACATATTTCTTGTGGTACATTTAATGATGTTAACTAGTTGTTCTTATTGATCAGTAAGTTGTGATTTAACAAAGTGGTTTACATATCAATAGACAGTAGTGACCAAAAATGATTGGGACGAGAATGAAAAATGCTGGGCTCAGAATGATAGTCTGTTCTATTTGGTAACATTCAATTTGCAAAAGTCATAAGCTAAAAATGGTGTGATTGATGAGCAAAAAACTAAAACTATGTCCCATTTTCATACACAGGAAGACCTCAGTCGGGGGGAGGCTGTGGCAAGTGGCAGCCAGGAGGTCTACCAACGCCCTCCTTCTCCTCCTCCTGCAACAACTACAGGAGCCCAGCCACAGCCTCGAAGGATGCCCCTGGTGGGAAGTGCCTAAGGAAGATGAGAGAGTGATGGCCTGGGTTCAGTCTGGTCTGCCAGAAGATGCAGCCTCTTGAAGAACCACATCCTGGGGACATAGATGGCATCTGATTTTCCTGATCTGTAGGACTTCTGCACCAGACTTCTCTCTCTGAGATATGTACTCCTCAGGCCACCAATTTTTCTTTTTCTAATTAGTTCATGTCTGCCCTGGGGGCCAAAGGCTGCACCAAAGTAACAAGTTTCTCCAGCGCTGCCTTCCTCCTTTTAGTTTATTGAGACCTAAATAAAGGTCTTTTTTGATTGAAGAAATACTTGCGTATGTGTTTTCCTTCCAAAAGGCCAGTTTATTTGTGAGCAGGCAGGTACATTTCAAAAATACAAAATGAAATGAATAACAAGGGGTACCAACACTAAACAACCTCCTGTAGATTAAAAAAGAAAATATAAAAAATATAATAATGTTGTTGTGGTAAGTTTACACACAAAACACACCCCAAAAAATTGAAAGATGAGCAAACTGTCAAAAAAGGAGATGCTTAGGAAAAAAAAATGCAGCCAAAAAAGAATAAACAAAATATAAAATTGTGTAGATGTGACGAATTCAAAAATTGTATTGCCGAAATGAGTAAACAAGAGTCAGGAAATACGTTCGGGAGAAGTATGTGTGAGACTATGAGCATCTAAAGAAGTTCCTTCTTGCAGCATTGTAAAGAACAAGAGAATGTGCTTCATGAAACAATTTTTAACATTGCAGCGTGACAAATGTGCTATATCCATTATGAGCAGTAGTTTTACCTGAGCAAGCGCTTCCGTGTCGGAATTTGATTGTGAGCATGCGTGGCACTTTGTCCGTTGGAGTAGGCTACACATGATTGGAGTATGTCCGATCTGAGCATTTTGTCGGAAAATATTTCCGGCAAGTTAGAAAAGTTGGTCCGATGGATATTCCGATGGAAACAGTCCGATTCAGACCACACACAGTCGGAATATCCGACAAAACGCTCCGATCGGACACATTCCGACGGAATCTCCGACCGTGTGTACAAGGGCTAAGAGGTCTGTTAATGGCCTATCACCAGATAAAAATAAAGAAACAGTCTAAAGGCATTAAAACAAATGCGGCCACCACATCCAATGATTGGTAACCTACAATGTATTCAATTTGTGTTTTTGGGTTTAGTTAAACTTTAACGTTGCTACTTTACCATAGGAGTGCATGGTTCTTGTTATAATGAAAATGTAAATTATGTTTTTGCAACTTGATCAAGTCATGTTAAAGCTCTGTCTTTATCACGTTGGCATATAGTCATTACAGTGGTGGGAGGTTTGTTGCATGAGAATTAGGCAGAACAATAACAGCTGTTATACTAGGAACAGAGATAATGTGGCACAGAAAAAGATCATTTTAAAAAATGATTGCTGTGAAACTTGTCACCTTGTCTCAGCTGTTTTACTTTCATTTTTGTCCCTAAATGCATATCATTATTCATTGCTCTTCCCTGGAGCTTCCTTAGATCACAGACAAGTGGCACTTACTTCTCCTACAACATACTGTAACATTTTTTAGGTTCCATGGAAAGACAAATACACAAAAATGTGTGGTGCTTATTAACAGGCAGGGCTTAAAGTGGTTGTAAACCCTTACAACACACGTTGACCTACAGATAAGCCTAGATTAAGGCTTACCTGTACGTCCAAGAAATAGCTCCTAAACCTACACGGTTTAGGAGATATTTGCCAAAAGACAGGCACTGTTGTCTATGGCGCATGTGCTGTAGACAGAAGCGCGCAGGCGCACTGAGCACGGCATCGTCAACGACGAAGATGCCGCGTGTGTCGCTCCCATGCGCATGCGCGGGAGTGACGTCATCGCGGCTTCGCCGAATGACAGCGGCGGAGCAGCGAGACCCCACTGAGAAGATGGATGTGCCGGACTACAGGGGACAGCGGTGACATCGCTGGCTCCTGAGTCAGGTAAAGCCCCATACACACTATCAGATTGTCTGCTGATTTTTTCCATCAGATTTACCAAAACCATATAATATGAGGTCAAACCTTAGGGGTTTCAATGTGTATGCAATCAGGCAGGCCCTTGTACTACATGGTTTTGGTAAACCTGAAGGAAAAAATCAGCAGACAATCTGATAGTGTGTATGGGGCTTAAGTGACACATAATGGACTACTATGCGATGCATAGTAGTCCATTATGCTTTGTCTTTGCAGGGAATGAAAGAGGAAGTAAACTCATCAGGGTTTACTTCCTCTTTAAAGTGATTGTAAAGTCTTGTTTTTTTTTAAAATAACAAATATGTTATACTTACCTCCTCTGTGCAGGGGTTTTGCACAGAGCAGCACAGAGTAGCCCAAATCCTCCTTTTCTCGGACACCTGTTCATTGCTCCTGGCCCCTCCCACCTGTCGAGTGCCCCCTAGAGCAAGCAGCTTGCTCTGGGGGCACCCTAGCTGGGCTCCACTGTGTGGCTGCTGGAAGTCATACGGTATATACTCTCCTGGCCAGGAACTGCTTCTGCACATTTGCAAAAAGAATCTCTATTTATTCCTATATAAGCTTTTTTTTTTGGGGGGGGGGGGGGTCCAAACTGAAAAATTCTGAAAAAAAACCCCATAAATTGCAGCCTCACTGTACCATCAATCGCAGCCACTGTGCCATCAAACGCAGCCACTATGCCCATCAATTGCTGCCACTGTACCGTCAAACACAGACACTGACACTGTGACCATCAATTGCCACCACTGTGCCAACAAACGCAGCCACTGTGCCCATCAAATGCAGCCACTGTGCCCATTAATTTCCGCTACTGTGCCATCAAAAGCAGCCACTGTGCCATATCAAATTCTGCCACTGTGCCATCAAATGCTGCCACTGTGCCCCATCAAATACAGCTACTGTGCCCATCATATGCAGCTACTGTACCCATCAAATGCGGCCTCACTGTGCCCCATCTAATGCAGCCTCACTGTGCCCCATCTAATGCAGCCTCACCGTGCCCCATCGAATGCAGCCTCACTGTGCCCAATCCAATGCAGCCTCACTGTGCCCAGTCTAATGCAGCCTCACTGTGCCAAGTCTAATGTAGCCTCACTATGCCCAGCCTATTGCAGCTCTGAGCCTCACTTACCTTACAGGCAGCTCCACTCACGCCGTGCATTCCACCGAGCTGCCGACGTAATTTCCGGGATTCCTGAAACAGAGAACTCAGAAGTAACCTCTTCACTTGAATAACAAAGCTCCAGCCCATAGTAATTCTATGGGCGGAAGCTGCTCGACGCTTTGGATTATGCCACAGAGCAGGTCAAAGCCTGAAAATAAAGCGCCTCGTCTGCAATCTCGTGATTGCACTGACGTGGCACTTCCCATAGTGCATTGTGTCAGGTGCCCAAACACAGTGCACTTAACCACTTAAGGACCAAGCCTCTTTCTGAGATTTGTTGTTTACAAGTTACAAGTTAAAAACAGTTTTTTTTGCTATAAAATTACTTAGAACCCCCAAATATTATACATTTTTTTCCCAACACCCTAGAGAATAAAATGACAATCGTTGCAATACTTTCTGTCACACCGTACTTGCGCAGCGGCCTTACAATCGCACTTTTTTTTTAAAAAATACACTTATTTGAATTAAAAATAAAACAACAGTAAAGTTAGCCCAATTTTTTTTATATTGTGAAAGATAATATTACACTGAGTAAACTGATACCCAACATGTCACGCTTCAAAATTGCGCCCGCAATGGCGACAAACTTTTACCCTTAAAAATCTCCATAGGCAATGTTTAAAAATTTTTACAGGTCTAGGCAACGTTTGAAATTTTTTACAGGTCGCATGTTTTGAGTTACAGAGGAAGTCTAGGGCTAGAATTATTGCTCTCGCTCTACTGATCATGGCGATACCTCACATGTGTGGTTTGAACACTGCTTTCCTATGCGGGCGCTACTCACTTATGCGTTCGCTTCTGCACGTGAGCTCGTCGGGACGGGGTGCGTTGAAAAAAATCTATTTCATTTTTTTTACACTGTTTTTAAAAAAAGAAAAAAAAATTCACTTTTATTCCTATTACAAGGAATGTAAAAATCCCTTGTAATAGAAAAAAAGCATGACAGGACCTCTTAAATATGAGACCTGGGGTCAAAAAGACCCCAGATCCCATATTTACACTAAAATGCAATAAAGAAAAAAAAATGTGTCATTTAAAAAAATGTCCCTTTAAGAGCTGTGGGCTGAAGTGACTTTTGATGTCGCTTCTCCTCAGCAATTATATGGAGACGGGTGGGGGCCATCTTCCTCTCACTCGTCTCCATACCAAGCAGGAGACAAGAGGTGATCGTCTCCACCACTGCTGATGGCGAATCTGCCAAAGAGAACACTTTTATCTTGTAGCGGACTGCCTGCTGAAGAAGAGGATAGCTAGCTGCTGCCATAACAATTATATCCTACTTCAAACAGCCGACGTAAAACTGCGGCGGGTGGTCCGTAAGTGGTTAAAGAACTTTTTTTTATTTTTTATTTTTAAAGTTACCTTTTAAAAAATTACAATTTTTTTTAATTATTATTTTTAATTATTATTTTTTGTGACTGCTGGGTGGG
The DNA here is from genome assembly GCF_037356315.1 of Lithobates pipiens. NCBI lineage: Eukaryota > Metazoa > Chordata > Amphibia > Anura > Ranidae > Lithobates > Lithobates pipiens. The sequence continues at coordinate 220,498,531 of NW_027507748.1, read as the reverse complement.
GGGGTGGTGCCCGTGCGTCCCCTATGGACGGGCCGCCACTGCTTCCCACTCTTTGGATACATATGGACAAGGATATTTTCTCTGGGAATAGGTGCAGGAACTGTCCCCCCACACGCACATACCTGCCAAACTTTATCAAATACTAGCTCTCCCCTCTGCATACAACCCTCCCTCCACTGCCCTCATCTTCCCCCCCTCCTAAAAAGCTCCACCATCTGCCATGCATCTTACCTTTGTTGCAATATTAACCGGTTCCTGACCAGAGCACGCCGATGTACGTCGACAGAATGGCAAGGGCAGGCATATTGGCGTACAGGTACGTCCAATCTTTAATGCCGCCCTGCCATCCCGAGCGCGCCACTGGCGGCGCGCCCGCATGCTGGTCGGGACCCCAGTGAGTCCGTGGGCATTCCCGCGAACGTCTCACGGGGTGGCTGAACGAGGAAATGCCATGGTAAACAGCATTTCCCCATTCTGCCTAGCAACTAGTGACGCTGATCTCTGCTCCATGTGATTGGAGCAGAGATCAGTGTTCACTAAATTAAAGCCCAGCCCCCCACAGTTAGTAACACACCCCTAGGAACACTTAACCCCTACACTGCCACCCACTGGTTAACCCCTTCACTGCCAGTGTCATTTACACAGGAATCACTGCATTTATATAGCAGTGATTGCTGTAGAAATGACAATGGTCCCAAAAATGTGTCAAAAATGTCCGATGTGTCCGCTATAATCGCAGTCACAATAAAAATTGCTGATCGCCGCCATTACTAGTTAAAAAAAAAATTATTAATAAAAATGCCATAAAACTATCCCCTATTTTTTAAACGTTATAACTTTTGCGCAAACCAATCAATAAACGCTTACTGCGTTTTTTTTAACCAAAAATATGTAGAAGAATATGTATCGGCCTAAACTGAGGGAAAAAAAATGTTTTTTTATATATTTTTGGGGGATATTTATTATAACAAAAAATAAAAAAAATTCATTTTTTTCAAAATTGTCGCTCTATTTTTGTTTATAGCGCAAAAAATAAAAACCGCAGGGGTGATCAAATACCACCAAAAGAAAGCTCTATTTGTGGGAAAAAAGGACGTGAATTTTGTTTGGGAGCCATGTCGCATGACTGCGCAATTGTCAGTTAAAGCGACGCAGTGCCGAATCGCAAAAAGTGGTCTGGTCTTTGACCAGCAAAATGGTCCGGGGCTGAAGTGGTTAAGCTGAAGCACCCATCAGCTGTACTACACACACTTAGGCTGGATTCACACCTATGCATTTTTAGTGCTTTTTGCATTTTGCAGATTTGCACTACAGAACGTGTTCCATAGCAAACCATGGTAAATGGACTGTAGTGCAAATCTGCAAAATGCAAAAAGCACTAAAAATGCATAGGTGTGAATGCAGCCTTACAGGGGGAAAATGCAGTGGGGCCCTCAACAACTGGAGATCGCACAGGGTGCAGCCTACCACGCGCCCCCTTTCGCCCATGAATCCACTGAATCCTGGGCATCTATCCTATATCTCCCTTATCCCTGTCCTGCACTCACATAGTTGCCAACATTGTACAAAAAATTTCAGGACACTTTTTTGGCTGTGGGCAGAGTCACACTATAATTAGGGGGCGGGGCAGGCATTTGTAGGCGTGACATAGGAAAAAGAAAAAATGTGGCGTGTGAATCGCCAAAAAAATGGGTGTGGTTTACGCGAAATAGTTGGTGTGGATTAAATGGGTGTGGTTAGAGTCTGAGATGAATGTGGGATGGAGAGGGGGAAAGGGGGGTAAAGGGATGGAAGGATGGCAGCCCCAGATCCTACACCACAATAGCAATGTGTATTTCAGAGTTTAACAATCAGCAGATAAAGATACTCCAAGCACCTGGTGTTAGCGCTTCAGTCATCCCGGCACATGGTTGTTATGGTGTCAGGATGATTGAAGCGCATTATTTCTATTATTACATTGTAATATAAAATTAAATCATTCAACTCACCATAATTCAGAATCAGTGAGACCCCTGAGCGTGTCACCCGCCACGTCGCCTGCCACACATCAGAGTCCGTCCTTATATCAGGTGCCCCCAGCAGAATGCCTCCGTCCATCAGACATTCCCAGCGGAGTGCCTCTTACATCAGGTGTCCCCAGCGGAGTGCCTCTTACATCAGGTGTCCTCAGCGGAGTGCCTCTTACATCAGGTGTCCCCAGCGGAGTGCCTCTTACATCAGGTGTCCCCAGTGGAGTGCCTCCTACATCAGGTGTCCCCAGTGGAGTGCCTCTTACATCAGCTGTCCTCAGCGGAGTGCCTCTTACATCAGGTGTCCCCAGCAGAGTGCCTCTTACATCAGGTGTCCCCAGTGGAGTGCCTCTTACATCAGGTGTCCCCAGTGGAGCGCCTCTTACATCAGGTGTCCCCAGCGGAGCGCCTCTTACATCAGGTGTCCCCAGCGGAGCGCCTCTTACATCAGGTGTTCCCAGCGGAGCGCCTCTTACATCAGGTGTCCCCAATGGAGCGCCTCTTACATCAGGTGTCCCCAGTGGAGTGCCTCTTACATCAGGTGTCCCCAGTGGAGTGCCTCTTACATCAGGTGTCCCCAGTGGAGTGCCTCTTACATCAGGTGTCCTCAGCGGAGTGCCTCTTACATCAGGTGTCCTCAGCAGAGTGCCTCTTACATCAGGTGTCCCCAGCGGAGTGCCTCTTACATCATGTGTCCCCATCGGAGTGCCTCTTACAGTGTTGGCTGCAGTCTAGCTACAACTCCTCAAGAGTGGTGACAAGGGGGGAGAGGTGTGTGGGTGGAGGCATGGTGTCTTGGGGTGTTACAGGCTGACTTGGGGAAGGGTGGAGGCATGGTGGTGATTTGGGAGTGCTGGCATTATGGTGACCTAGGGGGTGCAGGCATGGTGGTGACTAGGCCGGAGGGGGTGCAGGCATGGTGGTGACTAGGCCGGGGGGGAAAGCAGGTATGGTAGTGACAGGGGGGGAAAGGGGGGAAGAATATTAAACAAAGGTATCACACAGTGCATTCCACTGGGCAATAAACATAGAAGAGCGAAGGTTAAACCTGGGTGGCTAAACTGTAATGTAAAAAGCCTCATTAAGGAGAAAAAAATAGCCTTTAAACAATTTAAAGGAGTTGGGTCCCCATCAGCAGTCCAACACTACAAGAAATGCAATAAGACGCGTAAAAAACATAATCAGGGCGGCTAAAAAAGATTATGGGAGAGTAAAAAAGTTCCAAATAATTATTTTAGATATATTAACAGTAAAAAGGCAAAATCAGAGCACAATACCCACATTAAGGAGGAAAAAAAATGTCATTAGTAGTAATCAGCATGGGTTTACGAAAGCATCTGCTAACATTCTGCGAGGAAGTGAGCTGCCATCTACAGAGGGGGAGGCCTGTGGATTTGGTGTATCTGGAGTTTGCAATTTGATACAGTTCCCCATAATTTACAAGCTGAAGTCTGCAGGCATGGACCATAAGCTTTGCTTGTTCTTGGATAAAAAACTGGTTACAGGGACGTGTCCAAAGAGTTGTGATAAATAACAATTTTATTTAGTGGAATGTATTCCGACTGGTCTGGAGTGGTGAGTGGGGTACCTCATGGTTCTGTCTTGGGACCAATTCTATTCAATTTATTCATAAATTATATATATAAAATGAGATTTAATGTTGAGAAATGTAAAGCACTTTTGGGCAAAAAACATAAAGGCAAACTACTTACTAGGTGAGAAGCGCTGGAGGAATCAAGGATTGAGAGATCTGGCGGCCCTAGTAGATGACAGATTGAGCAATAGCATGCAATGTCAAGCTAGTATAGGGTAGTACAACTAGGTTGAGTTATGAATATTTATTCTTCCTGCCAGCCCAGTAGGAGGTTCTTGGTCACTGGTGCATTGTGGGAGAGGGGATATATTTTGACAGGGCCACTTGCTTGGGTGCTCTTGCTTCGGGCCCTCCTGGCCTGAGAACATGCTGCTGAAGTGAGCTCTGTATGTAGGCCCAGAAGCCTGTCTGGGGCCTACTTATCCTGGGGGTGGTCATTAGGCTGTCTTGCACAGCGTGAAAGAAGCCAAGCTGAGAAGATCCAGGGGAGGGAGCTCTCCTACTGGAGAGAGCCAGGATGAAGGCTGGTCTCTCAGGAGGGCCTGGTAATGCGTTTGGAGGATGCACCTACATCTAAAATGTTCTTACAGTGTTGCTGGGTCAGCTTAAACATTATGATACTGTGAAGCTGAATCAGTTCTACAATCTGAAACGTGTTTTCAGTATTGCCGACTCACGGGTCAGCTTAAAGGTTCTAGTACTGTGAAGCTGTACTTTTTCTGGATCCAAGGAGTCTGTAAGTGATCTGCTGCTGGTATCTGAGACCCCCAACCCTCTCTCCTACTACCTCCTTTCAAGTTCTGCATTAAGGCTTTGAAAAAGATCTAAAGTGACGCGCGACCAATTTCTTTTCCAAACTCCCCATTATAGCCATGGTCTCAGACCCAGGGAGGCACTACACATGCAAGCACATAGAGGGCTAGAGACACTTCTTCCACACTGTTACAGCACGCAGGCCTGGCATAGTTACAAATTGTCCTTTATTTTGAATCAACCTGTCCGTCTTTCCTCCTGCATTGTCCCTATTTTTTAGTCTAAACCTAGCCCCAGAGACTGAACAAGGGATATCACCTGATTTCCCCATCCATGCTAAACAGCATGGATGGAGGAATCTCCACTGCCAGCTATTGTATTCAGGCAGCAGCAGCAACAAGAATATATTATAGTTTTATATAAGACATTGTACACGTCTGCAATTCCTATTCCCTGTGCGCCTGTAGTCAGTGTTTGTCCAGCTGAGGGCAATCTTCTCATACTGCTAACAAGCCTCCTGAATTATTCACCTGAAGATACTTGGAAGCCTGAAAACAAATCCAGCACTGACAGAAGGAGTGTGATACCCTATCTGTTAGCTGCATCTGAGAATAGGCCAGGTCCTAGTGAAAATAATACCATATACAGAGAGACATTTTGACATGAGCTACATCTGGAGATGTATTGTGTGTCAGGAAAATGAGACTTATTTATTACTATGGCTAGAATATTTATTAGTATTCTGTGGGCAGAGCTGTTTCATACTCTCCAATCTCTTCTTCAAATTAAAATTGTACATAATTCCAATAAACCCAGATAGCTATGTTCATCTGGAAAGTTTGGCACTTCAGAAATAGTAAATAAAACAAGGGATCTAGAGTATGCCTCCCAACTTTTGAACTTGAGAATGAGGGACATTTTAGGGGGACAGTGAGCTGCAGCACGCTAAATGTGAGCTACTGCAAAAAAGCGGGCGTGGCCAAACATGATAGTGGGAGGAGCTTATGGACAATGGTTAAAGTGAACGTAAAGCTTCTTTTTTTTTTTTTATAACCAACATGTCATACTTGCCTCCATTGTGCAGTTCGTTTTGCACAGAGAGGCCCCGATCATCCTCTTCTGGGGTCCCTTGGTGGCGCTATCAGCTTCACCCCACATCGTATGACCCCGCTGCCGAGTCCAGCATTTGCGTCCATTGACGCAGAATGTAGGACTCGGCCCCAACCCCGGGTCATTGGATTTGATCGACAGCAGTGGGAGCCAATGGCTGCGCTGCTATCAATCTATCCAATCAAAAGCCAAGAACCCCAGACAGAGAGGAAGAGCGTGTCTCTGCCGTGGGAATTACAGGGCTCAGGTGAGTAAAACGGGGGGGGGGCTAGGGGGCCGGTCACTGTCTGAAGTTTTTTCACCTTCATGCATGAGGGTTTACAACCCCTTTAATAAACCTTGGCTTTCTTGTACCTAAAGTAGAGCTGCACGATTCTGGACAAAATGAGAATCGCAATTATTTTTTAGAATAAAAAGATAACGATTCTCGTAACGTCATTTTTTTTTTTTTTTAGTAGAGGGAGAGCGATTGATTGAGAGCGATTGATTTGAGAGCGACTGATTTGAGAGCGAGAGAGATTGATTAATTGAGAGATTGATTAATTGAGAGATTGATTAATTGAGAGAGTGATTGAAAGATTGATTAATTGAGAGATTGATTTATTGAGAGATTGATTAATAGATTGAGACTCTCAATCAATTTCTCTCTCTCTCAATCAATCTCTCAATTAATCAATCTCTCTGAATGAATCACTCTCTCTCTCTCTCTCTCTCAATCACTCTCTCTCAATCAATCATCTCAAGAGAGAGAGATTAATTCAGAGAGATTGATTGAGAGATTGATTAAGTGAGACTTGATTGAAAGATTAAGATTAAAAAGCATTTACTGTTTCTAAAAAAAAGTATAGCAGCTCACATTTCATCAGTGCTGCAGTCATGCTTGTGCTGGTGCTCTGTCCCCGAGAACCTCTGGGAAGAAGAAACATACCTGACTAATCACATTCTTCTTTGCTGAGTGACATCAGACGTTTCACGCTGGCTCGACGGCTTCCCCTCTGCTCCGAAACAGGGAAACAGGCAGCATCCTAGGGACACCGCTCGCTTTTCAGCTCACATTCTTACAACAAATTGCTTGATGGCCATAATCGCGCAAATCCGGAGTTACGATCGTGGAGGGTGGAGAATCGCAATAATGATTCGCTGCGATTAATTGTGCATTTCACAAAGAAAGTATAAAAAATTATTAAATAAGACAAGCACACTTTTGAAAAATTCCAGCGGTGGTAATCCACACTTGCTATCCAGCGACGGACGATCATCTCTCCGGGGGCATGTTCAGGAGGGAGGGGGGCCGCTCTCTCATCCCCCCCCTCTTTTCCTGCGGCCTGCCAGGTTGCGTGCTTGGATAAAGGGTCTGGTGTGGATTTTTAGGGGGACCCCCACGTTAATTTTTTTTAAATTTGACGCGGGGTTCCCCTTAATATCCATACTAGACCTGAAGGGTCTGGTATGGATATTTGGGGGGAACCCCGCATCAAATTTTTTTTTACATTTGACGCAGGGTTCCCCTTAATATCCATACCAAACCTGAAGGGCCTGGTAATTGAATTTGGGGGACTCCCACGCTTTTTTATTTATTTTTATCAATGACTTTCAATGAGTGTTCTCTGTATTACGGAGCTGACAATTCATAATAGCTGCGAGTGATTTTAAAGGACTTTTTTTCCTGCATAAATGACACTTTGTGCAGGGACAGTTCTAAGCACCAGAAACATGCGCCTCTTCACAGGCATACTACAGACACCCCCCCCCCCCCCCTACGAAATTTAAAGGAATATTACACTTTTATTGTTTCACTTTAATCATTATTAAAATCACTGCTCCCGAAAAAACGGACGTTTTTAAAACTTTTTTTTGCATTGATACGCGTCCCCTGGGGCAGGACCTGGGTCCCCAAACACTTTTTAGGACAGTAACTTGCATCTTTTTTCTCTGTCGAATAGTTTCTCTATATAATCTTGGACTAATAGAGGTAAGGTTAGGCACATTCGACCACAGGTTCTATAGATACAGATTGTTATTGTCAGAGTCACGTCGAATCTCCTATTCTATATCGAACTGTTGTAACAACTAAAACGAAAATAAAGCATTTATTTATGTCGGATCTTTTGTTTTTCGGATTCTGTGCTTTCGTTATTGTTTGTCAAAACGAAAATGAAAATAGCTGAAATTCGGAAGAAAATGCATTCGGACGAAAACTAATGCACATGTCTATTTACCCCAGGCAAGCTGCTCCCCCATCCAGAGGCTCAGGAAGCCATCAGAATCACTCGCTGCTTTAAAATCTCCCACCCATCCAACACCTTCTCAGCACAGGATTGACTGTGCTGAGGGTTGTCGGCAGGCACAGGGGGACATGGAGAGGAGGTGAAGATGACCTAGCCCACCTCGTCCTCCCTCTTCACACATCCCGTACAGCAAGCGGGGGGACCTGGTGGGCGGGGGACTGTGTTGCTGAGCACTGAAAGCCTCAGCTTGACAGCGGCCGTTTGGCATGCACTGGACAGGGAAATTAGTGGGAACCGCTGCAGGTCTCAGTCTGGATTTGCGAGACACTGGGATTTGCTTGAAATTCCGGGACAGTCCCGGTGACTACGTGACGGTCGGGAGGTATGATCCAGAGTCATTCTTTGGCCTGTGACTGGTTTGGTAGATGGGTCTGGGAGTTGATCGCTGCATGCAGCAGACTCTTCCTGGGCAATCAGAGTTTGTAGATGGAGAGATGGAAATAAAGTTGTCAGATGCTCCATTATTACTGTATCTGCGGCTCAGGCTGGGCCAAGCTTCTATAAGGGCCAGTTCACACTGGTGTGACTAGCATTCCAACTTTGAGAACACAAGTTGCATGACATTTTAAAATCAATAGTTCCCTATGAGAGTCGACTTAACTGGTCCCACTTGTGTTGGTCTGACTTTGGGTGCCTGTGGGCTGGGTTTATATTCCCCTCAGAAAGAAAGCTCAGGGCTCGCACTTGTGAACAGCTCCACCCTACAGGCAGGTGGCTTGGTGTAGTAGACAGCTCCACGAAATAGAGACAAGCGGTCTCTTGGAGTCTGAGCACGTATGTCTGCAGGAGGCAGATGTGGCCCGCAACCAAGCAGCACGCAGCTGTTGTAGTAAGCTCCAGGAGGGAGTTTGACTAAGTAAGAGTGAGTGAGCCAGGAGGCTGAAGTTTTTCTGTTATACAATGATGGTTGAACCCCCTTCGAGGAAAGACTTGTCAAAAACTGTCGGTTGTGTTTTTTACTTTTTAAAACATTTTTTGGTGAATGGGTAGGGGTACAATGTACCTGATACCCATTCACATGGGGCGGGGCGGCATCTGGGGGCCCCCTAGTTAAAGGAGGCTTCCAGAATCCGATAAGCCCCCCCACCCACAGACCGACAACCAATGGCCAAGGTTGTTGGGAAGAGGCTCTTGTCCCCATCAACATGGTCGAAAAAGTGCTTGGGGGGGATCCCAAGCACCATCCCCATGTTGAGGGCAAGCGGACTGGTAGGGTTTAGGAGGGGGGTGTTTGCTGCCCCCCCCTTTTCTGGCCTGCCAGGCTGCTTGCTCAGATAAGGGTCTGGAATGGATTTTAGGGACTATCCCAGGCCAAGTTTTTTTTTTACATTTTGGCCTGGAGTCCCCCTTAAAATCTATGCCAGACCCAAAAAGCCTGTTATGGATTTTAGGGGGGGGCAGCGCTGTTTTTTTTTTTTAATTTTGCCATGGATTTCCCCTTAAAATCTATACCAGACCCAAAGACCCTGGTATGGATTTTTGGGGGGACCCCCTACCATTTTTCTTAATTCTGTCATAGGGTTCCCCTTAACCACTTCAAACCCACATGTGAAATAAAAAAATCAGGATCATATACTGAATACTATTATTACAGGTATTAACCGCATACCATTATTAGGATACAATATTTTTTGAGATAGTGATCCTTTAAGAGTCTGTCAGAGCCCTGACCGCACCAGACTGCACTAAGCTCAGCCAGACAGACTTCTCCAGCTTGCCGAGTTCATTGAACCCTAGGAGAAACAGTCACTCTATGTGCTTAGCTGTCCCAGCGGGTTGAATGAAAAAAAACCTCACAGCTCAGAAGGAACTGCTGTACTATCTGATGTTAGTACAGCAATCTCCCCTACTGTGCTATTGTGTTCTGACAGGGGGGTCTGCCATTGGCTGAGAGCGCTGACCGAAAGCCGTTTGGCAGACCTTTTTTGGCCCTGCCCCTTTGACGGACCGGTTTCAGTACACGCGGGCCGAATGACAGCCTGTTTCTATTGACCCAGGCCAATTCTGCCCAATATTCGGCCTGTGTGTACTAGGTACAAAACTGATAAACAGCCTGATGGTGAATAGCCTCAGTAAGTAGCCATCTGTACCTACTCTAAAGGCATATGTCAATGGGCGTTTTTATCCTGCATTTGATGTGCTGTTGGAATGCAAATCAAACACAGATCAGCAAAATCTCATAGGCTTTAATTTGAACTGAGCAGGTGAAACACATCTTATTTTTTCTCAAAGCCATGTTTTCCATTCAAACACAACTACCCATCAACATTGAGTCCTAAAGGACACCTGTGCTGAGAAAATGAAGGCATCGCCATTGCATCATAGGCGTACACAGGGGGTGTGCCAGGTGTGCCTGGGCACACCCTAATCACTATGTGTGGTGCCGATTCTCCTTACTGCCCAGTCTCCCCCCCCTTCTTGTTTTCCTGTTCCACAGTGCTGCTGGCTTCTCTCCTCTCCTTTCCGCCCGGCTACTGTGGAGGATGTTTCAGGATGGAGAGCGGGAAGGGCTAGTAAATATGTAATTTACTGACCCCTTCTTTTTTTTAAATTGTCAGAATATTTATACTGAAATAATAAAAATGTATTGTAATTATGAAAATATGCAAATCTTTGATTTGGGAGATTTACAATTTTCTACCAATACCAACAAGAAATTCAAGTTTGTTTATTCGTGCTATTTTGAAGACAAGTGTTACAAAAGATATGGCTAAAAATATATATTTATTAAATAAAAATCAGTGCAAATTAATATCAGGTACATATCGTGATAATACGATAAATGGATACACTTCTACATATCAAAGATAAATGGTAATATAGATTATATTATTCACATTTCTGTTATTCAAGTTCTTATAATAAATTACCACATTTTAATACTTGAATGAAGCGGGTACATTTAAGACTTGGTAACTCTTAGACCCCATTCACACCTGAGCGTTTTGTAGCTTGACGCCTGAAGCTACAAAACGCTGGAGGGGAAAAAATCCATTATTCTCAATGGAGATGGTTCACATCTCCACTCCAAGTCGCCTGAAGCCCTATGCCTGAAGCTCAAACAAGTTCCAGACAGATCTAGATAGCAAGACAGAGAGAACCTCTCTTCCTTCTTCCTGAGATCTCCCGATAGATCACATGCCTTTCTTTTTCTTCCCATCACTCTCTTTTCCTGCTGTCTATCTCTCCTTTTTATCTCACCCCAAAAGTGGGTGTGTGTTTCACAACTATGTAATTGATGATGTCATATGACAATGGTGTTTATATGTTACCTTGACAACCAAAACCAACGCCATTTTGAAAAAGTACCAATTTCAGCCTCTTAGGGAAAGTGTTGTATCAGAAATTACTTTTAATGTGATTGACATAACCTTCTGACCTCAGCTTAGCAAAACACCATAAACTGTCTAATGGTTGACAATCAAGTGTCAAGATCGCCAGACAACCTGAGGACTAGCTTAGATTTGTGTGTTGGGATAGATTTCCCCACATCTAGTTAATGGTTTGTTACATTCCTTGAACCTGAAGTCATTACAGCTAGAATCTCACATGAGTAACTTTTCTCATAATGATATATATGTATTAAATTAATTATATATGAATAACCAATACAGACATATTATAAGCATATTATGAAAGAAACATTATCATTTAACATATATAATAGAATAGGAATTGTGAAAAAGCCCTCTGGTTTCTGTAGCTTATTCTGAAATACTATTTAGGTTTGTAAACTCATTTGAAATACAATTCCCTAAACTATACACCGTCTGTAGAAATCCACCTTAACTATAAGTGTCAATGACAAGAGATATATAACCTGGGATAATGGTACAGACAGATCATACACAACCTCCCTGTAAGACAGAAAACAAAATGTGCAACAATGCTCATTGAAAAATATACAATATAAAGGCCTATATATATATATATATATATATATACATATATATATATATATATATATATATATATATATATATATATATATATATATATATATATATATATATATATGAATATAACTTATTTTAAAGTGGTTGTAAACCCTTACAAACCACTTTGACCTACAGGTAAGCCTAGATTAAGGCTTACCTGTAGGTCCAAGCAATATCTCCTAAACCTATATAGTTTAGGAGATATTTGCCCGAAAACGGGCACCGCTGTCTACGGCGCATGCGCCGTAGACAGTGGCGCGCAGGCGCACTGAGCGCGGCATTTCCAAGAATGGAGCTGCTGCGCGTGTCAACTCCCGTGCGCATGCGCGGGAGTGACGTCATCACGGCTTCGCCGCATGACAGCGGCGGAGCTGCGAGACCCCACCAACAAGATGGATGCGGCGGATTACAGGGGACAGCGGCGACTTCGCTGGCTCCTGTGTCAGGTAAGTGACACATAATGGGCTACTATGCGATGCATAGTAGTCCATTATGCTTTGCCTTTACAGGGAATGAAAGAGGAAGTAAACTCATCACGGTTTACTTCCTCTTTAACCCCAAATGTTCTGACAAAATGAACACAGTGAACACACTCACTCACTGTGTCTATTCATAACTAAGGCATAGTAAACTGTTTTTACTATGCTTCAGTTTGTGAATGACCAGGAAGCCACTGAGCACAGAGCAAATCCCATTCATTCACTGTCCAATGCAGCTGAGCCTCAGAAAAAGGCATGTGTGTTTGAGTTTTGGGGTGCACACCCTAATCCAATAGGCTGTGCACACCTATGCATTGCATATAAGCACACATGCATGCACACAGCCCTCTCTGTGTGAGGATACAAGCCCACATGTCTTGTATGCTGGGCTGGTTACATCTGGGGGTAGGGGGTAAGGAAAAAACAAATCCACCCTCATAGTGCTAAAACTGGGAAACCGTTCAGCATATGAAGCCCAATTCTGTGGTTCCACCAGCAAGCCCCTACATCACTACGGGATGTAGGGGTTGTCAGGTGGAATCAGAGCGCTCTAGCAGGGACCAAACATCAGATACTACATGAAGTGCGTTGGATGCTGATGATGCTTTGTCTGGCTTAACTCTTTAAGTGAGCCTACACCATGTCCATGTCCAAAGAAAAGACTGTCATGCAGTGCTGCAGTTTTTTTGCATGGGGGAAAGGAAAGGTGTGTGCTAATGGAACAAGCCTACTGGTCACTTTTAATCTTGAGAACATTGCCTAGTCCAGTGATGGCGAACCTTGGCACTCCTGATGTTTTGAAACTACATTTCCCATGATGCTCCACTACACTGCAGAGTGCATGAGCATCATGGGAAATGTAGTTCCAAAACATCTGGGGTGCCAAGGCCTAGTCCATGCCTTGAACTTCATAGTGCAGCACAGATTAAAATAAAGTGGATGTGTTTCACCAGGTCAGAATAGTTTGTAGACACTTTTGCCACACCTTTAAATACATTTATAATTGAAACTCTGCTTAAATGTAAAATCAATTGCTGCCAGCAGTACCACTGTCTGGCACCTCTGCTTCTTCTTTCACTTGCAGAAAACGCCTGCCTTGTGTCTCAGAATCTGAGGCCTATTTAAGCTGGTGACATAATGTCCTGTTGCTGAGAAATATTTTTGTATCTTGGCTACAAAGTTATAATTTTTATTGCAGCGAAGCACACGACTGGTGTCTCCAGATTGAAGACCCATTCAAGCTGCTAACATCTTGTCCTGCCACTGTGAATTTTTTTTTCATAGTTATTTCTCAATTGCAAAGCTTTTCGTTTTTATTGATGGAAAACACGTTTCTCTTGTCTCAGGGTCTGAGGCCTGAAATCGCCAATGTATTGTCCTGCCACTGGGAAAATGTTTCATAGCTGTGGCTGCTAAAGTAATGTCTTGCAGCTGGGAATTTCTTTTTGTAGTTGTGTAATTGTTATTGAAAGAAAAACCTGCCTTGTATCTCCAAACTCGAGGCCTATTCAAGCTGCTCACATACTGTCATGTAACTGGTAGAGACTGTGCTGACAGGAGTTGGTAACAGGGCATAGCAGGACAAGGAGTGACACCACGGTTGCCTGCAATGGGTCCACACACAGCAGATGATCTGAAGATAGTCTGGATGCTGCTGGAATGCTGTGGGTGCTCAGACCAGATCTTCTGCAGAAAATTGGCACATGGATGGAGCACAGGAACCAACAAGCACAGTAAGCAAGCTGGAATCAATATGAGCCAGAAGCCAGGACAGTATTAATATCAGACAGGCAGCAAAGGTACCAAATCAGCAGGCAGAAGACAAGGTCAGGACACAAGCGAAAGTCAACAAGTGATCTGGATACAGTGGAATCAGGAACTGGGCAGAGTAGCAGAACACTGATCGGGTCACAGGAGCTGATGATGACCACTCAGCAATTCTCCTTGGTTGTGCTATGCTCTAAATAGGGCTCTGGGAGTCAAAATTCAGTGGCAAGTGTGCATTAGCCCCTGTACACACGGTCGGAGATTCTGCCAACCAAATCCGTCGGATTTTGTCCGACGGATTTAGTCCGACGGATTGTGTCCGAAACTGTTGCATACACACGGTCGGACTAAGTTGTCGAAAAATCCGATCTTTCAGAACGTGATGACGTAATTTCGTTACGATGGGACTACATTCAGGCTAGTAGCCAATACCTTTGATGTAGGAATTTGATCTGAGCATGCGTGGCACTTGGTCCGATCAAAATTCGCTACACATGATCGGAGTATGTCCGATCGAACCAGTTGGTCGGGAAATATTTCCAACATGTTGGAAAATTGGGTCCGACGGATATTCGGACGGAATCAGTCCGATGCATACCACACACAGTCGGATTATCCGACGACACGGTCCGATAGGACACATTCCGACGGATTCTCCGACCGTGTGTACAAGGGCTTAGAGTTGTCACGTCATCCCTTTAAACCCCAACACCTTTGAATTACACAGGTTCTGAGGCTAATTAAATGCAGAAAAGGTACAAAGTGAGTTTAATTACCACCTTAATCAGCCACAGAACCTGTGTAATTAATATGTGTTCGGGTTTAAAGGGACGAGGTGGCAACCATAGTGTGCATATTAATTTGCACATACATTAGCATGCGCACAGGCACACGTGGATGTGCACACAGCCCTAACTATGCACCGGACTACAAGCTACAATATGCGCACGTGCAGATCTGTGGGCTCAACCGTGCCCTCAATTTTCCTGACACATACTGACAGTCGCTGGAAAATATTTTTGGCTACTGTGCTCTAGAGGCTTCAATCTAATTTACAATGCACAATGAAACCTGCCTTGTCTCTCCTAATTTGGGCCTGTTCTAGCTGCTCTTGTACTGGCGAATTTATCAGGACTGTCTACGACACATGCAAATCTTCGGGCTCAGACATGCACTCAGTCTTACTGACACATACTGTCCAAGCGCTGGAAATAATTTTTAATTACTGTGTTTCAGGGGCTTCAATCTAATTTCTATAGCAGGATGAAACCTGCCTTGTCGCTCCCAATTTAGACATGTTCTAAAGCCCCATACACACTATCAGATTTTCTGCTGATTTTTTCCTTCAGATTTACCAAAACCATGTAGTGCAAGGGCCTGCCTGATTGAATATGAATTGAAACTCCTAAGGTTTGACCTCATATTTTATTGTTTTGGTAAATCTGAAGGAAAAATCAGCTGAAAATCTGATAGTGTGTATGGGGCTTTACAGTCTGTCTCTGTAGGCAAACTTGCAGTTGGTCATAACTACCTCCAGTTTAATTATCTGTGAACTGGGGGTACTTCTTTTTGAGCCCGGTGCAGCCACAGTGCTACTTTGTAAAAGTGGCACTTTTAAAAACTACCTGAATCTTTCACATATTTCATTAAAGTTGTTAAAAATGCTGGCAGGGCTTTTTTTTTTAATCTGGCACTCACATTTTTAACCCTTTCGCTGCCAGAGCCATTTAAAAAAAATTACACATTTAAAAAATCATTTTACACCTGAAGATTGCATAAAGCAATGCCAAGCTGCTATTAACAAGCAAACAGAATATTGGCATGCATTAAAAAGGGGATTGGCTTAAGAGATAAAGCGATAATTCTCCCACTCTACAAGAGGTCTGGCCGCACCTAGAGTATTCTGTCCAGTTCTGGGCACCAGTCCTCAGGTGTACTGGAAATGGAGCAGGATATTATTTAAATTTACAAATACCATACTGGTGACCCCACAATAGGGATAAAACTTTTCTGTGGAAGGAAGTTTAAAAAGAAACGTGGCCACTCATTAAAATTAGAAGAAATTAGTTTTAACCTTAAACTGTGTAGAGGGTTCTTTACTGTAAGAGCGGCAAGGATGTAGAATTCCCATCCACGGGTGGTGGTTTCAGCGGAGAGCATTGATAGTTTCAAAAAACTATTAGATAAGCACCTGAACGACCACAACATACAGGGATAAACAATGTAATACTGACATATATTCACACACATAGGTTGGACTTGATGGACTTGTGTCTTTTTTTCAACCTCACCTACTATGTAACTTTGTAATATCTACACCTCAAAACATTCTGCTACTCCTTCCGAGTATGAGGATACCACATGTTTGAGACAGCCTAGCCATATAGAGGAGCTAAAAATCCAAGGAGCACCTTCAGGCTTTCTAGGGGCAGAAATTACTTACTGTATATACTCGAGTATAAGCCGAGATTTTCAGCCCCTTTTTTTAGGCTGAAAGTGCCCCCCTCGGCTTATACTCGAGTCACCACCGTCTGCCTATCTGATCAGTGTGTCGTGCAGACAGACGGCGGCCATTCCACTGTTCAAAAGCCGCGCCTCCCTGTCTGTGATAGGCAGAACACTCAATTTCCCAGCAGTCAGTGTTCCGCCTATCACGGACATCCTCTCATCCTCGTCCGTAGTATGAGGATGAGCGGATGTCCGTGATAGGCGGAACACTGACTGCTGGGAAATTGAGTGTTCCGCCTATCACAGACGAGGAGGAGAGGTGCGGCTTTTGAATCCTGCAATGGCCGCCGTATGTTTTTATGACATGCTGATCGGTGCAAAATGGCACACGGAGCTGCAGAAGGACACAGAGGCTGCAGAAGGACACAGAGGCTGCAGATTGGCACACGGAGGCATGCACAGGACACAGGTAGGCTGCAGTGGACACAGGGAGGTATGCAGCTGCAGATGGGCATTGTTGACCCTCTTTTCCACTTACAGTAGCTGCTGCATGTCTCATCTTCGGCTTATACACGAGTCAATACGTTTTCCCAGTTTTTTTGTGGTAAATTAGGGGCCTCGGCTTATATTCGAGTCGACCTATACTCGAGTATATACGGTATTTGATTTTGTTACTAACCTATCACACTTTTGGTGACCTTGGAGCACAAGGACAGTGGTAACACCTGCAAAATGACCACAAAGAAACCCCCCCTTCCCCCAGCCCAACATATTTTCTAAGAGGCATAAAGAGTCTTTTGAAAATTTCATATTTTTTTGTCACAAGTGTTTGGAAAATGCAAAAAGAAAACTAAAATGTTTTTTTTTAACCACTTCCCACCCGGCCAATGTATATAAATGAATGAATGAATGAAATACTTGTATAGCGCACAATGCGAACTGAATCGCCTCTAGGCCAGGGTGGGCGCTCTCTCCTTCTGAGTGGACATTCAGGGACATCGCTCAGAGGGAGGGGGATCGCTCGTGTGATGTAAACACAGAACCGGTTGCTAGACAATCGGCTCTCCTCTCCTCACACAGTAGTTGTGAGGAGAGGAGAGGGGATCGCTGCAGTCGGCTGGTGATCAGTGAGTATGAGCTGCTTTTTACAGCTTTTTACTCACTGATCACCAGTCTAGTGTCACCACGCAACATGTTACCACACAGTGTAAACACACTGGGGGGGTGGAATCTTGGGGCCCCCTTGTTAAAGAAGGCTTCCAGATTCTGATAAGCCCCCAGCCTGTAGACCCCCACAACCAATAGCTAGGGTTGTGGGGATGAGGCCCTTGTCCCTATCAACATGGGGACAAGGTGCTTTGGGGGGGACCCCAAAGCACCCTCCCCATGTTGAGGGCAAGCGGCCTGGTATGGTTCAGGAGGGGCGCTCGCTCTCCCCCCCTTTCCTGGCCTGCCAGGCTGCTTGCTCGGATAAGGGTCTGGTATGGATTTTGGGGGGAACCCCATGCCATTTTTTTTATTTTGGCATGGTGTTCCCCTTAAAATTCATACCAGACCTGAAGGGGCTGGTATGGATTTTGGGGGTGGGGCACACTTTTTTTTAAAAAAATGTTGGTGTGAAGTTCCCCTTAATAGCCATACCAGACCCAAAGGGCCTGGTATGGACTAGAGGGGAACCCATGCCGATTTTTTCCTCAATTTTTTTTATCTATATTGCCGAGATCCGGCAATACATTATAGCCGCAAGCAATTTTAAATGACATTTTTTCATTCAGAAATGTAATTTTGCTGTGGCACAGTAAAACACCTCAGAAAGATGTGCCACTTTACAGGCAGACTAAGGGGACCTCCAGGCACACTATTTAAAGGAATATTTAATTTTTATTGTTTCACGTTAAACATTATTAAGATCACTGCTACTGAAAAAACGGACGTTTTAAAAATGTTTTTTTTGCATTGATACATGTCCCCTGGGGCAGTACCCGAGCCCCCAAACACTTTTCATGGCAATAACTTCCATATAAGCCTTTAAATTTAACACTTGATATTTCACGTTCGTGTCCCATAGACTTTAATGGTGTTCGCATGTTCACACAAATTTTTTGTCTGTTCGCAAATTCGCATGTTTTGGTGCGAACTGAACCGGGGGTGTTCAGCTCATCCCTAGTGGTGACCAGTCTTTGTGGAAAGCCTTTGCAATTTGTTTGCATTGTACCACAAGCTACAGTTTACAGGATTAGAAAACACAGGTATAGTAATTGTCCACATAGAGGTGATATCACTGATAAAATAGAAATATGGAGATATGGTGGAAGGGTGGGTGTGCCTTTGTCCCTGAGTTAAGAGAAAAAGGAATATCCTCCTTGTTTATGGGACTTTAAGAATGGCAACACTGTGTCAGGGCTGGCTTAGCCCTTCCTTCTCTGTACTGGCTGCTCAGCTGTCGGCTAATTGCCAGCTCTCATCTCTCTCCACAGTTATCAGCTGTTCCTGATCATGCTCGTCTGACCTGCCTACTTAAAGCTGTCCAGCTCACTTCACCTCTGCCTTCGCCTTGGTCTCATCACTAGAAACCATCTCCTGCGGTTCTGTTTAAAGACTGGCTTTCTGACATCCCTTCTGGCTCCTTATCCTGCTTGCTGTTGCTCTACTTGGATCCCTGACTTCTGGCCTGGCTGATTACCCGATCTGGTTATTGAACTCTGACCTGGCTGACTACTCTATCCAGTGACTTCAACTGGAAGTGACGTAACGCGTAGGATACGGAGACCGGAAGTGACGCTCGCACCAGTGCGGTCGATTTGAATTATCTTGCTGCTAATACTGCCTATTTACCCCATTTCGTTTGTGAGCAATTTTAACCTTTTAATAAAGTAGTGAATTTTAAATACATACTACACTATGGTTGCTCTTATATTTATTCTCTGAGCTATATTGGAACATCTTGCTGGAGTATATTTTGACGGAGATCCGAGAGTGACCCCCTGAGGCCCCCCCTTCCACCCCCTTTCCTGGGACTCCTGATATATCTAAGAGGAGGCTGCATATACGCTATATTTTATATAGCGGGAAGGTAATTATCCAGTGTGCACACTTATGCGTGGAATCACTTATGTGGAGGAAGAACCTCTGAGACATTTCTCAGCATAGGAGCACTTTAGATGTTTATGTGACATCATCACGGGACTGTGTTCACTTCATTAACAGCTGGATATAGTCCAATTGTTTTGCTATTTTTTGCACTCAGCACTTTCTGTTTATAGAGTTTAGATCTATAGTTCGATTATTATATGCTTTTTTATTAATATTTTGTGTTATACTAAGCACTTTGCTTGCATTTTTTACACTTTATCATTGTCACTAGTCACTAGTTTGCGCTTACCTAGTCAGTAACTGTTTATATTCCAGCCACTTTTGGTTTTGCTGTGATGCACTCAGCACTTTTTGCCGTAGAAGTCTGATTTATAGTTAGACCACTGTATGTGGTTGTATATGTACTATTGCACTTAGCACTATTATTATATCACAGAGATATAAGTTGCACCCTGTATTGTGACAGTTATCATTGTGTACACACTGTTGTAAGCACTTTCGATAGAATAATTTTTACATCGGGATAAGAGTTCTCCTCTACCATACTAGTTTGAATACATACCATCTGATATCTCTCTATCTGAATAATTAGCTCTCTAACATTTTCTTGTAAGGTTCCATTTTTCTGGAAGCGCAGCACCACCATTGTTTCTTTTAGTCTATATACATGAGCTGGTGTCTCATGAAAGTGCCTGCGGCATCCACTAAATAAGAGCATTCCTCACAAATCCTATTTAAGCGCAGGAGCCCATTGAATTTTTGCTTTTTCTATTTACCTTTTTATTTTTATTTAATAAACAAGTGTGATTTAATTGTACTTCTGTCTCGGTCTGATTCATGGTTTCTGACACACTCGCGACAAATATGCTTCAAAACAATATAAAAAAAATATACAAAACTTTATTAACACATCAGACACTGATAAAACATGTTGGCTAGAAACAGTGTACAATGGTTTACAGCAGGGGTAGGTAACCTTGGCCCTCCAGCTGTGGTAAAACTACAAGTCCCATGAGACACTGCAAGACCCGACAATCACAGGCATGACTCCTAGAGGCAGAGGCATGATGGGATTTGTAGTTTCACTACAGCTGGAGTGCCAAGGTTGCCTACCCCTGGTTTACAACAATATTGTGAGAACCTGACATTGGTATAGCAAAGGAAACTACAGAGACACCCGACACATTTTGAATATTGCGATATTGTGTATCTTCTTCAGGGATGCTCTTATGTACATAAAGGAAAAATGTTCCACAAAATAAACATTTAGATAAGTATATTTCTGAGATAATATGATAAACATACAATGGTGTCAGAAATAAAGAGAAAATAACTAACCACGCTGTATATGCTGGTGTACATGGCTGCAATTGAGTGCACTAAAATCAATGGATAGGCATAAATGAAATTGGGATTACTGGTGATGTACGGCTGGGCATATAGATTATATTGTGCCACAAAAGATTTGAACAAATCTTTGATTAAAAATAAAAACTGAACAGGTGTAAATTTTTCTATCTGTACCCGAATGCCTAGTTGCGCTGTAAATGGGGGGATGATCGGTACTGCAGAAGTAGAAGGTAGTCACAAAGGATTTGAAGGTGCCTCTAGGACACTACTGTGTGCCTTAATCCTTCATGGCTGATGTGCCCCTCCAATATTTGTGCTTACCATTTAATCAGTATGAGCTTCATTACTGGTGCTTGCCCTCTAACCATGATGTACTGCACTACTGGTGTTAGCCTGCTGCAACTTCGTAGGATGTTCACGACACCTGACTCTTTTTGTAGGGAACCTTTCATCCTCTGAATCAGAGGTGGCCATTATTGAACCGCTGCTCTCCACAGGTTCAAATTCAGAATCTGACAGTGAGAGCTCTTCCCCGCTACTCTCTTCTGTCATGCTCAGAATCTGAAAGGCCTCCTGATTTTTTTTACATTTTTTGGACATGTGTCAGTGGTTGGCGTTCAGGACATTGGCTCAGGTGATACTGTGGCGATGATCAGAACACTGTTGCTGGCTTGGCTGGCTCTGCTGACACTGATACTGCTGTGACTAGTGATGAGAACAGTATTGCTGGCTTCACTGGCTCTGTTGACATTGGCATGGCAGTAATCAAGTCACTGGTACTAGTTTACACTGATCTGCTGACACTGTGATTGATGCAGTATTGCTCAGGCATACTGCTGCTGGCTGTACTGGTCTGGCAATCCTAGAACTTTTCTGCCAGTGATCAAGAACACTTGCTAGCAACTGGGCTGGCGACATCTACACTGGTGTGACAGCGATCAGGAACACTGGTCTGTCCTCACTGACAAGAGATATGAGAGCAGTCAGGGACACTGGCTAGCTACACTAGTCTGGTGAGTGTGACTAGTGTCACTAGAGATTAGGTGCACTGGTGACTGATGTGGTGTTGATCAGGAATATGGTTTCTGGCTGTATTGCTGTGGCAGCGATTAGGAACACTGTTGCTGGCAACTGGGCTGGTGACACCTGTACTTGTGTGACGGTGATCAGGAACACGGTTGCAGACATACACTGGTCAGGCATCACTAGGCCTGTGATCAGGAAAGCTGTTGCTGGTTTATACTGGGTCTGACAGCACTAACACTGTGATCAGGAGCACTGTTGCTGGCTTACACTGGGCTGGTGAAACCTATACTGGCTTGACGATGATAGGGAACACTGTTGCTGGAGTATACTGCTCTGGCGTCACTTTCACTGCGATCAGGAAAGCTATTGCTGGGGTACACTGAACTGGCAGCACTAACACTGTGATCAGGAACACCGTTGCTGGCTTATACTGGGCTGGTGACACCTATACTAGTGTGCTAGCGATCAGGAACACTGTTGCTGGCATACACTAATCTGGTGTCACTGACATGGGTATGACAGCAATAAGGGACAATGGCTGGCTGCACTGATTTTGTGACAGTGTGACTAGTGTCACTAGCGATCAGGTACACTGTGCTGGCTACACGGATGACACTGAGACTGCTGTGACTAGTGTCAAGGACACTGTGGCTGGCTCCACTGGTTCACTGACACTTCACACTAGTGGGGCTAGCAATTAGAGATGCTGTTGCTGACTGCACTGGTGTTTACTAGAGGGACACTTTCACCCCGGTCCTTCCCAGACCAATTTTCAGCTTTCAGCTCTGTCAAACTTTGAATGAGAATTGCGCGGTCATGTAACACTGTACCCAAATTACATTACACACAATTAGAGCTTTCTTTTCCTGGTATGTAATCACCGCTAGGTTTTTTATTTTTTACGCTACAAATAAAAAAATAGCAACATTTTTCCAAAAAAATTAATTTTTCTGATGACGTTTTTGTAATAAAATTTTGCAAATAAGTAATTTCTCTTGATAAATTTTGACCAAAAATTATGCTGCTACATTTCTTTGGTAAAAATAACCCAGATCAGTTTTTGTTTTTTTTTCGATGTTGGCAGTGATGGGGACACTGAAATGTGTATGTGTATGGGGACATGGGTATCAGTGGTGCTTGGTGTACTGTTTGTGGGGTGATCTTTAACAGCTCTCTGTGTAAAATCATCCTCACACAGGGAGCGATCAGAGATCTGCAGATTCCCCCCCCCCCCCCCCCCCCGCAATGAGCTCTTACTGAGCTTGGCGGGGAGAACTGTCAGAGACACCCGTCTCTGTTTACATTGTGACGGCTGTGATTGGACACAGCTGTCACAAGGTCGGGAGGGCCAATCACAACGCCCATATCCTGATCTCTGCTCATCTGGATTCTACAATCATAATGATCACAGGATCGAGCCGAAGCGCACCTCATGGCCGCGCTGCGAGCACTCATTCTGAGGGACGTTCCTGAACATCCACTGGCCGTTTATGTGCAGTGCCCGGGTGGGAGGTGGTTAAAACTTTAACGTTCGGTGGTATGTAAATGGCCTACACGTAAAGCAAAAGCATTAAAGTGAAAGTACAGCTTAAAACAAACTCTCTAAATCTACTCGCATACACATTCTAAGCCCACGTACACACGGTCAGATTTTGCCAACCAAATCCGTCGGATATTGCCCGTCGGATTTAGTCCGACGGATTGTGTCCGAAACTGTTGCATACACACGGTCGGGCCAAGTTGGCGAAAAATCCGATCTTTCAGAACGTGATGATGTAATTTTGTTACGATGGGACTACATTCAGGCTAGTAGCCAATAGCTTTGATGTAGAAATTTGATCTGAGCATGAATGGCACTTGGTCCGATGAAAATGCTCTACACATGATCGGATTAGGTCCGTCCGGCCCAGTTGGTCAGGAAATATTTCCAACATGTTGGAAAATTGGGTCGAACGGAGATTTGGACGGAATCAGTCCGATGCATACCACACACAGTCGAATTATCTGACGACACGGTCCGATAAGACTCATTCCGACAGATTCTCCGACCGTGTGTACAAGGGCTAACACTAACATATCGGGAGGATATGCTGAGACCACGACTTCTTTTATAGAAGCGCTTGATTTTACTGCCAAACACGTGAGTGTATTTCCTTTGTTTTTCATGCATTAGAATTTCCATATGGAGTTATGCTATATACCTTCCTCTTTCTTTTAATGGTGGGGCTGGCTGCCTATATCTACTGAGTCCATCCATACCTTACACCTGTTTGGTGGTCCATCTGGAGGTCATATCTGGATAGAGCATCTGATCCCCTTGGTATATTATACCACAAAGCTTGATTGGCTCAATAGGTGTACACCGATTTGAGTTTAATCCCTCTGGTAAGCAGCTTCTGGTGTCTTTGGTGGTGGATCTACTATCAACTGTTATTACATCATACATATTTGAAGTTAAAGCGGGGTTCCACCCTAAAGTGGAACTTCCGTTGATCGGAACCCTCCCCCCCTGTCACAATTGACACCTTACAGGGGGAGGGGGGTGGAGATACCTGTCAAAGACAGGTATTTACACCCACTTCCGGGCATAGACTCCCATGGGAATCTATGTCATTTCCTGTCCCGTTTCGCTGTCTGCTGGGACACACACGGGTCCCAGTGACAGCGCGGACAATTCCTATTGCGCTGCGCGACTCGCGCATGTGCAGTAGGGAACCGGGAAGTGAAGCCGATTCGCTTCACTTCCTGATTCCCTCACCTAGAATGGTGACTGCAGCAGCCGAAAGCCAAGCGATCGATCGGCCTCGGCATCGCTGGAACCCGGGACAGGTGAGTGTCCATTTATTAAAAGTCAGCAGCTGTAGTATTTATAGCTGCTGGCTTTTAATATATTTTTTTAGGTGGAATCCCTCTTTAAAGACTGTCATGATATCATATCCACATGTGGTTGAGGATTACCATCACACATGATTGAAGTTTGCCACTGACTTTTTTGGACATCACATGTCCAAGTTCCTTTATTTATAAACATCACATGTCATAATAGAGGACTGCTTGGAGTATTTTTGAGCACATCATTTATTATTCACGGTTTTTGTACTCATATTATTTGTTATGGTTTATATGATCACATACAGTGCCTTGCGAAAGTATTCGGCCCCCTTGAACTTTTCAACCTTTTGCCACATTTCAGGCTTCAAACATAAAGATATAAAAAAATTAAAAGTGGGGCGTGCAAAATTATTCGGCCCCCTTGCTTTAATACTTTGTAGAGCCACCTTTTTGCTGCGATTACAGCTTTAAGTCGCTTGGGGTATGTCTCTATCAGTTTTGCACATTGAGAGACTGAAATTCTTGCCCATTCTTCCTTGCAAAACAGCTCGAGCTCAGTGAGGTTGGATGGAGAGCGTTTGTGAACAGCAGTTTTCAGCTCTTTACACAGATTCTCGATTGGATTCAGGTCTGGACTTTGACTTGGCCATCCTAACACCTGGATACGTTTATTTGTGAACCATTCCTTTGTAGATTTTGCTGTATGTTTGGTATCATTGTCTTGTTGGAAGATAAAGCTCCGTCCCAGTTTCAGGTCTTTTGCAGACTCCAATAGGTTTTCATCCAGAATGGTCCTGTATTTGGCTGCATCCATCTTCCCCTCAATTTTAACCATCTTCCCTGTCCCTGCTGAAGAAAAGCAGGCCCAAACCATGATGCTGCCACCACCATGTTTGACAGTGGGGATGGTGCGTTGAGGGTGATGAGCTGTGTTTCTTTTACGCCAAACATATCGTTTTGCATTGTGGGCAAAAAGTTCGATTTTGGTTTCATCTGACCAGAGCACCTTCTTCCACATGTTTAGTGTGTCTCCCAGGTGGCTTGTGGCAAACTTTAGACGAGACTTTTTATGGATATCTTTGAGAAATGGCTTTCTTCTTGCCACTCTTCCATAAAGGCCAGATTTGTGCAGTGTACGACTGATTGTTGTCCTATGGACAGACTCTCCCACCTCAGCTGTAGTTCTCTGCAGTTCATCCAGAGTGATCATGGGCCTCTTGGCTGCATCTCTGATCAGTCTTCTCCTTGTCTGAGCTGAAAGTTTAGAGGAATGGCCAGGTCTTGGTAGATTTGCAGTGGTCTGTCTGATACTCCTTCCATTTCAAAATGATCACTTGCACAGTGCTCCTTGGGATGTTTAAAGCTTGGGAAATCTTTTTGTATCCAAATCCGGCTTTAAACTTCTCCACAACAGTATTACAGACCTGCCTGGTGTGTTCCTTGGTCTTCATGATTCTCTCTGCGCTTTCAACAGAACCCTGAGACTATCACAGAGCAGGTGCATTTATACAGAGACTTGATTACACACAGGTGGATTCTATTTATCACCATCAGTCATTTAGGACAACATTGGATCATTCAGAGATCCTCGCTGAACTTCTGGAGTGAGTTTGCTGCACTGAAAGTAAAGGGGCTGAATAATTTTGCACGCACCACTTTTCAGTTTTTTATTTGCTAAAAAAGTTTAAATTATCCAATAGATTTCGTTCCACTTCACAATTGTATCCCACTTGTTGGTGATTCTTCACAAAAAATTAAAATTTTATATCTTTATGTTTGAAGCCTGAAAAGTGGCAAAAGTTTGAAAAGTTCAAGGGGGCAGAATACTTTCGCAAGGCACTGTAAGCGCTGCACATTTCACCCAATTTGTCATTTTTGCAACTTTATCCACTGCTTTGCTGGCTGCTTTAGTTTTTAAAATTTTTGTTTGATTTCTTTTATAGACAGTGCGGTATATACAGGTCCTTCTCAAAAAATTAGCATATTGTGATAAAGTTCATTATTTTCTGTAATGTACTGATAAACATTAGACTTTCATATATTTTAGATTCATTACACACAACTGAAGTAGTTCAAGCCTTTTCTTGTTTTAATATTGATGATTTTGGCATACAGCTCATGAAAACCCCAAATTCCTATCTCAAAAAATTAGCATATCATGAAAAGGTTCTCTAAACAAGCTATTAACCTAATCATCTGAATCAACTAATTAACTCTAAACACCTGCAAAAGATTCCTGAGGCTTTTAAAAACTCCCAGCCTGGTTCATTACTCAAAACCGCAATCATGGGTAAGACTGCCGACCTGACTGCTGTCCAGAAGGCCATCATTGACACCCTCAAGCAAGAGGGTAAGACACAGAAAGAAATTTCTGAACGAATAGGCTGTTCCCAGAGTGCTGTATCAAGGCACCTCAGTGGGAAGTCTGTGGGAAGGAAAAAGTGTGGCAGAAAACGCTGCACGAGAAGAGGTGACCGGACCCTGAAGAAGATTGTGGAGAAGGACCGATTCCAGACCTTGGAGGACCTGCGGAAGCAGTGGACTGAGTCTGGATTAGAAACATCCAGAGCCACCGTGAACAGGCGTGTGCAGGAAATGGGCTACAGGTGCCGCATTCCCCAGGTCAAGCCACTTTTGAACCAGAAACAGCGGCAGAAGCGCCTGACCTGGGCTACAGAGAAGCAGCACTGGACTGTTGCTCAGTGGTCCAAAGTACTTTTTTCGGATGAAAGCAAATTTTGCATGTCATTCGGAAATCAAGGTGCCAGAGTCTGGAGGAAGACTGGGGAGAGGGAAATGCCAAAATGCCTGAGGTCCAGTGTCAAGTACCCACAGTCAGTGATGGTCTGGGGTGCCATGTCAGCTGCTGGTGTTGGTCCTCTGTGTTTTATCAAGGGCAGGGTCAATGCAGCTAGCTATCAGGAGATTTTGGAGCACTTCATGCTTCCATCTGCTGAAAAGCTTTATGGAGA
The DNA here is from genome assembly GCF_037356315.1 of Lithobates pipiens. Lineage (NCBI taxonomy): Eukaryota > Metazoa > Chordata > Amphibia > Anura > Ranidae > Lithobates > Lithobates pipiens. The sequence goes on along the minus strand of NW_027507748.1, from coordinate 220,470,872 downwards.
TGAAGATTTCATTTTTCAGCACGACCTGGCACCTGCTCACAGTGCCAAAACCACTGGTAAATGGTTTACTGACCATGGTATTACTGTGCTCAATTGGCCTGCCAACTCTCCTGACCTGAACCCCATAGAGAATCTGTGGGATATTGGGAAGAGAAAGTTGAGAGACGCAAGACCCAACACTCTGGATGAGCTTAAGGCCGCTATCGAAGCATCCTGGGCCTCCATAACACCTCAGCAGTGCCACAGGCTGGTTGCCTCCATGCCACGCCGCATTGAAGCAGTCATTTCTGCAAAAGGATTCCCGACCAAGTATTGAGTGCATAACTGAACATAATTATTTGAAGGTTGACTTTTTTTGTATTAAAAACACTTTTCTTTTATTGGTCGGATGAAATATGCTAATTTTTTGAGATATGATTTTTGGGTTTTCAGGAGCTGTATGCCAAAATCATCAATATTAAAACAAGAAAAGGCTTGAACTACTTCAGTTGTGTGTAATGAATCTAAAATATATGAAAGTCTAATGTTTATCAGTACATTACAGAAAATAATGAACTTTATCACAATATGTTAATTTTTTGAGAAGGACCTGTATGTGTTTATAATTTATAACACTAACCTATCCCTATAAAGCAAAAATCGCTATTCGTACCTTTTCTGAAGCCGATCTGGTCTAGTCTCCAGCAGCAGATGAAGTGTGCAGGAAGCAGCCGACAACAGCTAGGAAATGCATGGGAAGTGGTGTCACCCATACCATACATATTACTATGGGGCTTCTGTTGTCAACTGCCTCTTCTGAACACCGACACTGAGAGCTCAGTGTGGGACCAGACCAGCTTTAGAAAAGGTATGTATAGTGATTTCTTATTTACTGGGCTAGTCTTAGAATGTGGCTGTAGATTTAGAGTTATCCACAGACATCCCTTAGGCAGTGTTTTTGTAAAGGTGGCCCTTTAATCTCACAGATCATTAGCAACTGTCTCTGTCTCCTTTCACAGGCATTCTCTGTGAGGAAACAGAGCTAATTGCTGCTTTGTTTACCTTTGTGAAAGCTGTGATTGGACACAGAGTTTACATAGTACAAGGCTAGCGACTGAAGCAGGAGGATGTACAGGTACGACCACTCCAATCTAAGAAGCACCCACCCTGCTGTTTATGTGTAACAGCCAGATGGGAAGCTTTTACAGTGATACTAAAGTCTGTTTTTTTTTTTATCTTAATGCATTTTATGCATTAGGATGAAAAACCTTCTGTGTGTAGCAGCCCACTCATACTTACCTGAGCCCATCTTGATTCAGTGATGTTGCCCGAGAGTTTCGGCTGCCTGGGACTCTTCCTCCCCATTGGCTGAGACAGCAGCAAGACGCCATTGGCCCTCCTTGCTGTCAATCAAAGTCAGTGAGCCGATGAGGAGAGAGGCTGCAGTGCCAAACCGTTGCTCCATGTCTAAAAGGGCACACCAAGCAGTGGCTCGGGTGCCCCCATAGCAAGCTGCTTGCTGTGGGGGCACTCAGCAAGAGGGGGGGGGGGTAGGAGAGCCGGTGAGGGACCCGATAAGAGGAGAATCTGGGTCACTCTGTGCAAAACGTATGACGTTTGTTATTTTTAAATTTAAAAAAAAGTATCACTTTAAAGTGGTTCTAAGGCCGGGTTCACACTGCTGCGGGGGGAGATCCGGATGTGATTCGCACCGCACTGCAGTGCAAATCACATCCGATCTCCATAGCGATGCGAGTTCAGCCATACAGATAGTATGGCTGAATTCGCATCGCTCCCGCAGCAAACTCGCATGGGACCCTTTTTTTGGTCCGCAACAGAATCGGATCGCATGGGGGTTCACACCATGCGATCTGATTCCTGTGCAAGTCGGCAGATCGCACTGCGATATGCGGACGGATCTGGGGGTGTCATTAACATATCATTGACACTCCCAGCCATCCGCATAGGGCAGTGTGAACTGCCGGCGGGAGTAATGCGATGCGGGAAAACGCCGCGGATTCGCGGCGTTCCCGCATCGCAGCGGTGTGAACCCGGCCTAAAGGCTGAAGGTTTTTTTTTACCTTTATGTGTTTTATGCATGAAGGTAAAAAAAAACTTCTGTGTGCAGCTCCCCCCTCCCCCCCCCCAATCCTTACCTGAGCTCCCTCCAATCCATCAATGTTCACAATAGCCTTGGCTGTCCTGGGACTCTCCCTCCTCAGTTGAGATTGCAGCAGGAGCCCATTGTCTCCCACTGCTGTCAATCACAGCTAATGAGCCAATGAAGAGAGAGCAGGGGAGGTGCCGAGCCACGGTTCTATATGTTCCTATGGACGTATAAAGGAGCAGCTTGGGAGCAATCAAGCAGTGGTGCCCCAAGGGCAAGCGGCTTTCTCTTGGGACACTGCTGGAGGAGGAAGAGCGCCGCCAGATGACCTGAAAAGAAGAGGATCTGCTCTGTGTAAAACCACTGCACAGAACAGGTAAGTATAACGTTTTTTTTGTTTTGTTTTTTTAAGAAGGCCAAAAGTTTCTGTTATAAAATTTTGTAAATAAGTAATTTTTATCCTTTACTGATGTGCACTGATGAGGCTGCAATGTCAGGCACTGATAGGCTGCACTGATAGATGGCACTTATGGACATAGATAGGCGGCACTTATGAACACTGATAGGTGGCACAGATAGGCAGCAATGATATGCAGCACTGATGAGGAGGCACTGACAGGCATCACTGATGGGCACTAATTGGCAGCACTGATAATCAGGATACTATGAAATCCTCCCAGAACGAGACTGCTCCTGCCCGTCCATCTGTCATTTTACTATATGGCAGGTGGGAAGCCGTTAAAGCCACATTCTAGGAGAGGGGTCACTGGCCGGCTGTGAGGATGGAAGCTAGTTCTGTCTCTGTCACTGGCTCGCAGATTTTAACACAACATAGTGTGATCATTAAACTTTCAGAATTGAAAGCGGTTGTATACAGCTAGACTTTTTTTTTAATAATAAAAAAAAAAGATAAAGTCATAATGTGCTAGTATGCATTGCATGCTTGCACATTATGTGAAACTTACCTTATAATGAAGCTGTTCCAGCACCGCAATGTCAATGCTGCAGCAGCTTCCATTTCCCCCCCCAGGTTTGCAGGCTCTGGCACTGTGAGTGGCTGGAGTCGCTAGGAGGTCACTCCTGTGCATGCACAAGGGAGCCACCGTTCACGGCACAGGGCTCAAAAGGAATTATTATTATAGGCTTACCTGTAGGTAAACGGTGGTAAAACAGTGGTAAGGGCCATTTCACACCATAGAAACTCAGTCTGGATGTGTTACAGATGATTTTTTGAATGTGTGAATTTGATGCGTTTTTGATGCAGTCTAGTGCATTTTTCCCTTTTTGTTCTGAACCTTAAAATTATTGTAAATATATATATATATATATATATATATATTTTTATATAAATAACAAATATGTCATACTTACCTCCACTGTGCAGCTTGTTTTGCACAGAGTGGCCCTGAACATCCTCTTCTGGGGTCCCCGGCGGCTCCTCCCCCGCATCAGACAATCCCCTAGGAGAAATGCACTCCCAAGGGGGTTACCTTGCGGGCACGTTCCCAAGTCCCTTGTTTGCGTCCACAGACACAAATGCCAGAGTTGGCCCCGCGTCATTGGATTTGATTGACAGCAGCGGGAGCCAATGGCTGCACTACTATCAATCTATCCAATCAAGAGCTGGGACTCCGTGGTAAGAGGGACATTGCGTCCCCACCGAAGAGATGAAGGGGTTTAGATAAGCAAAATGAGGGGGCTGGGAGACCAGTGACTGCCAGGTGTTTTTTCACCTTATTACATAGATTACAACACCTTTAAATAAGGACATTTGAGTTCCAGTGCGTTTAGGTGAGTTCCAGATGAGTTTTACAGCGTTCCAGTACAGTCCAGTGCAGAAAAAATGCAGTAACCTCTACTTTTTTTTCCTGGAACTGGAACGCACTGGTGTGAACTATGCATTGAAAAACAGATGACCTACTTCCCATGCATTTTTTAACGTCTCACCACAGACTTCAATAGAGTTTAGGACAAGGTTACCATGTTCTAACTCACCAAACAGCCGATACCTGCCCCTGGGTGAGCGAAGTCCTCAATTACTTTATACACTAATAAAGTGACACCTAACCAGGGCCGTCTTTAACACAGGGCAAAAGGGGCAGCTGCCCTGGTCCCAGTCATTGTTGTGGGACCAAAAGTAGCTGCCCTTTGAGCCCACACTGCCCGCAAATAGTTGATAAGTCTGTTCGGGAGGGCCCAAGAAACAGTTTGCCCTGGGTCCAATTAATATTAAAGATGGCCCTGCACCTAACAACTAAAACGCAACCAGTCTGTCAGGGAAGTAAGATCCTTGTGTACAATCCCCCCTCCCCGCCAAACATATAACTTAATCACTTCATGCCCGGCCTATAGCAAAATGACAGCCGGGAAGTGGTTCAGTTATCCTGACTGGGCATCATATGACGTACAGCAAGATAACAAGTCAGCGCGTGCCCGCGTGGGGCACACAGTGCGGCGACCGGTGGTGTGGGGTGTCAGTCTGACACACCACATCTCTGATCATGGTAAAGAGCCTCTGACAGGGGCACTTTACCATGTGATCAGCTGTGACCAATAACAGTGTGAGCCAGGAAGTGCCGTAATCAGGTTTTCTCAGTTTGCGCTGACAGGGAGAGCTGATGGCGGGCGGGGGGGGGGGTGTTGTGCACTGACAATCAGCACATTGCCAATCAGCTGCCAGTCAGTGCCCACCCAAATTGCAATTCAATCCCCAAAGTGCCAATCAGTAGCACCTGTCAGTGCAGCCTCATGAGTGCTGCCCATTAGTGCCATCTATCAGTGCTACATAGACGTGTAACCTATAGGTGCCCATCAATTCTACATATTAGTGCCTCCTCAACAGTGCCAGTCAGTGAAGGAGAAAACAAAATAATATAACAAAAACAACATATTTTTTTCAGAATGTTGGTCTTTTTTAATTTGTTTAGCAAAAATAAAAACCGCAGAGGTGATCAAATACCACCAAATGAAAGCTCTGTTTGTGGGAAGAAAATGATAACAGTTTAGTTTGGGTACAGTGTAGCATGACCATGTAATTGTCATTCAAATTGAAAATTGCTGTGGGCAGGAAGGTGTATAAGTGCCCGGTATTGAAGTGGTTCCTGAGGTGACCGTGAAATCGTCCCTTTCGCTTGGTGACGTGAAGCTCCTCATCATGTCTCCAGCCCCCGTCAAAGCTCCGCACCGCCTCAGTCTGTTCCTACCGTTAGATCACGGCGTTACCCCCTTCCCTCCGCGCATGCGCGGCTTTCCTTTGTTTGACGTAATGCGCGGTGCACGCGCTTGGTGTGTGAGCGCGCGCGAGGCAAAATGGCGGCGGCCACAGGAGAGAAAAGCTGAGGTAAAGAGCGTTGAAAATGGCTTGTTTTTAGCCGCACACGTATATGACATCCTGTGCCACCGCGGGTACCTGTCCTCAGCACCTTTCTATAGGGGAGTTCGAGTCTCTGCTGATGCATGAGGAAAGGGAATTGAGCCTTCATTGTAGGAAAACGTGTGGTGAATGCTTGAACAATAAAGTGTTCTCACATACTGGGGCTGTAAGGTGGTCTGCATAGCTGGAGGTGATCTGTCTCCAGTCAGGTGTGTATTGAGGAGGATAGTGTAGATATTGGGGTGTAGTGATTGGGAGCTGCCCAGCTCTCCCTGGTGGTGTTGTGTAGACAAAAGATCCAGATGTCTAACCTACATTGTGTGACTGGCCTGCTACTACTACTGCATGATGAGGGAACTGCTTGTCAGGGCTCCTGATTTCACTCACAGGCCACAAAAGGATATTTCTAGAAAATTCTGCCGATTTATCACAAGTTGAATCTTAGATTTCATTTTTATCTTTGCCTTATTATGGGGGGTTAGCTATATTTTTGCTAATCTCTGTGACTGATCTCCTTGTGTTTTTCACTTGAGGCCTACATGGATTGTTTTTAGATGATCTGATGGAATGATTCATTGATTTTATTGTATAGACAGATCACGTAGTGTAGTAGACTGTGCCAGTTCCCAATGGGTTAATTGTTCTTTTTAACCTCTCGCCCTTTTTTTTTTTTTTCCATTTGTATTTTTTCACTGGGTTATACTCAACATACGTACGGTGCTGCTCGGCCACTTGCATGCCAGGTCCTGTGCCGCCATCTTTCTTTCTGATGTCATAGGGAGCTAGTTGTCTCTTCTAGGTTCTTGTAGTTGCGCCCCCCCCCCCCCCATGATAAGTTGTCAGGTCAGCTCTCCTCCAGTGGTTGTTTGTAGGCTGAAGATTAGACTAGAGCAGTGATTCTCAACCAGGGTTCCTCCAGAGGTTGCTAGGAGTTCCTTCAGCAATGGGCCATTTCTACCTCCTCGGATAAGTTCCCACCGACACCATTGATCTTTTTAACTATCTGTCAGGAGGTAATTCTTTCCAATAACCACAAGTGTAAGGACCATTCTTCCCAATGACCATCACACTAATGTATCAGAGTTGTAGAGTTCTAATTTTTAGCAGGGGTTCCCTGAGATTGGAGAACTATTTCAAGGGTTCCTCTGTGTTGAAAAGGTTAAGAAAATCTGGAGTAGCGTGTTGAAAAGGTGCAGAATAATTTTTTTATTTTATATATTTTTTGGAATAAAGGTATGCTTTAGGCTAGGTTCACACCACTGCATGCCGTGGCCCCGTGCAAAATCGCACATGTTCCCACATAGAGAAACGTACTGCTATTTGGCAGGGGTGCCATGCAGCTCGGTGCGATTGGAAAAAAAAGGGGGCCAAGGACTTCTTTTTTGTGGTTAGTACAAGCTGCTCTACATGCTGTGCACACAGATGTGAACCGAGGCTTAAGTGTTCATGTGGGTTTCCTTAAGGCCGGGTTCACACTGGAACCGGCTGCGGATCGCACAGGAGTGATGTGTGTCCCTGTTCCCGGGGTGAATCGGGGCCGAATCTAGCCCTGAAACATAGTTTCTGCAATGGAGATATGTGAACCAGCTTCATAGGGAGCGTAACTGGATATGGTTCACATATCTCCGTTGCAGAAACGCTGTGCATCTTTGACTCCGTCTCCTGCTATGTGAAGAAACCCGCATCTAATTCGCATAGGTGTGAACCTGGCGAATTAGATGCTTATAGGATACTTATTATTTAATGTATTTCTAAAGCGCCATCAATTTACGCAGCGAGGAGCTTACAATCTAAGGTCCTTTACTCATTCATATACTAGGGCCAATTTAGACAGACGCCAATTAACCTACCAGTGTGGGAGGAAACTGGCGTACTCAGAGAAAACCCATGCAGGAGAACATGTAAACTCCAGGTAGCAGCTAGTGCTGTGGTTGGGATTCGAACCAGCGATCCTTTTTACTGCTAGGTGAGAGTGCTACCCACTGCACCACTGTGCCGCCCCACGAGTACACCTTTTAAGTTGGCAATACATTGTTCAAATTTTGGTTGGTCCCTGATGAAATTTGCTAGGTGTGTGACCATGTTGGCCCATGTTTTTCAAACAAATGAGCTATGCAGAACATTTTTGGGTCAAATGGCAGCTTGTAGTAGAATATCCTGACAGCTTTTAGAATATTATACTGTGTGCAGTCACAGCTTTCTGATGGGACATCTCAGGTGAAGTCAGACTAGGATCTAAACATACCTGAACTCATCATTGTTAGTGTGGTCCCTAACTAATCTCACAAAGCACCTATCCTGGGACAAACACAAACCGTAATAAATAGATTTACGGCAGATATGCCTGAAGGTATCAAATTCCTTGTTAAAGCAGTACTAAACATGCATAATAAAAAATGTCTGACAGGTAGGATTTTTTATGATGGGAGAAATCCTATTAATTTCCTCTGTCATAAATCCTTCTCCCTAGCTGTCAGTTTGTTCTGAATGTATACTGAGCTGCACATTCCTAGTTTAATGCACGTTTACAAGATGGCTCTGTGCCGAAACGATGTGACTCCTGTGCACATGTGTTGGCGTGACCTCATCCTGGCCCAGCCAATCAAGTGACCAAAGAATCTGAACCTGGAAGGAAACCCGGGAGAAGATGGAAGCGTCTGACCTTTTTTTTAGAAAACTGCGAGTAGGCAGATTTTTCTTGCTGAAAAGACATGTTATGTCTCTTCTGTAGTAAAACAAACTTACCTGCCTTCTGGCAGCTTTCTACAGAATGTACACTGAGCTCCTGGGAAATTTTGTCTGTTCTGGAATGACCGACTCCTGTGCACAAGTGCAGAGATGACACGACCAGGCTCTGCTCCTCCCAGAACAGTTACTTTCACGTGAATGGGACTTTGCTTGACTTGGAATCCAAAAGCATATTTGTAAATCACACTACTGTGCAGGTGTATTTATTATATATCTTTATCTCTACATTATAACTGGGCTTCTTTGTGTCTAAGCCTTGCAGTTTGCATAGTTCTGTGGATTAGCCTTATCACAGTATGTAGTAAGGTGGTCCAAACTAAGACACTAGCTAGTTAATCTATATGCATGTAGCATGAGTTTACATTCATGAACTTGCCCATGACACTCACACACAGTATGCAGCCACCAGAGTCCAACTTGTATTAAAAAAAAAAAAAAGAAAAAAAGAATTTTGGGGGAAACGACTAAATGTTCTAAAATTTGCCTTCTTCCAAATTGTGCATAATAGGTTCAATTCACAAAACATTCATGGAGAAATTAGGATCTTTTTAGTCATCTGACTGAACTTTCGAATCTGAAAGGATTGCGAAAAAAAATTAGCTGTCATGCTTTTGAGAATAAAAATTCGTATTTTGGTTAATTACAGGAACTTTGTGAATTTAGCCTTATGTCATGTAAATATCTGTTACTTTGTTCACTGATTTAAATATCTACTGGATTTTCCCACAGTCACTGTCTACAGATGTAGCAGGTGTTATTGCACCCTTTTATTCGAAATGCAAGCTGCTATTTGGCGTAGTGGTGTGATACTGAAAATTCCTGGTGAAAATGTATATGATGTGAAAGCTTTTTCAAGTGAAGGTAAGAAGAAACCTCTCGTAGATTGTTCTGCATGCAGATGTTTATATTCTGAAGCTAACCTTTCCAAATGCTTAGTTGTATTGTATTGCGTGGAATGCATCAGGAAGGTTTACTTATTAGCAGTTATATTAAAAAATGTAATATACATTTTGAGTGCAATTGGCTTTCATGAATGCCTGCTAGCTTGAAGAAATTACTTTTAATATCCTTTTTTTTTTTTTTTTTTTTACCTGTATGGACTCCGAAGCAAGGAAACTAGGAAAACTGATGTACAGCAGGTATCATAGGGTACCTGTTCCTGCATTGCCAGCAAAACCTACACCCCTAATCCCTTGCTACATCCCTGTGATAAACCTGTTACGTAGGGGTATTGGGAAAACTGCCCACTCCCATCCTTCCTCTCAAAATGCAGCACTTGATGCCTGAATGCCCGGTCACCAGACCTACAAATATCATGTGATGTGGGGCTGGTTCATGCCTATCCCTGACTTATAGAAAGTCTGCATCTGTATAAAATTTTCTGGGGTGCCAGATTATAAACCTAAACATAACTGGCATCATGTTGATAGACATCTGATGTCAGTTCTGTAAATTTCCTTGCTGAGGCTTATGGGATAATTTTTAGTTGTATGTTTTTGTAGTGGTAAAGTATTTGTATCCTAATAAACTACCTGAGATGGCAGGCGGGAGTCCAAAAATCAGTCTGGAAAGTTTGCACTCTGGTCCATCTGCAATCTCTCATAACCTTTGGTTGGTGTTTGCTTAACAGAATACCTGAAGTTTTGGGATTCCTGGGCCACTCTGAAAATGTAAAATTGTATCCATGCACCTAGATCGTTTGATATGGGTTCTAAGGGCCACATTAAATTGACCTATTTAAACAACCTAACCTATTTTTAATACTCTCTCTCTTCTAGTTAAAGCGGGGTTTCACCCTAAAGTGGTACTTCCGCTCATCGGAACCCCCCTCTCCCCCCCCCAATGGCACAGTTGGCACCTTTCAGGGGGGAGGGGGTTGCAGATACCTGTCCAAGACAGGTATTTGCACCCACCTCCGGGCATAGATTCCCATGGGAGTCTATGCTTCTTCCTGTCCCGGCAGACACGGGTCCCAGAGACAGTGCGGACCATTCCTATTGCGTGACTCGCGCATGCGCAGTAGGGAGCCGGGAAGTGAAGCCGAAATGCTTCACTTCTTGATTCCCTCACCTACAACGGCGGTAGCAGCCGAGAGCCGAGCGATCGATCGGCCTCGGCTGCTGACATCGCTGGACCCTGGGACAGGTGAGCGTACATTTATTAAGTCAGCAGCTGTAGTATTTATAGCTGCTGGCTTTTAATATATATATATATCTTTTTTTTTCCCCAGTGAAATCCCTCTTTAATGTAATGCTTAAATTTTCTGATTTGTACTTACCAGTGATGGCTGTAGTGGTAATTTAGAGCTGTACATCGATGCATGACTTAATCTACTTTTTTTTATTTTTTTTAAAATGAAAGTCAGATTTGTACATGCGTAGAAAGTATTTAATGACAATTTTAAGGACTGATACTGTAAATTATATTGGAGATTTTTTTCCCCTAACCTATCATTTTTTTTCCCATTTAGTAAGTATGAAGATGGTCAGTAGCCAGCCTAAGTATGACCTTATAAAGGAAGTAGGCCGTGGCAGCTATGGAGTGGTGTACGAGGCCTTAGTTCGCAGGACATGCCAGCGAGTTGCAGTTAAAAAAATCCGCTGCCAAGCGCCAGAGAATGTTGAATTGGCACTGAGGGAGTTCTGGGCATTGAGCAGCATCCAAGGCCAACATCCTAATGTAATTCACTTGGAGGAGTGTGTCCTGCAGAGAGATGGGACAGTTCAACGCATGTTACATGGATCCAGTTCAGCACTTTACCTTCCGGTGAGGAAAAGGCAGAAAGAGTTAATAAATGTTTCGAGAACTGACACATAAAAATAGGGCTGATTTACTGAAAGAGTAATTTCCACCCTAGCCTTGTGATCTTATTCAGTTGAACCTGATAGAATAAGTAAACTTAAACACAAGGTAAAATAAAAATCTCTACTAAATTTAGCTTAGTATGTTCCTTCTTGCCAGTACACTTGTTTTCAAGATGCTATAAGGACTTAGACACAAGGCTGGTTTGGGTAGTCTGATATGTGGCATTGGTCTCTGTTTAATCCAAATGATTGTCTAAACTGCATTTCTGAATGTCATGCAGAACAGTAATAGTGGTTGTATGATGACAGCATACATGGTGACATGTCTTGTCCCTTCAGTGTTTACACAAGACATTTGCTTTTACATTTTGGTCTGAAATGGCCTAAGGCTACATTTGCATGGGCGTTTTGCCACAGTGGGAATAGCTGCAGCAGGAATCCATGCAAAGTGTGACCTGTCATTGAAGTGTATGGGCTCGATAGTCGCAGGTAGCCACTCGAACCTGTCACAAACTGCAGCAAGAATTGATTGATTCTTGCCGCTGCCATTCACGATGTGGCAAAGCACCCATGAAAATGTAGCCTAATCTGTTGCAAACTTGGCACATGTATGGGTGTGCTGAGGAGCCTATACATTTTTGGCGGCACAGTGGTGTAGTGGTTAGCACTCTCACCTAGCAGTAAGAAGGGTCACTGGTTTAAATCCCAACCACAACACTACCTGCCTTGAGTTTGCATGTTCTCCCTGTGCTTGCGTGGGTTTCCTCCGGGCACTCTGGTTTCCTCCCACACTCCAAAGACATGCAGGTAAGTAAATTGGCCCTAGTATAGGAATGGGGACCTTGGCTTGTGGGCTCCTTGAAGGTAGGAACCCAATGTGAGTGTGCAAAGTATAGGGATAATTGTAGACACTCACTCAGGTTGAACTGGGTGGACTGGTGTCTTTATTCAACCTTACTAACTATGTAACTATTTTAGGCCTGTTCCCCATGTGAGTGTTAAATGGGAGTCCATTTGTATGTGTGTAGAATGCTTTTGAGTATAATATTCAAACGTGACTGGATTTTATAAGTCTTTCTTTTATAATGTTATTAATTTTAAAAGCATAAATATGTGCAGAATATATAAAAAAAAACCTTTCATTTTTACTTTAGAGGAAATTGTGTATTTTGTTCTGTGAATAACGATTTAGTTGTGTTATGTATTCTGTGCAAGATTAATTAAATATTCTCCTTTCTGCATTACTTTGGTTGTTTGGCAGATTTATATACCAAACTCCAATGTTCTGTGCATGTGATTTGGGATTACTAAATAACTTTACCTAATTTCCCAATTATATTTTTTTTCTTGAAGTTGGTGGAAACCTCTCTAAAAGGCAAAATTGCCTTTGACCCACGCAGTACTTATTGTCTCTGGTTCGTGATGGATTTTTGTGATGGAGGGGATATGAACGAGTACATCTTAACTAGAAGACCAAGTCGTCGAACCAACACCAGTTTCATGTTGCAACTAAGTAGTGCACTTGCATTTCTACACAAGAACCAGATAATACACCGTGACCTAAAGCCTGATAATATTCTGGTGTGTAAAGCACGTGATGGTATGGATGAACCTACCCTAAAGGTGGCTGACTTTGGACTGAGTAAAGTATGTTCTACTTCAGGCTTGAACCCTGAAGAACCAGCCAGTGTCAACAAGAGCTTTTTATCTACTGCATGTGGCACTGATTTCTACATGGCACCCGAGGTGTGGGAGGGTCATTATACAGCAAAAGCAGATATTTTTGCTCTAGGAGTAATACTGTGGGCCATGCTTGAGCGCTTAACCATCTTGGACAGTCACACCAAAAAGAGATTGCTTGGTGGCTATGTTCAACGAGGGGCACAAATTGTTCCAGTGGGAGAAGCGCTGCTCGAGAACCCCAAAATGGAATTTCCTATTCCCATCAAGAAAAAAACCATGAATCGGCGCATGAAACAATTGCTGCAACAGATGTTGTCTGCTAACCCTCAGGAGCGTCCAGATGCCTTTCAGCTTGAACTACGTCTCATTCAGATTGCCTTCAGAGACTATACATGGGAAACGTGACATCCACTTCTAAGTCTTATTAGTATTTAAATGAGCTGAGATTTGCAGGGCACCTTGAATGGAAGTAGACTTTTTTTTTTTTTTTTTTTTATTATTATTACAATGCCAAGCTAGTTATTACAGTACAGAGTTGGTACTGAGGGAACGTAGACGTAGAAGAAAATTAAATGTTAGTGTTCTATCTGCCCCATTCCTTACCTTTCTGAAATGCATCATTCTCCTGATTAGCGATTTCAAATTGGCAAAGGTTACCACGTCTGGGGTAATGTGAAAATCCAATTTAAGAGAGTTCATTTGTCTAGGTTTTCTAAATGGTTTCCCCCCCCCCCCCCCTTTCTTACCTCCAACTGGGCTGCTACCATATTTACTATCTCATAGATGTAGGTTAGAACTTTGACATTGCACATTCCAGTGGGATTACTGGACTTCCCAAAGAATGTATGTGATCAACTGCTGCTGTATGAATTGTGCGTGGGTTCTTCTGAATGTGTATTTATACATAAAGATGCATGTCTCTTGCTGTCATTTTTTGACATCTTCATAAGATGGCAGTTTGGTTAGTTTAGTTATATGTTAAAAAAAGAAAAGGCTGCTTTATTCATTTCTGGCCTTTTATCGAGGAACACTTGCCTATAACCTCTGCGCATACCGTTCTGATTTTCTGTGGTAAGCCCATATCTGGGACCTATAAGGATGGTTTGTGTAGTCCTGACACTTGGTGCGAAGAGCCTTGAATCTTGGAGCAGTTTCATTTTTTCACAGATATTGTAAAGTAAGGAATATTTCAGCATTGCACATGAATGTTTTGTGTTTGAGGGTAAATTGTGTTTATCTCTTTATGGCTTATTCACACCTATACATGCCTGTAAGGGAAATGTGTTTCATGAATGAAATGTACCTGCACATGATTATAGGCCTTTCAATACTCTGCCAAATTTAACTTGGTACAATAATTTTCCAATTCCGAGCCTTGCAGTAAATCTTATACTTTGGTTTTGTTTGCTTTAAGCGCATGAAAATAAGTGAAATGGTGTTAATGAGTCCATTAAGTAGTCATTGTTTCAGCCAAAGTATGATGCCAGCATAACATTTTACAGTCCACCAGCTCATACACAAAACAAAGTAAGCCTTTAACATATATAAAGCTATAAAGGGCTGTAGCGGCAACTTCAAATTAAAAGCTGGTAGTGTAACTTTCCTGCATGTATTTCTTTCCTCTTAATTCTTCCCCTAAGGGCTCCTTCACAGGGACGTGTCCATGTACGGAGCCCGCTCAGCTCAGCGGGGGCGCGCTCTGACAATCCCCGCTGAGCAGTAAGATGACAGGTCTGTGTCTGCACACTTTGCAGGGATGAACCTGTCAGAGCGCCGCTCTCCCCTATGGGGGATTGGATGAGGACGGACCGCAGAGTCCGTCATTCGATCCCCAGACGGATGGAAAAGAAGGTTTTACCTCCGTTACACTTTTTTGGAGCGGGTCGGATGTCAGCAGACATGTCTCCACTGACATCCGACACTCCATAGAGGTCTATGGAGCATCCGTTCAGATCGGCTTAAACTGACAGGCGGACCTCAACGGATCGTTCATGTGAAAGAAGTCTAAGAGTGGGGGCTGAAACCCAGGTGCACTTTGTTTGGAAGCTGTAAATTAAGTTACCTTGTCCTGAGGGAAATATGAAGTCTACCATTACTGACTTCTTTATGAAACCTCTACTTGATGGTCTGTCTCCAGCTACAATACTTTGGCTTTTGGAGTTTGAATAAGCAAGCCGAATCCTGATCTGCTTACATTTTCAAGGTCTGTAAAGTAGAACATCTTAAAGCCTCTGAATCGGTATGATGGTCAGGAAATCCCCTGCAGTATGCATGTGTGTTGGTAGGCTAGTAAAGCACTTATATTGCATCCAGTGCCAGATCTGTGACTTAGGCTACTTTCACACTGGGGTGTTGCTGGCGGTAAAGTGCCGGGGCAGCTTTAACCCCCGCTAGCGGCCAAAAGAGTGTTAAAACCGCCCGCAAAGCGCTGCTGCAGCGTCGCTTTGTAGGTGGGTGTGCAGCGCTATCCCATTGTTTTCTATGGGAAGGGGCACTTTAGGAGCGGTAAATACAGAGCCCCAAAGATGCAGCTTGCAGGACTTGACTGTCCTGCAAGCGCACCGCTCCAGTGTGAAAGCCCTCGGGCTTTCACACTAGAGAGACAGCAGCGGCTGTTTCAGGGCACTTTGCAGGCGCTGTTTTTAGCGCTGTAGCGCCTGCAAAGCGCCCCAGTGTGAATTTGTTGCATGAAGGTAAAAAAACCTGTGTGCAACAGCACCCCCTAATATCTGAGCCCCCTCTCGATTCAGCGCTGTCCACGAGAACCTTGCCTCTCTCAGGACTCGCACTCCTAGTTGTCTTTTGATAGCAGCAGTAGCCATTGGCTCCCGCTGCTGTCAATCACAGCCAGTGAGCTAATCAGGAGATGAAGGGGGCAGAGCTGAGCCGCAAGGCGACTCGGTGTGAGAATGGACACAGCCATGGCTCAGGAGCACATCTGCTTGGGTGCCCCCACAGCAAGCTGCTTGCTGTGGGGGCCACCCGGCAGGAGGGATGAGCCAGAAGTGGCGGAGTGGGACCCCGAGAAGATAAGGATCCAGGCTGCTCTGTGCAAAACCCCTGCACAGAGCAGGTAAGTATAACCTGTTTGTTGTTAAATAAAAAATAAATGCTTTAATATTGCTTTAAAGAGGTTCAAAGTCTTCTTTTTTATTTATTTTTTATTTCACTTTTAATGCTGGAAATGTATTAAGGTAAAAAAAAAAAAAATTTTAGCTTTAGAACCACTTTAAAGATGTAATTGGCGGTAACGACCTTCCCATGAAAATAACTCTGGAAATAAAAAAAAAAGATGCTTGCAGGCAACATGCAACTGCTGCTTTTTTCCTTATGCTGCCTTAATAGCTTTATATTTTGTGACGGGCTTGCTTTTTCTTGCAAAAAAATATTACCCCTACCTCTCATCTATTTATAAGAAAAAAAAAAAGACATCCTTGATCATAGAACACACAAAAATAATCTAATCGTCATTCACCTTGATTTTTAGATATATTTTTCTTTGTAAACATTACAGAATATATTTTGACAGATGTTAGGGAAACAAGGTAAAACTTAATTTATTATAAAATGTCACTGTTAATAGTGTACAGAATCTTTGGATGTGTGTCTGTGTAATAGTGTTTGTAAAGCACGTTGAGCTACATAACTCTTGTCTGTTTTTTTTTTCTTTTTATTTCCTTTTACCTAATCTGCCTAATGACATCATGGCTTTTGTCCAGCTTAAAAACAAAACGCTTTTAAAATTTTAAATGTGGTGGGGTAACGCCCTTAGAATGCAATTCTTCCTCGAGTGTGGCGAAACAGACTTTGTACGGAGATAAGCACAAACTGTCAAAGCAGCTTAATGCATATTGCAGCCAAGGTGTGTGTGGTGTGTTTTTTTTTTTTTTTTTTCCTTTTTTTTTTAAATCAATACAGGCTCAAATTCAAGGCACAAAAGAGAAAGTTAGTTGAAAAAAAAAAATTACTTGCTAAACTGTGAATTGCTTAGACTTCTGTTTGTTGTAACTGGCCACAATAAAAAAAAAATATATATCTGCTACATTCTGTGTATAGCATTAACGCAATGGTTTTTGTTTTTCTGCGTGCCCCCGCAACATAGTTGATCCTGCGAGTAGATCCATTTTTCTACTTCTGAGCTGTTCAGCAAAAGTGAAAGTTACAGGGATTGGTACAGACCATATTACATAGGTGGTGGAGGTTACAGTGCCTAGCTTTTATTTATAAAACACTTTCTCCACAAGAAAAATAAATGTTGCTCTAAGGCTGTGCCTTGGAGTTGGTGGGGGGGGGGTTAATGGTTAGGCCATGTTTTTACCTCTGCTACCAACTCTTCACTCCTAAATCGCAGTGGGAGGGGGTGTACATATGCCATGGAGCATTACACCTAGGCAAAACTGATTCCCCTTCCCTCCCCAACCCGTAATGTTTGGACAGTACCGCATACTGAGCAGTGAGGAGGCAGCGTAATGCCTCATCAGAACCTGTTGAGTGCCCTTTTGAAAAGAAATCCACTGCTAATTGCAATTCAGAGGGCACCACTTATGTAAAGCGGCCTAACTGTATTAAGAAAATATAAGCTGGAGTGTTTTTTTTGTTTTGAATTAAAATGGAACTTTACCCATAACAATTCATTTTCTTTATCAAACTGTTAACAAAAGAACATACATTTCACATTAACCCTGTATTTTTGTGGCCACTCAACAGGTGGGCCTTTCGGCCATGCAGCCGCATATGTTTGCCATGCTGACAGCGAGCTCCCTGCAGGGTAGCTGATGTGGATTGATGGTGTGTGACAACCAGTCAGTGGTCGCATGACTTAAATGCCTACCTCCATCTTCCAGCATTTGAAGCTCTTGAGGGGCTAGAAGGCGGTCCCTGTGAAGAGGTTACTAATGCTACTAAAATTGGTGTGTGTTATAAATTGCCTCCAGCATTGCTCCTTTTTCTTTGCTGTATGGTGCCATTTTGTTGAAGCCCACAGCACTACTTTAATTGATACTCTCCCCCTCTCCTTTGTTCTCAAAACTGTGCCACTTTTTTCTATTAAAATTATGTACATTTCCAGCCTTCATTGTAGGGGTTGACTGACATAGTTTTTTCAGGGCCAATACTGATTTTCGGCTGCCTTTCAGGCCGATAACAGGTACTGATATTCTGTACATCACCGTCACCAGATGCATATCACTTGCCACTGCAACCTGCCACCCAGGTGCAGTATGCCACCTGTCACTGTCACCTGCCGTCCAGATGCAGCATGCCACTGTCACCTGCCACCCATATGCAGCTTGTCACTACTTGCACTACTTCTGGCGGCGTTTGAGTGGGTAAACTTACACATGCGGGCAGTGAGAGATGACATAAACATGTGCTCGCGGCTGAAGCTCTGTCAAGAGCAGCCTTTGCGACCCTGCGAAGGGGCGGAATAGTGGTGATGCGAGGTGGGCAGTGAGAGATGTCATCTCTCTGCTGTCTGCTGCACCACTGGCAGAGACTGCAATGAGTTCCGCACAGAGGGGTGGAGGTCTGACTAATATCGGTACGTTTCTGACCGATAATTTGAAAAATGTAAATATCTGCTGCTCCGATAATCAGTTGACCCCTACTTTATTGTATGTCTTGGTTAAGTTAGGGCTGATTCGCGTCGGGAATTGTCAATCGCCATACAGTTCTGTGCGATGCATTTTTAGCCCATTTATTTTGAATCGGCTGAAATTGCACCACACCCAAAGTAGTACATGCGCTACTTTTTGGAAGCTTACTGCATTGCATGATACTTCTGTAGCATGCGATCTAGTGCCAGCAAACACACTGCATTTGTGACTCAAATTTCGGGTGTCATTAACTTTAATATCGATACCCACTGCAGATCGCTACAGTGTGCTTTGAACGCTATGCGAGAAACGCACACTAAAATCAGGTCTCCTGCACCACGTTCTGATGTAAACGGGCCTTACAGAGGGAGGCTGACAGAAGCTTTACAGTGCTGAATTTCACAGGCTGCCAATGAGAGAGAAAAGAGAATATTGGGGGAAAAAAAGATAACACTATCCTTGTAAGTTAAACTACCTTAGTGTCTCCCTGGCAGCAAAGTTTGTCCTGTCACCTCTCCTGCTTTTCTTTTCTTCCTCTCTAATCTGTGTTCCCTCTGTACAGTCTGTCATTCTTGTTTCTTTCCCCCTTCAGCAACAGTAAGGCCTCATGCACACTGGATATTTTTACAGCTGCTGTTTGACTTTTGGTAAAAGTGTGGCTATTTTGCGTTTTATCAGTGTTTTTGACCCATAAGCTTTTGTGGGAATATATACTGCTGAAAAACCCATTCTACAGCTTTCTACTGCTAATGCTACTAGTGTTTTTATAACGTCCTGTGTGCATGAGGCCTAAATCTTAATGCTGTCAGTTGGCCTCTAGGGGCTCTGATTTTAGGCACAATGTTGAGAATAGAGAGCAACTGAGCAAGGTGAGAGGGCTTTACTGAATTTTAAACTGTATAGGCACTTATTTTTGATGTTTTGCATAGCTATACCTGCGAAAGGGCCCAGCTTGAAGTGATCTCTCGGGACTTAAAGTACAACTAAAGGCAAAACGTGTGTGGTTTTTTTTTTTTTTTTTTTGTGAACACCGATTTAGTTATTGCTGTCTATGTCCCCATTAGGGAGATTCACCCTCTCTATTTGTCCCTTTTTACAATTATCATTGAAAGTGAAGATAAAATAAAATCCCAAACTTTGAATTCTCCCCAGAAAAGTAATAGGAGGATACATCTTCTGTCTTGGGGGTCACCAAGGAATTTCCTTAACTTACAGGGGTTTTCTCACTTCCTGTTTAGCTATGGGACAGGAAGTGATGGGAAATTTCTTCAATGGGACACAGATGGCAAAATAAAAATTTGACAGAGGTTAACCCTCCCTCGCTCATCCAAAATGGGGGAAAAAAAAAGTTTTGCCTATAGTTATACTTTAGTTTTCTGAACACTAGCTGTTCACTTCCTGCTACGTGAGTGTGCCTAGGCACTTCTATGCGGGCTTCAGGCGCTTTAGCTGGAAACGGCCTCTAAGTGCCTAAAAACAGCCTCCCATTCATTCTAGTGTGACTTTTCACACTCGGGCAATGCGCTTGTGAGCGCTCTATAGCTCCCAAAACATCTTGCCCATTGGAATGAATGGGCAGCGCTTTCAAAGTGATGCAAAACAGGAGTTTTTAACCCTGTTTGGGGGCGAAAAGCAGTGCTAAAGAGGTGCAAAAACGTGCAGGTGCTTTACCGCTAACAGCCGGTGCTTTCAGTGTGAAAGCAGTCTACAGTACTGCTATATCTGTCTGCTAGTCTCTGGACAGACGGAGTGAGATTTGGTGATGTCGCTACTGTGTCTCTAATGGCTATCTGACATGAGGAAGCCATACCCCGTCATGTACCCCAATGGCTGCCTCCACGCAGGGACACAGTGAATAAGGCATGGCAAATCTGTAATGAATAAAGAATAGCTTCAGGGGGACTACAGGCAAAACTGGTGCCTAGGCCTTAGGCCGCTTTTTGCTTTTTTTGCCATGCCTTCAGGAGTTCAATTCTACTTTTAACCACTTTTGGCCCAGGCCAGTTTTCAGCTTTCATTGCTGTTGCACTTTCAATGACAATTGCGTGGTCATGCAACACTGTACCCATATGAAATTTTTGTGTGTATGTATATGTATGTATATATATATATATATATATATATATATATATATATATATATATATATATATATATATATATATATATATATATATATTATATATATCTCATTTTTTTTATTTATTTTTTGCTCAATTTCTGTTATAGTATTTTGTAAATTAATGTTCATAAATTTAGGCCAAAATGTATTCTGCTCCATTTCTTTGGTGAAACTAACCCATATCTGTGTTTATTATTTAGTCTGTAGGGAATTTTATACTATAGTACACAAACTATGGTATATACAGTGTATCTGAAAATCAGTCCTAAGGGCCTATCTAATTTCTTGAAGTACAAATATCCCCCAAATTACCCTTCTTTTTTTTTTTTTTTTGGGAAAGTAGACCGTCTGAGGTATTTAAGTGGCATGGTGAGATTTTTAAAGTAGTCATTTTTTCGCAAACTACAATTACATTTTTATTTTTTTTATTTTTTTTTTTTTATATACTGTCACCAGTGCAGTATAGCGTCATCATATAAATGGTGTGGTGGTGATCAGGGACACTTTGGTGACCAGTATGTAACAACATTATATTTTTTTATGAAATCTTTACAATTTTTTTTAACATTGTGACCAGTGCAATACAGTAATACCATAGTAACACTGTACTACTTTGGGGAAGTTGTCAGGGTTTGTTTTTTTCTTTTTTACACATTTTATTGCTTATACCAGTGAATTTTCACTGTTCTAAGCAACTTTTTTCTGAATGAAATTCAGTGTTTTACAGTGTTGTAGTTCACTGTGATTAGTCACTGCTAACCACATGGTACAGATGGGCTGTGATTGGCCCTGTCTGTACCATGCAATCAATCGAAGCTGTTCATTGTGTAAAATTGTCATGTAACCTGCTCTGACTAGTCACAGTGATCACATGGTACTGGCAGCAGCCGGTGCTCTGATCATTCATCTGCTGTGTCTGGGGGACGCTGTGGGTGACAGATTGCACCGTGGCGTATTTCGGGAGGATGTCATGTCTACCTGCAACAACGAATGTGTCCCCTGGCAGTCATTTGATTATAGGCTGGGTGGAAACTGGTAAACATAAAAAAAAAAAAAAAACTACATGTGTATTTAACCACTTGCCGACCAGCGCACGATGATGTACGTCGACAGAATGGCATGGGCAGGCAAATGGGCGTACGTGTACGTCCCTTTAAATTTGCCGCCCTGCCATCGGGAGCGCGCTCCCGCGCTGGTCGGGACCCCCGTGAGTCCGGTCACGGGACCCGCGGAATCGATCGCCACGGGCATCCCCGCGATCGTCTCACAGAGCGGCCGAATGAAGAAATGCCGTTGTAAACAACATTTCTCCATTCTGCCTAGAAACTAGTGACGCTGATCTCTGCTCCATGTGATTGGAGCAGAGATCAGTGTTCACTAAATGAAAGCCCAACCCCCCCACAGTTAGTAACACACCCCTAGGAACACTTAACCCCTACACTGCCACCCACTGGTTAACCCCTTCACTGCCAGTGTCATTTACACAGGAATCGCTGCATTTATATAGCAGTGATTACTGTATAAATGACAATGGTCCCAAAAATGTGTCAAAAATGTCCGATGGGTCCCCCACAATGTCGCAGGCACAAAAAAAAACGCTGATCGCTGCCATTACTAGTAAAAAAAAAAAAAAAAAAATATTAATAAAAATGCTATAAAACTATCCCTATTTTGTAAACGCTATAACTTTTGCGCAAACCAATCGATAATCGCTTATTGTGATTTTTTTTTTTTTTTTTTTTTTTACCAAAAATATGTAGAAGAATACGTATCGGCCTAAACTGAGGGAAAAAAATATTTTTTTATATATTTTTGGGGGATATTTATTATAACAAAAAGTAAAAAATAATGTGCTTTTTTTCAAAATTGTTGCTCTATTTTTGTTTATAGCGCAAAAAATAAAAACCGCACGGGTGATCAAATACCACCAAAAGAAAGCTCTATTTGTGGGAAAAAAAAGGACGTCAATTTTGTTTGGGAGCCACGTCGCACGACCGCGCAATTGTCAGTTAAAGCGACGCAGTGCCGAAACGCCAAAAAGTGGTCTGGTCTTTGACCAGCAAAATGGTCCTGTCTGAAAGTGGTTAAAGTGGTTGTAAACCCTTACAAACCACTTTGACCTACAGGTAAGCCTAGATTAAGGCTTACCTGTAGGTCCAAGAAATATCTCCCAAACCTATATGGTTTAGGAGATATTTGCCCGAAGACAGGCACAGCTGTCTACGGCGCTTGCGCAGGCGCACTGAGCGTGGCATTCTCGATAACGAAGATGCCGCGCGTCTCGGCTCCCGTGCGCATGCGCAGGAGTGACGTCGTCGCGGCTTCGCTGAATGACAGCGGCGGAGCTGCTAGACCCACCAAGAAGATGGATGCGCCGGACTACAGGGGACAGGTAAGCCTAGATTAAGGCTTACCTGTAGGTCCAAGAAATATCTCCCAAACCTATATGGTTTAGGAGATATTTGCCCGAAGACAGGCACCGCTGTCTACGGCGGTGCGCAGGCGCACTGAGCGTGGCATTCTCGATAACGAAGATGCCGCGCGTCTCGGCTCCCGTGCGCATGCGTGGGAGTGACGTCGTCGCGGCTTCACTGAATGACAGCGGCGGAGCTGCGAGACCCACCAAGAAGATGGATGCGCCGGACTACAGGGGACAACAGTGACTTCGCTGGTTCCTGTGTCAGGTAAGTGACACATAATGGGCTACTATGCGATGCATAGTAGTCCATTATGCTTTGCCTTTGCAGGGAATGAAAGAGGAAGTAAACTCATCAGGGTTTACTTCCTCTTTAAGGCTAAGCTGCCCACAGGATGGCAACACACCTGCACAATTTTACTGAAAATTAAGTGTTGTCTCCCTATTACAGAAAGTGGAAACATTATGAATCTCCTGGCAGAATCAACAGTTAATCAAATTTTACTGATACCCAGAAAAACAATTTATTGTGTTAATGCTAGTACACCTTATGCCATTTTACATTTTTGCCCATGGGTATATTTAATCTGCAATTTTGATAGAAATCAGGTTAACTTGGTTGTTTGAGAAGCAAAGACCTCTATTATCTGGAGTTGGGAAAACAACTGTAATGAATGCTAATGTAAGAGCCATGTGCTGGCGTTTTCTTCCCATGGAAACGTAATGCGTAGATGTGGTGTTCAGTCTGGCCAGGTACTAGATTGGCCTCATGTATACATTTCAATATAGTATAAATATATAATACAGATTTTAGGAAAAAATTCACTACTAATAAATCACATTGTGTAATTTTATAAATGATTGTCCTGGGGGGAAAAAAGTAAGCCTTGCTTTGTATTAAAGTAGACCTATCCTTACAATGAACACTTCTATACCAATAGGGGACAAACTAACTTTACTATTTTGCATTATAATAGCGTGTAAGACGATGCCTCCATTTTGCCAAGTATAATAATAAAAAAAAAAAACGCACCCCCTATGCTATGCCATGTGATCTAATATCTGGGTAGCTCAGATTCACAGGTTATCCAGCTAATGGATGCGTTGTGGTTACCCCTCATTACAAATTGTAGAGTCTGTTTTCAACCAGAGAGACTGGTAGACTTGCAGTGAGAAGACTCACAAGGAACAATGTGGAACCAGGGTTTGTATGCCCACACGCATGTATATAATTTAGAAACAAGAGGTTTACAGTATACCTGGGAAAAAAATATTAAAATCATTAGTTTAGCCTTTCGGCGTTTATTTAAAGTGGAAGCATAAAAATGGAAGCCTGCTCTATTGAAATACCGTCATCCCCCAAAATCAGACCACATTTTATAAGTAAAGCTGTTAGGAGAAAAAAAATACCTCAGCAGTGGCTTCTAACACTACCAGGAGCTGCAGATGATGTTGCTTTAGCTGCCAGTGCTTGAATATTGGAGCTGAAGCTAATGTGGTCAAAGCTATGCTACTACTGATTTAAAGTGTTTGTGAAGGCATTTTTCTCAAATCGCCTTTCAGGACAACCTTGGAGAGAGTGCAGCTCCACCCATTTTCCAGGAAACACATGCAGCCTTTAAATCCCTCCCCTTCCACCATGACTTCAGTTATTGTGTTTCCTCCACCATGGTGGAAGCGCATGCAGATGCTGTGCTCTTTCCAAGGTGGAGGGAAAAGGCTTACCTTTGTGATTTGTGTGCAATGACCATCCCAGCCCCCCCCCCCAGTATGGGAAGGGGTGTTCCGGAGTCCCCAATCTCTCCAGCTCAGGGGATGCAAGGGCCCGCAGGAAGCGGCATCTATGATCCTGGGGTCAGCTGGCATTGCTCTGGTGGCCGGGCAGGTGCCGCTGCTGGTCTGGTGTGTCCCGCATGGTGGTCCCGGCCGGCAGGGATGAGGCCCAGGTAAGAGGGGTACAGTGGTACCTTTTTTATTCTTGTCCATATGGGCTTATGTTGTGGTTGTTTGGTTTGGGATCTTCCCTGCAGGGAGCCTGTGGCTGCATGGTCAGAGGTTACTCCGTTTGGACCCTGTAGTTTGGACTTGCTGGGGGTTTGCACTGCAGGGCACGGTTTTCCTTCTGTCTGGTGGTCTACCTGTGCACAAGGGTTGAAAAAGTTGTGTTAGGGGCCCTTTAGGTGAATTTAATTTTTCTCATTGCAAGAAAAAGCTTTAGGAAAATCCAAGTATTCAAACCCACCAAGTCAGCGGAAATTCCCTTCCTGCAAGAACCCCCTCAGAGATTCATGGCAGAAGGCAATGTGCAGGTCCGGTAGTAAGGACTTGGTTGAAGAGGAAACGTCCCAACAATACAAGGACTTGTTCTCTTCAGTTTGACTCGGGATGAAGGGGCAAGTACTCTTCCCAGAATGCTGTCGTAGTATTTATTAAGTGAAATGTTGCCAATAAGGGTGCCAAAAAAGGGGTGGGGCCATCCCACCGGGTGCCGCACATGTTTCATCCCAACGCGCCCCTCAGTCTCCCCTCCTTGTCACTCCTGTCTTACATAGCTTCCCCAGTGCCTGGTAATTTATTTCACGCTGTGTGTCCAGAGCTGGATCTGAATCGCCGTGCAGCCAGTTTCATCCCGGCACACCCCTCAATGTCTCCTCCCTCCCTCCCTCCCTCCTCTTGTCACTCCTGTCCTACACAGCCTCCCCAGTACCTGGTAAGGCATGTCCCGCTGTTTGTCAGAGCTGGATCTGAATTGCCATGCAGTCGATGTCCTGCCTCCTAGACCGCCTCTTGTGATAGACGGCACTCTGATCCAATGCTAGGAATCATTGTGCCTTGTGTCATAGGAGGCAGAACATCTTTACATTGGCTGCATGGCTATTCAGATCCAGCTCTGACACACAGTGTGACATGCATTACCAGGCACTGGCAGGCAGGCTGCACAACATGGGCACTGGCATTGGTGAGGCTACATGGCATGGGAACTGGCTGGCTGCTACATCTGATGGGCACGGGCATTGGTGAGGCAGCATGCCATGGGCACTGGTGGGCTGCTACATATGGACACAGGCACTGGTGAGGCTGCATTAAAGGCACAGGCAGGCTGCTACAACTGACTGGTAGGCTGCATCTGACAGGCACTGGTGAAGCTGCATTTGATGGATACTGGCAGACTGCACTGATCTCCTATACCCTGTCCGCAGTCTCTGACCATCTCCTGTACCCTGTCCGCAGTCTCTGACCATCTCCTGTACCGTGTCCGCAGTCTCTGGCCATCTCTTGTATCGTGTCCCCTGTCTCTGGCCATCTCTTGTATCGTGTCCCCTGTCTCTGGCCATCTCTTGTATCGTGTCCCCGGTCTCTGGCCATCTCTTGTATCGTGTCCCCGGTCTCTGGCCATCTCTTGTATCGTGTCCCCGGTCTCTGGCCATCTCTTGTATCGTGTCCCCGGTCTGTGACCATCTCTTGTATCGTGTCCCCGGTCTGTGACCATCTCTTGTATCGTGTCCCGGGTCTGTGGCCATCTCTTGTATCGTGTCCCCGGTCTGTGGCCGTAGTAATTACTATGTGGGTTATATCGGGTGCTGGACACTGGCACTCCCACTACTGGGAGTCCTCAGTTTTTTCTCCAGTGTCCTGTGTACTGAGCTCCACGGGCAGTAATCCTTTGATGAGAGCCAGCCATCCTGAACGGATCCGTTCTGATGTCTTTGTAATTGACTAAATTAATGGTACCTGGGCCTCGTCATCCGAAGACACAAGGTTTTGCTTGCGAATGCTTTAAGAGCTGGGCCCTGGGATCCAGTACTTTTTGGTAGTAAGGCCAATAAATGTTTACTGACAGGGTCTTCTCGCAGGTCCAGGATTGTGGGTCAACCTGAGTGTTCCGCGGTTCCTGAAGGTTTCATTTTAAAGGTCTCGGAGTCTACCGTGAAGGGTGAAGATTGTTGTGTGTTGTTTTGTTTTTTGTTTTTTTATCTATGATAAACCCTGCTGCGAGGTTAAGGTGGGGGAGATTTTCTCAGGAATCTCTCCTTCCATGTATTGTGTTGTCATGTCTGTGTCACCACTGGAGGCTGTATTGAGCACTCACCATTCTGACGCTGGTAACGGCAGAAGCTCCACTCTTCTCTCCGTTCAAGCCAGCTCAGACCCTCAGGTAAGAAGGGGAGGTCTTATCATTTCCTGGGCCCCAGATTGGTGATTTTGGTCTGTTTGAATGCCAGCCAGCTTTTAAAAAAAAATAAAAAAAAAGTTTTTTTTTGGCAAGTCGTGGCCGCTTGCCGAGCGCAGGATTTGGCCCCTGCCGCCGCCGGCCGCTATGATGCGGGCGCTAACACGGGAGATACGACTTCCCTGTTTGAAAGAGGAAGGGGGCGGGGCCGTTTCTGCGCGGGGGAAGCGTGGCTAAGCGACCACATGTGTAAGAAGTATTTTAAGCTGTGCAAGAGAAGCTGCTGCCTGGCATTGGAGGGACAGAGCAGAGTAGTTGCTGGTCAGGTTTGGTGACACAGGCATTCCCCTTTTTGACAACATTGTACTGTATAGCTAGGACTAATGGCAGTTATTGGGCTGTACTATAGCCTAGCAAGTGTTACATTCTTTTGCTGGTAGTGCCTCTGCTTTGTACTGTAAGCTATGAGTGGCAAGGGGGGCAGGAACTCCTCTAAGGGTTCTAAGGGGTCACAAGAAACTAAGACCTGTCCAAAAGAATGTCTGTCTTCCTCCTCTGAGAGTGTTGTGGCCGGTCAGATTGAGCCGTCAGGGGAAGCTGTTATTGCAGTTGCTCAAGACGCTTCAGTAGTTACATGTGTTACAGTATGTTACACATGAAGTGTTGTCCTCTACCATCGCTGGTTTAGAAAAGAAACTTGATGCAATTTTTTATTTTTTTTCTTATTTATAGCCACCTCAGCGAATCACCAAGAGAGACTTAAATCAACTTTACGTTCATCACTGTCTCTTATTATTAATCTTCACATCATTGTAGCTATGTCTTTTATTTGCTTTTTTTTTTATTTTTTTTATTTTTTTTATTTTTTTCCTTCATTAAAATTTTTTTTATCTAAATTTATTTTGTTTTAATTAGAAGTACTTTATTCCCCCACCCCTTATAATTATTTTCCCCCTCGCCCATCCATCCCTCCCTCCCACCCCCCTGCATGTCAGTAATCTTCCGTATTTCTTCTATGAAAAGGTCTTTATGGTCTTAATTGTGCTTTATAACTCCATTCTCTTTTGAATTCTTTCCAACCTCTCCATTTTTTAATAAATACTGCCCTTTCACCTTAATCTCCAATCCTTAAACTTTCCATATTAAATATTTCCTCCACCGCATCCACCCACTCCCATATCGTTGGGCAATCTACGTCCTGCCATTTCTTGGGAATCAGTTTTTTCGCCACGTTTAGGAGATGGGGGATAATTGTATCTTGATATTGTTTAACCCCTCCCTCTGTACCATGAAAAAGTACTATCCAGGGATCTACTTTCACCGTTATTTTAGTTATTTCTTTTACCATTTGCAATATCTTTCCCCAGTATATCTTAATTTTGGGACATTCCCACCACAGGTTTGTCATTGTTCCTAAGGTTTTACAACCCCGCCAACACTCGGCCGATCCTCCCTCTTGATATTTAGCAGTTTTATCCGGGGTATTATACCATCGAGATAAAAGTTTGTAATTCATGTCGGCGGTTTTATTATCTATTGCCGAACTATGTGTTAATTTCAATATTTTATTTATAGTTTCTTTATCTTTTTGTGCTCCTAATTCTTTTTCCCACTTCTTTCTGACTGGCCGATATCAACAGCCCATACATCCTTGAAATTGTACCTTTAGCCTTATGCGAGATACAGAGTTGCTCCACCCCAGTCAGCTCGTCTTCGGATCTGACTGGCTGAGGCAACCCCTCTATGAAGTGAGGCAGCTGGAGATAACGCCATCTATCAATCCACATCAGTCCCCTGTGTTCTAAGTCTTCTAGTGATATAAGTTTCCCTTTTTTCATAATATCTTTTATTTGTAATTTTTTCCTTTTTTTTTTTATCCAATTCCCACCAATTTCCCTTTTACCGGGGGGGAAAAACTCATTATCTTTCAACTCTATCAAAGGTGAATTATAGTGTCCATTTAATCTTTTATACACCTCGTCCCATATTTTAAGTGCAATCCGTGTCAACTCATTCGTGTCCGGGTCTAATACCCTAAATTTTGGAGGGTTCCATACTATCTTACTAAGTTGTGCCTTACTATATGTACATTCTAAACTCGCCCATCTTTTCTCATCCTTTTTCTCCCTCACCCATTCGGCAATTCTGGATCACACTACCGCCTTATAATAATATTGCAAATCTGGGACTGCCAATCCTCCTCAGCTTTTCTCTTGTTTTAAAACCATGTGGGAGATCCTTGATTTTTTTGTTAATCCATATATATTTACACATTAGGGATTTTATCTTAAGAAAGTAACTAGGGGGTATTGCAATCGGCATCATCTGAAATTTGTATAAGATTTTGGGGAGGATAAACATTTTAAACACGTTTATCCGGCCCAGCCAGGATAGAGATCTATTGACTACCCTCCTGAGTTCAGTTTTAATTTAGTTCAATAATGGGATGTAATTTAACTGGTAGATCTTACCTAAGGTGCGGGCCAGTTTTATTCCTAAGTATCTCAGTTTTTTCACCCACTTAAATTTACAATACTCTTGGATTAGTTGTACTTCTTGTTTACTAACATTTATATTGAGAATTTCAGATTTCGTTTGGTTAATTTTAAAATTTGATAATTTCCCATAGTCGTCAAGGGCCTCAATTATCTTGGGCATTGAGCTTGTAGGTTTACTTATATAAAACAATACGTCGTCCGCATATGCTGCAAGTTTATGCTCCTCCTGCCCCGCCATGATTCCTGTTATCTCTGGATTGTTTCTGACTGTCGAGAGTAGGGGCTCCGGCGAGAGCACAAAGAGAAGGGGTGAGAGTGGGCATCCCTGTCTAGTCCCGTTTTCCATCTCCAAGGGAGGGGAGGGAACCCCATTTATATTTATAGTTGCTGTCGGGTGATGATACAATGTTTTGATCCATTTGGCCATCCTTGGCCCGAAACCCATATTTTCAAGTGTCAGAAACCTAAATCTCCAATCGACCCTGTCGAAGGCCTTTTGTGCATCTATCGACAGTAGTAAGGCCGGGGGTTCCGTCTCCTCCCTCTGAGATAGCACCAATAGGGTTCTAACCCCGTTATCTTTGCCCTCCCTTCCAGGGACGAACCCTACCTGGTCGGGGTGTACCAGTGAGTTCATTACTGTCTTCATCCTACTTGCCAATACCTTGGCAAATAGTTTAGTGTCTGCGTTCAACAGTGATATTGGTCTATAACTAGAACACCTGGTCTCATCTTTTCCTTCCTTCTGGATGACAGTAATTGAGGCTGTCAATGCCTCTTTACTCAGTTCGTATTCTGTCCCGATTCCGTTCATATATTTACATAGTCTCGGTATCAGAATATCTTTGAACCTTTTATAGTATCCAATTGTCAATCCGTCAGGTCCAGGGCTTTTCCCCAGGGCTGAATCCATTAACGCCTTATTTATTTCTGCTTCTGTTATGGGGCTTTCTAAGTTGTCTTTATTTGTCTCGTCAATCTTGGGGAGTCTAGCATTCTTTAGATATTCATCTATTTGTTTTGTTTTCCCTTCTATCTTCTTCTCCTTATTTTTAACTGCGTATAATCTCTCGTAGTATGTTTTGAATGATTCTGCTATTTATTTTGTAGTATGCACCATGTCCCCATGTTCCATTTGGATTTTCTCTATATAGTTAGTGGCTTTTTTCTTTTGGAGCACTTTAGCTAGGTATTTAGTGGGTTTATTCCAGTCTTGATATCGTACTTTCTCTAGTTGATTGAAAAATGTTTTTGTTTCTTGTTCCATTAACCGCCGTAGTTCCTCCCTTTTAGATAATAATTTCTGATATATTTTTTTTATCCACGTTACCTTGTTTATGCTGTTGTTCTATGCTCAAGATTTCCTCCCTTAATTTATTACTCTTCGCGGAACGTTTTTTTTTTTTTTTTTTTCCGCGAACCCCAGGCCATCAGAATCCCGCGGATGTACGCTTTATGGGCATACCACAGGACTTGTCCAGATATCCCCCTCAGTCTCATTCATTGAAAAGTACTTTTCTAATTCTAAAAAAAGTACTCTTACTACTTCGCCTCCCTCTTTATCTAGAATTAAATCTTCGTTTAGACGCCACCTATAGGCTTGTTTGCTATAGCCAGGGATCTGCATTTTCATTTTTACAGGAGCGTGATCTGACTGTGTTATTTCTATACTTGTTTCCAGCACAGTCTCTAATACTCTATGTTCCACAAAAATATAATCTATCCTAGAATAGGTCCCATGCACAGGGGAGTAAAACGTATAATCCCGTTGTTTTGGATGTTGCATGATACATCAACTAATTGACTACTGCTCAAATTTAGATTTATCTTTTTTAATTGTGCGTTACTCCTTCGCTGTGCACGGGACGTACTATTTAGTCCAGGATCCAGGCAGAAATTCAGGTCTCCCATCATTACCACATATCCGCTTTTAAATTCCTGAACTTTGGCCAGTATTCCCTTTAGAAATTTTATAGGATTTTTATTCGGGGAATAAATGTTAATCAATGTATATCTTATGTTTCCTAATTTCCCCTTTAGAAACAGATATCTACCCTCTGGGTCCGTTTCTCTTCCCTCTAGGACAAAGCGAGTGTTTTTTCCAAATCCTATTGCTACCCCTCTCCCCCTAATTGTGATTGTGTCGCCATAATACCAGCTCGGGTAGTCTTTAGAGTAAAGCCTGATCTTTGATGTATATGAGATATGGGTCTTACATTGTTTTAATTCTTCCAAAATTTTATACCTTTTTTTTTTTTTTGCTGTATTGACGTTATATGACAGAAAGTTAATCTCCATTATTTTATTCTCCATATTTTCTATTTAGACCTTGTTTTCTATTTTTTTTCCTCGTGGATTTCACTACTGACATTACCCCCCCTCACCCTCAATCCCTCCCCACCCACCCCCATCGCCGCAACCCTCCAACCCCCCCTCCCCTTTTTGGCCACAATTCGGCCCTCGACTGGTTAATGGGCCTGAGGTCTCTGGCCATTTCCAAGTCTTTGGTGTTCCGAGGTGGAGTTCTTCGTTCTGCCTCCATACCCCCTCTCCTTAGATGTAACCTTCAAAAAGGAGGGGGGTAATGGGCCCGCCTCCCCTCCAACCGCAAATACTTACAATCCCCTCCCCCCCCACCAATCCCCATCCCCCCTCCTATAACCAGGCATCCAAGCTCTTATAATATTTCCCCATGCTCATCTGTGCAGCCTGGAAGAATTGGAGCTTGAATTCCCAATTTGTCGCAGAAGTCTCCTAACTCTTCTTCGAAACTCAACCTAGCAGTTCTTCCATCTTTAAATGCTAACAAACATGCCGGGAACCCCCAACTGTATCTTATATTCTTAGCTCTCAACTGTTCCAATAAGGGTTTTAAGAGACGTTTTCAGGCCAGAGTTTCAGGTGCTAGGTCTGGGAAAACTTGTATCTCAGTTCCAGCATATTTTAGTGGGGCTATTCCCCTAAGTTTTCTCCAGATATCCGTTTTGTCTTCATAATGTTTTGAATCTAACTATGATATGGCGTGATCTTCCAGTCTCCTCAAACTTTTTCTTCCCAACCCGATGCACCCTTTCAATCCTGGGAAATTCCTCCTCTCCTCTCCCCAGTATAGGACGGAATATGTCTTCCATGATTTCCCTTAGCTCCTCTTTCTTATTTTCTGGAACATCTCGTACTCTCAGATTTTGTCTTCTATTTCTATTTTCTTGATATTCTTCTCTGATTTCAATATGCT
Source organism: Lithobates pipiens (assembly GCF_037356315.1). Lineage (NCBI taxonomy): Eukaryota > Metazoa > Chordata > Amphibia > Anura > Ranidae > Lithobates > Lithobates pipiens. Next base: position 220,438,143 of record NW_027507748.1, on the reverse strand, counting down.
ATTTTAGCTTGTTCCTGCACTTTAAGTCTTGAGCTTGTATATTAATTCTTTCTTCTTCTGCCTCTACTCGTATTAGTAGATGTCCCAGGTCACTTCTTAGCAAACTTTTATATCTGATTTTATAGCGTTCTCTAATTTTAGAAGCATCTCCCTCATCATCCCTTTTTGTTATCACCTGGTCATCCACTCTTTGATCCTCACTTTTACTTAATTCCAATTCACTCTCTGTGGTCATTTCATCTCGATATTTGTCCGAAGCTTCCCTAACTTTTTTCCCCGTCCCCCTATCCTTCCCCGGGTTAGGGGTAGTTTTTCCTTCTCGCCACCCCTCGGACTGGCTCCTTGAGTCATGTATTGTTTTATAGTACTTTCAGTAGATGTGTTTTTTGGGGTCTTAGGGCCGCCTCCCTTGGTGGCTTGTTTTGAGGGTCTACTCATACTGCTTTTCTTTATCTCGCGTGCTCGTTTCCCCAGTTTGTTAGTTTCAACACTTCCCTGCTTCTCAGCAGGGAGTTTTATCAGATATTCTGTTTTCACTTTTAAAAGTAGGAAACTACAATACACCTCAATCAGCAGTCCCCTTTTTCCTGATTCTGATTTTCTTGTTTTAACTGGCCGCTGGTATTAGGAGAGTGCTATATTTTTAACCACCTTGCCACCTTTCAGAAAAAAATATTTCCCTATTTGTATTTTGGAAGGCGTCTTTTATAGCGTCTTCCCTTCTTCTTTTACGGACTGGAAACCAATTTTTTTTCTGTGACGTCAGTTGCAGCTGTAAATTACCTTAATTATTCTCTCCAATTTTCCTATATAGCCCTCAGACCAACATTTCAGGTGCGTAAGGTCCCTAGTTTTATCCCTTCATGGCCACAGTCATATCTATCTGGGGGTATAGATTTACCGCTTAAACCTTAGTCCCCTGTAAACACCCACTGTAGTGATCTATTTGCTAACGGCCAAGGTTTCCCAAACTGAAATATCGTTCGTACTATTTCCTGGCTGTTACTTCTATGTTACTACAATGTTAATAGACAGTCAGATGGTTACAGTATAGTTCATCTCTCCAATAAGTAGGGAAAAGAAAAAAGACAGAAGCGCAAGGGGAAGAAATCCAATGCAGCGGTCAGACTTGTCAATTCTAAACGTTGTTCCTCTGCGTTGCTCAATACTGTCCAACCTGGTAGCCTTTTGTAAGCTTCCAATGTGATAATCTACCAGCGGACGACCAGGAGATTTTCCGGGTGATTATATCATTCGTGCTATTACCTGCCTGTTGCTTCTATAGTACCAAAAAAAAAAGACCAGGAAAATACAGAGCGGCAACTAAACTTATCAGTCCCATGCGTTATTCCTCTGTGTTTCCTGATATTGTTTCACCTGGTAACCTTGTATGAGCATCCATGGTAATAATCTGCTTATGATCAACGCGATGGTTTTCCGGCTATTTATCCTTTGTGAAATTCCCTGCTTATTACTGCTCAATTAACAGTTATTTAAATATAGATCATATATAGATGGATGTAAAATACCGGGCTACTGCCCAACTTATCTGTTCCAAATTTTGTTCCTCAGTATTTCCTGATGTTATCCAACCAAGTAACCGCTTGTGACCATCCGCATTGATCATCTGCCTGTTCTTAGGCGTTGCTCCTCTCATTCCCCAGTACTTCTCTCCTTTCCTTTCCTTCTTCACAGACCCCCTTCTGAGTCCACAATTAGATCTCCACGCTTCCCTGCGTTCCTCCAGGGGACCCGTGGGGGGGGGGGGGGAGAGGGACGGAGATCTGTCGCAAGCGATGCTTATTACACCCTGGCCGGCGGGTAGGCAGGTGCCGGAGCGGGCTCGTGCGGCGGCGGGCTCGTGCAGCGGTACATCAGATCTGCCGGAGCCTCTCACCCTCCGTCCGTCTCCTCTCTCCTCTTCCGCACGCCCTCTCCGGCAAGCCTCCTCAAACCCCTCCCTCCGCGGTGAGCGTCTTACGGCATCGCCGTCCGCTCGGTGTACTGACTTGGACACCACTTGATGCAATTTTTTATCCCTTCAGAGCAGGGTTAAACATAGTAGATCCCCATCTAGTGCTCAAGATCCTCCTCTGGAGGTTCAGGATGCCGGGCATCAGGCAGATCTTCCTAGAGATGTGGAAGATACGGACTTATCCTCTTCTGAGGATCCTAACACGGAAGGAGTATCGCCGCAAGAGAGCTTGCTTGTGCACACCCTCACTAAGTTCAACTTTTTTGCTACCTGCAGCACAGGCTTCTGATGGTCCCATCTCTAAGTTAGGATCATAAAAACCTTCTCCGGCTGGGGATGCCTTTCCTATCCATGCGTGGCTAAGAAAGCTTATGTATGCAGAGTGGGAACATCGGGATAAACAGTTTTATCCACCTACGAGATTCTCCAAGCTGTATCCTATGGAACCTCACATGTCCAGTTGATAATGCACTCGTGTTAAGGGATTCGGCAGATAAGAAGCTGAAGCACCTTTCTAAGAACCAGATGGCTTTAGCAGGTTCAGCAGTGCAGCCGGTTCTGGCTGCAATGGTTATATCCCAGGCCATTAAGGAACAGTTTGAGGAGATGCTTAAATTTTTACCTGTTGAACAGGTTCAGCAGTACGCTGATTTAGCAGACGCACTGTGTTTCACAGTAGATGCTATGAGAGATGCGTCCATTCAGATCTTACGTCTGATGTTGGGACTGGTGCATTCTCACAGAATTCTTTGGCTTAAGAGTTGGTCAGCCGAAGCACCGTGCAAGAAGCTCCTAGCCAGTTTCCCTTTTCATGGTGAATGGCTATTTGGAGAAGATTTGGATAAATACCTATAGAGGATTTCCAATGGCAAAAGCTCTCTGTTGCCAGTAAAGAAGAAATTTAGACATTTCTCATTTAAGAGGGCCTCTTCTCCTGTATCAGGGACTTCAGCCTCTAGTCTCGACTGCCTCAGCCGTCAGGTTCAAGGGGAAAACCCCAGGGACAGCACCAAGGTCAGAAAAGATCTTGGGGAAAGAAGCCCACCAAGCAGAGTACTAAAGCCTCCTTATGAAGAGGTGCCCCCGCTCACTCGGGTGGGGAGAAGGCTCCTGCAATTTTCAAAGATCTGGCAGGAGCAATGTCAGGGCAAGTGGGTGGCTTCTGTGGTTTCTCTAGGTTACAAGCTAGAGTTCCGAGTTTTGCTGTCTCCCCGGTTTCTAGGGTCAAGTGTTCCCAAAGACCCAGAAAAGAAGAAGGCTGTTCTAGCACTGGAGCATCTGCTATCCAAGGCAGTCATATCAGAAATTCCCTTAGAGGAACAGGGCACAGGTTTTTATTCAAACCTCTTCACGGCCCCGAAACCAAACTGGGAAGTAAGACCTATGTTAGCTCTCAGACATTTAAATCGGCACTTGAGCAGCCGATCCTTCAGCATGGAGTCAATCCGGTCAGTTGTAGCCATCCTCCAAGGAGAGGAATTTTTGGCTTCAAAAATTCACCAGAGGTTTCTACCCTTCGAAATAAGAAAACCATAATTTTCAGTTTGTGGCTCTGCCATTCAGTCTAGCCACAGCTCCTCGGGTGTTCTCAAAGATTTTGGCTCCTGCTTTAGCCAGATTAAGGGCTCAGGGCATGATGGTCCTAGCTTACTCTTAGTAGATCATTTAGTTTCCGGGTTAGACCACGGTCTGGTGCCATCGGTAAACTACCTGGAATCTCTAGGCAGGGTTCTCAACCTAGAAAATCAAGGAGAGACATAAAGGAGAGTACAGTACCTGGGATACCAGGCAGGGAAAGGTATTTCTACCTCCAAAGAGAATCCGTTCCATTGTGGAACTAATCCATCTCATCAAGGCAAAGAAAAAGCCTTCCATTTAGTTGTGCATGAGACTGTTGGGAAAGATGGTGGCCTCCTTCGAGGCCATCCCTTACGCACAGTTTCATTCAAGATTGCTAGAAAGCGCAATCCTGTCAGCCTTGAACAAAAATGTTCAGGCCTTAGATTTTCCAATTCAGCTGCCTCCCAACATACGTCAGAGCCTAAATTGGTGGCAGATATCCAGCAACCTTCAAAAAGGAAGGTCATTTCTACCTGCCACCTGGAAGGTAGTAACTACGGATGCCAGTCTTTTTTAGGCTGGGGAGCGGTCCTGGAAGAGGATTCTGTGCAGGAAAAGTGGTCCAGGTTGGAAAGGACCTTGCCTATCAATATTTTGGAAATTCGGGCAATTTTTCTGGCTCTAAGAGCCTGGACAGTCAGACTGAAGGGCTGTCCTGTCAGGATTTAGTCTGACAACGCCATGGCTGTGGCTTACATCAATCACCAGGGGGGCATGAGGAGTCATGCAGCCCAGAGAGAGGTGAATTACGTTCTGTCTTGGGCAGAACACAACGTCCCTTGCCTTTCTGCAATTTTCATTCCCGGGATAGAGAATTGGCAGGCGGACTACTTGAGCCACCAACAATTGTTTCCAGGAGCGTGGGGTAATCCGGACGTGGACCTATTCGCGTCCAGATTCAACAACAAAGTCGACAACTTTGTGTCAAGGACAAGGGATCCGCTAGCTTGCGGAACAGATGCATTAGTCTTCCCATGAGATCATTTTTCTCTGATCTATGCATTTCCTCCAGTTCTGCTACTTCCATGTCGTCTTCGCAGGATCAGGCAGGAACAAAAGGAGGTGATTCTTGTGCCCCAGAAGGCCTTGGTTTGCCGAGATCATAAAGATGGCAGTAGGAGTTCCCTATACTCTTTCATTACGGCTGGACCTACTCGCGCAGGGTCCGGTATTCCATCCTACTTTATACTTTACAGACGCTAAATTTGACGGTCTGGCTATTGAGACCCACATCCTAAGGGATTGTGGGTTGTCTCCTTCAGTTATATCCGCCTTGATTTAATGCCAAGAAGCCAGCTTCCAGGATCATCTACTATAGAGTCTGGAAGGCATATGTTGCCTGGTGTGGATCCAGGGGTTGGCACCCCAGGAAATATGTTATAGGTAGAATCCTTGATTTCTTACAGTTGGGATTAGAGATGAATCTGGCCTTGAATACCATCAAGGGCCAGATCTCGGCCTTGTCGGTGTCCTTTCAGCGGCCTTTAGCTTCTCACTCTTTTTAGTGCATAGGTTTGTGCAGGGGGTAAAACGGATCAGTCCTCCGATCAGGACACCCCTAAATCCTTGGGATTTGAATTGGTCATGTCAGCCTTGCAAAAGCAGCCTTTTGAACCCTTATGGGAAATTCCCTTGGTTCTGTTAACTAGAAAGATAGTCCTTCTGGTTGCCATTTCTTCTGCTAGAAGAGTTTCTGAACTAGCGGCTCTATCTTGTAAGGAGCCATATCTGATTATGCATAAGGATAAGGTGGCTTTACGCCCTCATCCTGAATTCCTGCCAAAGGTAGTGACAGTTTTCACTTAAACCAGGATATTGTTCTTCCTTCATTCTTCCCAGAGCCTCAATCTAGGGAAGAGAGATTGCTACATACCCTTGATGTAGTAAGAGCGGTCAGAGTGTATTTAAAGGCGACTGCTCAAGTTTGTAAGACAGATATTTTGTTTATTCTGCCGGATGGTCCAAGGAGAGGACAGGCAGCGTCTAGAACAGGGGTAGGGAACCTTTTTGGCCTAGAGAGCCATGAACACCACATATTTTAAAATGTCATTTCGTGAGAGCCATACAATGTTTAAAATTAAATAAAAGTAAATGTGTGCATTTTATGTAAAACCAACACTTTTAAAGTACAATAAGTCTCCAAATTGAACAATCAAGTTTTCTTTATTAAGAGATAAATCACAGATCAAAGAAATACGGCAAAGTTGCCAAATATGACATGACCTCTGAATTCTTTTTAATAACGTTGTTATGCTGTTGCTAACCAGTGATGAATAAAGTACTTCTTACTGTTAATGCGACTTCTGGTGCTACATGGTTTTGCTGATGGCTTTGTAGTCTGGTTGATACGTGGTGAGGTTAAGCTTCATGCAGGTGTTGAGACTTCCATCCGTTAAACGTGATCATAGGTTGGTCTTAATGTTGTTCTTTTCTTTTTTTTTTTTTTTCTTCTTTTTTTTTATCGATTAATCTACTAATTTCGATTAATTATATCTGTAATATATACATATACTAGGCCGCCGCCAGGTGTACCAAGATGGCCGTGGCACCGGAGCTAGCCCGAAGCCGCGGTCTTTCCTATGGGCTCAATCAGCGGATCAGCACACCACGCGATCCGTGGATTGAGAGGCGAGAACCAGATGTAGCCATCAAAAGAGCCACATGTTGAGGCTTATGGTTTAAAGAGGAAGATTCCTCCTTTTTTCATATTAAGGCACACTCAACCAGGGCGATTAGTACCTCCTGGGCGGTGCATCATCAGGCCTCTGTGGCTCAGATCTGTAAAGCCGCGACATGGTCTTCAGTTCATACATTTACCAGATTTTATCAAATCGATGTTAAGGGTCACGAGGATTCTTGCTTTGGGTGCAGCGTACTGCAGGGTGCAGTATAACTCCTCTGACTTCCTTTTTTGTTGTGTCCCCCCCCCCCCCCCCCCCCTTCTGTTGCCATTGCTATGGCACATCCCACGTAGTAATTACTACGGCTCTGTGTCCCCTGATGTAAGAAAATAGGATTAATAAAACAGTTTACCTGTAAAATCCTTTTCTTTGATGTACATCAGGGGACACAGAGGTCCCTCCCTTCTTCTTCTTATACACTTTGATTGCTTGGCTACAAACCTGAGGACTCCCAGTAGTAGGAGGGGTTATATGAGCCCTTAAGGGGCGTGCCAGTAACCAGCACCTGATATGCCGATATAACCCATGTAGTAATTACTACGGCTCTGTGTCCCCTGATTTACATCAAAGAAAAGGATTTTACAGGTAAGCTGTTTTAAAATCTTTTTTTCTTAAAAACAGTCATTTCCAGTATTGGTGCTGTTTCGGTTTGGCCTAGTGTATTTTTAATTTTCAGTACCAAAAAACCCATTCGGTGCACCCCTAGTATTTATACATTCAAAACCCATGTATAAACGTGTATTAGTGAATGGCTTCACTTTATATGCACAAATGTCTCAGAAAAATTTATTAAATATATCACAATATCATGAAAAGTTCAAAAGAGCTCCAAAATTCTTTCTGGAGGATTCCACTCCAAACCATGTGAAAAATAAAATCCGTGTTCCAAATAATAATTGCGACTTTTCACCCAAAGTGACAACAAATGGCGCTCACCCAATGGCCCTGGTCAGCAAGTGACCATAAGACATGAAGTTCCTCCTTAAATCCTGGAAACCATTCAATGATCTTTTTCCAGTCAGTTGTTCACATGTATGGTGAACTTGGTCGAATGAGCCCGGGAACAGCCAGATGAAATCTTTGTTCTCTATCCTCCGCTCCAATAGACCGTGCTATCTGAACAGCGGCTTATGCTATGCATTAGGCAACCCCCCCAGTGGAAGTGATGTGGAGTGCGTGTCAGACCTGGCTTCTATGCATTTCGCGTTCCAGCATGTGTCATCTAGCTAAAAACTTGGTCTGGTGAAACAGCTGCCAGGATTCAGTTAGGCGGCCTACCTTTTTTGGGTGATCTTTTTGGTCCAGACCTTGAAACAACAGTCTTGGAGGGGGACAGCTGACAAGAAAAAGGCTTTCTCTTCCATGGAGAAACAACCAATCAAAAATAAGTTTCATGCTGTTCAAGGTGATTTTAAGAAAGACTTATGCCCCGTACACACGAGAGGGATTAAGTCTGACAGACCTCCAAAGGAGTTCCGACGGCGTTCCGACGGACTTTTCGACCGAACGGACTTGACCACACACCATCACACCAAACTCCGACGGAGTCGAACGTGATGACGTACGACTGGATTCGACGTAGGAAGTTCATAGACAGTAGCCAATAGCTGCCCTAGCGTCGGTTTTAGTCCGTCGGAGTAGCACACACACGAGCGGATTTTTCAAAGGGGACCGGGTCCGGCGGAGTTCCGTCGGGAAAATTTAAAGCATGCTTCATTTCTAAAGTCCGTCAGACTTTAGCTTCGCTAAAGTCCGTTGCAGCCCACACACGATCGGATAGTCCGCCGGACTCAGTCCGTCGGAGTTTGGATGTCGAAAAGTCCGCTCGTGTGTACGGGGCATAAGACTTACCGGTGATGGTATTTCGAAGAGCCTTTCAGGACAACCGCTACTTCCCTCCCTTTTATCTTGGAAGTGGTTTTAGGTGTCTGTCATGGTTGTTGGTGGTTTTCTGTGCTTTGTTTTCCAGTATGCCACACAATGACTGAAGCAATGGTGGAAGAGGATGGATTTAAAGGCTGCATGTGTTTCCTGGAAAATAGGCAAAGCTGCGCTCTTTCCAAGGTTGTCCTGAAAGGCTCTTAGAAATACTATCCACGTTAAGTCTAGCTAAGTCCTTTTTTTTTTTTTTAATAACAAGCATTATGCTTACTTATTCTGTACAATGGTTTTGTACAGAGCAGCCCTGATCTCTGCTGCTGGCGCATTGGGCACCTCACTTCCTGCCGAGTGCTTTCTCAGCAAGCCACTTGCCTTGGGGGCACTCGTGCGTGCTTGCTCCCTCAGTGGCTATGATTGACAGCAGCCACAGCCAATGGCTTCTGTTTCTGCAAATCAGCCATGAAGAGAGAGCCCTTTGAGAGCTGCTGCTCTTGTGCACATCGTTGGATTAAGTTCAGGCTTAGGTAGGGGGAGCTGCACATTGAAGGTTTTTTTTTTTACCTACTTGCATTAAAAAACCTTTAGACCCACTTTAAGGGACAAGAAAGCCGATGACAATTAAAATATATTAGACCCCCTTTTTTTTTTTTTTTTGTCACACATATGGTGCAAAATAAATAAATAAATACCTGGTGACGAAGAACATGTTCTACTTGATGTTACAAGGCCCAGAAGAGTGGATGCATTGCTAGAGAAGTTTACAGAGAAAAGGACCCATTCTTCCTAACCAGGGCTAATTTATTAACCACTTCCTGACTGCCTGTCATACATAGAGCTGCCTTGACGCCATATATCGTGCAAAATCACGTACCTGTATGTGATTTTGTCAGTGGCCACTAGAGAGCACGCACGCACTCCCAGAGCCAGAATCGTGTGCTGATTGGCCACAGGATGTAGAGAATAGTTAAATTCTAGTGGGGAATTGGAGAAATCACCACATCCCTAATAAGGCATAACAATAGCAAAGCAAGAACCCTCTGCCGGGACTTTAAAGGGTGATTACTCCAAAATTGCATATGCAAACGAGATATATAAAATTTATATAAGTTTAATGGTACAAATTTCTAAAAAGATAATAAATACATAGAGAGTTTGTATCACAAGTTTACAGGTTCAATATAGTATAACCACATGAGATCATAAAAAAAAAACACTTAGTTTACATCACTCTTGTGCTACAAGTGTATGCAAGAGTGAAACTATGTGTTTCGAGGTTATGTGTCATTCCTCTTCATCAGTAGAACGTGGTATAAGGGTTTATGATATCTACAATTAAAAAAATACAATAAGTACAAAATATATGCATTAAGCTGTTTGAAAAACAGAAATCGCCACCCTCACAGTGAAACATGGTGGTGGCAGCATCATGAGGTGGGGATGGTTTTCAGCAGTCGGGACTGGGAAACTGGTCAGAGTTGATGGAAAGATGGATGGTGCTAAATACAGGGATATTTTTGAGCAAAATCTGTACCACTCTGTGTGTGATTTGAGGCTACGATGGAGGTTCACCTTCCAGCAGGAGAATGACCCCAAACACACTGCTAAAGCAACACTTGAGTGGTTTAAGGGGAAAAGTGTAAATGTGTTGGAATGGCCTAGTCTAAGCCCAGACCTCAATCCAATAGAAAATCTGTGGTCAGACTTAAAGATTGCTGTTCACAAAAGCATATCATCCAACTTGAACGAGCTGGAGCAGTTTTTCAAGGAGGAATGGGCAAAAATCCCAGTGGTAAGATGTGGCAAGCTCATAGAAGTAAGTCTTAGCCAAAGCGACTTGGAGCTGTGATAGCCACAAAAGGTGGCTCTACAAAGTATTGACTCTAGGGGTGTGAATAGTTCTGCACATTGAGTTTTTATCTAATTTTGTCCTATTTGTTTGCTTCACCATAAAAAAAAACACCATCAAAGTTGTGGGCATGGTCTGTAAATGAAATGATGCAAATCCTCAAACAATCCATGTTAATTCCAGGTTCTGAGGCAACAAAACACAAAAAAATGGCAAGGGGAGGTGAATACTTTTGCAAGACACTGTATAAACACTGTTAAACCTTTGATCGCCCCTGCTGGTAACCCCTTCAGGGGTACACATACACACTTAGGGATTTTTTTTTTTTACCAAAAATATGTAGCAGAATAATTAATAAATTAAATAAATAAAAAAAAAAAAAAATATATATATATATATATATATATATATATATATATATATATATATATATATATATATTGGATATATTTTATGGCAGAAAGTAAAAAATATTGTTTTCTTTCAAAATTGTTGGTCTTTATAGCGCAAAAAATAAAAACCACAGAGGTGATCCAATGCTACCAAAAGAAAGCTCTATGTGTGGGGAAAAAAGGACATCAATTTTATTTGGGTACAGCGTCACACGACCAGGCAGTTGTCAGTTAAAGTAACCCAGTGCCTTATCGCAAGAAATGGCCTGGTAATTAAGGGGGTAAAACCTTCTGGGGCTGAAGTGATTAAAAGCTCAGAATCCTTGAAGCTTATTCTCTTCAAAACTCAATAAAAATTATTGTGTAGAAAAGCTCAGAATCTTCAATCATCTGCACATGAATGAGCATTCAAAGTGAACAGACATTTTAAATACCTAATCTAGATAGACGATGACTCCCTTTTGTACCTGGAAATTTTTCCTCAATCAGCAACTGCACTCACTGATCAGTGTATTCTGACAGCTGCGGATGCTGCTGTCAGAATACAATGCCCCAGGAGGGAGGATTGCTCAGCCCACTTCATTTGAATGGATGGAGGAATGCAACCATATATGGATAGTGTTATACCTCCCATATGTAGGTTTAAATCATTAACCACTTAAGGACCAGGCCTCTTTTTCGGACTTGGTGTTTCCATGTTTAAAACAGTTTTTTTTGCTAGAAAATTACTTAGAACCCCCAAACATTTTATATTGTTTTTTTTCTAACACCCTAGAGAATAAAATGGCGGTCATTGAAATACTTTTTTTCACACCGTATTTGCGCAGCGGTCTTAGAAGCGCACTTTTTTTGGAAAAAATTCACTTTTTTGAATAAAAAAATAAGACAACAGTAAAATTAGCCCAATTTTTTTTTATACTGTGAAAGATAATGGTATGCCGAGTAAATTGATAACCAACATGTCACGCTTCAAAATTGCGCCCGCTCGTGGAATGGCGTCAAACTTTTAGCCTCAAAAATCTCCATAAGCGACATTTAAAAAATTCTACAGGTAGCATATTTTGCGTTACAGAGGAGGTCTAGGGCTAGAATTATTGCTCTCGCTCTACCGATCGCGGCGATACCTCACATATGTGGTTTGACCACCGTTTTCATATGCGGGCGCTACTCACGTATGTGCTCGCTTCTGTGCGCAAGCTCGTCGTAACGGGGTGTTTTTAAAAATTTTTTTTTTTTTTTCTTATTTATTTTAATTTATTTTATTTTTACACTTTTTTAAAAAAAATAAATAAAATGGATCACTTTTATTCCTATTACAAGGAATGTAAACATCCCTTGTAATAGAAAAAAGCATGACAGGTCCTCTTAAATATGAGATCTGGGGTCAAAAGGTCCTCAGATCTCATATTTGGGCTAAAATGCCAAAAAAAAATAAAATAAATAAATCTGACATTTAAAAAAAAAATATATACCTTTAAGAGGTATGGGCGGAAGTGACGTTTTGACGTCGCTTCCGCCCTCCTATGGTATAGAGACGAGTGGGTGCCATCTTAGCCTCACTTGTCTCTATGCCCAGCAGACGGAAGGACCCGATCGCCTCCGCCGCTACCGACGGCTCCGGTAAGCGGCGGAAGGTGCGGGAGGGCGGCGGGAGGGGGGGTGGCACCTCTCCCGCCGCCGATAGTGGTGATCTCGCGGCGAATCCGCCGCGGAGACCACCGTTATCGTACAGCCGACCGCCGCCTGAAGAGATGGATATCTCGGTTGTGGCAGCAGCTGCTGCCGTTACCGAGATATCCCTCTTCAAAAATAGGACGTACATCGTCGTGCGGCGGTCGGCAAGTGGTTAAAGCAGACCAGACCAGCACTTCACTGAATTTATAATGATGCATCTAGATAAACAGAGTCAAACATCCATTTTAGGTTTCAGATTTCCTCACTACACAACCTATCTCTTTAAGGGCTGACTAGGTTGACCTAATTTCAAATGACTTTGGTTGCGGTCCACGGGTTCCCTCCTCTTTGCGAGCAGGAGGAGACCTGCTTCTCACCTCTCTTCCTTGTCCGGAGGGGGTTTTGAGCGGTGGTGCTTCATCCCCTTGCCGGAGGCTCCATGGCTGGCTGGCCACACTCATGCTTGTGTGGTTTTGTGTGGGGGAGGAGCATTCCTTCCTCCTGCCGGAAGACGCTAGACATAATTTCTGATAGAGATGAGGTCATCGCTGGGCAACCAAAGGCTCTGGTTCCAGCCTTGGGCAGCACAGAGGAAGGGGATGGCCTGGCTGGTGTCATTAGAGGGCACCATAGCATAGGCACAAGAGAGGGCAGGCAGACGCAGGGGAACATGGGGGCTTCCTCCCAGATACAGGCTCTGGGTGATGCAGGCACAATCAGTACACAGGTAGGCAATGCCATTGGCTTTTGTCTTTTCATTTCTATTTTTATGGTGGAAATAGGTTGGTTATGGTCACCTGAGACCCATTGGCGGTGGGTCTCAGGTAACTTGGCACTGTCAGGCTGTGTGGTGGCTCACCCTAGGGTGGTGACTACTGTTTGAGAACCTTTTTTTTAGCTTTTTTTTTTCACATTATTGGTTTTGTAGGTCAAGGGCTCAGACAAAAGACGAAGCCTGCCCATAGGAAGAGCTGTCTGGGTTGTGATATTGTGGGGGCTGATTTACTAAAACTGGGGAGTGCAAAATCTGGAGCAGCTTTGCATGGTAGCCAATCGGCTTCTAACTTCAGCTTGTTCAATTAAGCTTTGTGTAGAAATTCAGCTTCCAGTTTTTTTTTTGTCAGTTGCACCTGTATGCTAGTTATCAATTATTCTAAGCCCTTGTACACAGGGTCGGACATTCCAGTGGAAAATGTCCGATCGGACCGTGTCATCGGATAATCCGACTGCGTGTGGGCTACATCGGACTGTTTCCGTCGGAATATCCGACAGACAAAGTTTTAGAGCTGGGCTATAAAATTTTCCGACAACATGGTCCGATGGGACTTTGTCCTATCGTTTGTAGAGAATTCGGATCGGACAAAGTGCCACGCATGCTCAGATCAAATTCCTAGACCAAAGCTATTTGCTACTAGCCTGAACGTAGTCCCGTCGTAACGAAATAACGTCACCACGTTCTGAACGATCGGATTTTCGGACAACTTTGTCCAACCATGTGTATGCAACACCAATTTCGGACAAAATCCATTGGTCAAAATCTGGATTTTGTTTTTTGGAATGTCCGACCGTGTGTACAAGGGCTTAGACTTCATGTACACTGCAGCTCCTAAACTTGAGTTTAGGAGCTTTGGCATTTTTTTTTTTGCCAAAGCTCCTAAACTCAACTCCGTAAAAGCCTATGTGTCCATGTACACATAGGTTTTAGAATCGTTTAAGAGCTGCTGTGGTTAGGGGAGAGTTAACCTACTCCTGAATGCTGAACTACTGAATGCAACTACTGAATGCAGAAGAATTGCGATTTTCCCACAATTTGCGTTTTCTCACAACCAGAGGTCAAAGTAGGCTGAGTACGTGAAGTCACTCTGCTGTGCTTGCACTGGAGGGCTGCATAAAGAGGAATCGGCTTCTGTGTGTTCTGAGTTTCTGTCATCTGAAGGATGAGATGGATACCATTTTTCATGCTTTTCTCTGCCATATTACAGATATGTGGGTTCATCTAAACCAGCCAGTCAGACTGTCACGGTGCCTTGCTCCCCAGTCCTGATTCCGTCTGGTTGTGGTGTCGTAAGGAAATTAGCTTGATGAGGGTGACTCTGACCTTTCTGTGTCTGATTCTGACATTGATCAGTGATTCTACTAAGGGGTCCAAGGTTAACCAATTAAAGACCAAGCATGGTCTGGCACTTTTTGTTTACAAGTTTAAATCAATATTTTTTTTACTAGAAAATTACTTGTAACCCCAAACATTATACTTTTTTTTTTTTAGCAGAGACCCAAGAGAATAAAATGGCAATCATTGCAATTTTTATGTCACATGGTATTTGCGCAGTGGTTTTTCAAACGCAATTTTTTGGAACAAAACAAGTTTTAATAAACAAAAAAAAAAAACACAAGATGATTAGCTGAGTAAATAGATACCTATTATGTTATGCTTTCAAATTGTGCATGCTCGGTGAATGGCGACAAACTACGGTACTTAAAAATCTTCATAGGGTAGACTTTAACCGCTAGCCGACCAGCCATCGCAGTTATACTGCGGCAGGTTGGCACGGCTGCGCAAATTGCCATAGGTATACGTCGGCTCTTTAAGATGGTAATGCAGGCATGCCCGCAGTGTGTCCCCGGAGCCGATGCGCGTGCTCAGCGGGCACGATGTCTGCTGGGCACCCTCAATTCTTAAAGCAACGCAGTGCCTTATCACAAAAAATGGCCTGGGCTGAAGTCGTTAAACGCCTATACAGGTTACCTGTTTAGCATTACAGAGGAGGTCTAGCACTAGAATTATTGCTCTCGCTCTAATGTTTGTGGTGATATCTCACATGTGTGGTGCGAACACTGTTTACATATGCGTGCACGACCTACGCATGCGTTCGCTTCTGCGTGCGAGCACGGAGGGATGGGGGAGCTTTAGTATATTTTTTTTTTACCAGATTCTGTATGCACTAGTTTTAGTAAATCTAAATCTATTCTTAAGGAATGCTCTGATCCTAAAAAGAGGCCTTTTTCCCTTTGATGATCTTAAGAGAAGGTTTCCCTTTTGATAAGGAACCTAGGGTTAGTTTATAACAAGTGCCCTCAACTTGAAGCCCCCTTCCTAAGGTCTCCAAAAAAACAGATTTTGGCTGCAGTGTGCATGGATAAGTCTTGGTTCACACTATAAACTGCATATGATTTGCTACGTGATCAAAATTAATGGGCTCAGATCGCCCCAAAGTTGTGCATACAGCAATTTTGGAACCTCACTGTAACTGAATCGCATGCAACAGAACAACCAGGTGATCCAGTTGCAGTTCGATTCCAAAATTGTTGCAGATCACATGGGCAGTGCGATGTGGGCAGTGCGATTTGAATGCGGTGCAGGAAACGTACACAGATTGCATTGTTTTTGGGGTTTTTCTGCACCGCATTCTAGTGTTCACCAAGCCTAAGAGAGGGGTAGTTCTCCTCAAACATGCTTGGGAAATAAATAGGGCTGAAACAACTAATCGATTAATCAACAACTAATCGATTATGAAATTAATCGATTACTATTTTCATAATCGATTAATCGGCCAGTAATATAATGGGGCTAAAAAAAAAGCCCTTTATAGTACAAAAAGAGCAAATAATTGCTACTGTAAATATTACTTTCATAGTTCTACAGTAAAAAAAATGAACCCCTTACAGTAGTGATTATCTAATTTTATCTACTTTTTTTTATACTAAAAATGGCTAATTTTAGTTTTTTTAAACCCCATTATGTTACTAAACTTCTTGGACCTGGTTCACATCTACAGTGCCTTGAGAAGTATTCAGCCCCCTTGAACTTTTCAACCTTTTGCCACATTTCAGGCTTCAAACATAAAGATATAACATTTTAATTTTTTGTGAAGAATCACCAACAAGTGGGACACAATTGTGAAGTGGAACGAAATCTATTGGATATTTTAAACTTTTTTAGCAAATAAAAAACTGAAAAGTGGTGTGTGCAAAATTATTCGGCCCCTTTACTTTCAGTGCAGTAAACTCACTCCAGAAGTTCAGCGAGGATCTCTGAATGATCCAATGTTGTCCTAAATGACTGATGGCTATAAATAGAATCCACCTGTGTGTAATCAAGTCTCTGTATAAATGCACCTGCTCTGTGGTTCTGTTGAAAGTGCAGAGAGCATCATGAAGACCAAGGAACACACCAGGCAGGTCCGTAATACTGTTGTGGAGAAGTTTAAAGCCAGATTTGGATACAAAAAGATTTCCCAAGCTTTAAACATCCCAAGGAGCACTGTGCAATGATCATTTTGAAATGGAAGGAGTATCAGACCACTGCAAATCTACCAAGACCTGGCCGTCCCTCTAAACTTTCAGCTCAGACAAGGAGAAGACTGATCAGAGATGCAGCCAAGAGGCCCATGATCACTCTGAATAAACTGCAGAGAACTACAGCTGAGGTGGGAGAGTCTGTCCATAGGACAACAATCAGTCGTACACTGCACAAATCTGGCCTTTATGGAAGAGTGGCAAGAAGAAAGCCATTTCTCAAAGATATCCATAAAAAGTCTCGTCAAAAGTTTGCCACAAGCCACCTGGGAGACACACCAAACATGTGGAAGAAGGTGCTCTGGTCGGATGAAACCAAAATCGAACTTTTTGCCCACAATGCAAAACGATATGTTTGGCGTAAAAGCAACACAGCTCATCACCCTCAACACACCATCCCCACTGTCAAACATGGTGGTGGCAGCATCATGGTTTGGGCCTGCTTTTCTTCAGCAGGGACAGGGAAGATGGTTAAAATTGAGGAAAAGATGGATGCAGCCAAATACAGGACCATTCTGGATGAAAACCTGTTGGAGTCTGCAAAAGACCTGAAACTGGGACGGAGATTTATCTTCCAACAAGACAATGATCCCAAACATACAGCAAAATCTACAAAGGAATGGTTCACAAATAAACGTATCCAGGTGTTAGAATGGCCAAGTCAAAGTCCAGACCTGAACCCAATCGAGAATCTGTGGAAAGAGCTGCAAAGTGCTGTTCACAAACACTCTCCATCCAACCTCACTGAGCTCAAGCTGTTTTGCAAGGAAGAATGGGCAAGAATTTCAGTCTCTCAATGTGCAAAACTGATAGAGACATACCCCAAGCGACTTGCAGCTGTAATCGCAGCAAAAGGTGGCTCTACAAAGTATTAACGCAAGGGGGCCGAATAATTTTGCACGCCCCACTTTTCATTTTTTTATTAGTTAAAAAAGTTTCAAAAATCCAATAGATTTCGTTCCACTTCACAATTGTGTCCCACTTGGTGATTCTTCACAAAAAATAAAATTTTTATATCTTTATGTTTGAAGCCTGAAATGTGGCAAAAGGTTGAAAAGTTCAAGGGGGGCCGAATACTTTCGCAAGGCACTGTATGTTTTTGTTAGAGCTTTTTGCAGAAACGCATTACAGTTCATTTACATGGTTTCCTATGGGACACGTTCACATCTGTGCTTCTTTTTCCGCCGCTGCATATTTGGAAAAGGTCAGGGACGGTGCTTTTTTGGTTCAATATACTTAAATGGAGAGGCTGCAGAAAAACATGTAGTGCGTTTTCGCAGCAATTTGTGTTTTTTAATCTGCCCAACAACAAATTGGCCCAAAAAAAATGCAAAAACACAAATCACAGAAAAATCACATGCGCAAAAATCAAAACGCACTGCAGAAATAGATCAAAAGCAAACTGCATATGTGTGCGCCGAGCCTTATGCTGGCCACATGGATCAATTTTCAAATGAGAATATTCAGACGAAAAATCTTTGTACATTCGGTGAATGAAAGAATGTTGTTTGAAATTTTCACTTGTTTTTAACATTCTGTTTTTAAAATGAATGTAATTTCTGAATGAAAACCACATACATTGTCTGAAAATTTATTTGACCAAGAAGTTTTCTATTTCCAAATTTTTCCGTCACTGTGGTTGAAAATGAACATCGAATTGACCCCACTTAGCCCTTGTACACACGGTTGGAGATTCCGACAAATAAATCCGTTGGATTTTGTCCGACGGATCTTGTCTGAAACTGTTGCATACACACGATCAGACAAAGTTGTCGGAAAATCCGATCTTTCAGAACGTGATGACGTAATTTCGTTACGATGGGACTACGTTCAGGCTAGTAGCCAATAGCTTTGATGTAGGAATTTGATCTGAGCATGCGTGGCACTTTGTCCGATCGGAATTCTCTACACATGATCGGAGTATGTCCGATCGGAGCAGTTTGTCAGAAAATAATAACAATTATTAATAACAATTAGAAAATCGAAGGAACGTTCTTAAAATATATATATATATATATATATATATATATATATATATATATATATAATTTTTTTTTTTTTTTTTTTTTAAGGAAGACATTTTTTTTTAATTAAACAAATTTGATCTGAGACTGATATTTACCAGATTCCCCCTTTAATAGTATAGATCCTCTAATAGTATATACAGTATATCTCTTCTGTCTGTTATTCTCAGAGTGGGTTAGATATTTTGCTCCATAACCATATAGTTGGTTATTTATATTTACCACTGCTTAGAGATATTTAAGAATAAATTGCCTTTTTTTACAACTTTACATATCAACTACATTATAAACCATATATTTTTTTTTAAGGTTATTAACCGATTAATCAAAACAATAATCGGCCAACTAAACGATTATGAAAATAATCGTTAGTTGCAGCCCTAGAAGTAAACCAGCATTAGCCACCACATGCGTTGCACAAATCCTAGACTTCTAGTTATTGCCATTAAAGGCTCACCTGCTTGCAGGTACAATTGCTAGAACCTCTTCCTATGCTTTTAAAAGCACTCACTGCAAAAGAGCTCTTTGGCTGAAGTCTTGGCCAGGAGATGCAGGATCAAAATGATGGCTTTGTAGCCCTTCCATTCACAGGGATTTGCTTTTTAAACCGGGAAGTGAATGTGATTTAAGGGACACAGAGCGGGTCGTAAAAAAGCCTTTCTGAATAAAAGTTATTTTCGGGTATTTTTTTTTTTTTCGTGGCCAGGAGATTCGCTGGACAGGCTACAAGGGCAAAGCCAAGAGGGGCATTCTTTTTATCCTAGTTAGCCCCTGAAATTGCAATTTTGCAAAACAGTGGGTCTTCCTTCCTGCCACAATTGAAAGGATAATCTTAAACAGCTTCATACTAGGAGTCATATTGAGGGGGTATCCTCTAGAGTTTAAAGTCAAACATAATTCAAGATTCCTCGTATTATGCCTTCAAGCAAACATTGTTCTCAATTTCAGACTGTTGAATGAAATCATCAAATATAAGAGGGTTCCTATGGAGCCCATCTA
Source organism: Lithobates pipiens (assembly GCF_037356315.1). Lineage (NCBI taxonomy): Eukaryota > Metazoa > Chordata > Amphibia > Anura > Ranidae > Lithobates > Lithobates pipiens. Next base: position 220,418,755 of record NW_027507748.1, on the reverse strand, counting down.
CTTGGTAAGGAACATCCTGCAAAGAGATTATTTCATGGCAACCTTGAGGCTGTTCACACTATTGCGATTTGCATGTGGGTTTCTCCACATCCAATTTGCATGTCAGGAGCTTGTGACTGGCTCTCAATGGAGCCAGTTCACATCGCTCTGGGGCAGCTGCGAAGCGAATTGCACAGGAGTCCTGTGCGTCTTCTGGTCAGTTTCAGGTCCGAATTCAGCCAAAAATTCGGACCTGAAACTGTGAACAGGGATGCAGCGGGCCCCTGCTGTGAGCTGCTCCGCACAGGGATGAGAACCCAGCCTTAATGTAAATGATGCCTATATACATGTTCCCTTCAGAAAAAGCTCCCAAAGATTTTTACGTTTGGCAGTGGAGATTGAAGGAACTGTCCATATTCAGAGCAGAGCACTCCCTTTTGAACTCTCCTCCACCCCGAGAATTTTTTCAAAGATTCTTGCAGAAGCCCTGTCTGAGGTTATAATCCATACTTATTTTAATGGCCTCTTCCAGAGAACTGCAGAGGGACATACTTGGTTAACATACAATGGTTAACAAATATGGGCTGGATAGGGAACTTGAATCCATCTAATTTTTCGGGTGCTCTCTCCATTCCAGAAAACAATTTTTTTTTCCTGAAGGAAACGATTCAGAACATCAATGGATGATTGGGTCATCTTCAGTACAATCAGTAAGTCTTGATAAGGGACATCATGTCAATTTTGGGGCTCATGACTTTCACTCTCCTTGCCGTTCACTCATTTTCATCTGCGTCCCCTCCAGTTGTTCCTTCTTCGAGCCTGGAATTGGGAATCTTTAGACAAGCAGGTCATTCTCCCAGCCCCTATCAAGCAGGCTCTATGACAGTGGAGGAATCAGTCCCACCTTGAGAGGCGACTTGTTTGGAATTGGCTGGTTTCATTAAAACTGACCACAGATGCAAGCAAGCAAGTGGTCCGAATTGGCACAGGGGAAATTGTCACGGACAGAGGTCAGGGCCTCATCCAAGTGGAGGGAAATAAGTACAGTGGTCTAATCCAGTGATTCTCAAACAGGGTTCCTCCAGAGGTTGCTAGGGGTTCCTTCAGCATTGGGAAATTTCTGCCTCTCAGATAAGTTCCTACTCACACCATTGGTCTTTTTAGCTATCTGTAAGGAGGTAATTCTTCCCAATGACCACAAATGTAAGGACCATTCTTCCCACTGACCATTACACTAATGTAATGAGTTGTAGATTTCTCATTTTTAGCAGGGATTCCCTGAGACCAAAGAACTATTTCAAGGGTTCCTCTGTGTTGAAAAGCTTGAGAAAGGCTAGTCTAATCTCTTTCAACCTTCTTGGATCAGATAAAGGGACATCACCTACAAATTTGTATCTGACAATGCAACTACAGTGGCTTATCTAAACAAACGGGTGGAGGCACCTAACGCTGGTTTGCAGAAAGTATTATTTTTTTTGAGTAGCTAAAAAATCTGAAGCCCATATTAGCCATTCATCTAAAAGGAGCATGCAACTATTTAGCAGACATCTTGAACTGGCAGAAAGTCTCCCAAGAAGAATGGTCTTTCGACCCTGAGGTTTATTCTGAACTTACTTTTTCCGGAGATGGAACTATTTGCGTCTCAAGTTAATATGAGCGCAGGTATTTATTTCTCACCAAATCTGAGCAATTCAGCATTGGCAGTGGATACCCTCCTGAGTCCTTGGCAGTTCAGCCTGTGTTGATTCCATGGGTTTTGAACCTGTATCTGCAGGAAGAAACTACTCTTATCTTGATCACTGGCCAAACAGAGTGTGGTTCTTTCTCCTGTTCTCGCCAGTTATTGTATCCCTTTTTGGAGATTTCCTGCCAGACAAAATCTGATATCTAAAGGGCCAGTTTTACATTCCTGGTTACAGATGTTGAAGTTAACCTCATGGTTACTGAATATGAGATCCATGGATTTGTCTGATAGAGTAGTGAATATTCTTCTCCATTGTTGCAAAGCTATCACAAGAGCCATTTATCCTGGTTGTCAGGAAAAAACAGGTCATCTAGGGATATGGCTACTGTTCTAGAATTTCTGTGGGATGGAGCAGATAAGGGAATGGTTTTGAGCACCTGCTACTAAAGACTTCCCAGTTTCAAATGCCTTATTTCTGCTATATTTGGTAACCACAAGGACAAGCAAATCTCTAAATGCACCTTAGCCAGGTGGATTAAAATTGCTGTTTTCGAATCCTACAAAATCATAGACATGGATCTTCTGCAGTTCCTCAATACTTATTTTAAAAAGAGTGAGGTCCTAAAAAAGCTGGTGTCACCCTGGAACAAATCTGAAGGTCTAATTTGTTCATGTTTATTTGCCATTATCATCTAGATCTGCTCTCTAGCCAGGATCAGGCTTTTGGGAGGAATGCTCTCCAAGCAGTGGTTTCCCACCTAGTCTGGTGAGTACTCTCTTATCCTCTCAAGGGCTGTCCTGGAATACCACCAGGAAAAAAACGGAATTGGCCTTTTGGGTAACTCTATTTCCAGTAGTCTGCAGGACAGCACCTTCCTGCCCTATCGTTGAGATTTTGTTATTTGTACTGTGTCCATATTTTTTATTGCCGTCCTTCAGTTCTCGTATTAATTGACCATGTGCTTGGAACTTCCTTTTGAGTTTGTGTTTCCTGACTGGGTGGCAGGAGCTCCATCCAAGGGCTGTCCTGGAAGACTACTGGAAATAGATTTACCGGTAAGTCTAACTTAGGTTTTTTTTATGATTTACAGCATGGATTATGTATAAAGTTGGGCCAAGGTTGTTCAGTTTTAGGTCAAAAAAACACCAGACACACAGATGTGTATCTGAGCTGCAGTCAGAGTATTTATGACAGGGCCTCATCAGAAGCCTTTTATGGACTTTGGCTGAGTAAGGTTTGTGATGCTTCTGCATTCCTTCTAGCTTTGTTGTGTGGAATAAGCTGTACTGTGTTTCATCAAATAAGTCACAATTATGAATGCCTAGAGCAGACTTCCCCTATCTCTCTACATAGTTTGGGGTTCATCGGACCTCACTATCATTTCACAAGGTACTAGGGTTTCATAATTGACTTTGACAGCAGGGAGAGCCAATGGCGCCCACTGTGTGTGTCAGCCAATCAGGAAGGAGAGTCCCAGACAGCTGAGTCTCTTGTGCAACATCTCTGGATCGAGATGGGACTCGGGTAATTATTAAGGGAGCTGAGAGGCATCTGCACACAAAGTTTTTTTTTTTTTTATCTTCATGTATAGAATGCATTAGGATAAAAAGGATAAAAGCCTTTAGAACCACTTTAAAGCATCCACTGTGCCCTAATATATATACCATTTTTATCGGCATATAATACTCACTATTGCCCAGCTGCAGCCTGATCAATGCCATATGCAGCCTCACAATTGACCATCAATGCAGCTTGATCAATACCCATCTGCAGCCTCACAATTGCCCATCAATGCAGTCTGATCAATGCCCAGCTACAGCCTCACTATTGCCCATCAATGCAGCTTGATCAATACCCATCAATGCAGTCTCACGATTGCCCATCTTCGCAGCTTGATCAATGCCCATCTGCAGGCTCACCATTGCCATCAATGCCCATATGCAGCCTTACCATTGGCATGAATGCAGCTTGATTGGTGCCCATCGGCAGGCTCGCCACAGATTCCTGCTGCCTCGGAGGGGACAAGGAGGGGGGCAGGATGAGCCCTGTCAGATTACATACAGCGAGAATCTCCTGTTTACCCAGCGGTCTCTGTAATAGGGAGCTTCTATGATGGACAGAACACCGGTCCAATGCAGGCCAAAGAGACGGGACTCCCTATTACAGAGGCCGCTGAGTAAACAGGAGATTCTCGCTATATGTAATCTGACAGTTCTTGTCCGGCCCCCCTCCCCTCCTAGGCCACCCAAATTGCAGTATCGGCACACACTATTTGCACCCGATTTTCAGGGTGAAAAAAGTGCGTGTTATACGCCAATAAATACAGTAATTAATGACTTCGGGACTGGAACAATATTTTTTTCATTTTTTGCACACATGAAAAAAAAGCATTTTTTTTCTATAAAATTACTTAAAACCTCCAAAACATTATATATTTTCAGAAAGCAGAGGTCCTATAGAATATATATTTTTTTATGTTACAAGATAGTTGTGCAACTCTTATCAAATTACTTTTTTTGGTAAAATATTATGAGATGAGGTTGCGTCAAATGGATACGAACATGTCAAATCTTAAAATGGTGTGTGCCTGTGATATCGTGAAAAACGATGGTAGCCAAAAGTCTCCATAGCCAATGCTTTAAAAGCCTTTACTGCTCATTAGTATAGAGCTAGCTGTGAGCTATGGCACTAGAATTATTTTTCTCACTCAGACAAGTGGCGATACCTCATATATGTGGTGCAAACACAGTTTATAAATGTGCTTGCTCTGTGTGCATGTTTGCTACAGATGGGTCTGTTATGCTTTGCATCTATCTATTAAAGTTCTTGCGGTAAAACAAGGAAGCTTAGACTTCTGTAGTGAATCAATGCTTTACTAAATAGGAAAAAACTGCACATACAACTGTATAATATGCAATACAACACAATTTATAGCTTACAAAAATATGCCTACAAATAGAAACATGTACAATATGTACGCATTAAGTAAAACCGTTACTCAACTTAGGGGTCAAGATGTAATGTCTTTCATGGTTCCTTGCTCAGTCCAGTTTAAAAGTTCTTCAAATTTCTCGATCTCCTCGCATCCATGTCTTCCTCTTTGTCCTTCCAAACAACATCTCTCGTCCAAACACATTTCTTTCAAAAGCTCCCCAAGCCCCTCCCTCCAACTTCCTCTGCTCAGCTCCAAAATCTATCCAACTGGTTTATTTACATATCAATGAAGGGGAATAGCATCTGTAAACATATGCTCTTAAATAATATATCTAACTCCATATTATTGCAATAAAGTCACTATACAAATGGCCATAGCAACACAGTGTCGAACACCGGTTCACGCCAGAACTTTCGAATATTGCAAAAGTTAGGAGCCAAACAACGAACCTCATTAACCACTTGCCGACCGCCGCACGACGATGTACGTCCATTTTTTGAAGAGGGATATCTCGGTAACGGCAGCAGCTGCTGCCACAACCGAGATATCCATCTCTTCAGGCGGCGGTCGGCTGTACGATAACGGTGGTCTCCGCGGCGGATTAGCCGCGAGATCACCGCTATCGGCGGCGGGAGAGGTGCCACCCCCCCTCCCGCCGCCCTCCCGCACCTTCCGCCGCTTACCGGAGCCGTCGGTAGCGGCGGAGGCGATCGGGTCCTTCAGTCAGCTGGGCATAGAGACAAGTGAGGCTAAGATGGCCCCCACTCGTCTCTATACCATAGGAGGGCGGAAGCGACGTCAAAACGTCACTTCCACCCATACCTCTTAAAGCTATATTTTTTTTTTAAATGTCAGATTTTTTTTTTTTTGTTGCATTTTAGCCCAAATATGAGATCTGAGGACTTTTTGACCCCAGATCTCATATTTAAGAGGACCTGTCATGCTTTTTTCTATTACAAGGGATGTTTACATTCCTTGTAATAGGAATAAAAGTGATCCATTTTATTTATTTTTTTTAAAAAGTGTAAAAATAAATAAAATAAATTAAAATAAATAAGAAAAAAAATTTTTTTTTTTTAAAACACCCCGTTACGACGAGCTTGCGCACAGAAGCGAGCGCATACGTGAGTAGCGCCCGCATATGAAAACGGTGGTCAAACCACATATGTGAGGTATCGCCACGATCGGTAGAGCGAGAGCAATAATTCTAGCCCTAGACCTCCTCTGTAACGCAAAAAATGCAACCTGTAGAATTTTTTAAATGTCGCTTATGGAGATTTTTGAGGCTAAAAGTTTGACGCCATTCCACGAGCGGGCGCAATTTTGAAGCGTGACATGTTGGGTATCAATTTACTCGGCATACCATTATCTTTCACAGTATAAAAAAAAATTGGGCTAATTTTACTGTTGTCTTATTTTTTTATTCAAAAAAGTGAATTTTTTCCAAAAAAAGTGCGCTTCTAAGACCGCTGCGCAAATACGGTGTGAAAAAAAGTATTTCAATGACCGCCATTTTATTCTCTAGGGTGTTAGAAAAAAAACAATATAAAATGTTTGGGGGTTCTAAGTAATTTTCTAGCAAAAAAAACTGTTTTAAACATGGAAACACCAAGTCCGAAAAAGAGGCCTGGTCCTTAAGTGGTTAAAGTCTATGGGACCCGAACTGGAAAAATTAAGTGACAATTTTGAAGGCTTATATGCTGTTATTGGGCATACAAAGGGCATGGGGGTCTGAGTACTGCCCTGGGGGACATGTATCAATGCAAAAAAAAGTTTTTTTTAACCACTTCCCACCCAGCCTATAGCAGATTGGCAGCCGGGAAGTGGTTCTGTTATCCTGACTGGGCGTCATATATGACGTCCAGCAGAATAACATGCTGGCGTGTGCCGATCGCTGGTAGTGTGTGTCCGTCTGACACACTGCATCTTCGGTCTGACACGGGCTCCTTACCATGTGATCAGCTGTGACCAATCACAGATGATCATTGCATGAACCAGGAAGTGCCGGTAAATGGCTTTCCTCGGTTTGCACTGACAGAGAGATGATCAGCGGTTTTCTCTGTCGGGGGGGGGGGGGGTGTGGGGATAATCACCACATTGATTAGCAGCACAGCCCCCATGTGAGGTGCAGATCTGCTGCCAATCAGTGCCCATCATTAAGGCCAGGCAGTAACGATAAAAGTGCCCATCAGTAATACATGCCAGTACCTCATCATCAGTGCTGCCCATCAGTGCCATCTATTAGTGTCCATCAGTGCCCGTCAGTGAAGGAGAAAACAAAATTGTATAACAAACGAAGAAAAACATTTTTATTTAAAAAATGTTGGTCTTTTTTAGTTTGTTTAGCAAAAAATAACCCCAGTGGTGATCAAATACCACCAAAAGAAAGCTCTATATGAAAGCTATAAAATGATAAAAATTTAGTTTGGGTTCAGTGTTCCATGACCACGCAGTTGTCATGATCAAAGTGTTGCATGAGCGCACAATGATCATTCAAAGCGCGACAGCTAAAAATTGTCCTGGGCAGGAAGGGGGGAAAGTGCCCAGTATTGAAGTGGTTTAAAAGGATAATTTTTAAATGAGCAATGATTTAATGAAGCTTAAAGTGAAACAATAAAAATTAAAAATCCCTTAAAATATAGTGTCTGAGGGTCCCCTTAGACTGTCTGTAAAGCGATGCATCTGTACCATGTATAGAACCTGCTGCAGCAAAAATTCAATTTTTAAAGGAAAAAAAATGAAAGGCCACAATTAATGCACTCTGAACAAGATTAGAGATTTTTTAGATACATTTTGGTGTCTGTTTTACAGACTTTGGATGGAAGTAGCAGGTGCAGAAAAATTGGGCTTTGGGTTTTGGTGGTGCATTTACACTGTAACCCTATAGAGGTACTCTTGATGAAAGCAAGAACTGGTCTTGCTGTAAAAAATTCAAATGATATGCAGATGTCAAACAGGTGGAGAAAAATTGGTCCTTGGGTGTTAATTGTGCCTATGAAACCTAAACCCCAAAAATTCTTCCAGATAAAATCAACACCCACAAAACTAGGCAGCCTAGACAGTCTTGCAGAGTCCACATCCCAAAAACACTTAATCAGTGACATCAACATCAGGGACTGGATAGCTGCTGCTAATCTAGGGCTGATTCATTTTGATAAATGTCAGCCAGTCAACAGAGTCTGTTGACAGACGCGCTCTTTTATCTGTCAAAAAACCTGCGGCAGCCCCGGAATGCCTGGTTGGAAAGCACGCTGGATGCAGGGCAGCTCAATTGCATACTGGCCAAGTTCTGGCCAGTGGTCTATTCTCATGGCCATGTAACCCAGTGGATCATTGACTGGAAAGCACTCCATGTCTGTTTTCGCCCCTAGATAACCTCCCACCACATGATGCAGATGATGCCAATGGGATGTGAAAGCTGACAGCCCTAGGTGCTGAGGACTACATTTTTTTTTTAAATGCATCACATCATCGAGGCAGCACCCACCTCCAGAGTCTGGAAAGGGGTTACATAAACTCCTTTTTAGGTGTCCTCAAAATATTTCATCCTTTGCTCCCTCTGTGGGGATGGGATGAGTTCTGAGACTTTCCCCTTGTAACAGTGGTTAAGGAGGGTTGCCAGCCAATGATGATCCTTCTGATCCCAATGATGAGCTTCTGTCAGTACACTGCTTCCTCCAGTCTGGACCTTCAGATATCAGATATTACAGCCCATATATTGTAACCAAAAATGGAAGAGTTTACCTAAGGTTTTTTTTAAGCAGGTTTAAAAACTAACCTCTGATTAGCGACACACACAACAACATAAAACAACACTCATGGCAAACAATACACCAAGAAGACCATGATTTGCAAATTATATTATTACACTGCTATCCACATGAATACCTCAGTGCATTTCAACCCTTTCATTCGTGGTCTTTTTCAGGGGTATTTATTATTCTAGGGAACTACATCAAGAAAAATTTCTCATTTAGGCAACATTATTGACATTTTACAGTATACAAAGCATTATTGGACATTTCATATTGTGCAAAAATACATCTCCATATCTGTGGTGATATATTTACCATTCAGAGGATGGAAAAGTGAGAATGTATCGCTCAACCAGGATTTCTAAAACCAGTTGCATTCAGTGATCCTGGAATCTCCGCATATCCCCTCCGCACCCTCCAGGTGAGTCCACAGTCCACCGGCTTGGAAGGAGCCACGCTCTTGGACCCTGAGAGAAAGAGGGGAGGCGAGGCACCTGCAATTTGGTATTCAAAAATCTCAATAAGTAAATGGCATATATTCTGTGAGTATTCAGTACTACTTTGTGACACAAGACTAGTTGATAGTCGGGTACTAGAATTATATGGCTTGATATTACTAATTTGTTTTATTTTATAGTTTGGTTTATTGAATTATATTGCCATTCGTGTGATGAGATGAAAAATTTGTGTGCTATGTATTATTACCCGGTTAAATTATAAAAGTGAATGTGCTATGAAATTAAGTGGTGTATGTCGGGATGAAAGAGTACACACTGTGCTGTAGTACCTTGCCTAGGCCTGCCCACCCCCTCCCCCCCGGGTTAACACCGGCAAGGCCATCACCAGGGCGATGTTTCACTTCATCTGGAGCTCCAAAATGGACAGAGTGAAGCGGGCAGTTATGTTTAAGGAACCTCTCAAGGGCGGTAACTGTGTACCTGACATCGCCACTCTACTGAGGGTGTTCTTTGCCTGTAACTGCATTCACAGGACTTTGATTGACAGAACCCCGTTTTTTTGTTTTTTTTCCTCCTGTCTCTTTGGAGGTGCCTTGGATGGGATAAATTGGACATTTCCATCCCCTACAACTGGGATCTGGAGCTGCATGGGGTTAAGCCCGACTTGTGGAAGCCAAAAAACGACTCCCAAGTTGATTTGAGCATCAGACATGTTTGAGACTGTTCCAGGCCTTCCTTCAGCCACTTGCAAAGTGCTCTGGAGGAATGTTTCTTCAAAGAGACTCACGAACAGGCAAACAGATCAGGCATGGATGGCAATCCAAAGGGGGTTGCCACTCAGGACATTCATGCATGCCAGAAACCCTGTGCAGATACAGGAACTGTCCTTTTTGTATCATCCAGGAGGAAACTGCTTTGCACGTTTTCTGGGAATACCCCTTTGCACTGGGCCTGTTGAGGGCCTTGGAACCTGAATTTAAGGGCTTTGTACCACAGACTGTAATCACACACTTCAGTGTGTTGAATGGACTCTTCTGTGGAGGACATTGCCAGTGCCTGGCAGGTGCTGTGTTGCTTTAAGGACGCTTCATGGTGTGCCAGAAAGTGCCTCACACACTAGCGGAAGAGGATGTTCATTAGGACTGTCGCAGACTGGTTCACAGTCTGCTCAGAGACTTTGAGGAAGAGGAGGTCTGAAGATCCCCCCCATGTGTATTCTTTGGCAGTTCAGTAAAGCTTCGGGCCTGTGAACTCCTTTTCCACTCCCTTATCCCCCACCCCACCCCCCATCACACCCATTGCCTGTTGAAATGCAATTTGTCTGAAAAGTTATATGACTTGCTAGTAGCATGTTTTTAGTTAATGCTTTCAGGGTAGTGAGTCATCATGCATAGTGTGATGTTTTGTTGTATGATTACACTGCGCAACACATTAGGCATCATACCGCAGGATTAATGTAATTTATTTGTATGCTTGCAAACTGTATTATTATGTAGTGTATTTATGCGCTGTGTCGCAGTACAGAGTGGAATAGGAATATAGGCATGAAATCTAATGTGATATGTGACTCTGGGGATTTTGTGTATAAAAATCGAAAGATGAAAACCAATAATGCTATACAGTAAGTGCATAGTTGCCAACATTGTAAAAAAAAAAATCGGGACACTTTTTTGGCAGTGTGTGGAGTCGTGGTATAATTAGGGGGCGGGGCATGTGTTTATAGGTGTGGCATAGGAAAAGGTAAAAATGCGGCGTGGTTTACGTAAAATAGTGGGCATGGCTTACATGGGGCGTGGTTCGAGTCTGAGATGAATGCGGGATGGAAAGGGAAAGGAGGGGGATGGAGAGAGGGAAAGGAGGGGGATGGAGAGAGGAGGGGGGGAGGGAAAGGAGGGACAGCAGCCCCCCGATCCTACACACAATAGCAATATGTGTTTTCCAGAGTTTGACAATCAGCAGATAAAGATACTCCAAATACCTGGTGTTGGCGCTTCAATCATCAATCATCAAGACAATGTCTCCGCCGGCCGCCGACCTCTAGCGGCCGGCGGCAAAAAAACTGGAAATTCAATTTCCCGTGACAAACCGAATTTCGCGGGACATTTCCCGGGACAAAATTAATTCGGGACAAATGTCCTAATGGCGGGAATGTCCCACGAAATTCGGGACAGTTGGCAACTATGTAAGTGCAAAAACATGTACAAAATCATAAGAAGAGCACGTATAAAAGGGTCAAAATGCATTGGGGTATTCATGTGGATAGCAGTGTAATAATTAAATTAGCAAATCATGCTCTCCTTGTTGTATTGTTTGCCATGAGTGATGTTTTTTTTTTTTTTTTTTGTGTTGCTAATCAGAGCTTATTTTTTAAACTCCTATATTTGAATCTATTTTGACATAAAAGATCTTTAACCAATTATCTCTTTATAAATATCTTGCTGCTTAAAAAAACCCTTGGGGAAACTCTTCAATTTTTGAAAACTTTTGGAGTGTGCAGCCTTATTGACTCTCGCATATGAGTCCTTCCATTACATATTTTTTGGGTAATTAAACACCCGTTCCCCTTCCAACACATGAGAGCTGAAATGCGAGTTGAGGTATATTCAAATTTTTTGAAAACGCAGCTGTTTTTTCCTTCCAGTCATTTCCAAGGTGCTAATGAAGGGCTTTGCATCATGCAAAAATAGCTAGTATTAAAGGGAAACCTATATTTGGTTCAAATAGACAGAACAATTGGGCTACCAATCTCCGGGACTGCATTTGCCATGATGCCCCTCTAGTTTCTTCTTATTGGCCCTCCGCTGTGGAGGGAAGAAGAACAGCCAGAAAGCTGCCCACATGGGGGGGGGGGGGGGCGGCGAGTGGGGGAAACATCCTGACAGTGGTCTGCAGCTCTCCCCTATCACAGCGCCGCTGCTGACATCTTTTCACATGGGGGGGGGGGGGGCAGACAGCACCCGCTGCATTTAAAATTGACTGGTGTCACCCAGGTGCGGTCCGCCCCCCCTCCGACACCCCCATAGCGGTGCCACTGAAACCACATGCCTTGCCGATTCCAGGGGTTGCCCATGGTGCAAACTTTATTTAGCACTCAAATGAAAAAACACACCGAGCCACCTGTCTCTCTCTTGTCAGCAGTTCCTCTGCTTACTCCCAACAGACTTATCAATGGAATGGCACCAAAGTTCGCTACTTAAAAATCCCCATAGGCGACGGTTGACATTTTTTTTACTGGTTACATGTTTTGAGTTAAAGGAGGTCTAGGGACAAAATGATTGCTCTTGCTCCAACGTTCGTGACGATACCTCACATGTATGGTTTGAACACCGTTTTCATATGTGGGCGGGACTTATGTATGCGTTCGCTTCTGTGTGTGAGCACATGGGGACAGGGGTGCGTTAAAAAAAAAAAAATTCAATTTTCAGGCGTTGTACACATTATGTAATACAGTGCAGCTGGTGTACACCGTATATAATACAGTGTGAGCAGTTTCTAATACACTTCATGTGGTATACACATTATATAATACAGTACAGCCGGTGTACAGTTTCTAATACAGTGCAGTCAGTGTACAGTATATAATACAGTGTAGTGCGGTGTAAAAAAAAAAAAAAATCCCCATCATGTCTGGAAGGCCACCAAGGAAAGGCAGACACTTACAGGCTACTAAAAGAGGGCAAGCAGCCTCTGTCTACAGTGAATAGTGGTGATTGTGGACCTGGCGCATCCTCTGCAGGTGGGTCACACTTATCCTTTTTTTCTGCTGCTGGCCATTTTATTTAGCCACAACATGCACAAGAGTTGGTGGAGTGGATAACAAAGCCGTCTTCGTCCTCTGTCATCCGGTCTTACATTAGTTTGCCTTCCAACACAGCTGCCAAAGCAGCCTAATCCACCAGCTCCTTGTCCACAGTTAATCCTTCCGTAGCCCCACCATCATGTATGGAGGAGTCACCAGAATTATTCGACCATAGTGTCTGTTACATGCTGCTGGAGGATGCGCAGCAGTTTGAAGGCTGTTGTTCCCTGGTTGAGGAAGGGAGTAATATGAGCCTAGAGAGAGGGGGTGCCACAGAAGGACAAGAAACTGGCAGTCATGTTCCCCCAGCTGCAGCATACTGCATAGTTTGCTCCAGTGACAAAGAAGGAGTGGATGATGAGGTCTGTAAGGTAAACCGGACCTCCACCACGAAAAGGCCAGTGTGGATACCTGCTCATGCTCATACACATTTCACACGTGCTAATATTCATAAGTAGAGATGAGCTGTACACCCCCCCGGTTCGGTTCGCACCAGAACCTTCGAATGGACCAAAAACTCATACGAACTTTAGAACCCTATTAAAGTCTATGGGACGCGAACGTTCGAAATCAAAAGTGCTAATTGTAAAGGCTAATATGTAAGATATGCAACAAACAACACCAGCAAAAAAGGGTAGATACAGGTGTATACTGTGCTGGAGGCATACAACGCCCACTTTAACTCCTGCAGATGCCTGAGAAAAGAACACTGTCCCTGCCTATCTTGCTCTTTCCCTGCACGCTGGAACACACTACACAAGGCCGCCGCGCTGACGGCCTTATATAGTGTGGGGCGTGTACTAAACCCCCTGAGCTATAATTGGCCACAGGCATCCTGCCTGTGGGCAATTATGGCTCTCCTCGCTGCCGGCGCTGTGATTGGCCAAGCATGCGGGGTTCACAGTGCATGCTTGGCCAGTCATGAGCCAGTCATGAGCCAGCAATGGACTGCTATCGCGTAGTGCATTGTGGGCCGTTCATAACACATGAATTTGGTGCACAAAGTTCTGAATTCGCTGAACAGACGATGTTCAAGTCGAACATGCATTTGAGTCGAACACCGAGCTCATCCTTATTCATAAGCAAAGGACCAACATAATGCCCGCAATGCCAGTTTATCGTGCACGGATATGTGCATGTGCGCACATTGGTGCGTGAACGAGTGTGCATGTGCGCACACACCAGGGCTCGAGTGCTGCGGGAACGCATGGGAACGGCGTTCCCGTACTATTTTCACAGCGGGAACGCCGTTCCCATTAGCTATCTGAGCCGGGCCGGCTGAGGCTATGCAGCGCGTAGTCCGCGCCGCTCCTCAGCCGCCGAGTGACTGTGCGTGCCCACGCCGAAGTCATGTGACCGGTTGCTAGATGCGGAGCGGCCCCTGCCTAGCAACCGGTCACATGACTTCGGCGTGGGCACGCACTGGCACGAGACCGTCAGTGTGTGACACACGCGCGCCGGACTGTCCTCCCGCTCCGGCTCCCCTCTACCCAGTGCCTCCTGTGGAAACAGCCGCTGCACTTTGAGTTTACCAGGAGGTCAGTCACTAGTAGTGTTTAAGTAAGTTGCATTCTGCAATACTCATCCATACTGCCAATACTCATCAATACTCTGCAATACCCTGCCAATACTCATCAATACTCTGCAATACCCCGCCAATACTCATCAATACTCTGCAATACCCCGCCAATACTCATCAATACTCTGCAATACCCCGCCAATACTCTGCAGTACCCTATCAATACTCTGCAATACCCCGCCAATACTCTGCAATACCCCGCCAATACTCTGCAATACCCCGCCAATACTCTGCAATACCCCGCCAATACTCTGCAATACCCGCCAATACTCTGCAATACCCCGCCAATACTCTGCAATACCCCGCCAATACTCTGCAATACATACCCTGCCATAACTCTGCAGTACCCTATCAATACTCTGCAATACCCCGCCAATACTCTGCAATACCCCGCCAATACTCTGCAATACCCGCCAATACTCTGCAATACCCGCCAATACTCATCAATACTCTGCAATACCCTGCCAATACTCATCAATACTCTGCAATACTCTGCAATACCCCGCCAATACTCTGCAATACATACCCTGCCATAACTCTGCAGTACCCTATCAATACTCTGCAATACCCCGCCAATACTCTGCAATACCCCGCCAATACTCTGCAATACCCCGCCAATACTCTGCAATACCCCGCCAATACTCTGCAATACCCGCCAATACTCATCAATACTCTGCAATACCCTGCCAATACTCATCAATACTCTGCAATACCCCGCCAATACTCTGCAATACCCCGCCAATACTCTGCAATACATACCCTGCCATAACTCTGCAGTACCCTATCAATACTCTGCACTACCCTATCAATACTCTGCAATACCCTGCCAATACTCTGCAATACCCCGCCAATACTCTGCAATACCCCACCAATACTCTGCAATACCCGCCAATACTCTGCAATACATACCCTGCCAATACTCTGCAGTACCCTATCAATACTCTGCAATACCCTATCAATACTCTGCAATACCCTGCCAATACTCTGCAATACCCTATCAATACTCTGCAATACCCTGCCAATACTCTGCAATACATACCCTGCCAATACTCTGCAATACCCTGCCAATACTCTGCCAATACACACCCTGCAATACCCTATCAATACTCTTCAATATTCTGCCAATACTCTTCAATATCCTGTCAATACTCTGCAATACTCTGCAATACATACCCTGCCAATACTCTGCAATACCCTGCCAATACTCTGCCAATACACACCCTGCAATACCCTATCAATACTCTTCAATATTCTGCCAATACTCTTCAATATCCTGTCAATACTCTGCAATACTCTGCAATACATACCCTGACAATACTCTGCAATACCCTGCCAATACTCTGCCAATAAATACCCTGCCAATACTCTGCAATACCCTGTCAATACTCCACAATACGCTGCCAATACTCTGCCAATACATACCCTGCCAATACTCTGCAATACTCTTCAATACTCTGCCAATACTCTTCAATACTCTGCCAATACTCTGCCAATACTCTGCCAATACTCTGCCAATACTCTTCAATACTCTTCAATACTCTGCCAATACTCTGCCAATACTCTGCCAATACTCTTCAATACCCTGCCAATACTCTGCAATACCCTGCCAATACTCTGCCAATACTCTTCAATACCCTGCCAATACTCTGCAATACCCTGCCAATACTCTGCAATACCCTGCCAATACTCTGCAATACCCCATCAATACTCTGCAATACTGTGCCAATACTCTGCAATACCCTGCCAATACTCACCCTGCAATACCCTATCAATACTCTTCAATATTCTGCCAATACTCTTCAATATCCTGTCAATACTCTGCAATACTCTGCAATACATACCCTGACAATACTCTGCAATACCCTGCCAATACTCTGCCAATAAATACCCTGCCAATACTCTGCAATACCCTGTCAATACTCCACAATACTCTGCCAATACTCTGCCAATACATACCCTGCCAATACTCTGCAATACCCTGCCAATACTCTGCCAATACACACCCTGCAATACCCTATCAATACTCTTCAATATTCTGCCAATACTCTTCAATATCCTGCCAATACTCTGCCAATACTCTGCAATACTCTGCCAATACTCTGCAATACCCTGCCAATACTCTGCCAATAAATACCCTGCCAATACTCTGCAATACCCTATCAATACTCTGCAATACTGTGCCAATACTCTGCAATACTCTTCCAATACTCTGCAATACCCTGCCAATACTCTGCAATACTCTGCCAATACTCTGCCAATACTCTGCCAATACTCTGCAATACATACCCTGCCAATACTCTGCAATACTCTGCCAATACCCTGCAATACTCTGCAATACATACCCTGCAATACCCTGCCAATACTCTGCAATACTCTGCCAATACCCTGCAATACTCTGCAATACATACCCTGCAATACCCTGCCAATACTCTGCAATACTCTGCCAATACCCTGCAATACTCTGCCAATACTCTGCAATACTCTGCAATACTCTGCCAATACTCTGCCAATACTCTGCCAATACTCTGCAATACATACCCTGCCAATACTCTGCAATACTCTGCCAATACCCTGCAATACTCTGCAATACATACCCTGCAATACCCTGCCAATATTCTTCAATACTCTGCCAATACTCTGCAATACCCCACCGCTACTCTGCAATACATACCCTGCCAATACTCTGCAATACATACCCTGCCAATACTCTGCAATACCTACCCTGCCAATATTCTGCAATACCCTGCCAATGCTTACCCTGCCAATACCCAGACATACCCATCCATGCTCAGCCAATATTACAGTGGGGGAGATGTATATTGCAGTGGGTACTATATGGTGGTGGCATTTTCACAGGTTTTTGCAAATTCAATAATTATTTGCTGATTCGAAAAATGATCCGATCCATGACTCTGATCCGAGGAATGATCCGATCCATGAGTTTTTTGATCCGTTGCACCCCTACCAGTTTTCCTCCGTGTCCCCCTCCGTTCTGCTGTCCCCTCCGTTCTGCTAATGTCCCCTCTGTTCTGCTACTGTCCCCCTCCAGTTTTCCTCTCTGCCCCCCTCCAGTTTTCCTCTGTGTCCCCCTCCATTCTGCTACTTCCCCCCTCCGTGAAAACACCTGCTTCTCTGATGAGGGCACTGTTATGGGGACACTCTGATGGGGGGGCTGTCTGAAGGGAACCCCTGCTCTCTGATGGGGGCACTGACAAAGCTCCATTTGATGGGCACTGATCAGGCTGCATTGATGGGAACAGATGAGTGAGTGGCCTGGGGCCTGAGCTCCACTTTGCAGAAACAATACAGGCAGACTGAGAAGAGGAGCTCCGGGCCGGCACACTCAGCATGCCCGACCTCCCTCCCCTGCACAGACCAACACATGTGTGGACATCTTGCGGCAGAAGGGGCCCCACATATCGTAGCTTGCATAGAGACATAGTGCAGAAGGGGCCCCCAGTCATTGCAATCCCCTGCGAGGGAACCGTTTTCACACATTTGTGGTGGTTTTTTATTAGTATAGCATACAGCTTAAATTATTTTGTTACATCTGTTCTAGATTTATTTAAGGCATGTGAATTTTGGAGGTGTCCTTGTAAACTGGTACTATAAATGTTGCAGTTTATTTGTTAAAGGAGTATGATTATATATATATATATATATATATATATATATATATACACACACACACTTTTTTTGTATTTTTGAAGTGGGGAATCTTGGGTGAGTGCCAGGCCAGCACCCTGAGACCAGCCATGCCAGCACCATGAGACCAGCCATGCCAGCACCATGAGACCAGCCAGGCCAGCACCCTGAGACCAGCTAGGGAACTACCGAGTACCCTGAGGCCAGCCAACCAGCACCCTGAGACCAGCTAGGCCAGCCAGCACCCTGAGACCAGCCAGCACCCTGAGACCAGCCAGCCAGCACCCTGAGACCAGCCAGCCAGCACCCTGAGACCAGCCAGCCAGCACCCTGAGACCAGCCAAGCCAGCACCCTGAGACCAGCTAGGGAACTACCGAGTACCCTGAGGCCAGCCAACCAGCACCCTGAGACCAGCTAGGCCAGCCAGCACCCTGAGACCAGCCAGCACCCTGAGACCAGCCAGCACCCTGAGACCAGCCAGCACCCTGAGACCAGCCAGCCAGCACCCTGAGACCAGCCAGCCAGCACCCTGAGACCATCCAGGCCAGCACCCTGAGACCAGCCAGCACCCTGAGACCAGCCAGCCAGCACCCTGAGACCAGCCAGGCCAGCACCCTGAGGCCAGCCAGGCTGCTTATTTTACACCATTATTGTATTCATTGTTACAGAAATGAGCAAACGAAAAAGCAGCATTACAGATTTCTTCATGAAGGCATCCAGTAAGAAATCTCATGCTGATTCTGCAAGTTGCTCAACTCAGGCTGAGCCTTTGCTTCAGCAAGCGGTGTCCGCTGCAGAAACTACACCAGTCAGTGAATCGGTTGTTGACTTCATTACCGATGTGGCTGAAGATACCGCTGCCAATGCCAGTGATATCATTGTTCTTCCGGAATGTTGGGACCAGAATCAGTGGATAGAATTTAATAAAAAGAACCCTTGGCTGTTTGTAGAAAATGGTCTTTTAGGGTGCAAATTGTGTCGTGAAATTAAACACCTTGGAGTGTCTGTTTCACAGGGTGTATCCATTTCCAAAGAATGGAGCACTGGTACAATTACTCCATATGGCAAAACCAAAAAAGATATGTTGACCTCACTGCGTAAAAAAATCCACATACATCGGATTTCAGAAGCACATGTAAAGGCAGGAAATATCCAAGCAGTATCCAGAAAGGAGATACTGCAATCCAATATTGCAGAACAGCAGAAGCATAAGTTTGTGTCCACCACTAAAGTCTTTCGCACTGCCTACTTTTGTGCGAAAAAAAATCGCCCTTTCACAGACTTCCCAGATCTTATCAGCTTGCAAGTTGCAAATGGAGCTGACTTAGGAAGTATTCTCCATAGTGAGTACACAGCCGCACAAATAATAGATTGCATTGCTAGTGAAATGAGGAAAAAGCTTTGCAAAGCAGTTGTTGAGCAGGCTTCAAAAATTTCTGTTTATATTGATGAGTCTACAACAGTTTCTACACATTCAGTGTTAATCGTTTATATTCGTGCCTCTGTTAACGGAAAAGACCCAGTTACTTTTTTTCTTGATTTGCTTGATTTGCCTAAAGCAGATGCACAGTCTATTGAAGCCACTCTTCTAGCTTGCCTTTCTAAATTTGGATTCAGTGATGACTTTCTTGCCAAAAACTGGATTGGTGCTTGCAGTGATGGTGCAAGTGTAATGCTTGGAAGAAAGTCAGGTGTTTTGGAACGACTCAGCCAAAAATATCCACAGCTTGTGAAATGGCACTGCTTGTGTCATAGGCTTGAATTGTGCATTTCAGATACAATTCATTCTATTCCTGGTCTTCACCATCTCACATCATTTTTTGAGAAGTTGTATGCTGTGTATCATCAGTCACCGAAAAAACTGGCAGAGCTCTCTGAATGTGCAAAAGAATTAGAAGTACAAATTCTTAAAATTGGAAAAGTTTTTTCAGTTCGATGGGTTGCTTCAAGCCAGAGAGCTATACGAGCAGTTTGGGAGTCGTATCCTGCACTACACAGTCATTTCTTGAAAGCAAGTTTGAGCTCAGCTCATAACAGTCAACAGAAATCTCTATTTAGTGGCCTTAACAAGGTCTTGACATCAGAAGATTATTTGTTAAACCTTGCAGGGGTTGCGGATGCTGTTCAGGAAATGGGACTGCTATCTGAAGCTCTACAAAGAGATGACATCACACTTCCACGAGCCTATCAGCTGATTAATCGTTCAATTCGTGCAGTTGAAAAAATGAAAGACATGCCTGGTAAACATCTGAAAGAAGTCATGGAATCGCTAGAGAAAGGGAATTTCAAAGGTGTGACCATGAATACAGAGAGTTCAAAAGGCCAAGTGAAGATAAATCTCCCTCAGTTTTACCAATGTTTGGTGGATAATTTGCGCTCCAGACTCTTTGCTTTAACTGCAAGCAACAGACCTGCCACTTCATCACAGTCAGGTGAATTTGAAAGTCTTGTTTCTGAAATTGACATCCTGAATGCACAACGCTGGCCAATCAATGTGGACAGTCCATGGTTTGAAGGTGAAGTGAAGCTGGAGCAGCTGTGCAAAAGATTCCGTCTCAGCTATTATCCATCCATCTGTGAAGGTTTCAGAGACTACATTGATAATGGTGGTGAAGAGATTCCTGAAAAGCTGAAACCAGTGGTGACAGCAGTTAACAGTCTTCCAGTGACATCCGGTGATTGTGAAAGGGGCTTCAGTACAATGAATTTGGTGATGTCACCCATTAGGAGTGGGCTTGGCATTGAACGGCTATCTTCTCTATTGTTTATTAGTCTCATTGGCCCCCCTGTGCATTTATGGGATCCTTTGCCATATGTCACAAAATGGCTGACCACACATCGCAGCGCAGATGATAATAAATCTCGGAAAGTTGATAATCTTAAACGCCAAGTGCAACGTTATTCCTGTTTGTGGGATATTTTCTAATGGGCTGTGTAACAGAATTTGGAACAGGGTGTATTTGTGGTAGAAATTCCCTGTGAGGGAAAGATCATCACCCATTGTGTTGATTGTTTTGTTTGACACGTTAGTTTGTTTTTGTAAACTTGCACTTTACAATAAATGTTGTACTGTATTTTCTTTGAAGTATATATGCATATGAGCGTACTTTTTTTTTTTTTGGTGGGGGAATGGATCTTGGGTGGGAGTTCCCACACTTTTTTTCCCAGGACTTGACCCCTGGCACACACCAAATAGCACTTGGTGCCTAGTGGCTTATTTAAAGTGCTCTGTCACTGCAAACAAGTGCTGGATGATCTTCAGCTCCTTTTTGACCCACCAAGTCCGTTGCTCCTGTTTGTTCGTGTATGACCTGGCTTGCCTTTGGACCTCCCCTCTGCTTGCTCCTTTACTCTGTTTCCTGGTATCCTGACTTTGGCCTGTTTATTGGACTTGATCTGCCTGCTGACTTTGTACCACATTGCCCGGCTGTAACCTGACCTTGGCCTGCCCTCTGGACTTGCTTTTGCCTGCTGATTTGGTACCCTGCTGCCCGGTTGTTGCTGACTACTGCTCTTCTGGTTTCGCTCCTGTCCACGCTCTGGTGCCCAGCTGCTTCTACTTCCTGCTCCAAGGACCAAGACTGCCAGCTCCACCCACCTTCAGAGGGGACATCACCAGCCAGCTATCCGGCACTTGTGCCACTCCTTGCCTTTACACTTTCTGTTCCCAAATTGAGGACTGTAGGCAGGAGGAGCAAGGGAGGCCTCTATCACATTCCAGTCTTCACCAGGTACGTGATAGGTCACTGACTACTTGGGTGCCTGAGAGAAGACAGGAGGAAAGTAAGGAGGCACAATTCCAACAAGGCAGGATGTCCCCCAGAGGTCAGCTTAAAGCGGTAGTAAACCCAGTTTCAAAAAACACTTACATTCCTGTCATGCCAGAAATGCTAACTTTCACATTGGTTGTGCTCTCAACCAAACTTTCAAACCATCCAATGGCTGGTTTCATAACTGATCACATGTGCAGCATTATGGCAGTTGAAGAATCATTAGAGGCCAAGATGGCAGCTTCCTTGACTGAAAACGATAGAAGGGTTTACTTCCACTTTATGGGCAGCCACCCTATTGCATCACACCACAGAGCTCTGCAGGTGCTGACTCCCCACTGACTTGCAAAAGTTTCTTGGTGTGGGCTTTTTTCGACACGTGTGCAATAGATCGCACCATTGCTGTTCGCAATCTATGTCTGAAGCAGATCAAGTGCTGCCAGCAGTCATTTGGGCACCACATGCTTGACAAGACATATGGAGACCTGCCATGCAGTCCATTGGCAACAGCACCTGAAAGACCCACATCATAGAAATCTCAAACCCTACTATACCTCCAGTCCTCTCAAAAACCTGCACTGAGAGAAATGAAGGTATAGCAATAGGTGTCACAAGTACTTGCAGCCAATCTGCTAGCAGTACAGCACCAGTTGATTTCAGGTGGCAAATTTAGCTACCCCAGTTGCTGAATCATAAAAAAAATGTGTCCCAGCCATCCACATGCTCAGCATCTAAATGCTAGCTTGGCCAAATTGCTAGCACTGCAACTGCTGCCTTTTCAGCTGTTAATTCTGCCCCCTTTCATGAATTTGTGGAATGTGCTGTTTTCACGTAAGCCCATTTCAGCTCTCTACATCCATGTGGAAGGCAATGTTTTGACCTTGTTGACAGGGCGAGCAGCAGCAAAGTTCATATTACCACTGACTCATGGTCCAGCAGGCACGGGCAGAGATGTTATCTTTCCTTCACAGTGCACTGGGTAAGCACTGGCAGCTGGGAAGGATGCAGGACAGGGTTCAGTGTTGGAGCTTGTTCCGCCACCATGCCTCCATAAAGCTGGTGGTGATTCTGCCACAACATCCCTCCTCTTTTTCCTCTATGGCCTCTTCTGCAGAAATGTGCTCTGAACCAGAAGTGCTCCTTAAGTGCTCAAGGGGATAGGCAAGCAGTCAGGCTAAAAGATGCCATGCAGTGCTTCAGTTGGTCTGCCTAGGGGACAGGAGCGACACTGGAGCAGAGATTCAGGGCAGTCTCAGAGGTGATTGATGCCACGGCAGCTTGAGCCAGGAATGGTTGTATGCGACAATGGCACCAACCTGTTCTCCGCCCTGTGACAGGGACACCAGACCCACGTTCCATGCTTGGCACACATCCTGAATTTGGTGGTACAGTGTTTCTTGACCAGATACCCAGGCTTTCAAGATCTCCTGAGGCAGGCCATAAAAGCCTGTGGTCATTCCTGTTGGTCATACAATGCCAGTGTTCGGCTGGCCGACATTCAAAGGAAATTAAACCTGCCCACCAACCACCTGATTTGTGACAGCCCACCAGGTGGAACTCAACATTGGCAATGCTGCAGCGGCTGCACACACACAGCAGAGGGCCATCAATGAGTACCTATGTGAGTATGGCACCAGAACAGAGTCACGGGAGCTTGGCTTCTTTTCCTCATGCCAGTGGCTACTGATAAACGATGCATGAACTGTCCTGTCACCATCTGAGGGGGCCACAAGGATGGTGAGCAGCGACAATGCATGCATCAGTGACACTGTCCCTCTAGTCTTCCTGCTGGAGCACATGCCTCGTGAAATCATCAACAAAGCACTTGAGGCAGAACGGTGGGGAGAAGAGGAGGACTTCCTTTCCTCTCAAGGCCTCTTTATGCAGATAGCATTCCTGCGGGCCACAAAACAGGAAGAAGAGGAGGCGGATTGTGTCAGCATGGATGTATAGGATAACATGCAGCAGGTTTTGAAGGGATGGTTTTCAGTCCCCAGAAACCCAAGGAGTTGTACGTGGCTGGGAGGAGGTTGTTCCTGATAATGTCATCCTTAGTGACCCAGAGGACTCAGAATCGAATGCCTCTGAAAACTTAGGCTGCATGGCCTCCCTGATTCTGCAAAGCCTGTGAATGGACCCTAGGATTCGTGGTATCAAGGAGAGAGATCGTTACTGGTTGGCAACCCTTCTTAATCCAGGTTACAGGGGTAAAGGTGCAGAACTCATCCTACATTCTCAGAGGGAGCAGAGGATGATATCTCTTCAGGAGGCATTGAAGAAAAGTGTATATAAAGCCTTTCCAGACACCGGGAGGTTACAATTTCCTGGCATTGGACAACATGTTTCTGAGGCATTGTTCGGTCAGAGGAAGAACGGTGGAGAAGGTGGCCGGCTGACCATGCCTTTTAAATAATTTTTCAGTCCTCAGCACCAAGGTCTGATAGGTTCAAGCAACCATTGCCAGCGTCTGCATTATATGGTGCAGGAATATCTAGGGGCAAGAGCAGACTTGGTGACCTTTCCAACAGAACATCTACTGGGTTACTGGGTCTTGAGGATGGACCACTGGTCAGAACTTGCTCAATATGCAATCAAGCTACTGGCCTGTCCTGCATCCAGCGTGCTTTCTGAACACACATTTAGTGCCACTGCAGGGTTTGTAATGGATCAAAAAGTGCACCTGTCCACAGACCCCATTGACAGGCTTACTTTTATAAAAATGAATCAGTCCTTGATCAGCAGCTATAAAGCCCCTGATTCTGATGTAACTGATTGAATTTGCTATGGATTTGGGATCCCTTGCCGACTGCCTATGCTGCCTATCCTATGCCTGAATCTCGATGATGCTAGCTTATAACAATATTTTTGGTTTGGGGCACCACCAAGGCCCAATTTTTCTGCCCCTGTTCAATAGGTGCATGGAATGGATTTGGGGGGGACGCCGCGCGTTTTTGATTTTTTTTACATTTTGGCATGGAGTTCCCCTTAATATTCATACCAGGCCCTTCCGATATTGGGGGGAGGGAACCCACATCAATTTTTTCATATATTTTTTTATCTATATTGTTGGGATCCGGCAATACATTACAGCCACGAGCAAGTTTTAAATTAAATTTTTTCCTTTAGAAATTTTTTCTGCCGCACAGTAAATCGCATCAGAAAGATGCTCCACTTTACAGGCAGACTAAAGCCTCGTACACACGATAGGATTTTCACCGGGAATTCTGTGATGACAGACTGTTTGCCTAAAATCTGATCATTAGTACGCTCCATCAGACAATTGTCCAATTTTCCACCAACAAATGCTGCATGCAGGTTAGTAAATATTCGGCGGACAGCAGTCTGTTGTCAGATTTTCCTATTGTATGTATACAAGTCCGTCACACAAAAGTTGAAAGTACAAACACGTATGCTCGAGATCAATGCTCATCAAACATGACATTAGCAGAAGGTACCCAAAGGGTGTCACTTAAGAGCTGAAATTCCTCGTAGTGCGTCACTATGTTCATGTTTGTTGGCCGAAATTGTGTACCGTTTGCATGCAAGACAAGTTCCTGGCACATGCCCTTTGGACAAAAGTCTGGTGCTTTGTCTGGCCAAATATATGATCGTGTGTACGAGGCTTAACGGAACCCCAGCCCCCCCCCCCCCCCCCCCCCCAGGCACGATATTTAAAGGAATACTACATTTTTATTGTTTCACTTTAAGCATTATTATTAATAATTATTATTGCTCCTGAAAAAAACGTCAGTTTTAAAAACCTTTTTTTGCATTGCTACATATCCCCTGGGGCAGTACCCGGGTCCCAAAACACTTTTCATAGCAATAACTTGCATATAAGCCTTTAAAATTAACACTTTTGATTTTTCATGTTTGTGTCCCATAGACTTTAATGGTGTTCGCACAAATTTTTTGCCTGTTCACGTTTTTTTGGTGCAAACCATACTGGAGGGTGTCTGGTTCATCCCTAGTCCATAGCCTGACTGTAGCCTCCTTCAAGGCAGTGCCATTAGTAAAGTTTCATTCCTGGCCCCTACAACACAACATTCTCTTGTCATGGGACATATTGGTTTAGTTTCCAGAAAAATAGACATGCCTGACATCAAAGACCAGCCTGGTGGCTCAGGAATCCAGCTCTGGAGTGGAGAAAATTATTTCTTTAAAGATCCTAACATTGGACACCAGCCTAAGTCTAGGTTCACATCTATGCAGTTAATGCGCTTTTCAGGCATGTCGTGTGGTGCGTTTTGCATTTTTAAACCTGCATTTTTTGCATTTTGTGTTTTTTTTTTTTAAATGTTCCTTTAACCAACTCGCTGACCAACTCATGCCGATATACGTCGGAAAAGTGGCACATGATGTATGTGTGCGTCATTCCCTTTTAAAACCTGCCGGTGGCACGCCGCTGCACGACAGGGGAAATCCCTGTTCTGTCAGGGAAGAAGAGACAGATCGTTTGTTCCTAGTGAGTAGGAACAGCGATATGGCTTCTCCCCCAGTCAGTCCCATCCCCCCACAGTAAGAAACACTCACGAGAGACCACATTTAACCCCTTGATTGCCCCCCCTGTTAACCCCTTCCCTACCAGTGACATTTCGTAGTAAATGGTGCATTGTTATAGCACTGATCGCTGTATAAATGTCAATGGTCCCAAAAATGTGTCCAATCTGTCTACCGCAATGTCGCAGTACCGCTAAAAATTGCAGATAACCACCATTACTAGTGAAAAAAATAATAATAAAAATGCCATAAATCTATTCCCTATTTTGTAGATGCTAAAACTTTTGCACAAACCAATCAATATACGCTTCTTGCAATTTTGTTTTTCTAAAAATATGTAGAAGAATGTATATTGGCCTAAACTGATGAAGAAATTAAAAAAAAAACATTTTTGGGGATATTTATTATAGCAAAAGTAAAAAATATAGTTTTTTTAAAAAATTGTCGCTCTTTTTTTGTTTATAGCGCAAAAAATAAAAACCGCAGAGGTGATCAAATACCACCAAAAGAAAGCTCTATTTGTTGGGAAAAAAGGGACGTAAATTTTGTTTGGGTACAGTGTCGCATGACCGGGCAATTGTCCGTTAAAGCGACACAGTGCCATATCGCAAAAAATGGCCTGGTCATTAAGCAGGAAAGACTTCCGCTCTGTAAGTGGTTAAAAACACCACATATAGCTGGTTGCTAAGAAACAGGCCGGGATGCTGGACGCGGTGTCCTTAACAAACGATGAGTCATCAGCTGTCAGCGGGATTCTCTGCGCCTAACCCAACCGGTCTCCTCCTAGTGGCCTCAGGCCTGTGAACAAAGTTGAGAATACGGGACTGCCCATGCTGCATGTGAAGACGTTCATGTGCTTAGTGAGGGCACACAAGAACCTCTATGACCCCAGTAATGCCCATTACATGAACTGTGGCAATTGGCAGAGGGCTTGGGAAGACAATGACACAGAAAAAACAAGGAGCGGATACAAAGAGAAAGATGAAAACGATATGATTATACTGCTCTTGGCCAAAACAAAAGGACTGACACTTGTAACGCATTAAAAATACTTACAGTGTTTGCACCAAAAATCTCCCAAGTGCCTGAAAATGCTCATGCCCAATTGTGAATGAGGGCTTACCACTACATAATTGCGATCTGTTAACTGCAGCAGGTGCATGCAGGGCTGGCACTATGGTTTTATTTATACAGTTGTGCTCATAGGTTAACATACCCTGGCGGAATTTATGATTTCTTGGCCATTTTTCAGAGAATATGAATGATAACACAAAAACTTTTCTTTCACTCATGGTTGGTGTTTGACTGAAGCCATTTATTATCAGTCAACTCTTTTTAAATCATAATGGCAACAGAAACTACCCAAATTACCCTGATCAAAAGTTTACATACCCCAGTTCTTAATACCGTATATTGCCCCTTTTACATCAATTACAGCTTGAAGTCTTTTGTGGTATTTGTGGATGAGGCTCTTTATCTTCTCAGATGGTAAAGCTGCCCATTCCTCTTGGCAAAAAGCCTCCAGTTCCTGAAAATTCTTGGGCTTGTCTTGCATGAACTGCGTGTTTGAGATCTCTCCAGAGTCGCTCAATGATGTTGAGGTCAGGAGACTAAGATGGTCACTCCAGAACCTTCACTTTATTCTGCTGTAGCCAATGACAGGTCGACTTGGCCTTGTGTTTTGGATCATTGTCATGTTGGAATGTCCAAGTACGTCCCATGCCCAGCTTCCTGGCTGATGAATGCAAATGTTCCTCCAGTATTTTTTGATAATATACTGCATTCATCTTGCCAACAATTTTGACCAAATTTCCTGTGCCTTTGTAGCTCACACATCCCAATAACATCAGCAACCCACCACCGTAACTTTCATCATAGGCATTGTTGACTCCTATCCAAACGTAGCATTTATGGTTGTGGCCAAAAAGCTCAATTTTGGTCTCATCACTCCAAATGACTTTTTGGCGTATTGTAAGCGAGATACTTTGTGGCATTTGCATAGTAATGGTTTCTTCTGACGACTCAACCATGAAGCCCATCTTTCTTCAAATGCCTCCTTATGGTGCATCTTGAAACAGCCACACCACATGTTTTCAGAGATTCCGGTATTTCACCTGAAGTTATTTGTGGGTTTTTCTTTGCATCCCAAACTATTTCCCTGGCAGTTGTGGCTGAAATCTTAGTTGGTCCACCTGACCATGGTTTGGTTTCAATAGAACCCCTTATTTTCCACTTCTTGATTAGAGTTTGAACACCGCTGATTGGCATTCTCAATTTCTTGGATATATTTTTATATTCCTTTTCTGTTTTATACATTTCCTGGAGATCCTTTGACAATTATTTTTGCTTTCCCCATGACTCAGAATCCAGAAACATCAGTGCAGTACTGGGTGAAAGATGCAAGGGTCTGTCAGGAGTCCAGAAACGCTAATTACAAGCAAGCAGATCACAGGAGAGGATGGTTACCTTTAATAGCCATTCAAACCCCTTTGTGTCAACTTGCGTGCATGTTATCCGGCCAAAAACATCAGGGTAAACTTTTGATCAGGGTCATTTGGGTAGTTTCTGTTGACCTTATGATTTAAAAAGAGTAAACACAGTTGATTGATAATAAATGGCTTCAGCCAAACACTAACCATGAGTGAAAGAAAATTTTTTGTGTTTTCATTCATATTCTCTGAAAAATGGCCAATAAATCATACCTTCTGCCAGTGTATGTAAACTTATGATCACAACTGTATTTGTTCATTATTTTTATGAGTTATTCACAGAATTTTTGATTCACTGCGTTGATTTGCACCTTTTTTGATAAAGAACTTTTTTGCTGTATGCACGCAGCATAAATCAGCACATTGCATGTTGCGCTGCATTTTTCTATTTTATACATTTCAATTTTTATGTGGGGACACATTTGAATGCTACATATTATTTCACCTAGTTTATTGTGATTTGCACATAAATTAATAAATATATATATATATATATATATATATATCACTATACCAGTGGTCTGTTCACCACTGATGGTCCATGAGATAATTTTGGTGGACCTCAGGGGCTCTGCTGCAAATCAACATATGTTGTTTCCAGTGTTGTTCTCAATGTGCGCTCACAGTACTGTGCATTGATGCCCAATGCCTCCTCTGTATTTCCAGCCATGTATAAGGCATGTAAAATTAACGTTAGTGGTCTGTGGGATTGACAAATGGGGATTTAGTGGTCCCTGAGGTCCAAAAGGTTGGCGATCATTGCACTGGGGGTTATTTACTAAAGGAGAATCCAATTTGCACTGTAAGTGCACTTGAAAGTAAAGTCACTGTAGATCCGAGGGGGCCATGCAAGGAAAGTAAAAGTAAAAAACAGCCTTTTAGCTTGCACATAATTGGATGATAAAATCAACAGAGCTTCCACTCATTTCAGATCTACCCCTTAGATTTAGAGCGACCACACTTCCAAGTGCACTTTCAGTGGAAAGTGGATTTTCCTTTTGTAAATAACCCCCACTATATAACTGTACAGCATTAGCAGCCTGTTATGTGTTTTACAATACTTTACTCTTTGAGAAGATATGTATAAATGGCTTGAACTTATTGTACTACTATATAACTATCAGATCAATATCAAACTCTATGAATAAAGATTTCCAGTACATGAGCCACATATAAATAAGGGTCATACAAAACACTTCAGTTACAAGAAACCTTAAAAGAACTACTTACTAGGAAAGAAAAAAAGTTTTGAAGGAAACCAATTTAGCAACCTTTCCCTGGAAACCTACACTCATCAAGAGCAACACCCAGGTTTGACTGACTCTTTATGTGTTTATTCATCTGTTTGCCCTACCCTGAACAGACTTTGCCATCTGCTATCTGCAGTTGGAATATCATGAATCATCTGGTACGGCAATAACTGTTATATCACCCACAACAATGATATTTAATGGTTTGACTTCCTCATCCTCCTACCATCCTCAAAATATCTGGGAGACGCCATTTAGCTAGCATTTTTTACAAACTCAATTTTTATTTTCAATTCATACAATGTCAGGACTATACCTACATTTATAATCTCAGTATAGAAACAATAAACTTTCAACAAATAGTAGATGTATAGATGAGATTAAAGCCTTGGTACACACAATGGGATTTTTCAGAACAAACGATTGTCAGGTTTTTTTTGCATGGTAGTCTCCATAAGACGAGGTTACCAAATATCAAATATCAAGCATTGAGAAGTATTGTATTGCATTTTATTTTTATTGTGTTTTCAGACAAAAAATGACTGATTAGGCAAAAATCATACGCTCTGGTATCGTATGAGAAAAATGTTTGTTTTGTCCCTTCAGATAATTTCAGAGGAACTGTTATGATCGGCTCTCGAAAGCTGTGTACTAAAATCAGATTATCGTGCGAGCGATTCGAAATCTGTATTTTTCGTTCGATTTGCTGATCGCGTGTATTAGGCTTAAGCCGTGTATGCATTTGCAAAACAGTTGTGCAAGTAACCACCATCATTTTATTCTAAAGAGCCTCTGCTTTCAGAAAATATATATTTTATTTATAAATAAATAAATATAAATATATTTTGTTTGGGGGTTTTAAGTAATTTCCATCAAATTGAAAAATTGACCCGGTAAATTGCTGTTCTGGTGACAATTTATATTTTGGGATTTTCCTTCACTTTCACTCTTGGTGATAGGAAAATTGTTAATCCCCCGAAATGGGACACAGACACCAATAAAAATTTGACATTGTATTCTAATCCCTTTCCACTCTATCCAAAACTTTAAAAAAATAAATAAAAAAATGCCTTTGGTTATACTTTAAGTTAGGCGTGAACACTGTTCTAGCTAGATTATTGTTAAAACAGGTGAGAGTAAAAAGTCAAGGATAACAGCTGACAAGTTAATTGCAGAGGAGTGGAGCACACATGGATGGAAAATGAGGAGTTAATGTACAGAACAGTCAGCAAATGGATAATGAGAAGGGAGACTGTCTGGAAAGGGTGGAGATTTCCTTGTTTGTCAAGCGCACACACTCACACTTTACACTGCACTGTGACACAGTTCCTTACTTATTGCACCATCTCACGTACTCATACTGTACGTACGGCTATCTTCTACACCCTCGCTAGCAAGGAACGTATCCTTCCATCTCGCACCTTTGCTCACTGTTATCACATACTTACACTGATCCATACTTCTCCACATGTTGCACAATCTGATTCGTTGATGTTGAGACGCACACTACAGCAACTGATTCAGGTAAGTTATATACAGTATATATATATATATATATATGTATACTGTGTGTGTGTGTATTCTTTCATTCTATAGTATACGATCTCTCTCTCTCTCTCTCTCTCTCTCTCTCTCTCTCTTATATATATATATATATATATATATATATGGCGAGAGATAGATAGATATTGTATACTATAGAATGAAAGAATTGAATCATTTTCCTCTATATTTAACCTTACTTATGTGCGTTCTGTCACTTGCAATGCATATATTTTGAATTTCTATGCTTACCAGATTTAAGTCCTGTTTTTTTTATTTGTATGTATTGTTTCTGCCGTCTCCATTGTTTCTGTATTTCATATTATCTTTTCTTTTCTCTTAAACTTAAGCACCAATCTTTTTCATCTTTTTTTTTTCATTTCTTTCTCTCTAATCTTAGATCCTTACTTATAATTAGCTGGTTTTGGTTTGGCTTATTTTTTTTCTGAACTAAGTTACTACCTTCTATGCAGACTCAGGCTATTTCAGGCTGATCTCAGATGTCTGTATTTTTAGACTGTTGGGTTGTTGGTTAGAAAAGGATGCAGACAGTATGTATGTATGTGTATTTCCAGCTCTCTAGCACATCCTGAAAATTTGGAATACAATATAAACTACAGACCTTTGCATCTGCATGTATTGATTTATATTATTTTTTTTCCTTTCTATATACAGTAGTTTCATTACTTCTACTTCTTCAATTCTTCTTCCTACTACTGGCTACTTGTTTCAATTATGAAAATAGTCTATTATCAGTAAAGAGGACGTTCTGTTTTAGTCCCCCCCCCACCCTTCTTCGTTTGAATCTTCGGTTTGAATTTTTTTGGGGTGGGGGAGGGGTATCTACAGTGCCTTTTTTTCATGTTTTGTGGCCTTGCAACCTGGAATTAACATGGATTGTTTGAGGATTTGCATCATTTAATTTACAGACCATGCCCACAACTTTGAAGATGATTTTTTTTTTTTTTTATTGTGAAGCAAACGACAAAAAGGACAAAATAACAGAAAAAGTCAATGTGCATAACTATTCACCCTCCTAAAGTCAATACTTTGTAGAGCCACCTTTTATGGCTATCACAGCTTCAGGTCGCTTTGGATAAGTCTTTATGAGCTTGCCACATCTTACCACTGGGCTTTTTCACCATTCCTCCTTGCAAAACTGCTCCAGCTCCTTCAAGTTGGATGGTTTGCGCTTGTGAACAGCAATCTTTAAGTCTGACCACAGATTTTCTGTTGGATTGAGGTCTGGGCTTTGACTAGGCCATTCCAACACATTTACATGTGTCCCCTTAAACCACTCAAGTGTTGCTTTAGCAGTGTGTTTGGGGTCATTGTCCTGCTGGAAGGTGAACCTCCGTCCTAGCCTCAAATCGCACACAGATTGGTACAGGTTTTGCTCAAGGATATCCCTGTATTTAGCACCAAATATCTTTCCCTCAACTCTGACCATTTTCCAAGTCCCGACTGCTGAAAAACATCCCCATAGATGGTGTTCTTTGGGTAATGTGATATGTCGGGTTTGCGCCAGACTTAGCACTTTCTTTAATGGCCAAAACATTAAATTTTAGCCTCATCAGGCCAGAGCACCTTCCTCCATACATTTTGGGAGTTTCCTACATGCCTTTTCGCAAACTCAAAACGTGCCATTTTGTTTTTTGCTGAATGCCTTTCTGGCCACTCTGCCATAAAGCCCAACTCTATGGAGCTTACGGCTTATTGTTGTCAGATACAGATACTCCAGTCTCTGCTGTGGAACTCTGCAGCTCCTCCAGGGTTTACTTAGGTATCTGTGCTACCTCTCTAATTAATGCCCTCCTTGCCCGGTCTGTGAGTTTTGGTGTGCGGCCATCTCTTGGCAGGTTTGCTATTGTGCCATGTTCTTTCCATTTGGTTATGATAGATTTGATGGTGCTCCTAGGGATCATCAAAGATTTGGATATTTTTTTATAACCTAACCCTGACTTTGTACATTGTCGCTTACTTGTTTGGAGAGTTTGTTGGTCCTTATGGCAGTGTTTGGTTAGTGGTTAGTGCCTCTTGCTTAGGTGATGCAGCCTCTGGGGCCTTTCAAAAAGGTGTGTATATGTAATGACAGATCATGTGACACTTAGATTGCACACAGGTGGACATAATTTCATTAATTATGTGACGTCTGAAGGTAACTGATTGCACCAGAGCTTTTTATGGGCTTCATAACAAAGGGGATGATTACATACGCATATGCCAATTATGAGTTTTTTATTTCTGAAAAATATTTTTATGTATATATTTTTTCAATAAAAAAACACACTACACAGATTTTTAAAGTAGTTTATTTGGCAGCTCCGGGGGTCTTCCGACTTTGGGGGTCTTCTCCACGCTTTCCGGTTCTTCTCGCCGGTCTCCTCATCTATCTTCTGCTCTTTTGCCTCTCTTTTGCTAGCGGAGGAGCCCGGCTTTCTCCGTTGTCATCCAGGGGTCTTCTTCCAAATTCTCTGCGCTTTCTAGTTCTTCTCGCCGGGCTCCTCCGCTATCTTCTGCTGCTCTTTTGCTAGCGGAGGAGCCCAACTTTCTCCTTCGTCATTGCCGTCAGGTGAATGGGTAAGGGTATGATGTACCCCATACTCATTCACATAGGGTGGGGGCTGAGATCTGGGGGCCCCTTTATTAAAGGGGGCTTTTGGATTCCGATAAGCCCCTCGTCCGCAGACCCCGACAACCAATGGCCAGGGTCGCGGGAAGAGGCCCTTGTCCTCATCAACATGGGGACAAGGTGCTTTGGGGTGAGGGGCCCCTTCCCCAAAGCACCCACCCCCCCATGTTGAGGGCATGTGGCCTGGTATGGTTCAGGAGGGGGGGTGCTCGCTCATCCCCACCCCCTTTCCTGACCGGCCAGGCTGCGTACTCGGATAAGGGTCTGGTATGGACTTTGGGGGGACCCCCACGCTGTTTTTCGGCGTAGGAGTTACCCTTAAAACCCATACCAGGCAACAGGGCTCTCAAGGTGTCAGTCTCGCCTATGGGCGGCTCGTCCGGAAAGTCCGGCAGACCTCCGCTGCAAAGTCCGGCGGATTGTCAGCCAGAATAAGTCCGCTGGATAGTCCGATCGTCTGTACGCAGCATTAGGCAGCATTTACAGCACAAAGCAGAAAAATAGGAGCTCACTGGATTTCTGCAGCATTTTTATAGACAACATATAGGGAAATGTGTGTGTAATGCAGAGACATATTTTTTTATTTTGTTCAGACACACATTTTTAGCTATTATTTTTACCCTCTCTCCATTCCTATTTCTAGTTCTTTAAAATAGATTAAATTTTATTGACATTGTATCAATTAAAAGTTTTTGTGAAATGAATGTGTTATTAATTTAAAGCAATTTAACAAATTTTTAATGTTTTTATAGAAAGTAGAAGCATGTAGCATTTTTAATGATTTCTGTGCCTCCTTCGGGGAGATTTCCCTTCCGTGTTGCATCAGTGGCACAGGAAGTGAGAATAATCCATTGGGGACTGTAACTGCAATAAAAGTTTATATTCATAGCGTGGAAAAGACATTAAAACTTTTGTAAGGTTTTCATTGACGTCTGTGTCTCCACTGAATAGATTTTATTATTTGTTAGGTTTCACAGAACAGGAAGTAAGGGTATAGATCCCCAATGGGGAAACAGCAAAAAAAAAAAAATCTAACTGTGGTTCTAACCTATTCCCCACACCAAAAAATAAAAGTTTTGTTCAGGATCCTATTTTACTAATTAATCAAATTTTCTAATATATCCTCATTCTGTTTTGCAGCTACCATGTTTCCTAATTTTAACCAGTGAAGGGCATCTTATAAATTGGACATGAACCTTTGGCATTCACTGAGAGGCTTATTGTCACAATGACACCTATCAATCATCCTTTATCTCCTCTTATGAGCAGACCTAGGGTGACTGCATCTGATCGACTGGAGGCAGATAAGGCCAAGTATGTGAAATCTCCGCAGGTGATACATCGCAGACAAAACCCAGCCATTGGTACCCTCTTAAGTCCTGTTTTAGCAAGGAAATCGAGCCCATCACTTTACAGTGCTAGTTCACCAACTGAATCTAGCTCAACAACGGAATATGATTTTACAAGCCAATTTAGCTCTCCAAAACAAGGGCTATCATCACAGAAAAATGACTTTAATGACTGCCTGCATCATGCAGCTGAAAAATCAGGTCCTCAGTCACCAGTATATACATTTCATCCAGCAAATATCTTCTCCCAGTCTAGTAACCTCTCTCCCAGCCTAAGAAAGGAAGAAAATCACAGTGAAGCATACAAAGATAACACACTTAGTCCCAGCAGGAAACAAACCATATCCCACGGTTTCCTCACATCAAACCAAGGAAATGACCCACAGCTTCCCCCTAACTGCTCAACAGTCAGTCCCCTCTGTCGGAAGCGATTCAGCGGCAGAAGGTTGAACCGACCGGATTCTCTCATTATGTATAGACAAAAGCGTGAAGGGGCATCAGCCAGCAAGGAAAACGATAACATGGAAGCTGGCCTTGTGATTCGATTTCTTCAAGGAACACCTTTATTAAGAAGAAGTACAAGATTTTCACAGAATCCACCTCAACCATGTACAGGAAATGTGCCAGTTTCACCTAAGTTACAAAGAAGTAGAGAGGAACCTGTGGTATGCCAGACCAACTACACAAGGGTCTCTGAGGTACAGGAAGTTGCAGTCAATGACAAACTGACTTTTGGCGATGCGCAAAAATTTTTTGAGAGCTGTGGGCTGGAGGGCAGTTTGTTGAACTTGCTTGATATGTACCAAAAGGGAGAGGAGCACACACCATTTGGCAGCATGGAATCCATGGATAGAGTGAGCTGCGGGTTTGCTGCTGTTGAAGAAGATAAAGAAAGAACCCCAATATCTGTAATTGAGAAGAATGCCCGTGTTATAAAATGGATCTATAGTTGTCAGCGAGCGCGGACCAATGAGAGCCATGAACATAAACAAACACCAAGGGAATCTACAGTATGACATGTAATAAATCTATAAAGACAAATCACTGGGAAAATACGTATTGCCAATTTTTATTTTTGCATACCCTTTTGTCAGATACTGGGAAAGCATATTAAATCGGTTTATTTTTTAATTCTTCAAAATGGTTTCTGAATACTTTGGACAATGTTAACCATTTATGGCCATTTATTTAATTATGTTATGTTATGTCTGCAACTTAGTCTTTGAGTAATTGCTCAGCAGTTACGGTCAGGTGTTGATTGAAATAACAGCTTTTTAGTATATATCTGTATACCTGCTGTATTATATACATCTAATAAGGCCAGCCATTGATAGAGGGAATTTATTTCCTACAACCATTTGATTCCCCCATCAACACAGACAGTGTTGACAGGGGAAGCCTTCCCGCTGAGTCGTGTTCTCCTGGTGAGGGGGGCGGGGGAAGCCATCCCTGCCGGGAGAACACAGTGATTATTGCTACCAGCTACTGTATAACAGACGCTGGCAATAATTGCATGTGAAATCCAGCAGGCTTATTGATCAACTTGGGTACATTCAGCCTGCCCGTACATGGTTCAAATCTCAGCCAGTTCCTGCTAAATCAGCAGAGATTCAAACTGTCTATGGCCGGTCTAAGAAACAAAAGGTAACTTAATTTATGCAATTCAATTAATTGTTTGGTATTGTTTATCACAAATGTTTTTGAATGCTACATTTGAATGAACTCCACAAACAGAAAACATTTTTTTTGTTCTGACAGGGGGACTCCCATTGGCTGGTTTTCCAGCATGTCCCTTTGACAAAAGCTGGGCCTTAGACATGGTTCAAATGTTGGCTAAATCCTGCTGAACTGGCCAATATTCAGACTGTATGTACCCAGCTTAAAGGAGTTGTAAAAGCAGAAGGTTTTTTGTTACCTTAATGCATAGAATGCAATAAGATAAGAAAAACCTTCTGTGTGTAGCAGTGTCCCCAGAAGCCCCCTAATTACTTATCTGAGCCCCTTCTCTTTCCAGCGATGTCCACGAGTGGCTTAGCTGTCCCAGAGATTCCTCCTGATTGGCTCCCACGGCTGTCAATCAAAATCAGTCAGCCAATCAGGGGAGATGGAGGGACCAGGTCAGGGCTCCATGTCTGAATGGATACACAGAGCTATGACTCGGCTCCGGTATCCCCTGTAGCAGGCTCCTGGCTGAGGGACACTCAAAGGAAGGAGGGGCCAGGAGTAGCAAAGATAGGGCTGAGATAAGGAGGATCCAGGCTGCTCTGTGCAAAACTGTTGCCCCATCTAGAACAGATTTTAAATCCAGTGATTGCATTCAATTCTCCAACCAAGCTTCTGGATCATATGGCAAGAAATGGTGACTGTATATATATATATGTATATATATATATATATATATATATATATATAGATATATATATATATATATAGATATATACAGAGGTACGGTCATCTTAAGGAGGTACAGCCATCTTAAAACCATATCTTCCAGCATATTTATTAAGTATATATGAGAGTTTATCTTCTAGCCTTTTAAAGACATCAGTGCTTCATAAACAACCCAATTAACAGCAGCAACCTAATCTGTCTCATAATGGTTTCATGTACACATGAATTTATTTAACGACAATGCAAACATGTACATTCCATGTAATTAAAAATGAAATCAACATTAACAACCTCAGTCAACAAAACTGTGTGTTTATATCCCTTTCACATGAACCATGAGATAGTTTTTGTTATCAGATACTGGCGACTAATGAGAATTACACATTTATAACATACAAACACACAACCCAGAATCATTTTACTAATAGGAATTTGATATACAGTTAGAGAGAAATGTAATGTCCATCCTCTAATAGCTGCTATTTTGTCAGGTTTAAATAATAGCCAGGAAGATTGTTGGGGAAGGTGACTAAGCATCTTTGTAGATCAATTGTTTAATCAACCTGGCTGGAATTTGTCAGCTAATAACCCGTTATACTTATCCTCATTTAAAGAGGAAGTAAACCCCGATGGATTTTACTTCCCCTTTTGATCCCCGCAAAGCCTGCAACTGAAAAGCAAAATGGGCTAGTATGCGTCGCATACTAGCCCATTATACAACACTTACCGGCAAACGAAGCCCGCGTTGTCCCGTGAGTAGACCATGTCCATCTTCGACCCTCTTCCTTCCAGGGCCACGGACTCCGGCTCTGTGACTGGCCGGAGTCGCGTGACGTCACTCCCGCTTGCGAGCGGGAGCTGTCAGTCATGGCATGACATCATTGGTGCACTACAAGTGAAATAACTCCTAAACTGCGCACGTTTAGGAGATATATCCACTACCTATAGGTAAGCCTTATTCTAGGCTTACCTATTGGTAAAAATCAACAAAAAGGGTTTACAACCGCTTTAAGACTGAAGTCTACTGAAAATATATTTTTTTAAAGGTTCCATGTACATTGGCTTAAAAAAACATAATTGCTCTTGGCAGAGAAAAGCGCTAATTTCATCCGTTTTTTTTTTTACCAGCATTTAGTGTTTTTTCGGACAGAAAAGCACCCTCAAAACAGAAGGCTTGTTTTTCTGCCTCTAAACACTGAGCTTAAATCATGCTTCTAAACGACTTAGTTTGCATGAACACATAGGATAACATTGGTTGCTTCTAAAAAATAAAAATAAAAATCTAAACTCCTCTAGGAGCAGTGTTTTTTTAAGCCAGTGGACCCAGAAGCAGCACCAGGGACAGTACTTACCATGAATGAAGAGTGCCCCATGTGCTGATGACTACTGTGCTCAATTGAACAATCCTAGGTCCTCTGCCCCAGATAGTGGTGATCTTCCAGTGCTGTGGGGGTTAATATGAATGTCTGCATCTGTGCCAACTAATATGAATGTCTCAAGTGCCAAATATGCATGCCCTTTCTGCTCCTGTGCTCTAATTATTGAAGCCGTACTATGAGTTCCCACAA
The DNA here is from genome assembly GCF_037356315.1 of Lithobates pipiens. Classification (NCBI taxonomy): domain Eukaryota; kingdom Metazoa; phylum Chordata; class Amphibia; order Anura; family Ranidae; genus Lithobates; species Lithobates pipiens. The sequence goes on along the minus strand of NW_027507748.1, from coordinate 220,379,428 downwards.
TGAAAAGTCTTCTGTGATAGGAGGAGGCAGTCCTCCATTCATAGAGCACATTTTAATGAGGGAACCAATAGTACAGCTCCTATGAATGGATGGAAGGGGTGTCCAAAGTCGGCACTTGACTAGTGCCTGTCACATGTGCAGCCACTCATATTAACCCAGCAGAAAGAAAAGATCAGAGGGCATCTGGGGCAGAGGGCTTCAAATTTCAAGCGAACACAAAAGACACGACACATGAGACACTTTTCAATTTTGGTAAGCATAGTTGCTGGTGCTTTTTGTTTTTTTAAATCACCAGCTTTAAAATGGTTGTAAACCCTTCCATATACCCAGTGAAGGGACTATCCTTCTACATAGGTTATATCTGTCTATCTGCAGTCTTCTCTTCTTTGCATCCGCTCAAAGTCCAGAATTTATAAGCTTGTCTGAGAGTTCAGAAAAATGGATGCGTTGAGCTGAAGTTACACTCTGCACAGCTCAGTAAAGGAAAGCTCTAAAAACTGATTGGAGGGAAGAGACATACCCCCCCCCCCCCTCCACACAGCACACAGAAACAGAGCTGAGTCTTTGAATCTGATGGATATTTCTCCCATGTCACCATTCTCTTGGTGTCAGGAAAACTTGTCAGAAGTGATTCATGCTGATAGGATAGGAGAGGAACAAAGCAGCAGACAGAAATTAGTGCTCTTAAATTAAACAAGTACATACTATTTGACACTACAAATCCCATCATGCCTCTGCATCTAGAAGTCATGCCTGTGATTGTTAGGGTCTTGCAATGTCTCATGGGACTTGTAGCTTCAAAACAGCTGGAGAGCCGAGGTTCCCTACCCCTGCTATAGAACCCCTGCTATAGAAGGATATGCAGAGTCTCCAGTTCCCCAAACCATTCACATCAGAGTTCTCAACCCCCCCTTTCGCATTTCATGTCTGAGGTTTACAACCACTTTAAGCCATACTTGTCAAAGTACATTCAACAGGTGTAGATTAGGACAGGATCATGTTAGTCCAGTCAAGTCAACAAAAACTTTCACTATTTAATTCCTAATAAAACATTTATCTGCTACCTAAGGTGTGTGGATATGTTAGGAATGAGAAACAAATGTTCAGGTTAATTGTATGCCATTTAAGGATTGGTAAGGGAAGGAGGATATTGTGCAATATGAAGTTCTAGACATGGGCTTGTAATGTTTCTGTATTCCTGTCCAAGAGAACTGAAACCACAGCTGTATGATTTTTTGATAGAACTGTCTGAGGTCATTGGAGGATTGTCATTTGCATCTCTTCCTATTATTTTTACTTTTAAATCCAAGTCTAACATTGTATTTCTTTTCATTTTGGTATCACATTTAAATTCAAAAGGTACAGGCCTAATACGTATACAGCAGTACATATATTCATGGCGTGAACTATACACCAGTAAAATTACAGCAGAAGCATAGGAGAAACAACAATGAAACCTCCAGGAGATGAAAACTAGTTTTAACAGAATTTTTACCCGCTTGATATTTATGTCACATATATATGGACTATTGGTAGTTTCCAGTTGTGCTTGTGTCCAACATTTGTACTAAGGCACAAGATTGCTTAGTCATACAGTTCCTTGGGGGAACTGCCTTCAGTCATTTTCTCACTAAGGTGTAGTCTTTAATCACTCTTGCTTCTCAGCTCTGCTAATTTAGTGGTGAGAAAATTCCACTTGAAGGGTGTTTCCTCTACATGATGGGCTTCATTTTGCTCTGCCGGAGGATCTGCCAGCACCCCTTTTGCCTCGGAGTGCTCAGAAGTTTTCTGCTGCCACCGGTTAGTGAAGACACCCCAAAGAGCTGATGATCGCTTTTCCGAGGGGTGATCTAGAGAGCGTGACGGAGGAGCTCTACAGAAAAAATAAATGATGACTGTAAGTTTTGTATTTTCTCATTAAAAGAGTGGTGTTTGAAGGTGATGTCTGTACAAAGCAGTGTTTCACTGGTAAAGACCAAAGAGAGAATGCTGTTTAAAATATAACTTCATGTTTAATGAGACTAGAACAGTTTCCTTTGAGTTACCTACAGTATATACTTTGCTAGGACTTTAGTAAACCTTTTTGTAGCGTGATACCTTTCTGTTTGACTGACTGGGAGGGTCAGCCTTCAGCTGTTGCAATCTCAGTGTTGTAATGAGAAAAGATGTAGCGTCTGCATCCTTTTAGGGGAGACTGAGTCTTGAGAGTATCTCAGTAAAAATAAAACTTCTATTGCAGGAGATGCCAGAAATTAGATTTTTTACAGCAATGGTTTACAGAACACTTCCCAAATGCCATATTAATAGAATAATCACAGTTGAGTGGCTTGTATATTAATGATATGTTATATATTTGTTTTAGGGAAGTGCAGTGTTCTTTTAAATATGTGTATGCTACTGTTTCTCCTTTTTTTCCCCAACTGGGTATGGAAGGGTAAAAACAGAATTGTAAAGGGACAGGTAGTAATGGAACATCTGCACAACAGGGCCACAGCAATGACAACATTTATTTTAGTACAGTGGTAAAAGGTTAGATACTGTCAGGTATTTATTGCTGTCTAGTTCTTCCTTTCCTAGGGACAACTGATTTATAAACTTCCTGTTCTGCTGTAAAGGTGCTCATACATAAATTAAAATGTGGCTGGTTCAGCAGAACCCAGACAAATTTAGATCCATGTATGGCCGTTCCCATTCATGAGAAGTTCATTTATCGATCAACTTCCCATGAATCAGTTTGTCTGTAAATTTTCACTCGGACAGCACATGCAGCCAATTGGCTGCAGCATTGATCTGTGTATTCTGACAGCGGTGAAGTCCCATTGTCAGAATACAATAATACAGTGGGGCGGTTTGCCACATCTACCTCGAATGTGTGGATCGGGGAATTGGTTCTGGTTTTGTTTTGATCAGCCAGCTGGCTGAACCAAAAAAAAAAAAAACTGAACCATGTATGACCAGCTTCAGATGAATGGAAGTGGGGGTAAACTACTTTAATTAGGATAAAAATAGAGATTAAAAAAAAAAAAAATTATACAAATTCCATAATTACCCCACATGTATAATTAGTCGCCACTTTGTGGTTGCCAGACACTGTCCAACAATTGATATGGGTCTAGCACTTTGCTCTTATATACGTCTTATACTTATTTATAAGTTCTTTTTACACAGTTCACATTAGGACTCACTTTATTTAACAATAAAATCTATGTGCTTTTCTGTAGTAAAATGCATTTTGTGTCGCAAACAACTTTACTGCCATGGAGCCTGTTTGCATCATTGTACTGTATTGCAGAATTTCCCCAAAACTTTGTGTGTTATTTTTCACTGAAGTAAAACTGTGGGGAATAAAAATATGGTAGCAGACACCGGTGACATATTGTTTTAAAGATCCAGACCTTGATGTACCGCCCTGATCCTCATTCATTATCTAGTGAGTCACTTACCATGAACAAGCTTGCAGCCTCTGAATTCTTAACTCCTGTCCTGCATACTGGTTCTATGTAGCCAAGCCAGCAATCACTGCTCCCTTGTATGTCTAGCCTCAAAAGTTCTAGTTCTAGTTTACATAGTATACCCGCTACACTGGACATTTTTCAGCCTGTGTGTATCTAGCTTAAGGAAGGGTCAATACCCTCTTTTAATGCTGTCCCCATTTTGTTGAGGAAATTTCCCTTCATTTTTGGTTTCGAAGACCAAACTGGAAATTGGATAAAACATCTCTTCTTTAAGATAGCTGTCACTTTAACGGGTGTCCCCACTGTTCAAATGACAACTGTAAAATATTGGATTTCTCTTTTTCTGTCACAGTCACAATGGTCACCCAGGCCAATAAAAAGTTGAATCTCCACAGCAGCAGCAGAGAGAATTATAAAAACCTTCTACGTTCTATAAAAATGAATGGCTCTGTATTATGAGGCTATATTCGGACTATATACCATCGGTTCTGAATGCACATTTGGCCATTGCAGCATAAAGGAATGATCTGCATGGCTTGGGACTCTATCCTAAACTGAGACATAGTCCTATTTTTGGGATATGTGATGAAATGAGATATGGGAAGACCTTCAGTAGTTCTACTATGCTCATTTTGGTTGGAGGGATTTTTACTTCCTATAGTCCCTTCTCCAATATTGATTTAAGTAAAGAAAGAAAAGATACAATCAACAAAAAGACAAGGATAAGCTTTCCTTGTACAGGCTAGGATATTAAGTGATGATTACAGTATATCAAGCTTCATGTGTAATTTTTAGTTGGGGAAGATTCAACAATAAGTGAACAAGAGGACCAGTAGACCTTACAGTAATATCTATGGTCCAAACTTGGGTTTGTGCTTTAAAGTGAGGGAGGATCTATTTAAAGAAGATTCCTACTGACCCAAAGGGTCCCAGAAATAAGCCAATCAGAACTAAATACATATTTGTACCAGAAAGATAATGTATCCCCTTTTCTGTAGGATAATTAGTTAACTGTTTATACACTTTCCAGTTAGCCCATGTAGCTATATTTTGATCTTTGCTTTTCCATTTTCCTCCCCTATTCTGTGTAATGTATGGGTAGAAACCTTGCATTAACGCATATAAGTTCAGGCAAAATCACAAGTAATGCACATATGTATGAATGTACCCTTGTGTGAATTCATACTTACTGTTCTGGTGCTTGCTCTGCCATTTGGTCAACATCCTGATCTGTTCTGTGGTCATCATCTTTAGAGAACAATGAAGTAACACTGCTCCAACCAAAAGCTCCTTGGACCTGTGAATAGGTAGCATATGAACACTTGGGCATAGTTAAAATGGAGAGGAAGCATGCGTCTATGGAAAAACACTAATAGCTTTTTAAGACTTTTAAAGCAGTAGTAAAATCAAAACAAAAAAATCATATATTGCAGCTTGCAAAATCTTAAATGTTTCGGCTGCATTTGTTTTCCTTTTTTTAGTATTTATTTATTTTTTCACCTGTTGATCTCTCCAATAACTCTGTTTTTTCAAAAGAACTAGCTGTACTGCAGATGTAGCAATCAGAAGGTTTAGACAAGCCATTTAACATGGACAGAGGTATTTACAATATAATCAGCTTTACTCATTTATGTAAAATCTTTATGCCAAAAGGAACAAAACTGTTGTCTTAACTGATTATAAATTGTTCGTTTAACTTAATTTTGTTAGTATAGCTAAATCTGCTAGTGCAGCCAATGCTACCCTCACCCAGACTGGCAATGCTGCTATCCAAAGGTGTCCCTGTTGCTTCTCCATCCAAAATAGAGCCACCCCAAGGCGAGCAGTTTTCAAGGTTAATACTGCATTAATATTGCTTTAAAGGGCTCAGCGCAGGGGTGTCAATCTCAATTTCATCACGGGCTGCATCAACATTGTGGTTGTCTTCAAGGGGTTGGTTGTATCTATAAGACTATATTAATTTATCTAGGGCTTTATTCCTCATAGAATAGGTGCAGGAACTCAACCACCCCCTCCCCCCCAAACCGCATTGAATGGTGGCTGTGGCCAAATTGCACAGCGGCAGGATCTTAAAGGGGCAATAAATTCCAGGAGAACTGTTTGTGTGGCTTTCAGGGAGTTACAGAGTTCATTGTTGCGCTACGTACACAGTGCAGGGTTGTGGAGTGCGCTACATACAGAGTGCATGGTTTGGAGGTGTGCTATGCCATGGCTCAGCTCTCTTTCAGACTGTCCACATCTCACCTCCACCTCTCCTCAGGCCCTGATGTCTGTGCCACTCTCCCCCACCCCCCCACCTCTGCACACATCATCTGCAACAGGCCTCATCTCTACCCCTCCCCAAAAGCTTTTACTCATTTCACCTACCTGGCCCGGCTCTAGTACCTCCTGGCAGTGTAGGCAGCTTTGCCTCTCTCTCTCCTCTGTAGGGAGATCATTGGTCAGAATTTGTGTACCTGAGCACTGAAGGAGATCACAGTGAAGCTTACCACGTGATGCTCCATCCCACACTGTGCCTGCATTTCCTTTGTCCCCGCTGTAAGTGTAGGGCAGGCAGGGCTCTGTGTGAGCCACCCAGAGGAAAGCTGCCCGTGTAAACACAGAAGCCTTTTTTCTTTACAAGTGACAGTGGTGAATAGAGAGTGGAGGACTCCCGCTGAAAAAGATCCCTGGGTGCGAGGGCCACATGAAACCAGGACTGGTGCAAGGATTTTTGACAGCCTAGGCGAAACCTCATTTTTCCGCCCCCATTGGCTCCACCCCTGACTCCACCCCCTTTGCCCTGCCCATATGACAGGGGGTGGCACTATACAGGAAGTGTTGACTCTGCTTCCTCTAGCGCTGGCTCCAGTGCTGCGCTGTGCCTCTAATTACACTACCGGCCAAATGGAGCAGCTGCCTGAGAATGAGTTAGTTACATGCTGCAGCCTGCAGAGCATGCAGGGGGAAATAAGTGGCCGGGCACCCCATGGCACCAGTGCACCCTAGGCGGCTGCCTAGTTTGCCTAGTGGTAGCACCGGCCCTGCATGAAATGGCCCGGAGAGCCGGATTCATCCCACGGCCTTGTGTTTGACACATGTGGCTTAGAATGAAGTAGCCAAATGGAAATGTACTCATAACAATTGATTAAAAATAACGTTCTTTAGAAAGGAACATACATTCCATAATAATAATTATGCTACCCACATTAGTGTGTGTGCTATAAATTGTCTCCAGCATTGCTCCTGTTTCTTTTTGCTGGAGGCTGCCATTTTGTTGAAGCTCAGAACCCTGAGCCACAGTTAAAGCAAAACTAAACCCTCTTATCCTTTTCAGCCAAGGAAGCTGACATCTGTTTTATCTGCAACTGCCAAGGTGTTACATATGTGATCAGCTATGACACCAACCATTTGATGGTTTGACAGTGTGGTTGAAAACACAAGCAAATGTGATATTTTGCATTCCTGACATGCTGAGAATGTAATTGTTTTTTCAAACTGTTAAATTGATGGGTTTCCTCCACTTTAATCTTTAGACTGTCAGCAAATTGGCCTTTTACAAATTTGGCAGTGATGAAAAAAAAGAGAGCACAGTGTGTAACTGGATTTTAAAAAGTATAGGCACTTATTTTTTATGTTTTACATAGCTATACCTGCAAAAGGGTCTAGCCTGAAGTGATCTAGCAGGACTTCATTTTCTGACTAAAGTTCCACATTAATGTCAGTAACTTTTTGGTAAATATATTACTCAAAAATAGAAAGTGGATGTAAAGATGCTAGAATTATTATAGAGGTAATGTTTTCACTGAAATGATGAATAGGTGTACACATTCTGGATTCAGAATGATTACAAAATTTTTTCCTGTAAGGACCATACCAAGAATACCCAACACGGTTAGACAGGAGGTAATCTCCTTAAAAAAAGCTGGGAATTGTTCACTGTGGACCAGTTTGACATATGGCCCAGTCCACGTGTTCCACTGAGTTATTCCAGTTATACCTGATGATTCTTTAGGAATCAGCCAGTGATGTAAAGTTCACACCAGTCTTGTACAGGTCAACCCAAGCAACAAACTATTTTCTGTTTAGAGGTACCCATTTATAGCTACAATTTTCCTATATATCATATGCCGGTTGCAGTTGTTCATACACGACTATGAAATATTTACCGTATGTTTGTTTTCTTATTTAGCTTTATTCATTTTGAGCAGGATGCTCAAGGGGGTCAGAGGTCCTGTAACGTCTAAATATTCCACCCTGACAACTGTTTGAACTCACATGCTGTATTTTCAAAAGCTGGAAAAACAGTGTGTAGGGTCAGGCAATTGACAGACAGCAACTCATGTGACTTCTGACCCCTGAATTGCAAGCTAACATGTAAGACTTTAGAATAAGTAAAGATAAACAAAAGCATAGTATAGTTATAAACCTGTGTTACCCTGCCAAATTACAATAAGCTAAAAATATATTAGATTTTTTTCATGAACCCAGTCATTTATATGCAATTATTATTAATTGGTGTCGTCAAGTCAATGTCAACTCCTAATTGCTGCATGGATTGTCTCTCCAGAAGGATTCATCCTCTGTTTGGGTCTTGGGTATTATAGGTCTCTATAAACCTACCTTTAAATATTTTTATATACAATATAGTGTTTTTATTTAAGTGGAACTTAACTTACAGATACACTCATTTACCCATTCCAGCGATGTGGCAGTTAAATCATCTTCACTCTGGTTACTTCTGTGTGCCGGAGTTTTGGCTTCTTGATTGGTAGGTGGCATAAGGACGCCATCCCGTGCATGCAAACTCCAGTTAAGGTAATGCCGTGGTAGGGGGAGAAGAGACAAAGGGCTGTCTTTGTGCCGTTTTTAATATTTTTGTTAAGTTCCTATTTAAATTTGATGTAAAAAAAAAAATGGTCTGTTTAGCAGAAGCACAGACTGTCTGCTTTGCCAAACCAGCCAATTGATACAACCCACTGCAACTGAAAGCCAGAATTAGCAGGGATGTGGACGCTTGTGGCAGCCTTTTCCATATTACAGGTAAGTACATCACTCCTTTGAGGTTTTTTTAGCTATCATCCTGGACATGTAAACCTGAAGACTTTAGGTTCACTTTAAAATTGCTTTAAAGATACATACTACAGTAAACTATTTTAGAACCAAAACTTTCAGTATCTGTTTATAAGTTTTCAATACCTAGAAAATTATAGATTTTATAAACCCATGGTAGTGGTATTTATTCAAAGTATAATTATTTAAAGTTTCAGTTTCCGAATTTCAAATCTTTTTATTAAATAAAAGTTAGTGGAAGATGAAAATATATAAAATGGCTGGATGCTAGTATCGTTTGGCTGATTAACCACTTAAAGACCGAGCCTCATTTTTACACTTGTTTACAAGTTAAAATAATTTTCTTTTGCTAGAAAATTTACTTAGAACCCCCAAACATTATATATATATATATATATATTTTTTTTTCTAATACCCTAGAGAATAAAAGGGCAATCATTGCAATACTTTCTGTAACACCATATTGGTGCAGCCTTCTTACAAGTGCACTTTTTGTGGAAAAAATACACTTTTTTGAATTAAAAAATAAGACAGCAGGAAAGCTATTATATTATATATATTGTGAAAGATAATGTAACACTAAGTAACTTGATACCCAACATGTCACACTTCAAAATTGCGCCTGCTCGTGGAATGGTGACAAACTTTTACCCTTAAAAAATCTCCATAGGCAAAGTTTTAAAATTTCTATAGGTTACCAGTTTTGAGTTGCAGAGGAGGTCTAGGGCTAGAATTATAGCTCTCTCTGTCTAACAATCGCGGGCGATACCTCACATGTGTGGTTTGAACACCTTTTTCATATGCGGGTGCTACTCACATATGCTTTCGCTTCTGCATGCGAGCCGGCTGTGATGGGGTGCTTTAAAAAATTATTTTTTTTTCTTATTCATTTTACGTTACATTTTTTATTTTGCCACAGTTTAAATTTTTTTTTAAATTGGGTCACTTTTATTCCTATTAGAAGGAATGTAAACATACCATTGTAATATAAAAAAAGCATGACAGGACCTCCTAAATATGAGATCTGGGGTAAAAAAAGACCTCAGATTTACACTAAAATGCAATAAAAAAAAATGATTGAAAAAAATAAATAAATTCTCCTTCAACCACTTCAGCCCTGGAAGGATTTACCCCTGATCCCGACCAGAGCACTTTTTGTGATAGAGCACTGCATTGCTTTAACTGATAATTGCGCAGTCATGCGAAGTTGCACCCAAACAAAATTGACGTGCTTTTTTCCCACAAATAGAACTTCCTTTTGGAGGTATTTGATCACCTCTGCGGTTTTTATTTTTTGCGCTGTAAACAAAAATAGAGTGACAATTTTGAAAAAAAAAAAAAAAAACAATATTTTTTACTTCTTGCTATAATAAATATCCCCAAAAAATATATTAAAAAAAGGAATTTGTTCCTCAATTTAGACCAATATCGCAAAAAAAATAAATAAACAAAATTTGCAACGCACGCCTTGCCAGAAAATACTGGGGTTATGGCAGCTAGCCATAGCGTACAGGTATGGCGATTTGGTGGTTAATACACAAGATTAAAGGCAAAGGAAAAACAAAAATACGTTAAAGAAGATCTAAATTCCAGCACTAAAATCTCATATAAGCTTTAACACTTTAATGTCATTTCAAAAGATGTTTTACATTTTTCAAATCTTCAGCTTTCACAGAAATACAGTGGAACCTGCGAGTGTTGTCTGGCAAAATGAGCAGAATTCAAGCTAATGGGGTGTGCAGAACTGAATTTGGCCAGATGTGTGGGGGCGCTGGTGACACTCGGAGTGGTTCTCAGCCATTCGGAAATACTCGGAATCGCTTGGAAATAGTCCGTTCCCAAGAGTTTATGAGGGTTTCTGAGTTCAGCCGAGCTGTCCCCGAGTATTTCCGAGGCTCTTTGGCGCTCCTCATCTCTGGCCACATGCGGTATTGCATGCAATAGAAGTCAATGCCGAACGAATTATCTTAGTTTCCATTGACTTCTATAGGGAAACTCACTTTGTTATGCGAGTGCTTTGGATTACAAACATTCTCCTGGAACGGATTATGCTCGTAATCCAAGGTTCCACTGTAATAACTAACCCTACTTATCAGGAACGTGAAGGTACTAGTCTATGCACTTGCTGCTACAGAGTGTCATTGTTCAGTACCTTTCTCTTAAATGAGATGTATGTTTTTGTTTTTGTTTTTAGGAATCATACTTACCTAGGTGGATGCAGCATCAGTCTGATGTTGCATCTGTCCCCTGGCACCTCTAACACTGATAACCAATCGATCTAACAGCTCCAATTGCTCGGTTCTCACGGGCTCTGTGAGCAGAGAGCTGCTGTCAGAAACCATGAATCAGACTGAGACAGAAGTACAGTTAAGTCACACTTGTTTAATAATAAAAGAATAAGAATAATAAAAAGGTAAACAGAGTAAACGTAGTCATAACATAGCCAGAGTTCAGAAACCATAATGGATAGTCAGACAAGTCAAAACATCAGGGAGCCAGAGATGAGCGTAGTATTATTATTATTATTATTATTTAAGGTACTTATATAGCGCCGTCAATTTACACAGCGCTTAAGATATACATTGTACGTTCACATTGGTCCCTACCCTCAAGGAGCTTACAATCTAAGGTCCCTAACCCACATTCATATACAAGGGCCAATTTAGCCAGAAGCCAATTAACCTACCAGCATGTCTTTGGAGTGTGGAAGGAAACTGGAGTACCCGGAGGAAATCCACGCAGGCACAGGGAGAACATGCAAACTCTAGGCAGGTAGTGTCGTGGTTGGGATTCAAACCAGCGATCCTTTTTACTGCTAGATGAGGGTGTTACCCACTACACCCCTGTACCACCCACAGTAAAACAGCAAGCAGGATCTGGAGCCAGAAGGAATGTCAGCCAAGCAAGTCCTTAACAGGAACATAGGAGAGCGTCTCTAGAGATGTGACCGAAGGCGAAGGCAGAGATCATCTGGGCTGAATGGCTTAAGTAGGCAGGATTGATGAGCAGGATATCCTCAACAGGTGAGTCACTAGAGAGAGCTGGCAATTAGCCTACAGCTGAGCAGCCAGTTTGAGAAGGAAGGGCTGAGCAGAGGACTAATAGCTGACCGACTCTCTGCTCTGACTCCCCTGCTCTCACTAGAGTGCTGGGCTGTGGCTGTGGAGGGGGTGGGAACGGCTGGTTCAAGCTCTAAGCCGCTTGCTTAGAGGATGAGCCGGGTGCTGGTCCATGCATGTGGGAGAATCCTGACTCCATTGTGGAAATCTTGCCCGAGCCTGGACCAGCTCTGTGACATTAGCTGACAGTGGGCTTCAGCCCACTGTCGGCTGAAATCGGGTCACAGGATTGCAGAATGAACTGCACTGTTGTGATCCACAGGAGAAGTACAGCCAAATGAGCTTTGACTATACTTTTCTTTTAATTGTACTCCTGTGTTGTCACCCTGTCATATGTATTCCTCATAGAAACTTCTAGGGGCCATGCCAACAAACATTGTGTTGATGTGGTTCACCGTTGTCACTGTTTGGAATGATGTGCACTCAATGCTGGAGTAAGCACATGAATAGTGACTGGAAGAGATTGGTAGCACTGAGATGAAAAAAAAGGTGAAAAAATTGTAAATGCAGTAGTTTACATCTACAGCTTTTAAATAATATATGCATGTTTGGTAAAGTGTTACATTTTGTTAGAAGCACATCTAACAGAAGGTGATTCCAAAAATATACATTTCGGGAAATCAAAATGTAGCAAAAGTTTTGAGTTTTCATCATATTGCTATTGCAGTATGATACTCAAAATGCAAAGGTTAGGAGGACAGGCCATTTTTTTTAACATTCCTAGGACTCCTAAGATGGCTCCAAGGAAGTATCACTCCTGTGGGAGAATGTCTTGGGTACTCTTCTCCCGCAGTGGTAAAAAATATTCTTCAACCAAAACATTTTGAGGCTGTTTGGCAAGGGTCTGTGTTAAATTTCTAAGGACTCCTTCTGTTTTTTGTTTTTTTTATCATTCAGCTACCTAGCTGGTAGGATTCGATTACTATTACCATTAGATTATTTCTTCTCTGGCAACCTCTGGATACTTAGCCATTGGCACCAGTCCATTCCCAAAGTGTCGGATGTTATTCACACATTTTTGTGCTAAGATAGTCATTGTGAGAGATTTTTCTGATTCTAAATATAAAAAATCTCAACCAGTTGATCTACCTCAAGTATTTTCTACTGATTACATGATTTCTATTAAGATCCACACTGGTGTCCAAGTGGCTTTCATCAAGCTAGAGCACAAAACTGTAGTCAAATTCATTGTGTACTTCCCACTCATAGCAGTTGATTTACTTACAAATCTTTTAGTTTAAGAACTAAACTTATCTTCCTGCTTACTGGGAGGCAATTATGGTGGATTAAAAGTCTTTCTTTCCAGCACAATTAATAACCTGCTTTCTAGTCACTGAGCCATTTATGGTACATTTTTTTCATCTCACATGTGAGAAAATAATTGGTAGTCCATATATTCCATCAGTGTTTGGCACAAAGTATTAACAGAACCACTGTCCGGAACCAATAATTCAGTCCAGTATTATTGATGAATACTAGTCTGCTTGTCCACCCCTAGTTTGTTTAGTTTTTTTCCAGATATATGCCTCTTTTCTTAAACTTCTCTTCTCAGTGGAATTTTTCTACTGGTTTTCAAAGTTTGACAAGTCTCTATTTAAACTTTTTTGTCTTTGGAAAAAAAAAAGTTTCTGGGGCACTCTCACTTTTATGGGCTGGTCTGGAAGATCCCTTGACACAAAATTCCCCATAAGACTATCTCCAAAGACATGTCATGTAATTTCACATTATTTGTAGAGCACCCAATGGACACTAAAAACATAAACACAGCTCACTGTTTTTACTTTCACATAACACTCACAATGTGGAACAGTGGGGAAAGACGATGAGCATTTCCAGTCTTGCCTACAGTCTTTTAGTTAATTTTTCTTTTCCTTCAGGAATCATCCACTACATTTTTTTCTGACATGAACCTGGAAATTGTCATAAAAAGGGACAACTATTCCAACTAACAGAGGAAAGTGTTGTATGAGTGATTAGGCATCTTAAATTAAGATTTCTCTTACTTTTACCTCACTTTACAAACTAAAGCTTTTCTGTCTGAAAGTCATCTGGTCTATATGGGTAAAACCACATACACTTGACTGCAAAATTAGCTGGAGCAGCCCTGTGCCTTAGGTTATGTTCACACTGATCTTACAGGAAAGTCGTACGACTCCTGATCCGACTTTGTCCTGCAACTTCATGTCTGACTTCCATGCAACTTCAATGAATAGGACCTGACTTTGATCCGACCATACCAAGGTTTGGTATGAATCTTAAGGGGGAATCCCACGCCAAAATGAAATTAAAAAAACAGTGTGGATTTTGAGGGCAAACCCCCCAAAATCCATACCAGACCCTTATCCAAGCATGCAGCCTGTCAGGACCTGCCAGGCTGCATGCTCAGACAAGGGTCTGGTATGGAAAGAGGGGAAAGGATGAGTGAATGCCCCCCCCCATTCCTGGACCATACCAGGCCACATGCCCTCAACCTTGTCCCTATGTTGATGCAGACTATGGCCTTTTCCCGACAAACCTAGGCGGAGGTTTAGGGTCTGTGGGCAGGGAGCTCATCGGAATCTGGAAGTCCCCTTTAACATGGAGGCCCCCAGATCGTGCCCCCCTATGTAAATGAGTATTGGGTACACTGTACCCCTACCCATTTACCAAAAAAAAGAAGTGTAGTGTTACAAAAAACACTCTTGCGTTTTCAAAAAGTCCTTTGTTAAAAATGAAGAATGTGCCCCGTCGTAGCTCCGTGTTTTCTTCCTTCGGTTTTCTCCCTCCAGTTCTTCAGCCTCTGCTTCTTCTCTTGGTTCTTCTCCCCCCGCCGATGACGTCTGCCTCTGCCCGACTCAGTTCTCCTCAGATGCTGGCTGGCTCCCACTGTTGGGTCAGGTCTGGTGTCTACCAGTTCTTATATAGCCATGGGGTGTGGCCATCTAGGGACATCACCCAGAGACCCTGCCCCCTGACAGGAGGGCTACATAAGAACTGGCAGACACTGGACCTGACACAACAATGGGAGTCAGCATCGTAGGAGGACCAGGTCGGCGGAAGAAGTCATCAGTGGAGGGAGAAGAACCAGAAGAAGAAGAGGATGGATAAGACCAAGGGAAAGAAGTGGAGGGAAAAGACCGGAGGAAGAAGACACAGAGCTACAATGGGGGATATTCTTAATTTTTAATAAAGAACTTTTCTAAAACTGTTTCTTGTTTTTTGTAACACTACACTTTTTTTTTGGTGAATGGGTAGAGGTACAATGCACCCCATACTCAATTACATAGGGAGGGGTAGGATCTGGCTGTCCTTTTATTAAAGGGGGCTTACAGATTCTGATAAGCCCCCTGCCTGCAGACCCCCAAAACCACTGCCCAGGGTTGTCAGTAAAAGGCCCTTGTCCCCATCAACATGGAGACAAGGTGCTTTGGGGTGGGGGGCATAGAGCACCCACCCACCATGTTGAGGGCATGTTGCTCGCTCGCCTCCCCTTTCCTGACCTGCAAGGGTCTAGTATGGATTTTGGGGGGACCTCACGCCGTTTAAAAAAAAATAATGATGGCATGGGGGTTTCTTTTGGGGGACCCCACGCCTTTTTTTTTTTTTGCCATGGGGTTCCCCTCAAGATCCATACCAGACTTAAAGGGCCTGGTATTGATCTGGGAGGGACGTCGTGCAGTTTTTTTTTTATTTTGACATGGGGTTCCCCCTCAAGATCCTCAGAGCATAAGTGACATGCCACAAGTCAGATCAGTTAAGATGATGATCCCAGCATACCTTCAAATCAATGGGCTGAAATTGTGCCAAAGTCGGACCAAAGTAGTGCAGGAAGCATTTTCAAAGTTGGACCGACACAAGTCAGACTAGTTAAAACTGCTCTCATAGGGAACTATTGATTTTGACATGTGATACGATTTGTACTCTCAAAGTTGGGGAGCATGTCAGACAAGTGTGAACTGACCCTTACACCTGCACACATGAACTGATACAGAATGTTTCTTTTTATGAGTCTATACTTAAATTTGTACCTTTCTTGCGAGCTGTGACATATTTAGCCCTTCGTCTCCATCTTCCTGGTTTTCATTTTCAGTTACTTCTGAAGGGTGGCTCTGTAATAAATAATACAATTACAACCTTGTTTTATATTCGTAAGCTCCCAGGTACCAAATTTTTCTCTAATTTGAGTGATTGAGTAAAAACTATTAAGCATCCATTGAATATTAAAGTTAGGATAAGAACATTTAACACTAGTGTTTCTTAGGAGTACACAGTAATACTCAAGGTACACAATGGGACATCTAAAAGCTCTCAATATGGCCAATAGCTGGCCAACTTCACAGCAGATACTATTTCCCAGTCAGAAAAGGCTTTCCCATTCCCACTGGAAGAACAGTTTGAAAAAACAGTCATCTGCCAGTTTTTGATTTTAATTGAATAATTGTTTTATTGACACTGCTTATCCTGATATGAGTTATGTAGTGTAAATGTTCTATCATTCATTTTGTGAATATGCTGTAAACAAGGCTGTATGCCGAAATGTGTCAACTGTTTTTAATCTTGACCTTTATGCAGCAAATAAAGATTTTCATGGGATTCTGGAGTTGCTGGCTACATCTTTTCTAGGAGCTGAGTTTGAAAAAACAATTAGAGGTCCTGGTCCCATATTTTTTCATTAGATTATTATTTATTATTATACAGGTTTTATATAGCGCCAACAGTTTGAGCAGCACTTTACAACATGGGGGCAGACATTACAGTTACATTACAATTTGGTACAGGAGGAATCAGAGGGCCCTGCTCGTTACAGCTTACAATCTAAAAAGGAAGGGTCAGTTGATACAAAAGGTGATAGCTGTGGGGGGATGAGCTGATGGAGGAAGTAAAAAAGTGTTAGTTAGAAGCAGGATAGGCTTCTTTGAAGAGAAGGGTTTTCAGGGATCATCTAAAGATGGATAGATTAGGGGACAGTTGGACAGATTGGGGTAGGGAGTTCCAAAGGATGGGAGAAGCTCTGGAGAAATCCTGGAGGCGAGCATGGGAGGAGGTGACAAGGGAGCTAGAGCGCAGGAGGTCTTGGGATATTCCATAGTTGCATAGTTTGTTTGAAAAAAACACAAGTCCATGCAGTTCAACCAATATACATAATTTTTATTGAATTGGAAAATGCATTAAAAACAAATCTACATGAAAATATAAGAATTTTATAGAATATTCTATATTGGTTTACTCCAACAAAAAAACATTGAAAGCCACCAAATCAAGTCAAAGTGCCAAATACTTTATTTGAATGCTTCTTCAGTTGAATCGTTTAATTGGAGCTAAGGCTACTATCATCCTATGCAACAAGTCATAGTAACCAGATTACAGTTTCCAGATAAATGTATGTGTAGTGCTATGGTTTAATACGTTTTCAGTTTATTCTTTGCCACTTTAAAAGTGAATAACAGCCAAGACTAAGGCTGGCCATACATTATACAATTTCCTTGAATAATTTTCTTTTAGATTAACCAAAACCATATAATATGAGGTCAATCCTAAACACTTTCAACCTGCAATCAGGTAGGCCCTTGTACTACATAGTTAAAAGTTAAATCTAAAGGAAATTGAACAAGAAAATTGTATGATGTATGGCCAGCTTTATTTACTAGGGCTCACAAACTATACCATATAATTTAGCTACCAGCATATGCTGTAGTACAAAACTGTAATCAGATTATTCGCTTCATTTTTATCAGTAAATGGCAACTAATACAATAGTATTAATGCAACTAGACAAAGACTAACAAGCAAACCAAATCAGTTTTTATTGCTTTGACTGAAGTGAATATTGTTACGATTTATTGCAGATTATTGTTCTTTGAATGCTTTAAATAAATAAAAATTCATGCAAATTAATGAATAAGACACATTTGTTCTCCAATTCTTCCTGTATCTACTTCAAGATGCTTGGCTTAAGTTACTGTTCTTACCTCTTCAAGTGTTTCTCCATCTTCTTCTGTACCGAATGTTTGTAAAACTTTTGTTTTATATGTCTTCCAGAGACTCATGATGCCTGAAACAGCAACTGACGGAGAAGAGAATGTTTGGTCTACCTATGTGGGGTTCAGCGTTGCAAAGTTGCATAAACTGCAGCGCTTTCTTTCTGTAGCACAGCCGGGGTAAAATGCAGAAAGGTTCCCAGTCTGGATTACCTAGATTAGAGCCGCCGTCTTGAAATATACACCTTGTCTCTCAATGTGTAATCCTTTTTCAACATTAGACAAGTGTCTAACACTGTGCTGCAATAATTTGTGTGTGCATAGCATCTCACAATACGCAGACCATCTCAGGTACACGGCTCTTTGGCCTAATTGGCTCTGAGACACATGGGTCTTGTGACCTCATTAAAGTTGCAGGAAGATCTTCATACAGGGGAAATTTGATAGGGCAACATGTAAAAGGCTAGGGACTAAACTCATGTATGACTAGGAAGAGAATTGCAGACAAATGCTTTGTATATGTTAGCAGGTCCCCTGCATTGCCAGTGAGTGTGAATGTTATTTATCTGACAACAGTTTGTACCTGCTACGGCCTTTTTACATCTCATTGACTTATCCATGTATCTGTTTTATGTTTGTCATCAGTGAGTCCCTATTTAACACCAGCAAACACCTGTTACTTGGCATTGCCCGGGTCTACATCTGTCATCATCATGTGGTGCAGTCATTTATAATAGTTCTGTGTTAAAGGACACAACATCCCCTTGTATGATACAGCCTGTTTTCAATGGATAACTTCTGTTAATGGTGTTAACAAACAAATGTAAAGACTTTTGAGACTCTCCAATAGTAGCCTAATTTAATTCAAAGGGATTTTATAATATACACTTACCGGCCATTTTATTAGTTACACCTGGCTAGTACCGGTTTTGCCTTCAGAACTGCCTTAATTCTTCCTGGCGTAGCTTCAGCAAGGTGTTGGAAACATTCCTCAGAGATTTTCATCCATATTGACATGATATCAGCACGCAGTTGCTGCAGATTTGTCGGCTGCACATCCATGATGGGAATCTCCTGTTCCAGCACATCCCAAAGGTGCTCTAATGGATTGAGATCTGGTGACTGTGGGGGCCATTGGAGTACAGTGAAATCATTGTTATGTTCAAGAAACCAGTGGTGAGATGATTTGGGCTTTGTGACATGGTGCATTATCCTGCTGGAAGTAGCCATCAGAAAATGGGTACACTGTAGTCATAAAGGGATGGACATGGTCAGCAACAATACTCAGGTAGGCCATGGCGTTTAAACGATGCTCATTTGGTACTAAGGGGCCTAAGTGTGCCAAGACAATATTTCCCACACCATTACACCACCACCACCACCACCAGCCTGAACCGTTAATACAAGGCAGGAGGAGCCGTGCTTTCATGTTGTTTACACCAAATTCTGATCGCAGCTGAAATCGACACTCATCAGACCAGGCAACGTATTTCCGATCTTCTATTGTCCAATTTTGGTGAGCCTGTGCATATTGTAGCCCCAGTTTCCTGTTCTTAGCTGACAGGAGTGGTACCCGGTGTGGTCTCCTGCTGCTGTAGCCCAACTGCTTCAAGGTTCAATGTGTTGTGTGTTCAGAGATGGTGTTCTGCATACCTTGGTTGTAACGAGTGGTCATTTGAGTTACTGTGGCCTTTCTATCATCTCAAACGATTCTCCTACTGACATCAACAGGGCATTTTTTTCCACACAACTGTCTCTCACTGGATATTTTCTCTTTTTTGGACCATTCTCTGTAAACCCTACAGATGTGCGTGAAAATCCCACTAGATCAGCAGTTTTTGAAGTACTTAGACCAGCCCATCTGGCACCAACCATGTCACGTTCAAAGCCACTTAAATCCCTATATATATATATATATATATATATATATATATATATATAATCCATTGCAGGGCATAGTCCGCAGACTTGAGACCCAGGAATCGAATCAGGCTCAGGTGATGCGATTCCTCCAGGATCTGGCTTCCTGCTTCGAGTAGCTTCAGGCCTCCTTGGGAACCCCTAAGTCAGCAACCTCAAATACAATCAGTGGCTGTACCTATTCTGGTCGCAGTCGCAGCCACACATTCACTACAACTGCCATCTCCGTCCCGTTTCTCTGGGGACTCCAAGGACTGCAAGGGGTTCCTCAGCTAATGCACCATTCATTTTGAACTCCAGTCTCAAAACTTCCTGTCTGGTCGGGCAAAGGTAGCCTATGTTATTTCCCTTCTCTCTTGTGAAGCTTTAGCCTGGACTGACCCCCTGTGGGAGAATAACGATCCTGTGGTTTCCAGCCTGTCTGACTTCTTGAAGCTCTTTCGAAACATCTTCAACTAACTGGCTCGGATTTCTTCAGCTGCCAGTGCCCTTTTACGTCTTCGCCAAGAATCTTCTTCAGTGGGACAATATGCTCTTCAGTTTTGTATCCTCACAGCTGAATTGAGCAGGAACAATGAGGCCCTAGACCCTTCTGCCTGTTGAGGAACCTATGCAGCTGGGTCAAACCAGGCTAACCCCTGAAGAACGTGCTAGGCACAGAATTCTGGGCTTGTGTCTCTATTGTGGGGGCAAGGGTCATTTTCCTTCGTCTGGGAAACGCTTGTGTCTAATATATCTGGAAGGTGGAGTATTGGACCCAGAAACATCACCTTCTTGTCTTCTTCTTCCGGTGTTCCTTCATGTAGACGCTTCCCCTCAATCGATCTTTGTATACCTCGATTAAAGGCTGCTGCCAATTTTATGGACTCGAGAAATGCTTCTTCCATGAAGCTTACCTTTTTTCCCCTCACTATGCCACTGGTAATCTCGTCAATTGATGGCACTGTTGTCCTAGGGGGCCCTATCCTCTTCCAGACTCCCTATTAAGATATCTGTAGGGATACTCCACCAGGAGTGTATATCCTTCCTTATTCTGCCAAAGGCCTCAAAACCCATTGTATTGGACCTTTCTTGGCTACAGCTCCGCTCTCCACATGTGAACTGGGCTTCTGGGCAGATCCTGGCTTGGGATCCCTCATGTATTTCGTCCTGCCTTCTCAAGGTGGGCCCCCAAGGAGAGGCTGTCGGTTGCTACCACATCTGTATCTTCTGATCTTCCCGCTGCATACAGCGATTTCTGGGATGTGTCCTGCAAAAAATCAGCTGCGGTGCTTCCTCCTCACAGTTCCTTTTCTGTGCTATTGACCTTGTTCCCAGAGCAACTCTGCCCAGGGGTTGTACCTACCCTCTGTCCATCCCAGAGACCCAGGCCATGTCAGAGTATGTCACCGAGAATCTAGAGAGAACTTTCATCCAGAAATACTCATCGCCTGCAGGAGCAGGGTTCTTTTTCATTGCCAAAAAGGATGGTACCTTGTGACCCTGCATAGCCACCGCGTTTAAACCTCGATAGTCTATCAAAAATCGATACCCATTACCCTTAATATCTGAGCTATTAGACAGGTTAAAAGGTGCCTTCATTTTTACCATGTTGGATCTCGGAGGTGCATACAATCTGATTCGTATATGGGAAGGTGACTAATGGAAAACCGTGTTTAACACTAGAGATGAGCATTACGAATAATCGGTTATGTCTTTTGGTTTGTGTAATGCCCATCTGTGTTCCAAAACTTTTTCATGAAATCTTCAGGGATCTTCTGTATTAGTTTGTTGTCATCTTTCTGGATGACATTCCCATCTTTTCAGAAAATCTGCTTGTCCACAGGAACCATGTCTGCACTGTACTTCAGCACCTAAGAGCGAATAATCTGTATGCCAAGCTGGAAAAAATTTCTTTTGAATGTTCTGAGGTCCTATTTCTGGGATGCTTTTTCTCTAGTTGATGGCACAGAAGCTGTATTTGATGGGCACAGTGGCTGCATATGATGGGCACAGTGCCTGCATTTGATGCCACAGTGGCTGCATTTGATAGGCACAGTGAGGCTGCAATTGATTTTTTTTTCAAGTATTTTTCTGAATTTTTCAGTTTGTTTGCACCCCCTCAAAAATTTTGAGCACCAGCCGCCACTGGATTGCTGTATCCTTTGGACACAACTGATCACAGATAGTGTTAAAGTACCAATCACAGCGCCCCTTTACCATGTGATCAGCTGTGATTGGACATCTTTAAACAAACCTGCTGGTTATCAGCATTCCTTTGCTTACGCGCTGTCACAGCATGAGGAGAGGAGAGCCAGTAACAAGCAAGTGTGACAGTGGACATTTACATAGATTATCAGTTTAGCCCAAAAGGTGCTGCCTCATCGGTGCACATTAGCGCAGCCTCACCAGTGCCCATCAGTGCAGCTTCATCTATATCCATCACTGCAGTCTCATCAGCACACATCAGTGAATTAGAAGAAAAATTACTTATTTGCAAAATTTTATAACTGATTTTTGGGGGTTTTTTTTGTTTGTTTAGCAGAAAAAAAAAACCAGTGGTTAATTAAATACCACAAAAAGAAAGCTCTTTTTGTGTGAAAAAAATTATAAAAATGTACTTTGGGTACAGTGTTGCATGACCACACAATTGTCATTCAAAGTGTGACAGCAATGAAAGCTGAAAATTTGCCTGGGCAGGAAGGGGATGAAAGTGTCCAGTAGTGGTAATACGATAATGTACACAAGTATGGTATTTTTTTTTTACAGAACTATAGAAGCCAAAAGTAAATCCACATATTTAATTTATATTTTCTATATTCTGGTAATGATCAGTAAGGTAAAGAACATCAAACTTGCTTTTTGACACATCTGCAGTAAACTCCCCGTGCTTTTAATTGGACTGTGTTTTTTCTGATTATCACTGTAGTATCTGTGCATGGAACACCCGCTCCCTGTCACTTGTCTGAGTTCTGGTTTCATGTGTAACTGATACATGTGAACAGGAGCTCACATTAAGTGCTGAAATAGAACCAGTAGATAAATAATTCCTTATGTCTCCCTGCAAGCTGAAAACATTTCATGGAGGCACAGCAAATAGATAACTATAACAGCCAAAAGCTCTTAGTTAAAAGAAAAAAAAAAAATTTAAATTGTAAACCTTCCATAAAGTGGTCCCTTGTATATTTTATGCACCCTATTCTCCCCATATATGCTCCCATCTATCACAACACATAAATACAGAATAACTGTAGTCAAAAATAAAATGATGCTTCTTCAAAGACAGATCACCTCTGCAGTTTTTATTTTTTGAGCAATAAACAAAAGAAGAGCGACAATTTAGAAAAAAAACACAATATTTTGTACTTTTTGCTATAATAAATATCCCATTTTAAAAAAAAACAACAAATTTTTCCCTCACTTTAGGCTGATACGTATTCTTCTTCATATTTTTGGTAAAAAAAATCGCAATAAGCATATATTGATTGCTTTGCGCAGAAGTTATAGCGTCTACAAAATAGGGGATAGATTTATGGCATTTTTTTTTTTTTTTTTTACTAGTAATGGCGGCGATCTGCGATTTTTTTTGTGACTGCGACATTGTGACGGACATATCGGACACTTTTGGGACCATTCACATTTACACAGCGATCGGTGCTATAAAATTGCACTGATTACTGTGTAAATGTGACTGGCAGGGAAGGGGTTAACACCAGGGGGCGCTGCAGGGGTTAATTATGTTCCCTGGGAGTGATTCTAACTGTGGGGGGAGCAGACCGATCGGTGTTCCTCTGTACTGAGAACACACCATCAGTCTCCTCTCCTTTGACAGGACGTGGATCTGTGTGTTTACATACACAGATCCACGGTCCTGCTGGGTTCCCGGGCAATCGTGGGTGCCCGGCGGACATTGCGGCCACCGGGCACGCGCACTGGGTCCTGAGCGACGCCGCGGGCGCGCCCCCTAGGTGGCCGGGAATGGGAGGACGTCATATGACACCCGCCCAGGATGGGAGATCCCATCTGCGGGCATCATATTACTATGGGTTGGTAGGGAAGTGGTTAAAGCCAAAATGTTCATGGCTAAATCCAGCTAAAACGACATGTCAGTTATGGATGAATAATATTAGGCTGAATTGGCCACTTGCTTCCAAAATGAGCGGCAGGCTATATCCACAAGTTTCTGGCTCCACTTAGGGTTGTCATCTGTACGGGATTCACCTGGACAGTCCGGGTTCTGAATCATCTGCAGGTTTTCAAACTGCCTGAAACCCAGACAGACCATTCGGGCAGGGGGAGCTTCATTATCATACTTGCTACTGTGAAGACAGTCACAGCAACAGTGTCATTGCTTCTCAATAAATACACACACTGTGCTTGTGTGTGTGTTGGGAATCTGAATCTGAAGCTCCTTTCTGTCTCCCCCTCTCCAGGCTCCTGCAGAGTCTCTGTTATCTCTGACCCCCCTCTCCAATCACTAGTGCCGTGTTCTGAGAGAACTGGGAGGCAGAGCTAACTGTAGTTACTGTCAGACTGGCTGCTGCTCACACTACATGCAGGGAGGTGAGCTGAGTTTTTATTTTTCTAAGGAAAGTTTCCTAGGGTGGAAAGTTTCAGGAGGATTTCTTTTGCATCTATTGCATTGAAGGGTTAAGATAAGGAGAATCGGAAGAGACAGCAAGCGAGTGTGTGTGAGGAGGGGGGAGTCTGCAGCCCGATCCCAGCCGAAGCACAGTATCTCCCAAGCATCATCAGGGGTGGGGTCACCATGTGACATCACCCGGTGACCCCACCCCTTGTCCCTATATAAGTCGCCGGACAACGCGTCCCCAGGATTACGGCCGGAGAGGGGTCACCCAGTGACCCCACCCTTTGTCCCTATATAAGTCGCCGGACAATGCGTCCCCAGGATTAAGGCCGGAGAGAGCATTGTGTCAACATCGGAAGAAGAAGAAGCAGAAAGTGGCAGCGATGACAGAAGACCAGGCCAGCGCTAGTAAAAGAGCTGGAAGAAGAAAGCGGAGGCCCGGCAAGAAGAACCGAAGAGCATGACAAGACCCCCTAAGTCGGAAGAAGACCCCCGGACGGCGGCGACGACGAAAGGAGAAAGCTGGGCTTCTCCGCTAGCAAAAGAGCAGAAGATAGCGGAGGAGTCCGGCGAGAAGACCCCCGAATACGGAAGAAAAGAGGACCCCCAGAGCTGTCTAATAATGTATTTTAAAAACCTGTGTTGTGTTTTTTTTAATGTACACTTTTTTTCACCAGGTGAATGGGTAGGGGTACATTGTACCCCATCCTCATTCACGTAGGGTGGGGGGGCCATAATCTGGGGCCCCCTTATTAAAGGGGGCTCCCAGATTCTGATAAGCCCCCCATCTGCAGGCCCCGACAACCAACGGCCAGGGTTGTCGAGAAGAGGCCCTTGTCCTCATTAACATGGGGACAAGGTGCTTTGGGGTGGCCGCAGGGCCCCCCTTCCCCAAAGCACCCCCCCATGTTGAGGGCATGTGGCCTGGTATGGCTCAGGAGGGGGGCGCTCGCTTGTCCCCACTTCCTTTCCTGACCGGCCGGGCTGCGTGCTCGGATAAGGGTCTGCTATGGACTTTGGGGGGACCCCACGCCGGTTTTCAGCATAGGGGCTCCCCTTTAAATCCATACCAGGTGACGGGGCTAGCGAGGTGTCAATCTCGTCGATGGAGGTGGCGACATTCACTTCCTTCGCTAGTTCCTTCTACCTGGAGCCACATTCAAAATGAACTGACTTTTCTCTGTGTGTGGGCAAGTCCGTTCTTTTGAAAAGTCTGGCGGACTAGCACACAGGCGGGTGGATTTTGAGTCAAAACTTCTTTCTATGTTCGCCGGACTTTTGGGAAGAAAAAGTCCGCTGGACTTTTGGGAAGAAAAAGTCCACCTTAGCCCACACATGGGCGGATTGTCTGGCGGACTCTGGTCTGCCGGACCAAGTCCGCCGGATAATTCGAACGTGTGTACGTGGCATCAGACAAACATTGTATACAGTGCATGATCATTTCTGTTTCATTATATGCAAAGACACAATTCACATTTACTATTTTTTTTATCTAGGGTGGATTTTAAAAGTCATACAAACAAAATTTTTGGATGGAAAGAGCATATATGCAACAGAGAGGAACTGAATTGAAAATGCATGAAGATGCACTATACATGCATTTTAAAGTTGAAGTCAGGCCAGGGACCCCTATTAAATAATAATAATAATCTAAATGGCCTATATCAAAACTGCCGTGGTGGATCATCAGTGTTTGCTCCTGGAAGTGGCACCACAGCAGGAGGATGGAGGACTCTGGTTAGTAGAAATGTTTGTTAAAGGCTTTTGGTTTAAATTTTTTCTGTTTAATCTAATTTTATTGAAAAAATTTGAAGTTTTAACATACAAAATACAAAATATCAAAACACCAGACATGAGGCTAGGTTCACATTGCAGCGATGCGGGAACACCGCGAATCCGCAGCGGGTTCCCGCATCGCATACCTCCCGGCGGCAGTTCACACTGCCCTATGCGAACTGCTGGGAGTGTCAGTGAAACGTTAATGACACCCCCAGATCAGTTTGCATATCGCAGTGCGATCTGCAAACTCGGACAGGAATCGGATCGCATGGTGTGAACACCTATGCGATCCGATTCTGCTGCAAACCAAAAAAAGGGCCCTGTGCGAGTTTGGGCCGGATGCAATGTGAATTCAGCCATACTATCTGTATGGCTGAACTCGCATCGCACAGAGATCGGATGTGATTTGCACTGCAGTGCGGTGCGAATCACATCCGGTTCTCGTAATCGCTGCAATGTGAACCCAGCCTAAACCTTGACAATCTGGGGCAAGTACAAAATAAAAACAGAAAAAATAAATAAATACAATAGCTCAGAAAAGAGACAAAAAATTCTGCATAAAACAAACAATATTAAGAGAAATACAGCAATATTGTAAACAGGAACATTTTCAAGGGGCCTGTAAGATTGGTACAAAAGATAAATGGGTGTACAGGAGCTTAAACAGGAACACAATGAAAAGTGTCAAAATACAATCCGTGCGGTCATGACCAGGAGTAATAGATAAACAGTCCATAGACAATGTTGAAACCCCCAT
Organism: Lithobates pipiens; assembly: GCF_037356315.1. Lineage (NCBI taxonomy): Eukaryota > Metazoa > Chordata > Amphibia > Anura > Ranidae > Lithobates > Lithobates pipiens. The sequence continues at coordinate 220,352,822 of NW_027507748.1, read as the reverse complement.
ATCTTGATCCATGGCAAGCTTATAAGCCAGGTATATCAGTACTAAACTAACCAAAGCCCCACTATGGACAAAAAAAAGGGGTGAGGGAGAGAGAGAGAAGGGACAAGGGCAGAAAGAAGAAAGGAGGGAAGAATAGGCACGAAAGAAATAGCATAGCCCAAGGAGGGCGCCCTCAGGTGCAAAAGGAGATCCACTGATTAGACCAGAGAGGCTAGTCAACCTTAGCAGGTCCCGAAGTGACACCCGTTTAACAGCACCAGTATTGGTCTGAGAATGAAGGATAAATCCGTTGGAGTACAGTCAGACACCGATACCCCTGGGAAAGCAGTTTAAAATTAGTCTCTTGGGCCGTACTAGCCAGCGACAAGCGATAGATCAAAGCAAAGGATTTCTCCTATTCCTCATGTGACAACTGAACATCAAGGTCAGAGGCCCATTTGGTCGCATATTTCAGAAGATCAGCATAAACCTGAGATAGAAGAACTTTGTAGACCACTGATAGTGGTCGCAGGGGAGGGGAGGCCTAGACAAGCAGAGATTCAAAAGAGTCCACGTCCCTGGCCAGGGACACCAAATCAGGGAGGGACAAATGGGACAAGTAAGATGGGAGTAAGAGCAAGTTGTCTGTACTCCATTCATTGGGTAAAGGATGCCTGACCTACTGTACAGGAAGGCCAAAAGGGGGGGGAGCCGACCTCCATGGAAGATTTGTACCAAGCATCTATGGGCCTGTTTATTCCATGTGAGAAAGGAGGGCCTCATCAATGCTGGAGAGAACTGGAGGGTCCCAAAGGGGTCAAAGGCCCCACCAGAAAGGATATACCCAGTGAGGAAGTCAAGCCATCCCAAATGTGTAACAGGCTAGCTATAAGGCGTGGTAAAGTAGAGAGTGACCCCTGAAAGGTCCTTGGTCTTCGATCGCGCAGTTATCGGTGTAGAGGCAGCAGGGGAGAGATGCAGCTGGCATTGATGCTGCATCCACACAGGTAAGTATGATTGCTTTTCATTTTACATTCCCATACTTCTCTTTTAAAAATAAAAACCTTAGAGCCCCAGCTCATACTCACCTGTAGCACCGATCCCAGTGGCATTCCTCCCCTGCTGCCTCTACACTGAGAACTGAGCGATCGAAGACCACAGATTGCTCAGTTCTCAGACTTCAGTGAGCAGAGAGTTTGTGACTGCCAGCACTCACTTGAGCTGTGAAGGGGTGGGAGTGGCTGGCTCAAGCTTTCAGCTGCTCGCTCAGAGGCTGAGCCAGCTGCCGGTTCAGGCATCTGAGTGGATCACAACTTTGTAGTTGGGGTCTCTCCAGAGCCTGGACTGGCTCAGTGATATCAGCCAAAAGCAGGCTTTAGCCCGCTGTTGGCCAAAAACAGGTCAAAATGCACTCCTGTCATCAGTAGAAGTAGGACCAAAAGAGCTTTGGGACTACTTCTCCTTTAGCACATTGTGAATGGATGGGAGGGGGGAAGGTAGAAAGGATGTAGAGGAGAACAAATGTGCCTAGAGATGGGCTTTAAGGTAGGGTACAAATCTCCCCCTTGGAAAACTCATCCAAGACATATTGTATGTATACATATTGTGCTAAAAAAAAATCATATGTCCTTGAAAACACATTGGAAATTCATGTAAAAGTGTATACATTTTAACATGGGTTCCCCCCTGGCGCTAGACCCAAAACAATGTCTACTGGGGATATTCCCAGATGTCCTTGATAAGTATACTAAAATATTTCTCCAGGAGACTCTCTTCTTGGGTAGGAAGGTCATTGCTAGAAAATGGATGAGAACAATGACCCCTGATATCACAGAGTGGAAGGCGGACGTAAACACTTGCCTCCCATACAAAAAGATTCTCTATATTAATAGAGGATGCCCAGACAAGGATACTACAAGACAAGATATGGGACCAATGGCTCCAAGAATCTGAAACATGCACCTAACCAATCCCAACACTCAATAAAGAGATGTATCTACCCTTTGAGCGCGACATGTGTCCATCTATGTACCTAATGAGCACATCAATTGAGTACAAATGTATAAATACCCACTACTGTAATACTCACTATATATCTATCCTATTTTGTAAAGATAACCTTGACATTTGTATTGTCTGACACTCCCCCCCCACCTTTTGCCACATACCCCCCAACTCCCCCCTTTCCTCCAAACCCCCTCACACCCCATTAAACCAGACCAGAGTGCGTTTGGAGTAAAGGGCCAAAGGCCTTGATTTATTAACCAAAATATAAAATATAAACTTTCAATAAATAACTTTTAATAATAATAACTTGTAAACTTTTCCTTTAACACTGGAATATGGGTCATTAGCATATCCAAGACCCTACTGGTCACTGCACCATATATTTGACCTCTTGACCTCCAGACGGCATCCCCTGTCTCGGAGGCTTAACCCAAACCAATGCAGTGACCTACCCCTTTTCTCCTCCGGTTACCCCCTTGTAACCAGGAAGTACATCACCAACCATCCCCATCCCCATGGATGGGTACAACCTAATTACCACCTGCACCACTTACCCTTCTAAACTGACCCCCCAAACAACCTGCACACCCTGCCAACACCCCCTCAAAACTAAATCCTACCAACCACAGGGGAGGGTGGGTGGGAATCTCTTCCTCCTCCGCTCTCCAAGTGACCTAGCTTCCGCTCGGCTTCCCGGCCGAGCGTGCTAGCTCCGCCCCCTTAGCTCAGCCTACCCGGCTTCTTAAAGCGGCCCACTTATATTGTCCCTAAAGCGGCGACAGTGCATGCAAACAACTGCCATGCCGTCCCTGCGCTTACAGCCTTTGGCTGCTGCTCTGTGGCCTCTCTGTATAATAATAAAAAATGCTTTTTGAGAGAAAAGAATGTATGCATTTTGAAGCATGAAATGGTGTACCAGACCTTACTGCTCCTGTTGCATTCTCTATTTTTGTGACGTAACTTAGAATCCAGTGCTGTTAATTCGATTTTTATTGTAATGGACTTGGCAGGTCAGCAGACCAAGGCAATGCAGCAGTCTTGCTAATAGACTCTCCAAGAAATTTGAAAAAGGAATGGGTGATTTAATCAGTCATTGTCCAATCTATATTAATATACAATTTATGGGAGGACCTCGCCTTTGAATTTAAAGTGTAACTCAAGCTTTAGAAATTAGATTATCAGTATCAAACTTCTATTACAGGGGATGCCTGAAATTTACACCAAGAGCTCTAATCTGTGAGATTTATCAAGGGAGATAGAGGTGCAGCTTTGGCTTTGGTTTCAGCACCCTGGCCTCCCAACACAGCCTAAACCTACAGATGACCAACCCATCCGGAGACACCCAGATAAGGCATGGGGGAAGTATAAAGCTAGTGCGGCAAAATTTTCAGGAAGATGTAATCCTATATTCCATATGTGGACACCTTTTGCACCTGTCCTTATAAAAAGGGGGAAAGAGATAGTTAGCAAGAAATGTGTGGAGGAGTTAAAATTTTACCTCTTCTCTTTCTGTCCTTTTATCTCCATCCAAATGTGCTGTCATGGAGTACAGAAGTGAATGCATTATTTTATAATATTTAAAAATAACATGGTAAATAAATGCATACTATACTCTATATTATATTGCTTTCATGGCTTGGAATATCCATTTTGCTAATCATGTATTATATATATATATATATATATATATATATATATATATATATATATATATATATATATTTTTTTTTTTTTTTTTTTTTCATCTAGTTAAAGCCCATCTCCAAGTAGAATTGAAACTCCATACTTCCAACACACCCTTTACTATTTCAAATTTCTGTTTTAAAAATGTCTCTTCCTAAGCCATTTTTGACTTACCCGAATCTCGTGTCCCATGACCCACTCCCACACTTTACTGTCATGTCATCATGCCATTGCTAAAGCCTTTAAGACCTTGCGAAAACCCTGCCAATGGACCCAATAGGTGTCTGCATTACCAAATAGTGACCAAAAGGACCATCACACTGCAGTTCAATTGCGAAAAAGACTCAGGATCTGGTGCATCATGTGGATTTGGGTGTGAATTTGGGCCTCTAAGTTAAATTTTTTTATTTTTTATTACTTGGGCGATTAGCTAGAGGTGGTGGAGGTCATTTGTTTTAGGGGGTGAGGGGAGTTCCATGGCTGGACTAATGCTTTTATGTAACTGCTGATTTAAAACAACAAATGACTGCATATTAGTCAGAAAGTTGCATATATTGTAAAGTTCTGAGAGGTTGATAAAGGTAAAAAATAGAATTATATTTTAAAGTTTTATAAAATATAAACCTTAACACAAATATGTGCATGATATACAGCAGATTATTATGCTTCTATGGCTTAAAATTTTTTTTTTTTAGACAATAAATGTACCAATAAAACATTGTCTAAGTTACAGAGCCACATAAAAATGCATGTACTGCAATTTTTAGAGGCAAATTTCTTTATTATAGTTTCACTGCAATTTGAGAATATACATTTGATGTTGGTATACATGAAACAGCCTTTATTTTTACAAAATATCAAAGGATACAACCTTTTTAAGTCAATATGGCTCGTAAAACTTACACTATTTTTACATTACAAGGAAAGAATATTCTCTGAACCTTGGCCACTTCCTTAAAAACAGTAATGTAAAACACCTCACAGAACTGTTATGGCTTTCAGTATTGTTTGAAGAATGATTTTTTCATAAGCCACTTGTAAAAAAAGGAAGGCCGATCGCCTTACAGAGACTGCAATGAGAGCTTTGAGCTTAGTTGGGTGTCTCCATGGAGATGTATATTACTTATTCTGTTGCTAGTTTACAAAAGAACCCTATCTAGTGTTCATGTTATTATTTCAGACATTAACCTAAGATACAGTATATGTTGTGATACAAACAGCATATTGCTTTGGGTAAAATGGAGGTTTGGACTGACCAGCAGATAATTGATTATTAGTTTCAATGACAGCTGTAGAAAACATAGAAATGGTTACAGCATAGCATTCTTTCAGCTAAACGTAGAACTATAGGCAAACCCTTTTTTTTTTCATTTTGGATATAGCAAGGGAGGGTTATAACCCCTGTTAGATTTTTTTCCCGCCATCTGTGCCCTGCAAATTAATTTAATTCCTTGGGGACCCCCAGCTTACCAGAACTAATATCCTCATTGGAAAATGTCCTCTCTATTGTTGGGGACAACCCTAAACTTGGGATTTTGTTTTACTTGCACTTTCAATAATAATAGTAAACAGGACAAATAGAGAGGCTGAATCTTCGTAATGGGGGCACAGACAGCAACACAAATCTGACAGGGGTTCTATCCAAAACTAAAAAATTTTTTTTAGCTATACTTTAAAGTAGAAGTCCAGTCAAAGCCTAGCTAAGCTTAAACCTACTCCCATCCCCATTTCAAGCTCTATGCTAATGACCCTGTAAAGGTAAGATGTGTATACTTACCTAATCTAAGAGCATTCTGGTCCGGTCATGTGATTGGCTTACAGTACCGGCTTCAGTGTAGAGGAGGGATAGCCGACAAGAGATGCCCCATAGTAAGCCTGTGGAAGATGTCACTGCCCAGGCTCTGCAGCCGTTATTGCTGCTCTCTCTTCTCCCCTGAAGTTGGCCGCTAGGGAGATGATATGATTGGACCAGAGAGCCCTTAGATGAGGTAAGTATAAGCATATTTCCTTTACATGATAGTTGGTATAGGGCTTAGAATAGGGGTGAGAGAGGGTTTAAAGTTAGTTTTGACCAATCTTCCAGTTTAAAAATGTGGATTATGCTACCACAAATATCACTATCTGCTTGGACTTTATGTGCATGGACTTTTTCTGAGTTACTCCTTAAGACCAGCTTCACACTGGGCAGTTTTCAGGTGCTTTAGTGCTGGAAATAGCCTCTGCTAAGCTCCTGAAAACCACCTCCCATTCATTCCAGTGTGTCTTTTCAAACTGGGGCGGTGAGGTTGCGTGACGTTACGAAAAGTCCTGAAAGCAGCATCTTTGGGACGGGTTGGGAATGCTGTAGTTATTGCTCCCAAAATGCCCTGCCCATTGGAATGAATGGGCAGCGCTTTAAAAGCACCATAAAAACGATTTGAAAGTGAAGCAAAATTTGACTTTTTACCTTTTTTCTTGGTTAAAAAGCGCCTATTGGCTTAAAAAGTGCATTTACCCATACTGGGTCCAAAGTGTATGTGCATAAGTATGACTGTGTCGGGGTCATTAGACTGTAAGCTCCCTTTGAGCTAAGACTAATGGGAATAGTTTAATAAATCCTCTAAACTGCAGTGGTAAATGTGTTAGCACCATATAAATTAGTAAAATAACAAATTAATTTATGTTTTCTGCATTTTTAGGCTGAAAAAAAGTCTGAGAAGTGGCTATATGCAGTGATATAAACAAGGAATACAGGCAAGGTAGCTTTAAGAGTCAGAACGGTTACACACTGTTATGCTGCGTACACACGGTTGGACATTCCGACAACAAATCCTGGATTTATTTCCGACGGATGTTGGCTCAAACTTGTCTTGCCTACACACGGTCGCAAAATGTTGTTGGAACTTCTGATCGGCAAGAACGTGCTGACATACAACACATACGACGGGACTATAAAAGGGAAGTTTAATACCAAGTATGCCACCCTTTGGGCTCCTTCTGCTAATCTTGTGTTTATCTCATGTTAGTATTAGTTTGGTGAGAGACAATTCTCGCTTTTCAGCCTTGTGCTTTTCAGCCCGTTACTGCTCTTCAGTTTGTGCTTGTGGGTTCGTATCTATTTTTCAGTGCATGTAGTCAGTTTGTATCTGGTTTTCAGTGCGTTCTTGTCCACTGATTTCTGATTTTCAGCTTGCTCTTCTCAGGCCTTTCTGTTTTTCAGTGCGTTCAGTTAGTTCGTTCTGACCAGCTGACCGTTTTCTAGCCATGTTGTGGGTACGTCGAGCAGATTCCTGTTGGTTAAAATCATCATAGCTAAACAACTCTATACCATTATCATACTATGCACCCAACAAAGGACAAGCAAAGTTCTTTCAATCCCTCTTTCAAATGTTAAATCCCCTTACAGAAGGTATAGTTATTTACGGTGGCGACTCCAATATAGCTTTTGATGCCGGCACTGACAAATCTCGACCTCCAGGCAAAAATATGATACGCCCGTCATGACAGAGTCTGAAGGTGGCTAGGCAATTATTCCACTACGGTTTGGTGGATGTATGGAGGGAACTGAACCCCAGGGCTTGAGATTACACTCACTTCTTCAGCCCTCACCAGAACTTTGCGAGGACTGATCACTTTTTTATTCCCCAACAACATGTTCCGTTGGCTCAGCGCTCGGTCATTAGGGACTGTCTGGTCGGACCATTCTCTTGTCCTCTTGTCTTTAAGCGGCGGCCCAATGCCACGCTCTGGATTTCACTGGAGTCTCAATGCCTCCATTCTCAGCAATCCCACCCAAGCTAGAGAAATAGAAAATCATATTCAGGATTACTTCCTAATTAATGATACGGATGAGATCTCCCCCTCCTCTCTGTAGGCTGCCCATAAGGCTACGATTAGAGGTCACCTCATCCAAATCTCCACTAGACTGCGCAAGGCTCGTAAGGCAGACATTGAGAGGTTGGAGAAGGATTTTTCCGCCTTAAGCAAACTACATAAATCCAAACCCTCTTCGGGCTCGGCGGCAAGACTAGATGCTGCTCGCACAGAGTTAAACTTGGCCCTAACGGCCCTGGCAGAGAAGGAACTCCGATGGGAGGGAGGAAGTTTTTATCATCAATCTGACAAACTCGGAACGTTGTTGGCAAGACGGTTAACTCCTAGAACCAGATCCTACACTGTTCCCAAAATAAAATTGAGGGATGGTTCCCTCACCCAGAATCCCCAAAAAATTATGGAGGCATTCCATGAGTTTTACCTCTCCCTCTATAGCAAATCAGGGTCGGAACCCTCATCGGCAGCTATTCATCCATTCCTTTCCTCCAGTAAATCTACCCAGATTGATATAACAGCATAGGGAGGAGGTCGAGGCCCCGATATTGGCAGAGGAAGTAGAGCAGGTCATTAAAAAACTTAAAACGAATTCCGCTCCGGGCCCAGATGACTTCTCGGTTCCGTATTACAAACACTTTTCCCAGATCCTTGCTCCATTCCTAGCACGCTTCTTTAATCATCTCAGGTCGGGAAAACCCCTTGATACATCCCCGAATCCTGCATTTGTGACCGTAATACCTAAGCCAGGAAAGGACCCCAGCTGCACCTCTAATTATAGACCCATATCCTTGATCAATAACGACCTTAAAATCCTGACTAAAATTAGGGCTTTATCCCCAGGCGGCAGGGGCCGGATCAGATCAGGAGGGCCGTGGATATAATCTCACTCTTGGAGTCGGGATGGGATGGAAGCCCCCGTCAACAAGGACTCCTGCTATCCCTAGATCTCAGGAAGGCCTTTGACTCGGTTCCTGGTCTTTTCTGGTTCCCACCCTGCAGAAATGGGGATTTGGCCAGTCCTTTATGAACATAATTCATGCCTTGTATTTAACCCCAGCTGCCCAGATCAAGATGCAAGGGTATTATTTAAACCCTTTCCCAATTTGTCGAGGCACGAGACAGGGATGCCCCCTGTCACCACTGATCTTTGCTATGATCATCGAGTCACTGGCCATCGCAATCAGAGTCCACCCTGATATCAAAGGGAGTCAATGCGGACCAACAACCCATAAGTGCGTCCTATTCGCGGACGATGTGTTGCTTTTCATATCGTCACCGAGCACTTCGCTTCCGATTATATGCCGGCTGCTGGATGATTTTGGCAACGTATCAGGCCTCAGGGTCAACTATTCTAAGTCCCCAGCACTTAATATTAATTTACCTTCTCAGATGGTTGCCCAACTCAAGGACAGAATCTATGCTACCGTATTTAGGGATCAACCTGACAGCCTCTATAGACAAACTTTACTCTGCCAACTTCCCAGTCACATTTAGGAAACTGGAGGGCGACCTAGCCTTTTGGGATAAGCTGAACATCTCCTGGTTGGGTAGGGTGAACTCGATAAAAATGACCTTACTCCCACGCCTCTTGTATCTATTTAGATCCCTATCCATTCACGTCCCTAAAGACCGTCTTTGCTCCTTGCAGTATAAAATTATACAGTTTATCTAGGGGTCCAAGGGACACAGAATTTCCAAGGGAACCCTATTCCGCAAAGATCAAGGGGGTCTGGGTCTGTCAAATATGCTATGGTATTACCAGGCAGCTCAACTTTCCCAACTATCTACGATCTATTTTAAATTCGCTCACCCAGATTGGGTACACATGGAGAGGCGGTCCAGCCCGGGCTACACCCTTGACTACATCTTATGGTGCCCTGCCAGGGACAGGCCGGCTATATTGGCACTCACACTATCACACTCATTAGCTCTTTGGGATTCTCTTAAACATAACCCACACTTGACGTCTCGTTGGAAGCCTCTCTCCCCCCACATTTTCCGGAATCCCCTTTTTCCCCTTGGACAGGACATTAAGGCCTTTAGTTGGTGGCTGGATAAGGGGATATACAGGATTTGTCACTTTGTTACTCCCTCAGATCCTTCACTTTGACCCACTGCATTAATAAGCTTGAGATGCCAGGAGGGGAAAAAATCAGATTTCAGCAAATCTCACTTTCTTAGATCCTTAGGGCTTTCCACTTCTCAACCCCCTTCTATAACTGAATACGAGCTTTGGTGTGGCCAGGCCATGGAGCAGAGGGGGGGGGGATTTTGGTGATTTACCAAGCATTTGCTCAGGCTGATGCTAAAACACTCTTCATGCGCGAATGGGAAAAAGATCTACAACAACAATGGACAGTTGCAGAATGGCATAAGGCTTCAAGGTCTGCCTCCAAAGGACTTCTAATCTTGGCTTTGGCCGAAGCCAACTTAAAAATACTAATGAGATGGTATATGGTGTGTCATGGTTATGCAGTGATCTTCCTGTGTTTGCTTACCTCCCCTCATGTGTTCAGACTAAGAGGCCTGCCACTTCCACCTGGTGGTTTTTATAACCTCTCCTCTAAGCATGGCTCCACCCCAGGCCCTATCAGGGAACCCTATATTGACTTGTGCACTGCAGGCCATCAGGGCTGATCAACCATTGTGTATTCCTTTGTGTGTTAGCTTCCCGTTTCCTGCTGTGTGCTCTGTTACTGTTTTCCGTTACCAACTTTGGCGTGTCTTGACTATCCCTGTTTGCCTGTGATCCTGACCTTTTGGCGTGTACCCAACTATTCTTGTCTGCTTGTGGCCCCGACCTTGGCTTTGTCCCTACTATCCCTATCCTCCTGTTGCCTACTGTGGGTGTGAGCTGGGGGACCCTGGGGGTCGCGACCTGGAGGCAGTTGCAGCCAAGTCCATCCTCACCACCAGAGGCGCTGGTGAACACCTGCTGGCACCCGCTGACTCCGCGCCCCAGGGAATCTTACGCTCTAACCCCAGTGGGATCTGTCCCCCGTCTGCAGCAGTCAGCCGTAGGGTCCACTCCAGATCCCTACGGTGTGCACCTGTCACCCGCCTCAAGGTGACCTGACATGGTGCTTCGGCGACTGTCCAAGATCTACCTGAACGCGCCCCCCTTATGTTTCCGCAATTGCGGTCATGTTGGCTCTATGCTACACACTTGGTGGGAATGCCCGAAAATTAGGAATCTGTGGAACAAGGTCTTCCACATTATTCAGAAGATTTCACCCATACCCATTCCTAAATCACCTCAGTATGCCTTACTTAATTTCCCCCAACCAGGAATTCCGAAATGAATGCAAAATCTCATTAGTTTCATCATAATCGGAACTAAACTGACAATTGCGCGGGCTTGGAAGCAACCCACGGTGTCCTTGCGGCAGGTCAAGCAGAAGATATCCTGGATTATGGCCCAGGAAAAAACGGCCAGTATCTTCTTGGACACAGTGGACAGACATGAGGCAGTGTGGGCTCCCTGGTCTAGCTACCTTATGGGGTCTACACATGCTGCCGTGCCACCAGTCTGATTGCGGATGAGTGAGAACCACTTCATCAGCAGCTTTGATCCAGCTCCCCTCTTTTTCTTCTTCTTTTTCTATCACTTCTTCTCCCTATTTCCTGTTGTTTACCTACTCTAGGTCTCTTTTACTCAACATTGCTCACCTCGGGTTCACTATGTTTCCACACAGGTTTTTGAGAGGTCTAATATATCAAAACCGTGCCGCTAACGACAAGTTATTGGCTCTCCCTCTCCTCTACATGTTATTCCACATTTTAACACTAGCCACATCTGAAGCTCTGAGTACTAATACTCTTTCCAGAAGTTGACGGTTTATGGTACTCTATGAGGGTTTCCAACATGGGGGGTTGGGTTTTTGAGTTCCCGGCACAGTTAGCTCCCTTTAAGGGTGTCAGGGCTTGCGAACTTGCCCCCTATCTGGATTCAGATCGGTTCGGGGTGGGATTGTACTGATGCTTAGTGCATCTAGTTGCAGTTTTAATGTTTGTAAGATGACTAGACCCAGCAGCTCGGAATTGAGGGAAACATTTTATTACTTGTTTTTTTTTTTCCTTGGATCCTACTTTTGGTCTCTGGGTCAGCAAATGTTCGTGGATAACATTATACCACTGTCTGTAAATCTTAGCAATGTTCTTGTTACTCTGTTTTCTCCTATGTATACTCAAAAAAAAGTATTGAAAGACAAATCCCACAAAGGTAGCGGTGGGTGAACCAAAGGAGCCACATGTCGAACACCCTGAACAAACATACTCACCAATGAGTCGCCAAGGGACGATGAAAAAGGCCAACCAAAGCTGATATCTGCCCCTTACTGGTGCTGCAAAAACAGCAGGATCCTGGAAACTGAATATGTACGTGGAGACCACCTCATCTCCTCACACATGGAGATGTAGGCCTTCCACGTACTCTGCCCACCGCAGGATGTGAGCGACCTCCAGTCCTGCAACCAAGCTCCTTGTTCCTCCTTGATGGTTGACATACACCACCACCGTGGCATTGTCTGACTGGATCCTGACCGGATGCCCCTGCAGCCTCTGTAACCATGTGGAGAGGCACCGCCTGATTGCCCGAAGTTCCAGCACATTGATTGGCAGGCGGGATGCTTCCTGGGTCCACCGACCCTGGGCTGACTGTACGCCCCAAACTTCCCCCCGACTGGTCAGGCTGGCATCTGTTGCGATCACCGTCCAATGAAGAGGAAGGAACGACTTCCCAGACCGAAGAAGCTCAGCCACCAGAGCAGGGAGTCCCTGACTCGCTGGCTCACTCAAATTTGACAATCCAGGGACAACAGAGATTTGTCCCATCTTGACAGGATCTCCTTTTGTAAGGCTTGAGTGTGGAATTGAGCATACGGTACAGCCTCGAAAGTGGCTACCATGAGACCCAGGACCCACATGGAAAAACACAGCGATGACCACCTGCGGGACACCAACTTCACCGCAGCTTGAAGAGTCTGCAGATTGTCCAAAGGAAGAAAGACTGTCGCCTCCGAGGAGTCCAGAAGCAGGCCCAGGTACTCCAAGCGCTAAATCTCTTTTTGCATTCTCAAAATTTCTGGCTCCCAACTTACTCTATCTACACCACCCTGCATGTCTGCTAAAGAGCAGTGCATTTGTCTGCATGTCAGGGATGCAGTAATGTGAGCCAAGCCTTAGACTGGGGTGCCTCATGATTGAAAATACGTTTTAAGGGCACCCTGAAAAAGGTTGACAATTTCTGGTCTATGACTTGATCGCTGACATTGTTGCAATACAATCAGAACCTGGGGAAGTTTCTACTGTATTCTTGATTGGTGAAACAGTGGAACTTTTGCTGAATGTCAGCCATAACAGCATTTGCTAAATATTGGCCATAACATAGGGTGACCAGATGTCCTCGGATTGAGGACACTGTCCTCGGACCAAGTCTGTCCCCGGTTTTGTCCCCGCATTTGACTTCAACAGGAGCTGGGGCAATTTTCAAAGACAGTGAGTGCAGAATAAAAAAAAAAATCTGAATGACACCCCCCCCTCCTACTAGTTTAGGGGGTGTATTTTTTCCATTATCTGTGTCCCTTTCTGAAGATGATGTGCTGGTCGGAATGGATGGACTATTTCTTCAGTTTCCGGCACATGCCCATTCAGCTCTGTTCACATGTTCTTCTGCCTTGGCTCAAATCCTGGCTAGCCGCCTGCCTGCTTATCTCCTTGCCTTCCCTGGCAGAGTCATTTTCCTCCGCTCCCCACCCAGTAGTAGCCGGGGCCCGGAGAGTGAGACCTGAGAGGCTGTGAGGCAGGCAGAGGCGACGGGCAGAGAGAGGCAGATGAGCTCAGCTGATGATGTCCATCAGCAGGAATAGAGGGGAAGCAGATCCAATCGTTGGGCTGCCAGTGCCTTCAAGGCTTCAACACAGGTGTGCTTTGGGGGTGTCTATGAATAGACTACATTGCACTGTGTCTGTCTCTCTGGCATAATAGATGGTATTAGAACTCACAGGCAGCAGGCACTTATTGGTCATAAGTTAACAAGGCAGATCGACATTCTGTCAGTGTGGAAGACATTGATCCTGCAAAGCAAGTACAGGGATCTAAGTCTTCCCTTAGTAAAAGAACCTACCCCACAGTGAGAAAACACTTGTTAGGCACACATTTAACCCATTGATTGCCCTAGATGTTATCCCCTTCCTTCAAAAGTGTCACTTAGTGTCCAATTTGTCCACCGCAATATTGCAGTCCCGCTATGAGTCGCTGATTGCTGCCATTACTAGTAAAAAAATCATTAAAATTTTAAAAATCTGGTCACCTTACCATAACAGCAACTGGTTCGTATCTGAAGCAATGCAAAACTCCTATAAGGTTGTTGTTCAGATTAGGCCCCGTGAGAAAGACATACAGTGGGGCAAAAAAGTATTTAGTCAGCCACCAATTGTGCAAGTTCTCCCACTTAAAAAGATGAGAGAGGCCTGTAATTATCATCACAGGCAGCAGGCACTTATTGGTCTATGTAAACAAGGCAGTTCGACATTCTGTCAGTGTGGAAGACATTGATCCTGCAAAGCAAGTACAGGGATCTAAGTCTTCCCTTAGTAAAAGCACCTCCCCCACAGTGACAAAACACTTGTTAGGCACACATTTAACCCATTGATTGCCCTAGATGTTATCCCCTTCCTTCAAAAGTGTCACTTAGTGTCCGATTTGTCCACCGCAATATTGCAGTCCCGCTATGAGTCGTTGATTGCTGCCATTACTAGTAAAAAATCATTAAAATTTTAAAAATCTGGTCACCTTACCATAACAGCAACTGGTTCGTATTTGAAGCAATGCAAAACTCCTATAAGGTTGTTGTTCAGATTAGGCCCCGTGAGAAAGACATACAGTGGGGCAAAAAAGTATTTAGTCAGCCACCAATTGTGCAAGTTCTCCCACTTAAAAAGATGAGAGAGGCCTGTAATTATCATCATAGGTATACCTCAACTATGAGAGAAAAAATGTGTAAACAAATCCAGACAAACACATTGTCTGATTTTTGAAAGAATTTATTTGCAAATTATGGTGGAAAATAAGTATTTGGTCACCTACAAACAAGCAAGATTTCTGGCTCTGGCAGACCTGTATCTTCTTCTTTAAAAGGCTCTTCTGTCCTCCACTCATTACCTGTATTAATGGCACCTGTTTGAACTTGTTATCTGTATAAAAGACACCTGTCCACAACCTCAAATAGTCACACTCCAAACTCCACTTTGGTGAGGAGTCGGACCAAAGAGCTGTCGAAGGACACCAGAAACAAAATTGTAGACCTGCACCAGGCTGGGAAGAATCTGCAATAGGCAAGCAGCTTGGTCTGAAGAAATCAACTGTGGGAGCAATAATTAGAAAATGGAAGACATACAAGACCACTGATAATCTCCATCCATCTGGAGCTCCACGCAAGATCTCACCCCGTGGGATCAAAATGATCACAAGAACGGTGAGAAAAAATCCCAGAACCACACGGGGGGACTTAGTAAATGACCCGCAGAGAACTGGGACCAACGTAACAAAGGCTACCATCAGTAACACACTACGCCACCAGGGACTCAGTGCAGTGCCAGACATGTCCCCCTGCTTAAGCCAGTACATGTCTGGACCCATCTGAGGTTTGCTAGTGAGCATTTGGATGATCCAGAAGAGGATTGGGAGAATGTCATATGGTCAAATGAAACCTAAGTAGAACTGTTTGGTAGAAACACAACTCGTCGTGTTTGGAGGAGAGAGAATGCTGAGTTGCAACCTAAGAATGCCATACCTACTGTGAAGTATGGGGGGGCAACATCATGCTTTGGGGCTGTTCCTCTGCAAAGGGAACAGGACGACTGATCCTTGTACATGAAAGAATGAATGGGGCCACGTATTGTGAGATTTTGAGTGCAAATCTCCTCCCATCAGCAAGGGCATTGAAGATGAAACGTGGCTGGGTCTTTCAGCATGACAATGATCCCAAACACAGTGCCCTTGTAGGGATGAGCTTCGTGTTCGAGTCGAACATACATTCGACTCGAACATCGGCTGTTCGCCCGTTCGGCGAATTCCGAACATTATGGGCCGTTCGCGCCAAATTCGTGTGGCGCTCACGGCCCACAATGCACTGCGATGGCGCAGTGCATTGCTGGCTCATGATTGGCCAAGCATGCACTGTGACCCCGCATGCTTGGCCAATCACAGCGCCGGCAGCGAGGAGAGCCATGATTGGCCACAGGCAGGATGCCTGTGGCCAATCATAGCTCAGGCTGTGTAGTACACGCCCCACACTATATAAGGCTGCCAGCGCGGCGGCCTTGTGTAGTGTGTTGGCGTCTGAAGCAGTTAGTGAGTGTTCTGTGTACCTTCAACACAGTATACACCGATCGTTATCGGCCGATTTTTCGATCTTGCTCTTCTGTAGTGGTTGTTGTCTGCGTGCCCTGACCGCAGTATACACCGCTATATTCACCTATATAGCTAGCGATATATCTATCTTTTATAATAGAGCTTGCAGTCAGTGTTAGGAGCTTGTGCGTGCTGTCTGCTTGCTATGTACCCAGTACACACCGCTATATCCACCTACATAGCTCTTCTCTATTTGAGCCATCTGCAGGAGTTATTGGAAGTTGTGTGTGCCTCCAGCACAGCACAGTATACATCTGTATTTACCCTTTATTGCTGGTGTTCTATAATAAAGGCATCTGCAGGAGTTAGTGGGTGTTGTGTGCCTCCAGCACAATATACACCTGTATCTACCCTTTATTGCTGTTCTCTAATAGAGCCATCTGCAGGGCTTAGTGGGTGTTGTGTGCCTCCAGTACAGTATACCCCTTTATCTACCCTTTATTGCTGGTGTTCTATAATAAAGGCATATGCAGGAGTTAGTGGGTGTTGTGTGCCTCCAGCACAATATACACCTGTATCTACCCTTTATTGCTGTTCTCTAATAGAGCCATCTGCAGGGCTTATTGGGTGTTGTGTGCCTCCAGTACAGTATACCCCTTTATCTACCCTTTATTGCTGGTGTTCTATAATAAAGGCATCTGCAGGAGTTAGTGGGTGTTGTGTGCCTCCAGCACAATATACACCTGTATCTACCCTTTATTCCTGTTCTCTAATAGAGCCATCTGCAGGGCTTAGTGGGTGTTGTGTGCCTCCAGTACAGTATACCCCTTTATCTATCCTTTATTGCTGGTGTTCTATAATAAAGACATCTGCAGGAGTTAGTGGGTGTTGTGTGCCTCCAGCACAATATACACTACCCAATTGCTGTTTTACCCAACTCCCTTCAGGCCATTACCATGTCTGGAAGGCCAGCAAGGAGAGGCAGACAGGCGCGAGCCAATAAAAGAGGGCAAGCAGGCTCTGTGTCTAGAGACAACAGTGCTGGTCGTGGACGCGGTGCATCGTCATCATCAGCACGTGGCCATGGGACACGCTTGTCCTTCTTTTCGGCAGCTGGACATGTTGAGCCGCAACATGCCAATGACTTGGTAAAGGGGATGACCAAGCCCTCTTCATCCTCCTCATCCTCTCTCACCCAGTCTCAGGGTACTAGCAAAGCAGCTGCCAACGCATCGTCTTCCCTCGTCTCAATGTCATCATCAGTGACTCCTTCCCTAGACCCACCACGTCCTCCTGAGGAGTCTCCTGAACTCTTTGAGCACAGTGTTGGGTACATGCTTCAGGAGGATGCCCAGTGTTTTGTAGGCTCTGATGATGATACTCAGCTAGAGGAAGACAGTAGCGTGAATGCAGAAAGAGGGGATGCTCAAGAAGGACAGCAATCTGGCAGTCATGTTCCACAAGCTGCAGCATACTGCCAGGTTTGCTACAGCGATGAAGAGGGAGGGGATGATGAGGGCACTGACTCCACGTGGGTGCCTGGTAGGAGAGAGGAGGAGGAGGAGGCACATGTCCAACGAGGCAGGATGCCCTCCGGGGGCCAGCTTAGGGGCAGCACACCGACTGAATCACACCGCAGAGCTCCGCCTGTGCAGGGCGCTGCCTCTGCGCGTTATTCTCAAAGTTCTTTGGTGTGGGCCTTTTTTGAGACGAGTGCATCAGATCGCACCGCTGCTATTTGCAACATATGTCTCAAGCGTATCTCACGTGCCCAATACATCAGCCGCTTGGGCACCACATGCTTGACCAGACATATGTTGACCTGCCATGCAGCTCGTTGGCAAGCGTACCTCAAAGACCCACGCCAAAGAACAAAGCGGACCTCTCCTTGCTCCTCATCAGCTGGCATCTCCAACCCCACTAGACCTTCAGTCCTCTCTGAAACCTGCTCTGAGAGGAATGAAGGTGTAGAATTAGGTGTGTCACAGCCAAGTGCTTCCGGGCACTTTGCTAGCAGTACACCCACGTCCGATTATAACAGGTAAATGTTCCTGCCCCAGCTGCTGGACCGGCGAAAGAAGTTCACTCCCAGCCATCCACATGCCCAGCGGTTGAATGCTAGCTTGGCTAAATTGCTAGCACTTCAACTGCTGCCTTTTCAGTTGGTAGACTCGGCCCCCTTCCGTGAGTTTGTACAATGTGCGGTTCCTCAGTGGCAGGTCCCCAAACGCCACTTTTTCTCACGGAAGGCGATTCCGGCTCTCTACCGGCATGTGGAAGGCAATGTCCTTGCTTCGCTGGACAGGGCGGTCAGCGGTAAGGTGCATATTACCGCTGACTCATGGTCCAACAGGCATGGACAGGGACGTTACCTGTCTTTCACGGCCCATTGGGTCACTCTTCTGGCAGCTGGGAAGGATGCAGGACAAGGTGCAGTAGTGTTGGAGGTTGTTCCGCCACCACGCCTCCAAAATGCTACTATTGGTTGTGACACACCTCTCTCCTCCACCCCCTCCTCTTCTTCCTCCATGGCCTCTTCCAGTGCTCTGTCCTCAGAACAAGCGGTGCTCCGTAGGCGTTCCAGGGGCTACGCAAGTACGCAGGCAAAACGATGCCATGCCGTGCTTGCGCTGGTTTGTTTGGGGGACAGGAGCCACACTGGGGCGGATGTTTTGTCAGCTCTGCAGGGGCAGGCCGAGAGGTGGTTGACGCCACGCCAGCTTAAGCCAGGAATGGTGGTTTGCGACAATAGCACTACCCTCCTCTCCGCCCTCCGACAGGGACAACTGACCCTTGTGCCCTGTGTAGCTCACGTCCTTAACCTGGTGGTGCAGCGGTTCTTGGGCAGGTACCCGGGCTTACAGGATGTCCTGAAGCAGGCCAGGAAAGTCTGTGTGCATTTCCACCGATCATTTAATGCCTGTGCTCGGCTGGCTGAGCTCCAAAAGGAGTTGAACCTGCCCAAGAACCGCCTTATATGTGACATGCCCACCAGGTGGAACTCAACGTTGGCCATGCTGCAGCGGCTGCACACGCAGCAGAGGGCCATCAATGAGTACCTGTGCGACTACGTCACCAGGACAGGGTCAGGGGAGCTCGGTTTTTTCTCACCACGCCAGTGGGGCATGATCAGGGATGCATGCACTGTCCTGTCACCGTTTGAGGAGGCCACAAGGATGGTGAGCAGTGACAGTGCATGCATCAGTGACACTGTACCTCTTGTCCACCTCTTGGAGCATACGCTGCGTGGAATAATGGACAGGGCACTTGAGGCAGAACAGAGGCAGGAAGAGGAGGACTTCCTTGCCTCTCAAGGCCCCCTTTATCCAGACAGTGTTCCTGCTGTGCCACCCATCACACAGGAAGAGGATGAGGAGGAGGAAGAGGAGGAGGAGGATGATTGTGTCAGCATGGAGGTGGAGGCTGGCACTCAGCATCAGCAGCAGCAGCAGTCTTGTAGGAATGATTTACAGTCCCAAGAAACCCGTGGACTTGTACGTGGCTGGGAGGGGGTAGCTGCGGATCATGTTGTCCTTAGTAACCCAGAGGACTCTGGACCGAATTCTTCAGCTAACCTACGCTGCATGGCCTCCCTGATCCTGCAAAGCCTGCGGGAGGATCCTCGTATTCTTCGGATCAAGGAGAGGGACCATTACTGGCTGGCCACTCTCCTTGATCCACGGTACAAGGGTAAGGTTGCCGACAGTAAGGTTGCCGACCTTATCTTGCCATCGCAGATGGAGCAGAGGATGAGACATCTCCGGGAGGCCTTGCAGAAAGGTCTGTGCAATGCGTTCCCAGAGACTGGGAGGTTAAAAACTCCTGGTCCTGGACAACGTGTTGCTGAGGCATCGGTCAGAAGGAGCGGTGGAGAAGGTGGCCGTCTGACTGATGCTTTCAGACAATTTTTTAGTCCGCAGCCCCAAGGTATGATCGGTTCCAGCAACCATCGCCAGCGTCTGATTTACATGGTGCAGGAATACCTAGGGGCAAGGTCAGACTTGGACACCTTTCCCACCGAAAATCCTCTGGCTTACTGGGTCTTGAGGATGGATCACTGGCCAGAGCTTGCACAGTATGCAATTGAGCTACTGGCCTGTCCTGCATCCAGCGTTCTTTGGGAAAGCACCTTCATTGCTGCTGGTGGCTTTGTTACCAATCACAGGGTGTGCCTGTCCACCGAATCAGTTGATCGACTGACCTTCATCAAGATGAATCAGTCTTGGATAACCCACAGCTACCAAGCACCTGAAGCTGATGTAAACAAATAATTTTTTTTTGAAATATCACATCCCTTCAAGACTGCCTATGCTGATGCTGAGTGACTGTCCTGTTATGCTGATTGTCTATCCTCTTCCTCCTCCGCTGATATGTTGGAAGAACATTTCTGGTTCTGGGTGATGCCATCAGCCCAATTTTTCTGCCCCTGTTTAACAGGGGTGTTTAATTACAATTTTTGATGCAATGCTTTGCAGCAGGGCTAATTCCTGCAATAAAACTAGAGTATATGGGAGAGGTTGCAGTGTGGTGGCACCAGCACCAGTGCCTAAGGCCCAATTTTTCTGCCACTGTTTAACAGGGGCGTTTAAGTACAATTTTTGATGCAATGCTTTGCAGCAGGGCTAATTCCTGCAATAAAACTAGAGTATATGGGAGAGGTTGCAGTGTCGTGGCACCAGAACCAGTGCCTAAGGCCCAATTTTTCTGCCCCTGTTTAACAGGGACATGTAATTACAATTCTTGATATAATATTTCACAGGAGGGCCCGTTCCTGTGCCCACCCAGAGTAACTGTGAGGACTTATAGTGTTGGGGCACCAGCACCACAACCACCAAAAGTCAATTTTTCTACCACTGTTCAACAATGGCATGTAATTACAATTCTTGATATAATCGTTCACAGCAGGGCGCTCCAGCGCCCACCAAGAGTCACGTTGAGGGCTTACAATGTAGTGGCAAAACCAACACCTTGTTCCGCCATTTCTGCAGAGCATATAGGGCAGGCCCCTACTTTCAAACATCCAACTTACAAACATCTCCTACTTGCAAACGGAAGGAGACAACAGCAAGTGAGAGGAAAAAAGATGTACGACAAAACAAATTATACAGGGGTGATAACCCTTCCCTATGTTTTCCAAAAAGCTTAAAAATTGTTTTTTTGACTGGAGCTACACTTTAAAAATGTACCAGTTGAAAATTACAAACAGATTCAAATTAACACAACAAACCTACACAGTCCCTGTCTTGTTTGCACCTCCTGTATACTGCTGTTCTGAGTATATAGGGCCTGGGGGCCACACGCATTTCCTTTTTTTAATATGGGTACGGGGTTCCCCTTAATATGCGTACAAGACCCAAAGGGGCTGGTAATGGGCAGGGAGGGCTACCCATGCCATTTTTCTCAATGATTTTCAACCATATTGCAGGAACCAGATATAACATTAAAACCGCAAGCAGTTTTAAATGATGATATTTCCGTTTAATGTCATTTTGTGCAGGGACTGTTCTAAACATGGGAAACACGTGGCACTTCACAGGCATACTACAGACACCCCACAGGCACGATATTTAAAGGAATATTTCACCTTTTTTTTCACTTTAATCGTCATTAAAATCAGTGCTCACGCCAAAACGGCCATTTTTAAAAACATTTTAGGCATTGACCCATGTTCCCTGGGGCAGGAGCCAGGTCCCCAAACCCTTTTTAGGACAGCATCTTGCATATTAGCCTTTAAAATTAGCACTTTTAATTTTGAACATTCGAGTCCCATAGACTTCAATGGGGTTCTAAAGTTCGTACGAATTTGGGGTCCGTTCGAAAGTTCTGGTGCGAACCGAACCGGGGGGTGTTCGGCTCATCCCTACTGCCCAGGCAACGAAGGAGTGGCTTAGAAGCATTTCAAGGTCCTGGAGTGGCCTATCTCCAGATCTCAACCCCATAGAAAACCTTTGGAGGGAGTTGAAAGTCCATATTGCCCAGTGACAGTCCCAAAACATCGCTGTTCTAGAGGATATCTGCATGGAGGAATGGGCCAACATACCAGCAACAGTGTGTGACAACCTTGTGAAGACTTACAGAAAACGTTTGACCTCTGTCATTGCAAACAAAGGATATATAACAAAGTATTGAGGGGAACTTTTAATATTGACCAAATACTTATTTTCCACCGTAATTTACAAATAAATTCTTTCAAAAATCAGACAATGTGATTGTCTGGATTTGTTTCCACATTTTGTCTCTTATAGTTGAGGTATACCTATGATATTAAGTACAGGCCTCTCTCATCTTTTTAAGTGAGAGAACTTGCACAATTGGCGGCTGACTAAATACTTTTTTGCCCCACTGTAGTTGAGGGAAACACTTTCATATCGAGCACTTGAGTTGAATACCATCCTGGCTTGCGAGGATGGTACACTAGCAAACTGTCAGGGCTGGCTTAGCCCTTCCTTCTCTGGGCTGGCTTCTCAGCTGTCGGCTAATTGCCAGTTCTCATCTCTCTCCACAGTTACCCAGCTGTTCCTAATCCTGCTCGTCTGATCCCCTTACTTAAGAGCTGGTTCACACAGGAGCAACTCAGGTTCCGACTTCAGGTCGCCCCTAGTCGAGCTACATGTAAAAAACAATGTAAGTGAATGAGAGCCATCTTAATGCACACTACTGAAGTCACTCCGACTTCAGAAAAGGTTCCTGTACTACTTCTATCCGACTTCTAGGTGAGCTGTACCCATTGATTTCAATGGAAGTCGCCTCCAAGTCGGATCTCCATTTATATTGGTGACAATGTCACCTCTCACAGAATAATCAGCTCTCGAGAGGGAACTCTACGCCAAATTTTAAATAAAAAACCGGCATGGGTTCCCCCTCCGGAAGCATACCAGGCCCTTAGGTCTGGTATGGATTTTAAGGGGAAGCCAAAATCCATACCAGACCCTTATCTGAGCACGCAGCCTGGCCGGTCAGGAAAGGGGGTGGGGACAAGCCAGTGCCCCCCCTCTTGAACCGTACCAGGCTGCATGCCCTCAACATGGGGGGTTGGTGCTTTGGGGAAGGGGGGCGCCCTTCCCGATAACCCTGGCTGTTGGTTGTCAGGCTCTGCAGGCGGGGGGGCTTATCGGAATCCGGGAGACCCCTTTAATAAGGGGGCCCCCAGATCCCAGCCCCCCACCCTATGTGAATGAGTAAGGGGTACATCGTACCCCTACCCATTCACCTGGGGAAAAAATTTCAATAAAAAAAAAAACACAACACAGGTTTTTAAAGTAATTTATTCATCAGCTCCGGGGGTCTTCTTCCGACGTCGGGGGTCTTTTTCAGACTTCTCCGCTCTGTTCGGCCTCTTCTCCCGGTGTCCGGCCTCTTCTGGCGCTCTCCGGCATCGTCTTCCGCTCTCCGGCGTCTTCTCCCGGGCTCCTCCGCTGTCTTCTTGCAGCTCTTTTACTAGTGGAGGAGTCTGGTCTCCTCCATCCTTCTTCCCTTTTCTCTCTTCTTTCTTTTTCCAATGTTGACACGCCGCTCTCTTCCTCTGTAATGGCTTGTGCTCCTTTATTCCAATAAGCCCCCGCCCGCAGACCCCGACAACCAACGGCTAGGGTTGTCAGGAAGAGGCCCTTGTCCTCATCAACATGGGGACAAGGTGCTTTGAGGTGGGGGGGCCGCAGGGCACCCCCCTTCCCCAAAGCACCAACCCCCCATGTTGAGGGCATGCGGCCCGGTATGGTTCGGGGGGGGGGGGGGCGCTCGCTCGTCCCCACCCCCTTTCCTGACCGGCCAGGCTGTGTGTTGTGATAATGGTCTGGTATGGATTTTGGGGGGACCCTCACGCCGTTTTTTCGGCGTAGGGGGCTTCCCCTTCAAATCCATACCAGACCTAAGGGCTTGGTATATTCCCGGAGGGGGAACCCATGCCGGTTTTTTATTTAAAATTTGGCGTGGAGTTCCCCCTTGAGAGCTCATTATTATCTGATTGGCCACGGCCAAAGTCGCCTGGCCTGGGGCGACTTCAAGTCGTGTTGTAAGTCGCCGCAAGTCGTGTTGAAGTCGTGCCAAGTCACGCTGTTATTCATACTCAAGTCGTGTCCAAGTTGCCTCCAAAAGTCGTGCTGGAAGTCGGGTTGCCCCTGTGTGAACCGGCGCTAAAGCTGTCCAGCTCACTTCATCTCTGTCTTCGCCTTGGTCACATCACAAGAAACCATCTCCTGCGGTTCTGTTTAAAGACTGGTTTGCTGACATCCCTTCTGTCTCCTTATCCTGCTTGCCATTGCTCCACTTGGATCCCTGACTTCTGGCCTGACCGATTAACCAATCTGGTTATTGAACTCTGGACTGGCTGACTACTCGATTTGGTTACTGGACTCTGGCTATGCTTTGACTACACTTAGGGCCGGTTCACACAGCGAGGCGAGGCGACACGGCTCGCCTCGCCTCGCTCCCGCAAGTCGCCCCCATTCAGTACTATGGAACCGTTCTGAGAGGAGCGACTCGAGTCGCTCTGACTCAGAAAAAAGGTTCCTGTACTACTTCGGGGCGACTTCGGGGGCGCCTTGCATTGACTTCTATACAGAAGTCCTCTGCAAGTCGCCGCTGAGCTCCCCGCAGGTCGCGGCGAGGTAAGTCGGAGACGCCTCGCCGCGCCTCGCTGTGTGAACCGGCCCTTACTCTATTTACCTTTTTATTTAATAAACAAGTGTGATTTAATTGTACTTCTGTCTCGGTTTGATTCATGGTTTCTGACAGTAGGCGAAGGCCATGAATTCAGAGGATACAGTCAATCTACTTGTTTAAAAAAAAATCCAGATTGGATGAGCAAGATCACCGCATGGATCAGTTTGCCATGGCGTTACAAACGCTCCTGAGTCGCGCGGCTCACCTGGAAACCCCCACTCGAGTATTACCTCTATAAGAGGTATATCTGGTTCTGCTCCGCTTTCCGAGCGATTTGGGGGAGATCCAGTTCAATGCAGAGGGTTTCTCAATCAGGTTGAGATATACTTTGAGATACTGCCCCCACTGCTAACCCTCTATGGGAGACGCAAAAACCTGTTGTCTTGAGTTACCCAGAGTTTGTGGCCTATTTTAAAAGGGTATTTGACGTTCCCGCACGCTCCGATTCTGCTGCCAAGTGCCCCATGTCCATCAAACAGAGTACGAGAACTATTGCCGACTACGCCATTGAATTCTGTACTCTGGCAGCAGAGGTTGCTTGGAACAATGAGGCCCTCGTGGCTGCTTTTTCTCATGGTCTCTCGGATTCCATCAAGGATGAGATAGCAGCCCGAGATATACCCACTGAGCTGGAGAGCTTGATCTTGTTTGCCATCCTCATTGACTCCAGACTCAGAGAAAGACTTTATTTTAGGAAGCGCTTGTGGAAGCCTCCTGTGCGTTTGCCTCCGAGCTTTGTAGTCCCACCCATGCCTCCCTCACCTCCCATGCCTCCTGGTACCGAGTCGTCAGTGAAGATGAACCCATGCACCTGGGCTTCACGTGTCTCTCTGCGGATGAGAGAGCCTTTAGGAGGAGGGAGAGATTGTGCCTTTATTGTGGCCAGGCAGGTCACTTTTTGAAGTCTTGTCCTACACGTCCAGGGAACGCCCGAACCTTGAGGGCCTCTCATAGACAGACCTTAGGTGGCATTGTTTTGTCCTTAGTTATCCAGAAGGATAAGCCCCTGGTTTCGGTCACCCTTTCTTGGGCTGAGATACAGGCTCTAATCGACTCTGGGGCTGCAGGAATGTTCATTGATGCTGCATTTGTTTTGCAGAACTCAATTCCGATGCAGCTGCGTGACACTCCACTTGCCATTGAGGCTCTTGACGGGAGAACTTTACAGCCTGCCCATGTGACTCATGAAACGGTTCCGTTGTCCATGGCTGTAGGGGCTCTTCCCCATGAGATAATCGAATTCCAAGTTATTTCCTCACCCAGGTTTCCGTTGGTTATTGGTTATCCTTGGTTACAGAGGCACAACCCCTCTTTTGATTGGCTTCGTGCTGAGGTTCTCTCCTGGTCACCACAATGCAGTGAGACATGATTCCTGAAGGTATCCAAGGTCCTGTGCACCTCTTCACTCTCCTCCCTGCCGGAGGAGTACCGCAATTTTAGCAATGTCTTTGATAAAGGTCAAGCCAGTAGTTTGCCTCCACACCAGTCTTATTATTGCGCAATTGACCTTCAACCTGGTGCCATACCTCCTCGTGGCCGGGTTTATCCTTTGTCGGTCTTGGAGGATAAGGCCATGGAGGAGTATGTTGCTGACGCACTTTCTCGAGGTTTCATCTGCAAATCCTCATCTCCTGCTTGTGCTGATTTCTTCTTTGTGATTCAGAAACTAAGAGAGAACAATCTCTATTGTAAACTGGAGAAGTGCGAGTTCCATCGTAAACAGGTTACATTCCTGGGCTATGTCTTTTCCACTGCTGGTTTTCGATGGACCCAGAGAAACTTTTGCCAGTCCTACAGTAGCCTCGACCCGTGGGCTTACGTCCTCTGCAGCATTTCCTGGGCTTTGCCAACTACTATCGGAAGTTTATTCGTAACTTCTCGTCTCTGATCAAGCCCCTAAATGATATGACCAGAAAGGACGGTAACCCACAGAGTTGGTCTCCGGAGTCCATTAAGGCCTTTGAGACTGTCAAGGCTGCCTTTGTTTCTGCTCCTGTGTTGGCACATCCTGATCCTACGTTGCCTTTTATCCTAGAAGTTGATGCTTCTGAGACTAGAGTTGGCACCCTTCTGTCTCAACGTCCTAACTCTGAGAGTGCTATGCATCCGTGTGGCTACTTTTCCAAGAAATTGTCACCTGCTGAGTGCAATTATGAGATTGGTGACAGAGTGCTGTTGGCGATCATTTTAGCCCTGAAAGAATGGAGACATCTCCTTGAGGCTGGGTTCACACCGCTGCGGCTGGGAGACCCGGATGTGATTCGCACCGCACTGCAGTGCAAATCACATCCGATCTCTGTGCGATGCGAGTTCAGCCATACAGATAGTATGGCTGAATTCGCATCGCACCCGCCGCAAACTCGCACAGGACCCTTTTTTTGGTCCGCAGCAGAATCGGATCGCATGGGTGTTCACACCATGCGATCCGATTCCTGTCCGAGTTTGCAGATCGCACTGCGATATGCGAACTGATCTGGGGGTGTCATTAAGGTTTCACTGACACTCCCAGCAGTCCGAATAGGGCAGTGTGAACTGCCGGCGGGAGGCATGCGATGCGGGAAAACGTCCCGGATTCGCGGCGTTCCCACATCGCTCCAGTGTGAACCCAGCCTTAAGGTACCACTGTGCCGGTTCTTATTCTTACTGACCATAAGAATCTTACATTCTTGTCTGAGCGACTCTCTCCCAGAAGGGCGTGATGGGCTCTTTTCTTTTCGAGCGTTAATTACATTGTCTCATTCTTACCTGGTGCTAAGAATGTAAGGGATGATGCCTTGTCACGACAATTGGTTGTTGGAGTCGGTTTCGGTTCCTATGATTCCTCGTGATCGTATCTTTGCTACAGTTTGCACCAGTCTTACTTCTCCATTGGGTGACAAAATTCTTGCTGCTCAGGTCCATGTGCCTCCCGAGAAACCTTGTGACCGCTGCTTTGTCCCAGAGTCTCCGTACTGCTGTGCTCCAGAGTTACCATTCTCCCAAGGCAGTTGGCCATCCTAGGAAGAATCAACTCATTTGGTCCATTTCCCAACAATTCCGTGGCCTAGTCTACGGGCTGATATTACTGCTTTCGTAGCTGCCTGTTCTGTGTGTGCTCAGAGTAAGACTCAGAGTAAGACTCCACGACACCTTCCAGTGGGCCTCCTACAACCCATACCCAATGGAGAGAGGCCCTGGATTCACCTGTCAATGGATTTCATTGTGGAGTTGCCCAACTCCCAAGGCAACACTGTTATTCTTATGGTGGGTGACCGGTTCTCAAAGATGTGTCATTGTATTCCACTTAAGAAGTTGCCTACCTCCAAGGAACTGGCTTCCATTTTTCTCAGACAGGGGCAGTCAGTTTGTCTACCAGTTCTGGTGAGCCTTTTGTGCACAGTTGGGAATCTAGCTTGTGTTCCCTTTTGCGTATCACCCACAGTCTAATGGGGCCGCAGAGCGAGCCAATCAGTCCTTGGAGCAATTCCTACATTGCTATATTTCTGACCACTATAACAACTGGTCAGACATTTTACCATGGGCAGAGTTTGCTTACAACTGTGCTTTGAATTCTGCCTCCCGATTGTCTCCATTTATGGTGAATTATGGTTTCCAACCTTCCATGTTGCCTGACTCGTTTGTTCCGCAGAGTATTCCTGCGTTAGAGGAGCATCTCCGTGGTCTTCGTTCCACTTGGGTACAAGTCCAGGAGACTTTGCGTCATGCTAATGATAGGTACAGACTCCATGCTGACCGCAGACGCCTGCCTGTGCCTTCCTACCAGGTTGGGGACAGGGTCTGGCTGTCATCTCGCAACCTCCGGCTTCGTGTTCCCTCACTGAAGTTTGCACCTCGGTTTATTGGGCCTTTTGGTATCCTTCGCAGGATTAACCCAGTGGCTTCCTCCTAGTATGCGCATCTCAAATGTGTTTCATGTCTCCTTATTGAAACTTGGTCTGTAACCGATTTACCACTTCTGTGCCACGTCCTCACCCTATTCAGGTTGAGAACCATGAGGAGTATGAGGTACAATCCATTGTTGACTCCTGTAGGTTCCGTGGGTGTATACAGTACCTGGTGCATTGGAAGGGGTAAGGTCCGGAGGAATGCTCCTGGGTTTCATCCTTGGACGTACATGCCCCTGTCCTTCTCCGCAAGTTCCATAGATGTTTTCCCCTCAAGCCCAGTGGCCCTCCGAGGGAGAGGGGTCATTGAGGAGGGGGTACTGTCTCGGTCTGATTCATGGTTTCTGACACAAACAACTTCTGCATAAATTTATGTAAATTGTGCTTCTGCATACTGAACATTATTTGGTAGTTTCTTTCTTGAAGTACAAAATGGTAGTGGTGCTACCCAGCTATTGAAATTGTCCTGATAGAACTCCTTACTCATAGTTTTTAGGAACGGCTTGTCTTCTATTGTGGCTGCCAGCTCATTGTCTTTAGCTGTTACATCGAACATGGTGGTCAAGGGCCTTGTTATCCTTGTGTGAAGAACTGAGACGTTGCCTATGATGACCCAGCCTAGGTCTTGGCGTTGGGCACATGGTGCATCATGTAGCCATTGATTTGTTGGTGAGCCTTGCATACCCTTGGAATGTCTCAACTGGGAAGCAAGAGAATATCAGCATTTCTGTAAATTTTTGGTACATGGTCAGCTATGCCTTTCTAGTGAGAGTGGTGGAAGGTGGCTGCAGGAATAGGGATCTCCTCTCTGCTGGCTGAAATCTGGCTGCACTTGATGAGAGTGGGCAATAGCATTTATACACTGCTATTCAGGGGAGATACTATAAGGCCAGTGGCTCTCCTGACTGAAACATCTGTAATGCCAGCAGAGGCACCCAGGGTGTATGGTATCTCCTGTTATGTTTAACAGGTTAAAAACCTTTGATCTTGCAAGAGACCTGTGACTCTGATTGTCTAGAATACTATACAGTCTTACTATCTTTTCAGGTTAAAGGGATGGGAGACACTGCAAACCAGTAGCTCAACAGGTGAAGAGGAATGTGAAAGGCCTCAGTCTGGAACTCCTCCTAAGCCCCTCTATAAGGGGTATGGCTTAGGAGGCATTCTAGGCTGAAGCCTTTGACATTTATCTTCATCTGTTAAGCTAGTGGTATGCAGTGCCCCCCATTCCTTCATACTTCACCACTTTCTGGATCAAGCACAACACAGCCTGCACCCTTACACTGCTGTGAGACACCAGATTTTTTACCAGCAGAGCACCTTGAGCAGCACTATAAGTGATTGCAAAGACTTTTCAGGTTGACCAACCACAAAGACGTGATGACAAAATGCATTAGGACACGACCATGCAACTTTCTACACTGTCGGCAGCTTGTAACTCTACCCGGGAATCGGGGAATACCAGGGAGTGGTGTGAGTGTGCAAGGGAGCTGTAAAGTTGTGAAGATTAATGCTTTGTTTTATATTCTGTTTTGTAAGTGCAATTTTAAAGGGTGAGCTTTGGGAATAATTAAAAAAAAAAAAAAGGATTACGCTATGTAGCTTGTTCCTCTTTTTTATGGTTTGAGAGAAACTCTGATTGAAGGAGGATTGCATATTTGTTGAGACTTCATGCAAAACCAAAGAACCATAAATACAAGGTGCACTGTATTTGGAGATCTGATTAGTTCAATACCAAAGGGGAGTGGACTTCACAGGGTGTGGTAATGGCATTTAAAAAGCTTTTTCTTAATCATCCTCATTTGGATCTATGTTGTGTGACACGTGCAATTATAAGAAGTTTCATAATTTTGAACTGTCTATAAACAAACCAATATAATTCCCAATTGTTGGTAAAATATAAAAGATAATGTTACGTTGAATAAAAAGATACCAAACATGTCACGCTTTAAAACTGCACACACGACAAACTGCAGTACTTTAAATTATCCATTAGCAACACTTTAAAAGCCTTTACAGTTTACCAGTTTAGCGTTACACAGGAGGTATGGCCCTAGTATTATTGATCTCACTCTGACGTTTGCGGTAATGTCTCACATGTGTGGTGCAATTGCTGTTTACATATTTATGCTGATCGGACACATGCATTTACCTTTGCGCATGGGCACAAGGAACAGGGGTGCTTTAACCACTTGCTTACTGGGCACTTAAACACCCTTCCTGCCCAGACCAATTTTCAGCTTTCGGTGCTCTCACACTTTGAATGACAATTACTCAGTCATGCAACACTGTACCCAAATGAATTTTGTGTCCTTTTTTTCCCACAAATAGAGCTTTCTTTTGGTGGTATTTGATCACCTCTGGGGTTTTTATTTTTTGCGCTATAAATGAAAAAAGACCGAAAATTTTGAAAAAAAACGCATATTTCTTTGTTTCTGTGACAGAATTATGCAAATTATTAATTTTTCTTCATAAATTTTGGCCACAATTTATACTGCTACATATCTTTGGTAAAAATAACCCAAATTAGTGGATATTATTTGGTCTTTGTGAAAGTTAGAGAGTCTACAAGCTGTGGTGCGAATCGCACAAAATTGATCACATCTGATGTACTGGTGGCCTATCTCGCTTCTTGTGACCCGAACAAGTCAGGAAAGTACAAATACCCCCCAAATGAACCCTTTTTGGAAAGTAGACATTCCAAGGTATTTAGTAAGAGGCATGGTGAGCTTTTTGATGTTGTTATTTTTTTTCCCACAATTCTTTGCAAAATGAAGATTTTTCATTTTCTTTATTTTTCTCCACAAAATTGTCATTGTAATAGGTTAATTCTCTCACGTGGAATGTGTATACCACAAATGACACCCCCCAAAAAATTCTGCTACTCCTCCTGAGTATTACAATACCACATGTGTGGGACTTTTTCACAGCCTGGCCACATAGAGAGGCCCAACATGCAGGGAGCGCCATCACGTGTTCTAGAAGCATAAATTACACATTAACTTGTTGACTATTTATTACACTTTTGAAGCACCAGGACAATGACACGTGACACTGATGACAGATGGCACTGATACGTGGCAATGATGACACTTATACGTGGCACTGATGACAGATGACACTAATATGTGGCACTGATGACACGTGGCACTAATACGTGGCACTGATGACACGTGGCACTAATACGTGGCACTGATGACACGTGGCACTAATATGTGGCACTGATGACACGTGGCACTAATACGTGGCACTGATGACATGTGGCACTAATACGTGGTACTAATACGTGCCACCGGTGACAGATGGCACTAATACGTGGCACCAATGACGCGTGACACTGATGACAGATGGCACTGATAAGTGGCATTGATGACACGTGACACTGACAACAGATGGCACGTGACACTGACAGGTGGCACTGATTACAAATGGCACTGATACGTGGCACTGATGACAGATGGCACTAATACGTGGCACTGATGACAGATGGCACTATGTGGCACTAATAACACGTGGCACTGATGACAGATGCCACTTATACGTGGCACTGATGACAGATGGCACTGGGGACAAATGGCACTGACAACAGGTGGCACTGGGGACAGATAGCACTGCGGGCAGGTGGCACTGGGGTGGGGTGGATTGCACTGGGGTGGATGGCACTGGGGCGGATGGCACTGGGGCAGGATGGCACTGGGGCAGGATGGCACTGGGGGAGATGGCACTGGGGCGGATGGCACTGGGGCAGGATGGCACTGGGGCAGGATGGCACTGGGGGGGCATGGCACTGGGGGGGGTGGCACTGGGGGAGGATGGCTCTGGGGGAGGATGGCACTTTTTTTTAAACTTTTTTTTTTTTTTTGTACACTGACGGCTGCTGCAGCCGTTCTTCTCTCCCCTCTCACACGCTGTCTGTGTGAGGAGGGAGAGCGGCGCTGAGAGATGATCTCATATGTTTACATATGAGATCATCTCCCATTGGACACGCCGATCACGCTGTAAACGGCCGCTGTGATTGGCCGTTTACAGCGATCTGTGTTTGCCTGTCCCCGGGGGACACGGCAAACACAGAACTTCCGCGATGCGCGCCCGCGGCGGCGCGCATTGCGGAAGTAAACACCAGGCCGTCCAGGGACGGCCAGGCGAGGGAAGCCGCCCGCCCTAAGGCCGTCATTCGGCTATAGGGCGGGCAGGAAGCGGTTAAATGCTTTTTTTAAATTGTATTATTTATTTATTTACTTTACTTTATTTACAGTACCTTTAATAGTTTTTTATTACTTTTTTTTGCTATTACAAGAGATGAACAACTTACCTTGTGATAACATGGGCCATGACACATCCTCTTTATGGGGAGATCTGTTTCAAATCTTTCTTTATTATTTCTTTATAATTATAAAACATACAAAACATCCATCAACATACCTAACATCCATCAACTACTACATATTTCTCAAAACAAAAAAAAAAAAAAAAAAATATATATATATATATATATATATATATATATATATATATATATAAATCAGCCCTCATCCCTCCCCCCTACCCCATCGCTCCTCACTTACAAATATTCCTTAAAGCGGAGGTCCACCCTAAAATGGACCTCCGCTCATCGGAATCCCCCCCCCCTCCGGCGCCACAATCGGCACCTTTCAGGGGGGAGGGGGGTGCAGTTACCTGGATAATCCAGGTAACTGCACCCACTCCCGGGCTAGCTCTCTGCGGAACGGGCGTAGGTTACGCCCCCGTTCCGCAAGCGCCCGCCCCCTTCAGCAAGTGCCCCGCTGCCTGCTGGGAAACACACAGCTCCCAGAGGCAGCGGGGACCGTCCGGATTGCGCCGCGCGGCTCGCGCATGCGCAGTAGGGAACCGGGAAATGAAGCCGAAAGGCTCCATTTCCTGATTCCCATACCCAAGATGGCGGCGGGACCCGGCAGCCGAGCGAGCGATCGGCTTCGGGTGCCGACATCGCGGGCGCGCTGGACAGGTAAGTGTCACTATTTAAAAGTCAGCAGCTGCAGTATTTGTAGCTGCTGGCTTTTAAAAAAAAAAAAAAAACGCGGAGTCCCGGTGGACTCCCGCTTTAAGGACCCCTGAGGTGCAAAACTCCTCCCACTTTTTCCAATGCTTTGAAATCGGATTCTCCACATATCCTTCTTCTCTTATTTGCTTCTCCATATAGTGTGTTTCACTCATTTCACATTTCCACTCTATTATTAATGGAGCATTTTCCTTTTTCCATTTTCGCGCTATTACAACTTTTGCAGCTGTAGTCATACAGTGCAAAAACTCTATCTCTTTCTGTGTTAATGATTTAGGTGTGAGAGAGAATAGTACTATCATTATATCTATGTTTATCCTAGTACCTGTTACTCGCTGATATATTTCTGTTATCTTACCCCAAAAATCTCTTAACTTGTAACAGCTATACCATATGTGTTCTAAAGTACCCTTTTCTATTTTGCATCTCCAACAGGTTTCAGGGTTCCTTTTATTTATTCTATTCATTACCACTGGGCTTCTATACCATCTTATTGCAACTTTATAGTTTTTTTCTTGGTCCTTGATTGCTACCGATAGTTTATGTATTCTTCCATATATCCCTTCCCATTCCTTCTCTGTCAACACATTCCCTATTTCCTCCTCCCATTTTTTCACTGCTGCTATTTTTTTAATATCACCATAGGGGAGTAATAGATTGTATATCTTAGAAAGTTTTTTATTCGCTTTATCCTTATTTAATACTATTTGCTCGAATACAGTTAATTGTCTATTAATACTTATCGTTAATGGATCTATATATGTTTTCAACTGAGAGTATTGCAGCCATTTATTATTATATTCATGTCCCATTTCCTGAAACGTTGGCATTCTCCCATCTATCAGGATTTGTATTATTCGCTCATGCTCCTCCATATTCCATTTAAGAAATGTTTTGCTTTTTAGTGCTGGTCTAAATTCGGGGTTGGCAAATAATGGGGTCATAGGGCCACTCATTGAGGAGAGATTTCCCTTTTTTATTATATCATCCCAAATTTTTAATGTTGTTTTTACAAAAATGGGTAACTCCTTTTCTTCTGGTCTTAAATTAGATTTTATCCATGGTTGATGTTTTATTCTAGCCCCTATTATATCTTCTTCTAGCTTTACCCATTGTTTATTTTTTGCATTATGCTGCCAATCTATAATTCTCATTATTGACGCTGCTTGGAGGTATTTGGAGAAGTCAGGCATTGCCAGTCCTCCATTTTTTTTTGTTCTTATTAATACTTCTCTTCCTATTCTAGGAACCTTATGCGACCATATAAAACTTTCTGCAGCTTCTCTTAAATCCTTCATAATCTTTCCTGATGGTATAATAGGGACCGTTTGAAAAATATATAGCATAATTGGTAGTATCACCATCTTTAGAATATTTATTTTCCCTAACCAGGAATAAGTTATTTTATCATATTTTCCTAAAAGTTTTTTTACCTTATAAATTGCTTTATTATAGTTCATGTCCTGTAGAAGTTTTAAGTCACTTGGAATATATATTCCAAGATACTTAATCACGTCTTGTTTCCATTTAAATGGGAAATCATTTAGTATTATCTTTTGCATTCCTTCTTCCAATGAGATGTTCATTACTTCAGATTTATCATAATTAACTTTAAAGTTGCTCAATTGCCCAAATCTTTCCAGTTCTTTTATTACATTTGGTATTGTAATTATAGGGTTAGTTATATATAATAAAAGATCATCTGCATATGCAGCCGTCTTATATTCTTTACCTTTAACCTCTATCCCTTTGATATCCGTATTTCCCCTTATAGCTTCCATAAGATGTTCCATTATCATAACGTACAGAAGTGGGGATAGGGGACACCCCTGTCTAGTCCCATTTGATATCTTTATATAATCTGACAACATCCCATTTGTCCTAACTTTTGCTCTTGAATTTTTATATAATGCAGTGATCCTATCTAGCATTTTAGGTCCCATTCCTATTTGCCTCAATACTTCCTCCAAGAATTGCCATCCCACCCTATCAAAAGCCTTCTCGGCATCTATAGCCAGAAGGCAGGCAGGGATGGCATTTCTCTGAGCGTATTCCATCAGTGTACATGTCTTGATAATGTTATCCCTTTTTTCTCTACCCTTCATAAAACCCGTTTGGTCCAAATTTATATGATCTGATATAATTTCTGTTATTCGTCTCGCTATTATCTTAGAGTATATTCTTATATCTATGTTTGTCAAAGATATAGGTCTATAGTTTTTACAAATTGATTGATCCTTTTCAGGCTTTAATATTAATACGATATGGGCCTCCGTGCTCTGTACTGCAAATGGCTGTGTTTGAGAGATAGAGTTATATGTTTTCTTAAGAATAGGCGTGATTAAACTCTTAAATGTCTTATAGAATCTAGCGGTATACCCATCCGGGCCTGGACTCTTTCCCAGTGCAAGTTCTGCGATTGCATGCTCTATTTCTTCTATTGAGATTTCACGCTCCAGATCCTCAATTTTTTCTATTGAGAACATGGGTACCGCTGTTTCCCATATATAGTTTCGTATCGCCTCACCCTTATTCCCTTTCTCCTTATATTCCTGATTTTCTTTTATATTATATATCTTGGAGTAGTAAGTATGAAAAGTTTCAGATATTTCCACTGGGTCATATGTCATTTCCCCATTTGGTTTTACAATTTTTTCTATGTAACTTAAGGGTTGCTGCTTTTTTAATGTTCGGGCCAACACTTTCCCTGATTTATTTCCGAACTTATACCACTGTGTTCTATTTTTGTCTCTTATCTGTAGGGACTCTTCATCAAGCATTGATTACATTTCCATTTGTTTTTCCTTTAATCTTATTCTATCAAATGGTTTCATACTCCTCTTATGTAACTCCTCTAATTCTCTAATCTCTGTTTCCAATTGAGATTGTTTCAATATTTTTTCTTTTTTTCTTCTTGCTCCATGCTTGATGAATATTCCCCTCAATACACATTTTAATGTTTCCCATTGAATTGGGAATGATGTTTCATCTCCTTCATGAGTTATTAAAAATTATTTTATAGTTTGTTGTATCTCTACCTCACATTTATTATCTTTGATTAGATTATCATTCAATCTCCATATCCCACTCCTTTTCTTTGTCGCAATTACTGCAAACTCTAGATATATTGGGGCGTGATCTGACCATAGAAATCCCCCTATCTCTGATATTGGCTTCATTATTAAACCTTCCCTATTTACAAAAAAATAATCTAATCTGTGGTATGAGTTGTGAATATTTGAATAGTATGTATAATTTTTCTTCATTTGATGTTGGGCCCTCCATATATCAGTTAGCTGGTATTTTCTCAAGACATTTTTAAATTCCTTTATTTTAATGTTATTCTTTTTTTTTTTTGCATATTAATATTTGTAGTGTCCCTTTTTATATCCATCAGGAAATTAAAGTCGCCTCCCACAATTACTATTCCCTCAGCTTTCTCCATTGTGTCTGATAGGGCTTTTATTCCAGTCTCTATTTGCCCATAATTTGGAAGGTACAAATTTATTATTGTAAATATTTTTCCATACAGCTTAAGTTTTATTATTAATAACCTCCCATCCTTACCTTCATATTTTTGTATTATTTGGACTGGTATATCCCTATGAAATGCAATCGATACACCTTTTGATTTAGAGTAAGGAAATGTATCATGTATCCACACACTATAATTTCTATTATTTATTTTAGGTATGTGATCTGATCGAAAGTGTGTTTCTTGAAATAGCACTATATCAATTTTCTGTTTATTCATAAGATTCAATATTTGATTTCTTTTAGAGGGGGAGTTTAGACCTCTGACATTAAAGGAGCAAAACCTTACATTTCCCATAAAGAAAAAAAAAAAAAAGAAAAAAAAAATAATAAGAACACGCAAACACTTACTATACTAACACAAATATCACTTAATACCTTCCAATCTACTTCCTTATCCTACCCAATCCATTACCACTCATTCGCCCTAAAATTTACACCCACATATACTCCAACCCACCCCTTTAACACCTCTTATCCCCTAATTATTGACTATACTAGTCTATCTTACCCTAGGTAAGGTCCCTATTGAGGGGGTATCTGATACTGCTGATCTAACTTTACTACCATTCAGCCGTTACATGCTATTTTTCCATTCCTATTCGAATTATTCTCCTTTTCTATATACATCTATTTGCCTTATCATTTATTTATACATCTTCCATCTTACCATCAAGCTTTGAGCTATTTTTTCCCCTTCCAACTATAATGAGGAGACCATAGGAAAATAAACCAGGGGAGAGAGAGGGATATGGTGGAGAGTAGTGAAGAGGGGGAGAGAAAAAAAAAAAAAAAAAAAAAAATATTTAAAAAAATTTCAAAAAAAATAAAAAAAATTCAGAAAAAAAAAGGGGAGGGGGTAATATTACACACCCATTACTAAGTGTTTAATTAAGGTTAGATATACCACTACATATCTAACATATCCAAACTATATATTAACCTCCCATATCAATAGTGTTTTATTAACCCTAAATTAACATAACCAACCCCAATGTGTATATTTAATAATCTTGTTAACAAATTCATTATTACTATTAAGGCCTGTTACAATTTAGTGACTCTTTCTTGCCTTTTCGACTTACTTCCTTTTACCCATTACCATTATACCCCCCTACATCCCCTCCCTCCCAACACCTATCCTCACCACCCCTTCCACCCTTTACCCACCTATATCCAACCCCCCCCCCAATCCACTCCCCCTCCCCTCCACCTCAGCCCCCATTTCCCTCCTATCTCCTTCTAATAAAATCCTTAGGCCAGTCTAGTATTTTCACTTCTGGAAGCTGCAATTTCTTCTGAAAGTCCTCTAAATCAGCCATTTCTCTAAATATTACAGTCTGTCCTTCATGCTGAACCTGTAGCTGAAAGGGAAATTTCCATCTATATTGCTTATTTTTAATCCTTAACTGCTCCAATAATGGTTTCAGAGCCCTTCTTTTATCCAATGTTAATTTAGATAAGTCCTGAAAAAAAAGCAAATTTGATCCTTCATACTGTATATGATTATTTTTCCGTACTGCCGCCATGATCTTCTCCTTAGTTTGAGGATAGTGAAGTTTACATATCACATCTCTAGGCATATTGACATCCCCTTTCCTTGGTGCCATAGCCCGGTGCACTCTATCAATTAATATTTCTGCTTTTGATAAGTCCTGCAATATATTACTAAAGATCTTTTGAATTACTTCCAGGAGCATTTTCAAGCTTCATGGGGATATGCAAAAAATGCCAGAAAAATGCAATTAAGTTGCCAGTAATCGCAGATATAAAGGTTGCTTACAGATTATTGGTAGCGATTTTCAAGCTTCATGGGGATATGCAAAAAATGCCAGAAAAATGCAATTAAGTTGCCAGTAATCGCAGATATAAAAGTTGCTTACAGATTATTGGTAGCGATTTTCAAGCTGCATGGGGATATGCAAAAAATGCCAGAATCATGGAGTCACTCAGCCCCCCCTGAGCCTTCAGTGATATCACTTTATGCAAAATTGCATCACAGTTTGTGCTCCACCTCGAAACCTCCCATATACTATTCAGCAGCGACCAGCTATAGCAGATGAAAAATAGAGTGCAGTTTAGTCCCCAATATTCACAAGTATATAGGCTGCTCACAAGCTGTTAGCTGTACTTTTTAGGCTTCAAAGAGAAAAGCGCCCCCCCCCTGAGCTTTCAGCGGTATCGCCTTGTTCAAGATTGCTTCTCCTTTTACTTTTTAACTTTATTTCCTTACTAACCTTGAACAGTGTCCATAGAGTGGTGGTCAGCATCATATTTTGCTTGTTCAGCTTTACTTTCTCCTGTCACCTTTCACCATCCTTTCACCATCCAGCTCCGTTCTTTTTCGTACCCCCCCCGGAGGTTCACGAGCTCTCCCGAGGTTCCCCGAAATCTTTCCGGGATCTCCCGATCTCTGCCCGACTCCTCTGTGACACTTCCGAGGCTTCCGAAGGGAGGATCACATCTGTCGGCTCCGTCTATCAAGCCTTAGACACGGACCGGCGCTCGGATCCACTCCCTCCCCCAGCCTCTCTCAGCTTCAGATCTGGCGGTGCAGGGACCGGCACTCCACGGGGTCCTCCAATCCACCGGACGTACGGCTCCAAAGAACGGCGTTCCACGGGCTCTCCACCTCCTCACAGTGATCACGCCAGGCACTCCATCCACTTAGCCACAGGTGAGGGGGTGAAAGGGATATCCCTTATGCAGCTCGGAAATTTGCTGTGTTAGCAATCCCTGAGTGAGTCCTTCCAGGGAGATTTCATATGCGGCTCAGAGTCTCCATAACGTAGCTTAACTTCTGTGCAGATATTAATATATAGGCTCCATAATCTCTTTATGCCACAGCACAGGCACCAGCAGCAGCTTCCTACACCAGTGTGTCAGCATGCTGACCTCATGGAGCTCACCTAGTCAGCAGCTCCTCCCCCCTCCATCAGGTGTCCATCAGGTGTTTTATGGGGAGATCTGGAGTCTATTAGACCCCAGGTCTCTCCTCTGGCCTCCAAAGCAGCAGACCAAACCAAGATCAGTTTGATCTACTGCTTCACAAGCTGACAAACTAAATTGACTAAATCTTCGACTCTTTCGGATTTTGACATTACACAGTGGGAGGGACATCAGTTCCTCTCACTGTGTCCAAGGAAGCAAGTGGCTTCATTACTGGGCTTCCCGATCGGACAGGAGAGCCCAGTAAAGGCAACGGCAGAAGTGGGAGGGGATTACTTTTACTGTGTAGGGAATTGCTCACTGTAAAAAATTATACTGGGATCATGGTTGTAGTCTCAACCATGATCCCGGTATAACTACTTCAATAGAAAGCCATATATATAGGTAAGGCAGTATTGAAGGAGTTAAGAATAGCTATAGTTAGCCTTTACTACCACTTTATATCTCTCAATGGCTCACTCATAGTTAGACTCCAAACCAAAGGGATTTATAAGAATTCATTAACACAACTTCACATGCACACACTCGAAACAGTGAAAACTTCTGGATATCTACTCAACATACTTCCATAATCCTTCAAGCTATTGTGATGCCCAAGTCTTATCAGTTCTTCCAGAAACATGAAGCAGAATCATTCTGTCCTATAGGTTCTATGTGGATTTTAGTATTTCTCCACTCTTTCTGTAGTGCATAAATAAAATAATTTATAAAAAGGGAAATGGAAACAGGGATAAGGTGCCAGGGAGATGAAAAGGGAGTCCTCTCTGGGCTAACACACAACCATGCTCTGAAATCTTTCATATAAGAAGGCTTCCTGTTTAATTTTGGATTCCACTCCTTAGGTGGGTCCCAGCGAATTGCATCCATCATTAAAGAAGCCTTGCACCAGAGGTCATAAAAGTTCATTCCTGTCCAAAAGGATTCTGCTGCCAGCAAGCATTTTGCAATACAGAACTGACGTGAACAGTAAATACCACTGGAGGGGTACATACTGCCCCCTGTGCCAACAACCCTTAGGCATTCATCCATTGATCAGTGTCATGGCTCATCCAGTCG
Source organism: Lithobates pipiens (assembly GCF_037356315.1). NCBI lineage: Eukaryota > Metazoa > Chordata > Amphibia > Anura > Ranidae > Lithobates > Lithobates pipiens. Next base: position 220,311,866 of record NW_027507748.1, on the reverse strand, counting down.
TTTAATTGATGGTTGGTTTTGTAATTTTAATTTTGCCTTAATACAAATTTATTTGCAATTATTTTTTTCAGGAGGCATATTTTAATCTATATCAGGAATCTCAAAATGGCAGACCTACAATGAGGCATTGCAAGGCTGACAGTTACAAGCATGACACCCACAGGTAGAGGCATGATGGGACTTGTAGTTTCACAACAGCTGGAGGGCCGCCAGTTTGAGACCCCTGGTCTATATCAAAGCTGCATGGATATCAATTTTTATCAATTCTATTCAACTTTGTGGTGCTGCCACATTGTTTGATGTTAGCTGAGGGTGGCCCCGTGAGTTCTACCCCCTCCTCCTTACATAGATGCCAACTGTCCCGAATTTCTCGGGACATTCCCGGGATTAGGACCCTTGTCCCGATTTAATTGTGTCCCGGGAAATGTCCCAGGAAATTCGATTATTCGCGAATTTTCCCTGCCGACCGCTAGAGGTCCGCGGCCGGCGCCATTGTAAGGAAGACCAGAAGGCATGGCGAATGGCTACAATAGAAATGCTGTGGCGCCGCCCACCCCGCCGCCAGTGTCTGTGAACTGTAATGGAAAGGAGCGGAAGGTCTCTTTCCGCGTGGCAACGACGGTCTGGATATCAGAGGGGGGCCAGTCTGGATGTCAGAGGGGGGCCAGTCTATATGTCGGGGGGCCAGTCTGGATGTCAAAGGGGGCAGTCTGGATGTCGGGGGCCAGTCTTGATGTCAGAGGGGGGCAGTTTGGATGTCGGGGGCCAGTCTGGATGTCGGGGGCCAGTCTGGATGTCAGAGGGGGGCAGTCTGGATGTCGGGGGCCAGTCTGGATGTCAGAGGGGGGCCAGTCTGGATGTCAGATGGGGGCCAGTCTGGATGTCAGAGGGGGCAGTCTGGATATCGGGGCCAGTCTGGATGTCAGAGGGGGTAGTCTGGATATCGGGGGCCGGTCTAGATGTCAGAGGGGGGCCAGTCTGAATGTCAGAGGGGGCAGTCTGTCTGGATATCGGGTGCCAGTCTGGATGTCGGGGGGCAGTCTGGATGTCAGAGGGTTCCAGTCTGGATGTCAGACGGGGGCCAGTCTGGATGTCAGAGGGGGGGCCAGTCTAGATGTTAGTGGGGGGCCAGTCTGGATGTCAGAGGGGTGGCCAGTCTGAATGTCAGAGGGGTGGCCAGTCTGGATGTCAGAGGGGGCAGTCTGGATGTCAGAGGGGGCCAGTCTGGATGTCAGAGGGGGGCCAGAGGGGGGCCAGTCTGGATGTCAGAGGGGGCCAGTCTGGATGTCGGGGGGCAGTCTGGATGTCAGAGGGGGGCCAGTCTGGATGTCAGAGGGGGCCAGTCTGGATGTCGGGGGCAGTCTGCATGTCAGAGGGGGCCAGTCTGGATGTCAGAGGGGGGCCAGTCTAGATATCAGAGGGGGGCCAGTCTGGATGTCAGAGGGGGCCAGTCAGGATGTCGGGGGGCAGTCTGGATATCAGAGGGGCAGTCTGGATGTCAGAGGGGGCCAGTCAGGATGTCGGGGGGGGGAGTCTGGATGTCAGAGGGGCACCAGATGTACGGAGGGCTGATGGGGACACCAGATGTTAGGAGGACTGATGGGGACACCAGATGTTAGGAGGACTGATGGGGACACCAGATGTTAGGAGGACTGATGGGGACACCAGATGTAAGGAGGACTGATGGGGACACCAGATGTAAGGAGGACTGATGGTGACACCAGATGTTAGGAGGACTGATGGGGACACCAGATGTAAGGAGGCCTGATGGGGATACCAGATGTAAGGAGGACTGATGGGGACACCAGATGTAAGGAGGGGCTCTGATGGAGACACAGATGTGAGGAAGGCTGCTCTGATGGGGCATCTGATGTAAGGAGGGACTCTGCTGGGGGCACCTGATGGCATCTGGTGGCAGGCAATGTGGCTAGTGACACGCTCATGGCTCCCACTGATTCTGCATTATGGTGAGTTGAATGATTTCATTTTATATTACAATGTAATAATAGAAATAATGCTCTTCAATCATCCTGACACCATAACAATCATGGCGCCGGGATGATTGAAATGCTAATACCAGGTATTTGGAGTATCTTTATCTGCTGATTGTCAAACTCTGGAAAACACATATTGCTATTGTGGTGTGGGATCTGGGGCTGCTGTCCCTCCATCCCTCCCCCCCTTTCCCTCTCCATCCCGCATTCATCTCAGACTCTAACCACACCCCTTTGAGCGAGCCGCATTTTGACCTTTTCCTATGCCACGCCTATAACTACATGCCCCGCCCCCTAATTATAATAAAACTCCGCCTACAGCCAAAGAAGTGTCCCAGATTTTTTTTTTACAATGTTGGCAACTATGTCCTTATTGGTCTTATCCCACAAGTCCTCTTCAGCATCAGGGACAGCAAGCCCCCCAAGTATCCTAGAGCCTATGAAATATCATAAGCAAAATGCTGCCATGCAATGCTGACTTGTATGCCTGGGAAAAGGATCAACTCTGGGCAAGAGCAGCTTTCATTTCTTTAGGCCCAGGCTGAGAAGTGGCTTATCCTACGTTAGCTGAAAACCAGTGTATCATGTATAATATTTGCACAATTGCCTAATCCATGTCTTAAACCTCATAGTGCAGTGCTTCCAGTCAAAATACCCTAGATTCCAAGACATGCTTTGCCATGTCAGAAGGGTTTTCACACCTCCTTTAGCACTCCTGCCCAGACATGGCTTGACTGGCAGAAATAAAGGGCCAACACCAGCCATCTGTCAAGAAATTATAAGTATTAGATGAGGAAAGGCTCTGGGAGGTTTGAATATTTATTTTACCCCAGTGGTGGCTGCTCATTAAAGACACCTGTACTGTTTTGGCCTCCTTTGAGGAGACAACTAAATGGTGAGCAATGATCAAGTGACACCAATCCATTAGTGCTTCTCCTTGAACAGGAGGCTGAGAAAGAGTCAGAAAGAGTGATTTCATAAGCTACAGGAGACGAGGAAGGCAGGCAGGCTTTTTACCCTTCTCAAACCTGAGCATTATATGTAGCTGGGGTGAGCAATTGGAGGAAAATGTTGTCCTCAGTGACTATGAGCATACTGCAGAACTTTCCAAAGTCATGAGCCTGAGATTGGGGTGAGGTGAGGGATAACAGCAGCACACAGAGTGTGTCAAAATGGAAGCAATGGTATAATAGCAGCTGTAACCAAATATGGGAATGACAGTGCTGTGGTTTAATAGTTACTTGTCTGCAGATAGTTTTAGTAATATGGTCCTCTAAAACACAAGACAGAGGCAAAAAAGGCATTCCTAACAACACACGGACTACAAAGGAGAAATTATTAGAATATGTGGGTAGCAAATAGGCAATCATAACAAAACTCCCGGATCATCTCTCACCTCGACTACTACTACTACTACTACTACTACTACTTCGACTACCAATCGCTCTGTGTTTGCTGCTCTTCTCTGTCAATCCCTCCACTGGCTTCCACTCAACCAACTAATTAAATTCAAAATACTAACAACTTACAAAGCCATCCACAATTTAGCCCCCAGCTACATCATTGGCCTAGTCTCAAAATGTCAACCTAATCACTCTCTTCATTCCTCTCAAGACATCCTGCTCTCTAGCTCTCTGGTCACCTCCTCCCATGCTTGCCTCCAGGTCTTTTCCAGAGCCTCTCCAACCCTATGGAACTCCTTACCCCAATCTGTCTGATTATCTCCTACTCTATTAGCTTTTAGATGATCCCTGAAAAACCTCCTCTTCAGAATAGCATATACTACCCAAGCCTATCCAACCCACACCTAACAAATGCATTTTAATTTTCACCCTCTGATTCCTCCTGTATTAAATTGTATTGTAACTGTACTGTCTGCCCTCATGTTGTACAGCACTGCTGTTGGTGTGATGTAAATCCTGTATAATAATACACAGGCAGCAAATGGGCAATCATGACAATATGGAGGCAACAAATGGGCAAATGTGACAATATGAGAGTACCAAACAGGTAATCATGACACAATAAAGAAATGACAATATTAGTGACATAGCTCCCAACTGTCCCTGATTTGGAGGGAAACAGTCCCTCTTTTCAACTGATTTGTCCCTCTTTTTGGTCTGATCTATATAGTTATATATAAAATGCAATGTTTGTCTTTCAAAAAGTGTTTCCCAGTGCTAAACCTTTCATCCAATTTCTAAATTGCTGCATTTGTAAATGTTAAAAGCCAATATAAAGGAATAGTAGTGGTAAAAAAAAGCACTTGTGGGCTTAACCAATCATTTTTTTGTATAATTCTTCTTTAAGGGGGGTGTAGCAGGGGGTGTGACCTATGCCCACCTACTTTTGCTAATAGGTTTCACTCATTCCCATCTCAGAAAGTTGGGAGGTATGATAGTATGGATGACATCCTGCTGCCTCCTCTCCGTTGTGCAGAAAATAGTTCCAGTATAAATGCTGGAAATTGTAGTTCTACAGAGGCATATCAGTAGATGTATCAAACCTCTATTGGAGCCACACATGGCACAAAACATCCTATGCCTTTTCAGATCCCTTTCAGGGGTACCTGTAATCGTTTCCCAGAGATGATCTCCACAGTATGCACGTGACACGGTCTAAGGAAACATTGACCACCTCATGCCTGAAATGCACCACAGAGTACAACAGAGGAGCCTGTCAGAGTGCCCACTTCGAGTTCTGTTCTGCGTGCTGGAGGTGTAAACTTTCTGGCCTCAAATTATACAGCTTGATTTCTTACACAAAGATTTGACATGCTCTAATGACTGAGCTGGAGGGTGCTCTCTGCAACAACAAGACCTGGCAAGCAGACACAATATGACTCCCCATGAAAGTGGCTCCAAGTCGCTGCTCCAAGTGCCACTGCTAATGCTTTGGTGAGTCACTGAAGTGGGTGCTGACATCCACAGAGCTCATCTAAGCCTCAAGTTAAGAGATACTGCACACTGATCAGCTTGTGTATTCAGTATGGAACTAAAACGGTTGCAACCTCAGCTCCTCCCAGGCCACATTCCCTGACATGTTTCGCCCTGCCCACAGGGCTTAGTTAACCACTTTCAGACCGGACCATTTTGCTGGTAAATGACCAGAGGTCTTTTTACACTTTGGCACTGCGCTGCTTTAACTGGTAATTGCGCGGTCATGCAATGTTGTACCCAAACAAAATTTGCGTCCTTTTCTTCCCACAAATAGAGCTTTCTTTTGATGGTATTTGATTGCCTCTGCGATTTTTATTTTTTGCGATATAAACGTAAAAAGACCGCAAATTTTGAAAAAAAATGATATTTTCTACTTTTTGTTATTAGAAAAATCCAATAAACTCAATTTTAGTCATACATTTAGGCCAAAATGTATTCAGCCACATGTCTTTGGTAAAAAAAAAGTCAATAATTGTATATTTATTGGTTTGCGCAAAAGTTGTCACATCTACAAACTAAGGTACGTTTTCTGGAATTTACGCAGCTTTTAGTTTACGACTGCCTATCTCATTTCTTGAGGTGCTAAAATGGCAGGGCAGTACAAAACCCCCCCAAATGACCCCATTTTGGAAAGTAGACCCCCTAAGGAAATTGATAAGAGGCATGTTGAGCCCATTGAATATTTTATTTTTTTGCCTCAAGCGATTGAATAATGACAAAAAAAAAAATTTTTTTTTTTTTTTACACAAAGTTGTCACTAAATGATATATTGCTCACACATGCTATGGGCGTATGTGAAATGACACCCCAAAATAAATTCTGCTGCTTCTCCTGAGTATGGGGATACCACATATGTGGGACTTTTTGGGAGCCTAGCCGCGTACGGGGCCCCGAAAACCAAGCACCGCCTTCAGGCTTTCTAAGGGCGTAAATTTTTGAGTTCACTTCTCACTACCTATTACAGTTTTGAAGGCCATAAAATGCCAAGATGGCACAAAACCCCCACAAATGACCCCATTTTAGAAAGTAGACACCCCAAGCTATTTGCTGAGAGGCATGTTGAGTTCATGGAATATTTTATATTTTGCCACAAGTTGCGGGAAAATTACAAACTTTTTTTTTTTTTTTTTTTTTTAACAAAGTTGTCACTAAATGATATATTGCTCATGCATGCCATGGGCATATGTGAAATGACACCCCAAAATAAATTCTGCTGCTTCTCCTGAGTACGGGGATACCACATATGTGGGACTTTTTGGGAGCCTAGCCGCGTACGGGGCCCCGAAAACCAAGCACCGCCTTCAGGCTTTCTAAGGGCGTAATTTTTTGATTTCACTCCTCACTACCTATTACAGTTTTGAAGGCCATAAAATGCCAAGATGGCACAAAACCCCCACAAATGACCCCATTTTAGAAAGTAGACACCCCAAGCTATTTGCTGAGAGGCATGTTGAGTCCATGGAATATTTTATATTTTGCCACAAGTTGCGGGAAAATTACAAACTTTTTTTTTTTTTTTTTTTTTTTCACAAAGTTGTCACTAAATGATATATTGCTCACGCATGCCATGGGCATATGTGAAATGACACCCCAAAATAAATTCTGCTGCTTCTCCTGAGTATGGGGATACCACATATGTGGGACTTTTTGGGAGCCTAGCCGCGTACGGGGCCCCGAAAACCAAGCACCGCCTTCAGGCTTTCTAAGGGCGTTACAGTTTTGAAGGCCATAAAATGCCAAGATGGCACAAACCCCCCCCAAATGACCCCATTTTGGAAAGTAGACACCCCTAAATTTAGGGGTACACTAGTGAGACTAGGTAATAAATGGCGGGTGCCCTGAAACTATAAAAAAATAACTAACCAACCAGCGTCACCTGTAACAGTTATATGGTGATCACTGGTGAAAGGGTTAACTAGGGGGCAATTAGGGGGCTTTATGCGGTAGTATATGGGGGTCCCTGACGCTATAAAAAGCTGCAGCGAACCTAAATACCTACCTGCCTAACTAGCGTCACCTGTGACACTAATACAGCGATCAGAAAAACGATCGCTTATTAGGCTGGGTTCACACTGGAGCGATGCGGGAACGCCACGAATGCGCGGCGGGTTCCCGCATCGCATGCCTCCCGGCGGCAGTTCACACTGCCCTATGCGAACTGCTGGGAGTGTCAGTGAAATGTTACTGACACCCCCAGATCAGTTCGCATATCGCAGTGCGATCTGCAAACTCGGATCGCATGGTGTGAACACCCATGCGATCCGATTCTGCTGCGGGCCAAAAAAAGGGTCCCGTGCGAATTTGCGGCGGGTGCGGCGGGTGCGGCGAATGGCTGAACTCGAATCGCACAGAGATCGGATGTGATTTGCACTGCAGTGCGGTGCGAATCACATCCGTTCTCATAAACCGCTGCAATGTGAACCCAGCCTTAGTGACACTGGCGACGGGGGGTGATCACGGGGTTAAACCTTTATTGGGGGGGTTAGGGGGGTACCTTAGAACTAAAGGGGGCTAACCCTAACTGCCCTAACAGTTATTAGTCACAAATGACACCCGCCGGGTGATCAGGGGGTTAAACCTTTATTAGGTAATAAATGGCGGGTGCCCTGAAACTATAAAAAAATAACTAACCAACCAGCGTCACCTGTAACAGTTATATGGTGATCACTGGTGAAAGGGTTAACTAGGGGGCAATCAGGGGGCTTTATGCGGTAGTATATGGGGGTCCCTGGCGCTATAAAAAGCTGCGGCGAACCTAAATACCTACCTGCCTAACTAGCGTCACCTGTGACACTAATACGGCGATCAGAAAAATGATCGCTTATTAGGCTGGGTTCACACTGGAGCGATGCGGAAACGCCGCGAATCCGCGGCGGGTTCCCGCATCGCATGCCTCCCGGCGGCAGTTCACACTGCCCTATGCGAACTGCTGGGAGTGTCAGTGAAATGTTACTGACACCCCCAGATCAGTTCGCATATCGCAGTGCGATCTGCAAACTCGGATCGCATGGTGTGAACACCCATGCGATCCGATTCTGCTGCGGGCCAAAAAAAGGGTCCCGTGCGAATTTGCGGCGGGTGCGGCGGGTGCGGCGGGTGCGGCGAATGGCTGAACTCGAATCGCACAGAGATCGGATGTGATTTGCACTGCAGTGCGGTGCGAATCACATTCGTTCTCATAAACCGCTGCAATGTGAACCCAGCCTTAGTGACACTGGCGACGGGGGGTGATCACGGGGTTAAACCTTTATTGGGGGGGTTAGGGGGGTACATTAGAACTAAAGGGGGCTAACTCTAACTGCCCTAACAGTTATTACAGTCACAAATGACACCAATGCAAAAAAAAAAAAAAAAAAATGACATTGGTGTCATTGTGACTGGGGGGCAGGGGTAATTGGGGGGGTGATCGGGGGGTAAAGGGGGGGTGTGAGTGTGCCTGGCATGTTCTACTGTGTGTGTGAGTGTTGGTGCAACTTACTGATCCGCTCTCCTCCGTGTCGGAACGGAAAATACCGACACGGAGGAGAGAATACATCACTTCCTCTCCTGTGTTTACATTACAGGAGAGGAAGTGATGTCACCGGGGATTTCTATTCGTCGGGAGCGATCGCGAGGGGGTGGCCATGAATGAATGGCCGTCCCCTCGTCCGGGATCGCTCCCGCACGAATACCGACCGCCGCAGGCACCGGGCGGGGGCCCGATCGGGCCCCCGACCCGCGGGAGGCAAGGGACGTACATGTATGTCCTTATGCCTGCCCGTGCCATTGTACCGACGTACATCGGCGTGCGGCGGTCGGCAACTGGTTAAACAGATCTCTATGACTTAGCTCAGTGAGAGGGGCGAAACATGTCAGTGGATGAGGCCATTTTAGCTCTATACTGAATACACAGTCTGATCAGTGTGCAGTGTCTCTTCACTTTAGGCAGACTTAATAGATGGAGTCTCTGGGTCAGATTTGGAAAGTACCTACAGGTACAGTGCCTTGCGAAAGTATTCGGCCCCCTTGAACTTTTCAACCTTTTGCCACATTTCAGGCTTCAAACATAAATATATAACATTTTAATTTTTTGTAAAGAATCACCAACAAGTGGGACACAATTGTGAACGAAATCTATTGGATAATTTTAACTTTTTTAGCAAATAAAAAACTGAAAAGTGGTGCGTGCAAAATTATTCGGCCCCTTTACTTTCAGTGCCGCAAACTCACTCCAGAAGTTCAGCGAGGATCTCTGAATGATCCAATGTTGTCCTAAATGACTGATGGTGATAAATAGAATCCACCTGTGTGTAATCAAGTCTCTGTATAAATGCACCTGTGATAGTCTCAGGGTTCTGTTGAAAGCGCAGAGAGCATCATGAAGACCAAGGAACACACCAGGCAGGTCTGTAATACTGTTGTGGAGAAGTTTAAAGTGGTTATAAACCCTTACAAACCACTTTGACCTACAAGTAAGCCTAGATTAAGGCTTACCTGTAGGTCCAAGAAATATCTCCTAAACCTATACGGTTTAGGAGATATTTGCCCGAAGACAGGCACCGCTGTCTACGGCGCATTTCCAACAACGGAGCTGTCGCGCGTGTCGGCTCCCATGCGCATGCGCAGGAGTGACGTCATCGCGGCTCCGCTGAATGACAGCGGCGGAGCTGCGAGACCCCACCGAAAAGATGGATGCGCCGGACTACAGGGGACAGCGGTGACATCGTAAGTGACACATAATGGGCTACTATGCAGTGCATAGTAGTCCATTATGCTTTGCCTTTGCAGGGAATGAAAGAGGAAGTAAACCCATCAGGGTTTACTTCCTCTTTAAAGCCGGATTTGGATACAAAAAGATTTCCCAAGCTTTAAACATCCCAAGGAGCACTGTGCAAGCGATCATTTTGAAATGGAAGGAGTATCAGACCACTGCAAATCGACCAAGACCTGGTCGTCCCTCTAAACTTTCAGCTCAGACAAGGAGAAGACTGTTTAGAGATGCAGCCAAGAGGCCCATGATCACTCTGGATGAACTGCAGAGAACTACAGCTGAGGTGGGAGAGTCCGTCCATAGGACAACAATCAGTCGTACACTGCACAAATCTGGCCTTTATGGAAGAGTGGCAAGAAGAAAGCAATTTCTCAAAGATATCCATAAAAAGTCTTGTTTAAAGTTTGCCACAAGCCACCTGGGAGACACACCAAACATGTGGAAGAAGGTGCTCTGGTCAGATGAAACCAAAATCGAACTTTTTGCCCACAATGCAAAACGATATGTTTGGCGTAAAAGCAACAAAGCTCATCACCCTCAACACACCATCCCCACTGTCAAACATGGTGGTGGCAGCATCATGGTTTGGGCCTGCTTTTCTTCAGCAGGGACAGGGAAGATGGTTAAAATTGAGAGGAAGATGGATGCAGCCAAATACAGGACCATTCTGGATGAAAACCTGTTGGAGTCTGCAAAAGACCTGAAACTGGGACGGAGATTTATCTTCCAACAAGACAATGATACCAAACATACAGCAAAATCTACAAAGGAATGGTTCACAAATAAACGTATCCAGGTGCTAGAATGGCCAAGTCAAAGTCCAGACCTGAATCCAATCGAGAATCTGTGGAAAGAGCTGAAAACTGCTGTTCACAAACGCTCTCCATCCAACCTCACTGAGCTCGAGCTGTTTTGCAAGGAAGAATGGGCAAGAATTTCAGTCTCTCGATGTGCAAAACTGATAGAGACATACCCCAAGCGACTTGCAGCTGTAATCTCAGCAAAAGGTGGCTCTACAAAGTATTAACGCAAGGGGGCCGAATAATTTTGCACGCCCCACTTTTCATTTTTTTATTAGTTAAAAAAAGTTTCAAAAATCCAATAGATTTCGTTCCACTTCACAATTGTGTCCCACTTGTTGGTGATTCTTCACAAAAAATAAAAATGTTATATCTTTATGTTTGAAGCCTGAAATGTGGCAAAAGGTTGAAAAGTTCAAGGGGGCCGAATACTTTCGCAAGGCACTGTAGCTATGACAATGAAAACAATGAAAAAGGAACTTCAGATGCTGGACATTTGTGGTATATGGGATCCTTTATGCTCCAAAGCCAAGGCAAGTACCCATGGATTTAAGTGAACAAGGAGAGGGGCCACTTTTAGGTGTCCACCTTATTGGATCCCCAGCACAATGGAAAGTGGCTGATCTTCTGCTGCCATCTCAGAGTTCCCAGCACTTTGACACAACCTCTTTTCCACATTTCCCAACAGGGGCAGGAATATCGCTGCTGACCTCCCCTTAAGAATCAGCAAGAGCATCAACCTTATAGCTTTGCTTAGATTTTTCAAGCTACAGCAGCCAGACTGCAATGCTGACACCAATAACCAACAATTACTAAATCTTATGATCAAGGATTTAGGTTTAAGGTCAAAAACATAATTTTGCTGATAGCACAGTGGTGTAGTGGTTAGCACTCTCACCTAGCAGTAAGAAGGGTCACTGGTTTGAATCCCAACCACGACACTACCTACCTGGAGTTTGTATGTTCTCCCTGTGCTTGTGTGGGTTTCCTCCGGGTACTCCGGTTTCCTCCCACAAACCAAAGACATGCAGGTAACCATTAGCTTCTGTCCAAAATTGGCCCAAGTATATGAATGGGGACCTTGGACTGCGGGCTACTTGAGGGTAGGGACCAATGTGAGTGAGTAATGTACAGGGATAGGGACAATTGTAGACACTTACTCAGGTTGAACTGGATGGACTGGTGTCTTTATTCAACCTTACTAACTATGAAACTATAAAACTATCTATGACAAGCATGCTCTGAGTTTGTCTTTGGTTAAACATGAAATAAATGCCATAACAAAATATCCCCTTGCAGGGAAAGTCTGTTGATTACAAGTACTGTATATTGTTGGCAGCAGAAACACACACTGTTAAGTTATGCGGACACAGTTTGAAGATAACATTGGCGCCTGCATTTGTGCCAATGATGCAAGGTGCTACAATTATTAGGCTAAGGAAAAGGGAGGTTTGGGGGGCTGGAGGTGAAAAGAATGTAGACAGACAGGCTTCTGGGAACCTTTCAACCTTCCCAAAACCTTAGCATTTTACCTATGTTGGATGTTGTCCTCAAAGACACACTGTGGGTTATTTATGAAAGGCAAATCCACTTTGCACTGAAAGTGCACTTGGAAGTGCAGTCACTCTAGATCTAAGCGGTAGATCTGAAATGAGTGGAAGCTCTGCTGATTCTATCGTCCAATCATGTGCAAGCTAAAATGCTGTTTTTTATTTTCCTTGCATGTCCCCCTCGGATCTACAGTGACTGCACTTCCAAGTGCACTTGAGGTGCAAAGTGGATTTTCCTTTAGTAAATAACCCCACTATCTAAAAAAGTAGTCCTTGAAATCAAATAAAAAGTTCCTCTCCCTGCTCTATGTTAGGTTTTGTTTCTTACCTTTGGCATTGATACAGAGTCCATCGTGTAGCCACCAAAATGTGTCAGAACCCAGCCACCTTTACCAATATGTGACAAACAACTTGTCAGATCTCACCGTGCTGCCACTAATACATGACGATGGTGCTCTCAACTTCACCCTAAGAAAAACATTTTCCAGCTGGCAAGACCAAAAGCTAGGTGCCAGCAGACTAAAAGCAATCAACACTAAGTTTAGTTAACTATGCAGCAAACTTGTTGCACACACCACTGCCTTTGAAAATGGTATACAGTTCAAAGTGAAATTCCGTGATAAAACTATCTACTCTTAAAACTGCTTCTACCCCACTTCCCCAACACCTATACTAACTACACTGTAGAAGAAAGATGCATATACTGTACTTACCTATTTTCAGGCTGCTCTGGTTCCAGAATTCAACTGTAACTAAAAACCTAGACTGCAGGTATGTATCATATACCAGTCAGGCCTTAATACATATATGTTGTAGGTAGGCATAATCTAATACAGCATGTATTAACCTGTGTGATCTGCATACTCCATTACTACAGTCAGTAGTGGAGGAGGCAGCAGGGAAGTATAATGAAAGTTTAGGGTAAAATATATACAGTATCTCACAAAAGCGAGTACACCCCTCACATTTTTGTAAATGTTTTATTATATCTTTTTATGTGACAACACTGAAGAAATTATCCTTTGCTACAATGTAAAGTAGTGAGTGTACAGCTTGTATAACAGAGTACCCTCAAAATAACTCAACACACAGCCATTAATGTCTAAACCGGTGGCTACAAAAGTAAGTACACCCCTAAGAAAATGTCCAAATTGGGCCCAAAGTGTCAATATTTTGTGTGGCCACCATTAATTTTCCAGCACTGCCTCAACCCTCTTGGGCATGGAGTTCACCAGAGCTTCACAGGTTGCCACTGGAGTCCTCTTCCACTCCTCAATGACGACATCACGGAGCTGGTGGATGTTAGAGACCTTGGATGCCCAACAGATGCTCAATAGGGTTTAGGTCTGGAGACATGCTTGGCTAGTCCAACACCTTTACCCACAGCTTCTTTAGCAAGGCAGTGGTCGTCTTGGAGGTGTGTTTGGGGTTGTTATGTTGGAATACTGCCCTGCGGCCCAGTCCCCAAAGGGAGGGGATCATGCTCAGCTTCAGTATGTCACAGTACATGTTAGCATTCATGATTCCCTCAATGAACTGTAGCTCCCCAGTGCTGGCAGCACTCATGCAGCCCCAGACCATGACATTCCCATCTCCATGCTTGACTGTATGCAAGACACATTTGCCTTTGTACTCCTCACCTGGCTGCCGCCACACGCGCTTGACACCATCTGAACCAAATAAGTTTATCTTGGTCTCATCAGACCAGAGGACATGGTTCCAGTAATCCATGTCCTTAGTCTGCTTGTCTTCAGCAAACTGTTTGTGGCTTTCTTGTGCATCATCTTTAGAAGAGGCTTCCTTCTGGGACAACAGCCATGCAGACTAATTTGATGCAGTGTGCGGCATATGGTCTGAGCACTGACAGGCTGATTCCCCACCCCTTCAACCTCTGCAGCAATGCTGTTAGCACTCATACGTCTATTTCCCAAAGACAACCTCTGGATATGGCGCTGAGCGCGTGCACTTTGGTTGGCCATAGCGAGTCCTGTTATGAGTGGAACCTGTCCTGTTAGACCGCGGTATGGTCTTGGCCACCATGCTGTAGTAGCTCAGTTTAGGGGTCTTGATGATCTTCTTATAGCCTAGGCCATCTTTATGAAGAGGAACAATTCTTTTTTTCAGATCCTCAGAGAGTTCTTTGTCATGAGGTGCCATGTTGAACTTCCAGTGACCAGTATGAGAGAGTGAGAGTGATAACAAATTTAACACACCTGTTCCACCTGAGACCTTGTAACACTAATGAGTCACATGATACTGGAGAAGGGAAAATGGCTAATTGGGCCCAATTTGGACATTTTCACTTAGGGGTGTACTCACTTTTGTTGCCAGCGGTTTAGACATTAATGTCTGTGTGTTGAGTTATTTTAAGAGGACAGCAAATTGACACCATTATACAAGCTGTATACTCACTACATTGTAGCAAAGTTCCATTTCTTCAGTGTTGTCACATGAAAAGAATAAAATATTTACAAAAATGTAAGGGGGTGTACTCACTTTTGTGATATACTGTATATATTATTTATATGTCTCCTACAGCTATCCTTGAAAACAACTTTGAGTATAAATTGGTTACAGGACTATCAATATTGAAAATGTATTACATTTATAAAGATTTACCATTTACCATTGTCTCTACATTGCAGTTTGTTTTTCAAAACACAGTGGGGGTTATTTACTAAAGGCAAATCCACTTTGTACTACAAGTGCAAAGTGCACTTGAAATTGCACTGAAAGTGCACTTGGAAGTGCAGTCGCTGTAAATCCGAGAGGGACATGCAAGGAAAATAAACAACAGCATTTCAGCTTGCACATGATTGGATAATTAAATCAGCAGAGCTTCCCCTCATTTCAGATCTACCCCTCAGATTTAGTTTGCACTTGTAATACAAAGTGGATTTGCCTTTCGTAAATAACCCCCAATGTTCCTAATCCTCAATCTCATTTATTTTATAGAAGCCAGCCAGGTTCCTCTTACCAAAAATATATCATGAATTAATAGTATTTACATAAACACCTCAATAACGGACACAAACTGTGATGCATACCCCATTGAAATAAATGAAAGACAAATCCTGAAAATCAATTCTCTCCATTATCAAGACTAATAGGCAAGTGATTATCAAACAAAGGGTGTGAGAAGCTGGGCACTGTGTACCAATACAAAATTGTTTAGAAATACATTAGCCAGTTATTATTCATTTAATAACATGCTTGTACAGATGCCTTAAATCTGGCATATCTAGATGTACTACAGCAAAAATGCCATTTGCAAAGACATTTCCCTGGTGTCATTCAGGCCTTCCAAATCAAACAAAGGGCATGGGAAGACGGGTACTATCCTAGGCAGATACAGTATGTACCGAGGCAAAAAAAAAAAAAAAACTCCTTCCCCACACACACACATCCACTGGACCAAAGGTGTGGGGAAGAGGTCCTCATCCTCATCTACCTGTGGACAAATGTATTGTATATGGGGGTGCACCCCTGTGTCCAAACCTCCTGTAGGCAGCAGCATATAACCTGAATTTTTCAGAGTTCCTAAATTCTTGTTTCCCCCCAATAGATGAAACAGAAATTAGGTTTCTGGTAAACAGGGCCGCTGATGGGGGGACCACTGGCCCTCCTGTAGGGGCTCCGGGCACACAGGGGGCTCGGACAGCTGGAGGATCGGTGGCGAAGATAACGAGGAATGACAACGTCTCTCACCCAGCAACTTAGCAAGTCGGGTTCTCTCCCTCTCGCCAGCTTTCAGCTGCGAGGTCAGAGAAACAGAGCGCCTGCATTTAGGGGGTGTTGGGGTGGGTTGTGCTCACCCACATTTCAGTTCTGCCCCATGCCTGTGCGCCGCTCATCTCCTTCCCCTGCCCCCACCCCCACTGACAGCCAGGAGGAGGAAATGGCAGCCTGGAGGCTGGTGTGGTGAGAGATGAAGAGCCAGGAGGAGGTGCAGGATCGCTCTTACTGTAGATCGCATTGCACTGTACACACACAGTACCCCCCATCTCCTCCATGGGCTGCTCACCTCCCGGCAGCAACAAATGTGGATAAGGGGCCCTGTGTGTGTACAGTGCAATACAATCTACAGTAAGATCAATACGGTCTCCTGTACCGTATAGACCAGTGCTCTTCTGACAGGAGGGGAGAGCAGAATGCAGCACACCTCCTCACTGTTAGTGGCTTCCCCCTGTAAGCTGGGGAGGTGGATGGGTGGTTATCTGTAATGGGGATTGGGAAGGGGGGATATATGCGAGAAGAAAGAATGGGGGGCATATGTGCTAGGAGGAGGGTTTGGGGGGGTGGTTGAACCAGGAGAGGGGATATCTGTTCCAGGAGAGGGGATGTTTGGAATTTGTCCTAGTAGGGGGATTGAAGAAAGAAGATTTGTGCTGGGAGGGGAGATGGGGGGATTTTGTGCCAGGAGGGGGTGGGGGAATTTGGGCTAATAGGAAGGATAAGAGGGTATTTGTGCTGGTAGGGGGGATTTCAGGGGAGAAGATTTTTGCTAGGATAGAAAGTATGAGAAGAAAGAGGGTATGTGCTAGGGGGGTGATTTTTTGGGGTGAGGAAGATTTGTGTGCTAGGAGGGGGGGATTTTTGTTTTGAAATTCTTCCTCCAGTATGCTTTAACCGCTTCACGCCTGCTCTATAGCCGAAAGACGGCTACAGAGCGCACGCCATCTGCCGGGAGGCCGTCCCTGGACGTCCTCCTGTTTACTTCCGCAATGCGCGCTCCCGGGAGCGCGCATCAGGGAAGTTCTGCGCTGGCCGTGTCCCTCGGACACAGTGAGTCACAGATCGCTGTAAACGGCCAATCACAGCAGCCGTTTACAGCGCGATCGGCCTATCCAATGAGAGATGATCTCATATGTAAACAGATCATCTCTCAGCGCCGCTCTCCCTTCTCACACAGACAGCGTGTGAGAAGGGTGAGATGAAAGGCTGCAGCGGCCGTAAGTGGGAATTTTTTTTTTTTATAGTGCCATCCGCCCCAGTGCCATCCTCCCCCAGTGCCATCTGCCCCAGTACCATCCACCCCAGTACCATCCACCCCAGTACCATCCTCCCCAGTGCCATCCTCGCCCAGTGACATGCTCCCCAGTGCTACCTGCCCCCAGTGCCACCTGTTAGTGCTATCTGTCCCCAGTGCCACCTGTTAGTGCTATCTGTCCCCAGTGCCACCTGTTGTCAGTGCCATTTGTCCCCAGTGCCATCTGTCATCAGTGCCACGTATAAGTGCCATCTGTCATCAGTGCCACGTGTCATCAGTGCCACATAGTGCCATCTGTCATCAGTGTCACATATTAGTGCCATCTGTCATCAGTGCCACGTATCAGTGCCATTTGTCATCAGTGTCACGTGCCATCTGTTGTCAGTGTCACGTGTCATCAATGCCACTTATCAGTGCCATCTGTCATCAGTGTCACGCGTCATAGGTGCCACGTATTAGTGCCATCTGTCATCAGTGCCACGTATTAGTGCCACCTGTCATCAGTGCCATGTATTAGTGCCACGTGTCATCAGTGCCACGTATAAGTGCCATCTGTCATCAGTGCCACGTATAAGTGCCATCTGTCATCAGTGCCACATATTAGTGTCATCTGTCATCAGTGCCACGTGTCATCAGTGCCACGTATAAGTGTCATCATTGCCACGTATCAGTGCCATCTGTCATCAGTGTCCCATGTCATTGTCCTGGTGCTCCAGGGCCTTCAAAATTGTAATAGGTAGTCAACAAGTTAGATGTGTAATTTATGCTCCTAGAACACGTGATGGCGCTCCCTGCATGTTGGGCCTCTCTATGTGGCCAGGCTGTGAAAAAGTCCCACACATGTGGTATCGTAATACTCAGGAGGAGTAGCAGAATTTTTTGGGGGGTGTCATTTGTGGTATACACAGGCCATGTGAGAGAAATAACCTATTACAATGACAATTTTGTGGAAAAAAAAAAAAAAAAACTAAATTTTGCAAAGAATTGTGGGAAAAAAATGACAACATCAAAAATCTCACCTGGTATCTTACTAAATACCTTGGAATGTCTACTTTCCAAAAAGGGGTCATTTGGGGGGTATTTGTACTTTCCTGACTTGTTCAGGTAGCAAGAAATGAGATAGGCCACCAGTACATCAGATGTGATCAATTTTGTATGATTCGCACCACAGCTTGTAGACTCTCTAACTTTCACAAAGACCAAATAATATCCACTAATTTGGGTTATTTTTACCAAAGATATGTAGCAGTATAAATTGTGGCCAAAATGTATTAAGAAAAATTAATAATTTGCATACTTTTGTCACAGAAACAAAGAAATATGCGTTTTTGTGATCAAATACCACCAAAAGAAAGCTCTATTTGTGGGGAAAAAGGACAAAAAATTCATTTGGGTATAGTGTTGCATGACTGAGTAATTGTCATTCAAAGTGTGAGAGCACCGAAAGCTGAAAATTGGTCTGGGCAGGAAGGGTGTTTAAGTGCCCAGTAAGCAAGTGGTTAAGGGGACCTGTGATTTCTAACAGCGGCCCTTCTAGTAAACGACATAGTATAGTGATTTACAAATCGAATAGTGGCTTTTCTAAATGCTACAAAAATGAATAAACGAAATGGTTGAAAATGAAAAAGTACATACAAATGTGAATAAAATCAGAAAATTAAATAAGCACTGATGGTGTCTCGTGGTCCTTAGCATATTAATCCAAGACAGTGGTCTATCGACTGAGAAATGTTTTGTCAAATCTGTCAATGGTGGGGAAGTCCAGAAGTGGATCTGATTATGTCCCATCATAATTTCATGGTAAAAAGGTTCATATCCAAAGCAAGAAACCCACTGGCAGATGCACTCTGGTTGCTCCCTGGGCATGATACTCCCTCTTACACTGGTCTCCACCTCCGCAGCTTACATTACTTGCTCTGTTAAGAACCCCTGGGGTCCATGGGCCCTAGCTCGGTGCTTTTATTGTTGAAAGGCCTACCTTTGAATCATACCTGATGGAACAAAATATTACCGTGCACACATACAAAAATTACATTTAACTTCTGCAAGGCTATTTAAAACATCTAAACATTTTCAAAATATATGGGGATTTGGTCACACCATATGGTTATATGGTGCTTAAGCCCACTTACTGCGTCAAAGTACCCCATCCTATCAGTGGGTCCTACGCTATTCATAGAATGAAAGATCCTGCTTCTCTAAACCATGGGAGAAATAAAATAAAAAAATCCCCATATTTTTTTAAATTAGGTGTTTTAAATAGCCTTGCAGTTAAATGTCATTTTTGTATGTGTGCACTGTAATATTTTGTTCTGTTTGTAAGGTTTTATGGCTGCATCATCTTCAATGCATTTTTTAGGGTGTGTCCCCCAAGTATTTGTTTGTCTATTGTATGGATCCTGACCAGATCCCTTGGGATGGAGCACCCCCCCCCCCCCCCCCCCCGGCCATTACCCCTTTTTAGTGTCTACCGGTGATATAGGAGGAGTCTTTTATTTCTCCCATATAGAGGAGTGTATTTCTCCCATGGTT
This sequence comes from Lithobates pipiens, assembly GCF_037356315.1. Classification (NCBI taxonomy): domain Eukaryota; kingdom Metazoa; phylum Chordata; class Amphibia; order Anura; family Ranidae; genus Lithobates; species Lithobates pipiens. Next base: position 220,292,311 of record NW_027507748.1, on the reverse strand, counting down.
CAGAGAAGCAGGATCTTTTATTCTATTGGGCTGTTTCTATTCTGCTTTACATAATATCTAATCTTGTAGACGCTGAAATTATAAACATATATAGAATGAACCACTTCTCCCCCCGGATAGATTTGCCCCCTTCCTGACCAAGCCCTTTTTTGCAATATGGCACTGCATTGTTTTAACTGACAAATGCGCATTCGTGCAACGTTGTACCCTCCCTAACAAAATTGTCTTTTCTCTCATTGCCGAAAAAAGGACTCTCAGCGGCGAGAGGCCCAGCAGAAAAAATTTAGGAGTGGCGGGGACCGTCTTCTCAAGAAGACGGGCAAGCAGCTGCTGAACTGAATTCCAGAAGGGAACAATCTTAGGGCATTCCCAGTAGATGTGTATGAGTGTTCCCCTAGTCCCCATGCAATGCCAGCAGCGATCTGAGCTGGCAGGGTATATGGCGTGTAGCACATCTGGGGTCGTGTACCAGAAATATAGAATTTTAGAAATATAGAATTTTGTATGTATTTTCCTTATAGAGCGTACAGATCAAGCTCTTGGCCGCCTGGGCCCATATGGCCCTCCACTTTTACATTGGTATCTCCTTATCTAAAGCCTTTTCCACTTAAAGCGGAGGTCCAACCTAAAGTGGACCTTCCGCTCATCGGAACTCTCCCCCCCTCCGGTGTCACAATCGGCACCTTTCAGGGGGGAGGGGGGTGCAGTTACCTGGATAATCCAGGTAACTGCACCCACTTCCGGGATAGCTCTCTGCGGAAAGGGGCGTAACTTACGCCCCTTTCCGCAAGTGCCCGCCCCTTCCCGCAAGTGCCCCGCTGCCTGCTGGGAAACACACAGATCCCAGAGGCAGCGGGGAGCGTCCTTATTGCGCAGCGCGATTCGCGCATGCGCAGTAGGGAACCGGGAAATGAAGCCGAAAGGCTCCATTTCCTGATTCCCATACCCAAGATGGCGGCGGCAGGACCCGACAGACGACCTAGAGATCGGCTTCGGGTGCCGACATCGCGGGCGCGCTGGACAGGTAAGTGTCACTATTTTAAAAGTCAGCAGCTGCAGTATTTGTAGCTGCTGGCTTTTAAAAAAAAAAAAAAAACGCGGAGTCCCGGTGGACTCCCGCTTTAAGCATATAGGTGTGTTTGCCCATCGTTTCAATGGGCCTTGCATTCAGTATTTTATATATATCAGAGATCAGACCTTTCTGGGCAGAGCCTGCCAGGATAAGGTTTTCGAAGGGGGTTGGAGGGGAAAATTGCAGGTTTGGTACAAATGTCAAGGCATAGTGGCGGATTTGGAGATACCCATAGAACACCTGCCTCAGTAAGTCAAATTTGGCCTGTAAGTCTGCAAAAGAGTGCAAAGTGGAAGAGGTTTCTCATGGTCCAAGGAGAGGACATTTGATGGGTTAGGCTGTCTGGCATTTTGGGGTTTCAGGCAAATGAGGTCAGGAGCGAACTGTCTGAGGACAACTTATGTTGTTGCGTCAGTTTACGCCACAACCTCCTGAGCTGTATCATTGGGCCCAACAGCCATGCGGGGTCTACCTCTGCATTTGCATTCCACAGTAGATTGTTTGGGTGTACTGGGGCTAGCCATAATTTTTCTATTTCAGTCCATTTATTATAAGAACATAGAGTGAACCAGGAGGCTATCACCCTTATTTGTGCTGCCTGATAGTACTTAATGAGGTTAGGGAAGGCTAGGCCACCATCTGTTTGTGCCGCCTGTAGTACCGAACGTGGAATTCTGTGTCTTTTGTAATTCGAAGTGTATTGCAGTAATTCAGTTTGAAGGTTTCTTAATTGGCCATAGGGGACTGGGATGGACAGAGTTTGAAAGAGATATAGTAGTTTCGGAAGGATTGTCATTGATTGATGCAATCCATCCTAATAGGGAGATGTGGTTCTTTTTTCTATTGTTGGAGGAGGGTCCTAATTTTGTGAAAGAGAGGGGGGAAATTTTCCTGGTAGAGAGTAGAGAATTTTGGGTGATGTTAATCCCCAGGTTAGGGCAGTGGATTTCCAGCTATAGGGTAAGTTGACCTTCAGGTGTTCTATCTCCCTTTCAGAGGTATTAATTGGGAGGGCCTCTTACTTGAACGTATTTATTTTATAGCACGACAGGGCTCCATACCATTCTAGCTCCACATGTAGGTATGGGAGCGAGGTTCTGGGCTGTGATAGGGAAAGAATTATATCATCTGCAAATAGGGAGATTTTAAACTCCCTATCCCTAACTCGTATGCCCTTGATGTCTGCGTTCTTTCGGATAGTGGCTGCCAGCGGTTCAACGTATAGTGCAAAGAGCAGGGGCGAGAGTGGGCACCCCTGCCTGGTGCCATTCTGCTCCGGTAATGGGGTGGAGAGGGCAAAGGGGGTTTTGACCTCGGAGGAGGGGTTTGTGTAAAGGTGTTGGATTGCTCTGTAGAAAGGTCCCCTAAATCCAATGTGGCACATCGTGGCGAACAGGAAGGGCCAACCCAGGCAGTCAAATGCCTTTTTTAGCGTCTAGGCTGAGTAGTAGGAATTGCTGGCCCTCCCTGTTTGCCACTTCCACCAGATCGATTATTTTCCTAGTATTATCTCCTGCCTACCGGAGTGAGACAAAGCCCACCTGGTCTTTATGGATGACGGAGGGCAGAACCATATTCAAATGGATGGAAAGCAACTTGGTAAAGATTTTTAGGTCCGAATTTAGGAGGGCGATTGGCCTATAATTGGCACAGAGGGAAGGGTCTTTTTCCGGTTTGGGGATTACTGTAATGAAGGAGCGTTGCATGTCCCTTGGGATCGGGGTGTCTTGCAGGAAGGCATTGAATAATTTGCACATGTGAGGAAGTAGTTGAGGAAGGAATTCTTTGTAATATTCATAGGGGAATCCATCCGGGCCCGGGGCTTTATGGTTGGGTAGGGATTTAATGTTCTGTTCTAGTTCTTCTAGTGTGATCGGTGCATTTAGGGAATTCAGATCTGTGGACTGAAGCTGAGTTATCCCACTATACTCAAGGTATTGTTGTATTCGTCGGGAAAGGTCGGGTGAAGGAGGATTGCTGGGGATATCAGGGTTATTGTAGAGGGCCTTGTAAAAACTATATCCTTTGGGTAAGAGATCAGGCAGCCTGAACTGTTCCTGATCTGGTGTGGTGTCGTCGTCTGGGTGCCGTCTGGCAGATTCCTAGCCAGGAGAGACTGGGCCTTGTTGCCTTTGTCGTAATATAGCTGTTTTCGTTTAACTAAGTCTTTCACGACACGGCCCAGAGCCAGGTCGCCCAGTGTTGCCCTAAGGGATGTGATTTTTTTAAGGAGAGTTAAGGTGGGAGAGTTTTGCAATTGTTTCTCAAGGATTCTAAGCTCCTTCTCTGTCTGTATTTTCATAGCCTGTACATTTTTTTCATGGCTGAGGACAAGGCCAGACATCTACTCCTCATCAACGCCTTATGGGCTTCCCACAATGTGGGGATTGAGATATCCTCAGTGTTGTTTTCCTCAAGATAAAATTTTAATGTAGAGGTCAGTTCTGTTTTTGAGGGGAGGTGTTGGAGGAAGAACATGTTCAGGCGCCAGTTATAGGGTCTGCAAGTGGGGATGCCTAATGACCGGGGCATGGTCCGACCAGGAGATCAGCAGGATCTGCGCTGTTAGAGTCAGGTGTAGGGTGGTGTTAAGGAAAATATTGTCTATATGGGAATGTGTGCGGTGGGGGACTGAGTAAAAGGTATACTGTCGGGTGCCAGGGTGGAGAGCTTTCCAGGCATCGAAGAGGGCATACCTTCTGGTAAGCTGGCAGAATCGTTTTGAGTCCCTAAGTACTCGAGCCATGGGTGTCCTGGGGCCTACCCCCTGGCAGTCCGAGATTGTTGATTGGATTAAGTTAAAGTTGCCCCCCACCACTAGTGCCCCATGCCCTGACCTGAAGAGGCGAGCAAATACTTGTAACATAGACAGCGCAGAGTGTGATTTCCTGGTCCTGCCAGAGGCCCCGGAGGATGAGGAAGTGGCCCTGTGGGTCACTGTAGTGGGATGAGTGAGTGAAAGGGGACCCTTGTTTAACTAGGATGGCCACGCCCGCTCGTTTGTGGGGTCCTGAGGAGAGGTAGATCTGGGAGTAAGCAAACGCAAAAGTAGGATGGCCACGCCCTCCTTGTCAAAATGAGTTTCCTGTACCATTATAACGTCTGCTCCTGAGTGCCTAAATTTCCTCAATGCCAGATGCCTCTTTCGGTTGGAATTCAGACCATGGTCATTTAAAGAAAAAATCTTAGCCATAGGGACTGGGGGGGGGGAAGGTACTCATCTAATGTAGATGGAGGAGTTCCAAACGACTGAGGTCAGTGGTGGGCACCGCACGGGAGGAAGTCTGGATCTGCTGCAGATATCTTTGCTGAGCCAGCCGACAACACGGGAAGGAAGGGGTTTAAGAAAAGCTAGAGAAAAGAAAAGAGTGGTTAGTGTTACAGAACCATGAGTATTCAGTAATAACATCACTTCCAGACCTATATAGGCCATCAGGCCAAGGTCAAGGCGGCTTCCCGTGAGTCCGCTCGGTCCAACTCAGCTAGAGTGAACCGGAGAGACCCAGGGGAACCCAAGATCAATCGTGCAGGACTTTTAGAACCGCTTGCAGATTTTAGTCCTGTAATCTAGGTGGGGGGGGGGAAGGGTGGTAGGGGTAGAAGTCTAGGTGGGGGGGTGGTAGGGGTAGAAGTCTCTCTCTAAAGTCTCGTCCGAGACTTGCCCATGATGAAGGCCTAAGCTGTTGTCAGGGCACCAGAGGGGGGTCAAGATGAGGGCAGTTGCCAGGGTAAAGTCACTGGTAAGGACAGTAAAAAAGTTCCTTAGTTGGGCTTGTTTCTCCAGAGGTTAAGCATAGTTATGTCCTTCGCTGCTGTGTGCGCCAACCTCTTGGAGATGACTCTGCTCCTCGGGAACGTTTGGGTGGGCGGACCCTCTGCCACACTGTGGGTGGTGGGGGTGTTGTTGCTATGAGGTCCCAATCTCGGAGCTGAGGAGCTCCAAGTTCCAGGGTGTCGCAGAAAGCCGCCAGGTCCTCTGGATATCTCAGGACAGCTGTTTTACCTTGGAGCTGAGCTGTGAGGCTTAAGGGAAATCCCCAGCGGTAGGGGATATTTTCATCCTGTAAAAGTAGTGGTTGGAGTAGCCTGAGTTTTTGTAGGGTAATCCAGGATAAGTCCAGGTAAAGCTGGATTTGGTTATCATCAAGGGTACATTTTCGGGCGAGACGGGCCTGCTTCATAATTTCCTCCTTCAGGGGGTAGGAGCTTAGTCTGCAGATGTCGCGGGGCCTGGTACTGGTGCCTTTGGGCTGCAAAGCATGGTGCGCTCTGTCCATTTCGATAGTTTTGGTTGGGGGCTCACCAATCAGGTTGTTAAACAGGGATTGTAGAATAGTCAGATTCTGAGACTCCCCGCACACGGATATTGTTCCTGTGCCCCCTGTTGTCTAGGTATTCTACGTGGTGTTGCATGTCTCTGAGGAGGGAACTGTGTTCTGTCCCCTGGAGTTGGGTTCTGTGAACCGCCAGTTTGTTTCTTGGATTTCCTCCTCCGCCATCTCCACTCTATCTGCTCAGTGTTTAAAGCCCGATTGGAGGGTCTGAATCTCTGATTTGCAGGTGGATTTCACATACTTACATTGCTTGCAAGTAGGCATGCCATTGTGGGGGCATAAGTGGGAATTGTTCTAGTCCCTGTAAATGGTGGGTGCTGTGGGGAGAGTGAGGGGGCTGTCGATTGGCCCCCCGGGGGGGATCGGAGCCGGGTAGATGGGTGGGTTATCCCAGGGCTCACTCCAGTCTGGACTTTGTGCTGGCTGGGGGGCCCTTTCCAGTAGCTCCGGAGACTGGGTGGGGGCTGGTGCGCTGGCTGCCTGTGCATACGTAAAGGCAGAAGTTGTTTGAGGCCTATTTAGGCAGGGGTCCCTTGACCTCGATTGCCTTTGTGCCCTGGGGGATGTTAGCTCCGACTGGAGGGTCTCACTGGTAGTGTGGGCTCCTATAGGCCCATATGCTGGAGTGGAGGGTGGGTGGGCCTGGCCTGGCAGGGATGGAAAATCCTCCACATCCTACGAGGATGCTGGAGAGCTGGAAGCCGTCCCCGTGAAGCCAGGGTCTGAGGCTGTTCGAAGCATCTGCAGAATGGCCTCAGAGCACTGGGTGTACTGCTGCTGCCTCTTTGGGAGTCCCAAGATGGCCACCGGGAGTCCTAGTTGGGAGGCCTCAGGCAAGGAAGGCCCATGTGGGGGACTCACCATTCCCGGGTCCTGGAGTGCTCCATCTTTGGCTTGCCGGTAGGTATGTGGGTCCGGGGACCCCAATGCTGCATTGGGGCCGAGATGGAGTCCGGAGTGTGGGCCTTGGTGTGTGCTGGGGTGGCCGGCCAGCGCCATCTTGGCCGTCCACGCCTGGCAGCATGTCGGGTGGAGAAAAGTAGTCCCAGAGGTCCGTCGGTGAGCCTGGTGGCGGTTGTGATGTACCCTGAGGCTTCATGGAGCAGTTTGTCCTGGAACCACCCATTTTTATGGAGCAAAACGTCCTCTAATGTGCTCTGTAGCAGAGGGCAGAGAGAGAGAGCTATGGAGCTATGCTGCCATTCAGATCGGCTTCCGGACACGCCCCCCCCACAACATGTCCTTTCAAAGACATACATAGGACAATCCTACTTCTACAGGTCAACCATACTCTCATTATGGTTCTGGGGGCATTTACCCAGTATTCCCAGATAGAACCAACACCTGTAATCTGGGACCCCCATTGTTATATGGTGTTAATCTGTGGAATCGATTTCAGCTCCTTCAGGTGAGGCTAAGGCCTCCTTGTGTCCACTAGTGACTAACTAGCACTTTTTGCCCCACTACTGGATCACTTGGGGTGATTTACTAAATTGGAGAGTGCAAAATCTGGTGCAGTTCTGCAAAGAAACCAATTAGCTTCCAGGCTTTTTGTCAAAGCTTAACTGAACAAGCTGAAGTTAGAAGCTGGCTACCATGCAGAGCTGCACCAGATTGTGCATTCTCCAGTTTTAGTAAATCAACCTATATTGTGTCCACAGGGGTTCTGATGCACTCTGACATCATCCCAGAGTCTGTCTCTGGCCTTCCTGTGAGACAAACCAGGTCTGCAACCCCTGTTGTAATTTCTGATTCCCAATCCCAGTAGTTTGGAGAAGCTGTTTTTGGGCCATTTCAGACTCCTGGAGTTGACTTGGGTATACAAGGGAATATTTTAAGTCCAAGGCCCATTTCATATGAGCAAACCTATCAGACAACCACTGCCCTCCATGGAGCAGCGGGTATCAAACGTGTCCATTGACACCCGCTGACATCTGATCCGATCCTGTCCGCTAAAAACAGACAGATGGTGATCCATTCCCCATCTGTCTAGTGTACCTGATCAGATGGCTGTCAGGTTTTAAACAGACAGGCGGTCCGTTTATATCCAAATGCCCATAGAGAACAGTGTGCTGTATGTTTGGAGCGGACACAGATAAGCCATCCACCTGCTCAGCAGGGATCAGCAGACAGATTTCCTGCTGAGCAGGCGGACTCCTGGCAGAGTCTGCCCCATCTGATAGGTGCTTTACTGATGCAGCGTATATCAGCCTGCATTTGGAGGATAAGCCTGTCGTTATCAGTCTTGGACCTTTTAGAGCTCCTGGGCTTAAACAAACTATTTAAAGTTATATTAAACCTTATATTAAACCTGGAATTGTACATTAAAAAGTGCTAGTACAGCATTCTGAAAGATATATGAAATGTTTATCAAAATATAAACAACTGGTGGTCAAATAGAACATTAATTAATTAAACTTTAAAGCAAAGTTCCTCCACCTGTGTGCTTCCATATTTGGTGCCTTTTGGGGGGAGGGGGAAACGGGTACCTTTTTTTGACAAGTATCCGTCCCTACTTCAGGGAGACGTGGCTGTAGCGAGATGCAGCAATGACCCCTGGAAGTTTGCTCCCCCCCTTCTTCCTTCTGCCGGGCCAGTTAGAAAGTGCAGCACGTTTTGCGCATGTGCAGCTGGGAACCCTATGCACGTTTGTCGTGGCAAAAACACTAAAGGACCTAATTTTGGTCCTGAGAAATGCACGATTTTTCACATGCGTTTTGCCGCAAGACAATTGTGACAAAATCCCGCTGCACTTGGGGTTAAGTGCATTAAGAATAAATGACACCCAACTGCACATTGTGCGTTTTGCAGCGATTTTAGCACAATTTGTAAACTACCAGTGATTCCGAGTCCCTTAATTGTGAACGGGACAGAATAGGCTGCCCTATGCGTGTTTGTCATGGCAAAGAAGCTTTGCACAAATTTTGGCCCTGCGCGAGGTGCAATTTTTTAAATTTAAACGTTTTTTATTTGTTTTCAGTAACAATGCATGCATGTGTAAGAGGTTGAACATTGTCTGTTATAGTATATATACTACAGTGAGATACAATAGTGGTTACAGTGTACAGTAACAAGCTTATTGGAACTAAATATAACAAGTAATGATATGCAGTTGGTGCTTTGTATCGTCCGCCACCCCTGAACACCCCATCTGGGAACTAACTGTGATTCGTAATTTGCAGAGGGTATGGTCTGATTGGAATGTCAGATAGTGGTAAAACAATATTAAAGAACATTATCTTCTAGGAATTACAGTGCAGTGAACCTTGAGACGTAATGAAATTAGCAAGTAAATCAGCAACAAAATTGTTATTGGTTGTATCTTCACCTATAACCCTGTATTCTTTTGTTTTGAAGCCAGGGTTTCCCGGCGTTATTGCATTTTGTAACAGTATTATTGTATAGGGCGGAGCTAAATTCAATTTCTTTAATTAACCACTTGCTTACTGGGCACTTAAACCCCCCTCCTATCCAGACCAATTTTCAGCTTTCAGCGCTGTCACACTTTGAATGACAATTGCTCAGTCATACAACGCTGTACCCTAATTTAATTTTTAGCATTTTTTCCCCCCAAATAGAGCTTTCTTTTGGTGGTATATGACCACCTCTGCGGTTTTATTTTTTTTTTGTTTTAAAATTTTATAATGGGTAATTTTTGTCTGTCTTTGATGTACGCTGATGAGGCGGAACTGATGGGCACAGATAGGTGCCACTGATGGGTGGCAGTGATGGGCACTGATCGATTACACTGATAGGCAGCACTTCTAGGTGGCACTGATTGGCACCGCTGGTGGGCATTGATAGATGGCACTTGTGGGCATCGATAGGTGGCACTTGTGGGCATCAATAGGTTGCACTTGTGGGCATTGATAGGTGGCACTTGTGGGCATTGATAGGTGGCACTTGTGGGCACTGTTGGTCGGTTTAGGGCAGCGCACACGCAGGGAGCGTGCACATTGGAGGCCGTCATATGACGGCCTCCTGGAAATTCACATCCACGCTGTGGCCGTTATTCTGCCATAGTGCGGATGTCAGGTAGTTAAAGTAAGTTGAGATCGGACATCTGTAATAGTTGGGGTTAGGGAGCATCTCCACTTGCGCATAATGAGCAATCTCGCTGTAAATAATATATGCATTACTAAAGTTCTGAACTCTTTTGAATAAGAATTCAGTCTAAATATCTAAAGGCTGCGATTGATACGATGTGATACACACCTATAAAAGCATATAAGTCAGGAATTTCAACCGCGCTCACAATTACAAAAAAAACTAAAAAAATATATCTAAAACCTATAACAGAAATATTATGAATAGAATGCTCAAAAATTATATATAAGAAAAGTTCTTCATCAAGATGTAATCGTGGGCATAACAGTCCAATAATCATAAGTGTTTATTCTCAAGAAATCCTATGCGGGTGCAAGAGAGAGAATTTCCTTCACCAACACTGTGCTGATTGCATTTAAGACCTGATGTCACTGTGGGACGAGGGAAACACAGATGTTGAACAGTCTTCAGAGTTAATCACTCCTCGTGTATCGGTTCCGGGAGTATTATTCCCTGCCCCGGCTATGTTTAAACCAAAATCAAAAACATTCCCTTTACTTCAAAGCAACCCAAACATCTGGGCTTTTGTAAGCCAATTAACTCTTGAAATCAAGCATCTAAATTTGAAAACACAAGAACCCCACAATCTATCTTTTAAACATCGACAGGCACTTCAAAACCTTCAAAACAACCCCGATATAATTATTAAACCTGCTGACAAGGGTGGCAATGTATGCATTTTGGATGTAGGGGCATATAAAAAAATGTGCCTTGACATCCTCAATAATAGGGACTGGTATCGTCCAATATCCCAACTCATTATTGAGAACTCTACCACCAAGTATTATCATCTCATTTTTCATGCGTACCGAAACGGTACCATAGATCTCAATACATGGAAGTATTTAAATGTAAAGAACCCACAAACCCCCACATTTTATTCGTTACCGAAATTACACAAATCTTTAGTTAATCCACCGGGTCGACCCATAGTATCAGGTTGCCAATGTTTGACTGAGAATGCCAGTGCTCTCATTGACAAACACCTTTTTCCACATGTTCTATCCTTGCCATCCTATGTGAAGGATACGATTGATCTTTTACGAATTCTAGATGGTAAACAACTTCCCCCAGGTACATGGCTAGTGGCCCTAGACGTTGAGTGCCTTTACAATTCCATCCCGCACTCAACAGGCATCCAGGTCATGCATTCCTTCCTTCGGGAACGGGGCTCTATTTCTCAGAACTATGACAAATTTGTGCTTCAACTTTTGGAGTTTATTTTGACGCATAATTATTTTATGTTTGATCGTTCCCACTACCTCCAGGTGCAAGGCGTAGCTATGGGCACCAAATGTGCCCCTACCTACGCCAATCTGTACCTGGGGGGGTGGGAACGACACATCTTTTCAGATGACCAACCCCGGGACTGGTGTCAGTTCATCCTGGGTTGGCACCGTTACATTGATGACATTTTGTTATTATGGACGGGTTCCCTTAATGAACTACATGAATTCTTTGATAATTTGTCCATCAACCAATTTAATCTCAAATTTACGATGGAATTCAGTCAGACCCAGATTAATTTTCTGAATATATACATTAAATTGGATAAAAATGGTGTCATTGATTCAGCTCTGTATCGCAAACCCTCCGCGGGTAATACCATTCTTCATGCGGAAAGTGCTCACCCTAAATCACTTTTAGATAGTATCCCCTACAGCCAATATCTTCGTTTGCGTCGCAACTGCTCTCAAGACGCAGACTTTGAATTGGCTGCACGGGATCTTACCACACGACTTTGCCAACGGGGCTACAGTAAGGCATTACTAAAACGCACCTACAACAAAGTATTAAAATTAAACAGAAATCAGTTAATTTACCCCAAACCTAGATCTACCTCTCATACACCCATACGCATTATAACACAGTACTCACGTCAACATTATCAAATGAGAGCAATCCTAGACAAATATTGGCCCCTATTAACCGCGGACCCAATAATTCATAAATATATCAAGCCTTTTCCCCAATTGACGTACCGTAGATCCCAGTCCATGAGAGACCGACTAGTTACAAGCCACTTTAATACCCATGGATCTGTTAGACCCAACCGTACTGGTACCTATCCTTGCGGCCACTGCGATGTGTGTCGTTTCATTCTTGGATCAGCACAAGTCACATTGCCCAACGGTTCTACTCGCACCATTAAACACAATGTTACTTGCAAAACTGTGGGGATTGTCTACATTGCCAATTGCCCTTGTGGATGTTTCTACATTGGAAAGACTAAGCGCCCTTTCTATAAAAGAATCAGAGATCACATGTTGCCCTTATCTAAACGATTATGCACTACAGCGTTAAATAGACATATAGGCTATTCCCATAATTTTGATTCTAACGGTGTACGTTTCGCTGCTCTGGAGCATGTGCCCACTCATGCCCGGGGTGGTGAAATAGACAGGCGTTTACTTCAATTGGAAACCCAATGGATATATACTTTAGAAGCTACTAATTATCCTGGTTTGAATGAATACATCACATTCAAACACTTTCTCTAAAAATCATCATTCTCTATATTATTCTATAATCACTATGTTCAATCTTGAACCCATGGAATTTTTCCATGGGGGGCTTAGTCCTTTGGAAATGGGGCTACCCACTTTCTGCCAAATTGTCAGTACTCTCACACTCCTATATCCTTGTCCCCCTTCCTCCCTTTTTTTTTTTTTTTCCTCATCCCGGCTACATCTTATCTCTCATTTTTTGTTCATATAGTTTAAATACAAAACTCTATAGACCAACTCAACAATTGTCGATTCGTTTATTTCTCATTTTTTTCTTTTCTGGTTTATGCATTAATCTATTTGATTATTTTCAATTCTATAGAACACTTAAACATTATTGATTTTTTGTTTACACTATCTCAACAGTGAAGTTATTTTCACTGACGTTCTGTAGCGGTATACATCTTGTCAAATTAATTACAATTTGTTTATTGTTTTATTGTAATTTTATGAATGTGTATGGTGTCGGCCATTAAGCACAGTTTTTTTTTTTTTTTTCCCCTCATTTTTTCCATATGTCTCAAGGGATTTAATTGAATTCAGATTAAACAGCCATTTTTTGACTGTTAATCACTTAGACCAAGTTTTGTAGGTCTAATATAGTATACTATTCTCAAATTTTATCTTTGTCTTTTTGTCCCCCTTTGGGAAGACCCCCCTTCTTTTTTTGGGGAGGCACGTCCGATCACCTTATTTCCGCACAGTTATGGGTGCCTGTACGGACACACAGGTCCAGCTATGTGGAAGCCGGACCTGTCAATATGCGGGTTGCTGTGCGTGCGCATCCGCTTCACTAGGTCCTTGGACTGACATTCTCTGTATGGCTCTTCTGAGCCCTCTTGAATGTCTCTCCCGTGTTCCCCGTTGCTGCTTGTCGCGGTTTCCTGATCTCCATGGTCACGGAGACGCCGCCGCAGGGGCATTATGGGGACTGTAGGCCTCCAGTGTGACGCGGGTGCGCGCGCATGCGCGGTTCCGCATTCACTGTCCGCTCACATCCGGCGTCGTTCATTAGACGCCGGGTGGTGAGGGAGATAAAAAGGCGCTCATCAATGCTGCAGGTATGTCCGCCCTGCCGTGTCCACGATAGATGTTTTCGCCGCAAGGTCAGTCTACCGAACAAGCACAGAGTCTGTCCACACAGACCAGGTTGCTGTTCCAACCCTCTTTTTCTTCCTTCTTGCTTAAATTTATTTAAACTTGTTTTGGTCATTTTTAGATCTTAGACTGACTCTTTTGGCGGCTCTGTTCAGAGCCTGAATGGTGTGGTTCTGGTGTTGTCTGCTGTGCGGTACGCTTAGACTGCCGCCTTTGTGATACAGCAAAAATTGTGACTGCATTTCCTACATGCTTTTGGTAAGCAAAAACTCTTTTAATTGACCAAAAATCATTCTTGAGCACACTGCCCAGCTGACTCTCCCTTTTGTTTTGTTTTTTTGCTCTGTTTTAGGGCTCCTTTTATATTTTTGAACACTTTTTTCTATTCTTGTGTTCTTTTAAAATGACCCTATTACAACCAAGATCACCTCACTGGTCTCTAGACACAATTCCAAGGACTTCCCTCTGTGCAATCTCCAGCTTTCTATGTGCAACATACTTCACATTTAATTAAGCACAGGTATGGCTTAAATTTATTCTTTACTGCTATGGACTCTCTAAACCTATTAATTAACCAATAATCCCTATGGAAGCTTTATCAAGCTCCTTGTGAAAATTTTTTTTTGAATATTAGACTTGTCTGTTCGCTTGATTTGTCTCCTGCAGTCACCTTTTTGGGCGGTTTTCTGTGATCGGTCCACTCTCCAATCCCAGGTGGGGTCTTCTTCTTGGGGACTAGACGCATTTGTTTTAAATTGGTAGGTACTATTTTGTTTATACCTTCCAAAGACATATATACACTCTTTGTATTACTGTTTATTTTATATTGATCAATCCTTTGAGACAGTTGGGCGATGTTGAGGATTAAAAGTGTGCTTTTCTGCATTTGACCGGCTCCATTAATTCTGTTTTATTATTTTTCTTTTTCTATTTATAGTGAACCTTTTTTTGTATTCTAAACAAAACAATTTCTCTTCCACCAATTACTGGCTCCCCTGAAGAAGCCTAATAATAGGCGAAACATGTCGGGAATTTTCCATCTGAACTGCCAAGAATATGGTTATCTAAACTAATTGTTGGATTTTACACACTGTTTTGTATAGTAGCCAATATATGTAATTTTGTTAATTTTGATTCTATTGTATTTTTCTTGATCGCTTTTTCTACATTTAATAAAATATTCTCTTTTATTTATACATTCTCTTACTATTATTAGCACCGTAACAGTCCCGTCTCCTCTCGCTTTTCTTTATCTGTATGTTAAGTTACCAACACCCCGAAATCAGTTTTCAAAACGAAGAATACCTATGCAATCTGATTCTGGTACAGACAAAAAAAGGATCCTGCACAAGTTTGAGGGAGAATGCAGTACGATTTGAGCCATACAAATCCATGGCTCAAATCGCACCTCAGAGACACCGCATGTAATTCGCCCAGGAATGTGCTGCGATTCCTGTATGAATTACATTCAGTGTCCTGCACCGCATCAGTGTGAACCCGGGCTCAACCCCATGACTCAGAAACCGCACCACAAAATGCAGTCGTGTTTTTGCCGTGTTTTTAATTGCTTTCAATGAGAAAGTGCATTTTTTTAGCTCCCCAAATGTACTCCAAAGATTTTTCCATCGCAATAGAAGTACACCGCCCCAGTGTGCACACATTCATTGATTTTTAAAGAGAAACATTTTTCTTGAGCTTTTCAGGCGCTTTTTTTATTTTTTTTACGCAAAAGCACGTAAAAAACTCCTCAGTGTGAAAGGGCCCTTTTTGATAGATAAGTAGTGCATTTTACATACAACTATAGATCAGACTAAACTGAGAGACAAATGAGGAGGAAAGAGGGACTTTGTTCCGAATCAGGGACAGTCCCTCGAATACAGTTGGGACAGTTCTGCACACAATTCTAAAATCCTATTTCTAAAGTGTGAAAGGGGCTGTAGATCTCTACAGTAGAGCAAAAATTGGGTGATCAGAGGAGGGATGAGGGACACTCATATTTGGTTCCAAATGTAGGACAGTTGAGGTGGATAACCACTTCCTGCCCATGCTATAGTGGAAAGACAAGCTACAGCATGGGCTTCCTTTGCTGGGAGGGCATACATGGACATCCTCCCGTGATGGTGCTGCCCGTGTGCTCCCTACAGCGTGCTCTGTGACTGCGGAGTCCTTCAGACTCAGCTGATTACAGATTGAGGTAAAGGGCCAATCACAGTGGCCCTTTATCACGTGATCAGCTGTCAGCTAATGACAGTTGATCACAGGATGTAAATGCGAGGCGGTTAGTGGCTTTTTTCCCCTTACACTGTAGAAAGCCGATAACTGGCTTTTTGTTAAGGGGACATCGGCCCTAATAATAAGGGCACTGATTATCAGTGCAGTTCCACCAGAGCTGCCAATCAGTACTCACTAATGCTGCCAATCAGTGCTACCTATCAGTGCCCATCAGCACCGAATACTAGTGTGCATCAGTGCCACCTCTCAGTACCACCTATTAGTGCCCATCAGTGAATCTTCATCAGTGCTTCATCAGTGCCTCTATATCTGTGCCACCGATCAGTGCTACCTCATCAGCGCCTCTTCATCAGTGCCACCTAACAGTGCTACCTTATCAGTGCCACCTAACAGTGCTGCCTCATCAGTGCCCCTATCAGTGCTGCCTCATCGGTGCCTCTTCATCAGTGCTGCCTCATCAGTGCCACCTAACAGTGCCGCCTCATCAGTGCCTCTTCATCAATGCCGCCTAACAGTGCCACCTCATCAGTGGCTCTCCATCAGTTCCACCTAACGGTGCTACCTCATCAGCGCCCATCAGTTCCACCTATCAGTACCACCTATCAGTGCTGCCTCATCAGTGCCGCCTATCAGTGATGCCTCATCAGTTCCCGCCTAACAGTGCCCCTCATCAGTGCCTCTTCATCAATGCCGCCTAACAGTGCCATCTGATCAGTTCTCCATCAGTGCCGCCTAACGGTGCTCCCTCATCAGTACCCATCAGTTCCACCTATCAGTGCCGCCTCATCAGCGCCTCTTCATCAGTGCCGCCTATCAGTGATGCCTCATCAGTGTCCCCTATCAGTGCAGCTTCATCAATGCTACCTCATCAGTGCCTCTTCATCAGTGCTGCCTCATCAGTGCCACCTAACAGTGTCGCCTCATCAGTGCCTCTTCATCAATGCCACCTAACAGTGCCACCTCATCAGTGCCTCTCCATCAGTGCCGCCTCATCATTGCCCATCAGTTCCACCTATCAATGCCGCCTCATCAGTGCCACCTATCAGTGATGCCTCATCAGTGCCCCCTATCAGTGCCTCTTCATCAGTGCCGCCTAACAGTGCCACCTTATCAGTGCCCATCAGTTCCACCTATCAGTACCGCGTCATCAGTGAAGGAGAAAAATGACCTGTTTGCAAAATTTTATAACGAACTATGAAAAATGTTTCTTTCTTTTAATTTTTTTTTATTATTATTATTATTATTCATTTATTTATTAATTTTCTTGTTTGTTTAGCAAAAAATAAAAATTCCAGCTGTGACCAAATACCACCAAAAGAAAGCTCTATTTGTGGGAACAAAATTATAAAAATTCTGTTTGGGTACAGTGTAGCATGACTGCGCAATTGACCTTCAAAGTGTGATAGCCCTGAAAGCTGAAAATTGGCCTGGGCGGGAATGGGGTAAAAGTGCCCAGTAAGCAAGAGGTTGAAGGAGAAACATATAAACTAACTCACTACATTTCTGCTATTTGTTTAAAAGTCGAGTATGTTTAATATCACTACATTATAATTCTATGTTAAACTCGCCTTCACAATGCTACTTACACATATCTTCGTAACTATCATGTCGGGTGTCCATTTACCTGTCCAGCACACTCGCGCTCAAGAGCTCTGTTGTGTTAAACACAGCAGCGTCCTTTAGGGGTCGCTCTAGGAAGCCGCAGTTTCTCCTCTATGGTGAAACTCTCTTTCTACTCGTGGAGGGTCAACTTTGTGAAGACATTTTATTATCAACTCTGCGGCTACGAAAACATGGCCGCCAGCCGTAGCTGTTTTGTACGATGTTGGGGACAGTCGTACAATTATACAGCTCGTTCTCTAGTAAACGGGAAGTAGCTTTCCTTCAAGCATGGTGGATGAGACCGATAGGGATAAGAACTAGGTGAGTCCGACTTGTAAAGGCTCGTTTCCGTAGAATTAGCTGTGTTATTGTACTGAGCTCCGGGTTTTTTACGTTGCTCAGTATTGTGAGCCTACAGTGTACTTATGGGGAGCGTTAGCACGTGACTGCAGCTGGTATAGACAGACAGTGCTGCTATTCACCTATGCCAGCACCTTCTGTGTATGGAGGAAGCTGTGGGCTGATAAGGGCGACCTCCTCCTGAAGATGCTGCTTGCCTGCCAGTCTCTGGCTTTAATACTTTGAGTCACTTACCTAGAACAAGCATGCAGTAAGTGAAAGTCACAAATCCTGATCTGCATCCATTTTTCATTGAAAGCTTTGGTTAGCATAGCAAGCAGCATTTTCAGGAAACGACAGTGCTACGCCTTCTCTTAGGCCCCTTTCACATTGGAGCACTACATCGCTAAAAACAGTGCCTGCAAAGCGCCCTGAAACAGCCACTGCTATGTCTCCAGTGTGACAGCCTGAGGGCTTTCCCACTGGAGCGGTGCACCTGTAGGACGTTAAAAAAACTCCTGTAAGCAGCATCTTTGGAGCGGTGAAGGAGCAGTGTATACATCGCTCCTTCACCACTCCTGCCCATTGAAATCAGTGGGGCAGCATGGCTATACCGCCTGTTTTTCAGCCGCTATCGGGGGTTAAAAGTGCCCCGCTAGCGGGCAAATACCACCGCTAGGACGATGGTAAAGCAGCGCTAAAAATAGCACTGTTTTTTACAGACGACGCTGCTCCCGCGCGAAAGGGACCTTAGGGCAGGGTAGGCAACCCCAGCCCTCCAGCTGTTTTGAAACTACACGTCCCATAGGTCATTGCAAGATCCTGATTAGGGATGAGCTCAGGCATGTTCTCATGAAACACGTGCAGAGCCCACCAGGAAGTCAATGCAGCGCTAATTGCAGGCAGTGAGACATTGCCCGATCTCTGCAGCCGCACATCGGGGCAATGTCTCACTGCCTGTGATTAGTGCTGTGCCGACTTCCTGGTGGGCTCTGCACGTGTTCCAATGGGAACACGCCTGAGCTCATCCCTAATCCTGGCAATCACAGGCATGACTCCTAGAGGCAGATGCATGGTGGGTATTGTAGTTTCATCGCAGCTGGAGGGCCGGGGTTGTTTTACACGCTGTTCTTAATGCCTCCAACCATAATGCTGTGAAGGTATATGTAGGCTCTGATAATATAAATTGGTAAAACTGTGAAGGGGGCGTACCATAATCCAATATATAAGAAACAGAAAAAAAAATTCAGCGCTAGGAAAGAAATTATGTTCCTATAGGTCCTCTAAGGGAACCCCCAGGGACAAGGGTTAAACTGCAGACTACTCGTTGGCAAAAAACAGTGTCATGCGCTTAACCAATATGTGATAGTGTATGGTGAACACAATTTTTTTTTTTTTTTTATATGTGGTATAAATCAATAATAAGGACAACGCCTGTGACATGTGAACCAAGTGTGGAACAATGGCAATACAACGTTGTTCTATTAAATATATAGTCCTATTTGCCAGGAAGTGATGCTTCTTCAAAATGTTGGAAAGTGCGAGTGAACGTACTTTTCCAAACTGCATTCACAGATGAAAGAAATTTTTCAAGGAAGCAATAAGATTGGGTACGCTTACTGCATGAAGTGGACACACAAACAGGCACGTATACCATTCGATCCAGCAGGTACTCCTGGAACAATTGGATGGTCTGCAGATGCACCTTAGTGACCTCATGCAGGACGGTGAAAAACAGACGATGCACATCAGAAACACCAACAGGCATTTGTGCCCGATCACCAGCTGAAGACACCGAACAACCGGTTTTATGCCCCAGTAGAAGGACTATGGTCCGAAACATGTCAGGTTGCTAGCCTTTTTGGTTTTTGGATGTCACGCAATTCTGTTTTTTATGTGATCACTTTCATGTGGAGGCCCTTTTTATATTCTTTTTTTCTCCCATGATTGGATACGTGGATTGAGAGTTTCTTTGGAGTGTTGCATATCCTCTAAAGCTGGTGATCGATTGGATAATCGGGCACGATTGCCTGTTGGTGTTTCTGATGTGCATCGTCTGTTTTTCACCGTCCCGGATGAGGTCACTAAGGTGCATCTGCAGACCATCCAATGGTATACATGCCTGTTTGACTCACCGATATACGGCGTGTGTGTCCACTTCATGCAGTAAGCGTACCCAATCTTATTGCTTCCTAGAAAAATTTCTTTCATCTGTGAATGCGGTTTGGAAAAGTATGTTCACTCGCACTTACCAATATTTTGAAGAAGCATCACTTCCTTGCAAATAGGACTATGTATTTAATAGAACAATGTCGTATTGCCATTGTTCAATGCTTGGTTCTCATGCCACAGGCGTTGTCCTTATTATTGATTTATATCGCGTACAAAAAAAAAAATTTTGTGTTCACCATACACTATCACATATTGGTTAAGTGCATGACGCTGTTTTTTGTTAACGAGTAGTCTGCAGTTTAACCCTTGTCCCTGGGGGTTCCCTTAGAGGACCTGTGGGAACATAATTTCTTTCCTAGCGCTGCATTTTTATTTTTTTCTGTTTATCACACAATTCACTATATTGTTGCTAGCTGCTGTTTTTTTTTTTTTTTTGTTTTCTATTATTTTACCATCGATCCCCAACCGGTTCCCCACAAACAGAGAGATGGACTACGGTACTGGTTTGATTAGTATAAATTAAATTTATGTAATAAAAAAATAAAAGATTTTATTAATACAAAATTAAGACAATAAAATGTTTTTAGTCAATTACACATAAAAATGCATTATAATCATTCATTTTTAATGTGCAATTGACTATGTGGACTTTGTATTCTTTCTCAATTTTGTATCATATTTTTTTTAGCGATTTTATATAACTTTAATTTATATTAATCAAACCAGTACTGTCAGAGCCCATTCACACAGGGGCAACTTTGGATCCGACTTGAAGTCGCCCAACGTGATAAAATCAATGTAAGTGAATGAGAGCCTTCTTAATGCACACTACTGAAGTCGCTCCGACTTCAGAAAAGGTTCCTGTACTACTTCAATCCGACTTCTAGATGACTTGTACCCATTGATTTCAATGGAAGTCACCTCCAAAGTCGGATCGTGTCTTAAGCAACAATACAGGAATAGAAAATTGTTTTCTAAGGCAAACCCCTCCCTCCCACAGAGCTGATTGTTGTTTGGTCACTGGAAAGTCGCCTGTCCTGGAGGCGACTCAAAGTCGCCTTGTAAGTCGCCCCAAGTCGCGTTGTGGTATGCACTCAGGTCATGGCCAGAATCGTGTTGCCCCTGTGTGAACCGTCTCTCTTTGTTTGTAGGGAACCGGTTGGGAATTGGTTTACTTCATTTTATATTTCCCATTCCTGTGAAGTATAACTAAAGTCAACTTTTTTTTTATTATTATTTATTTTTGGATAGGGGAGGTGGATACGAACCCCTGTCAGCTGTAATTACTGTCTGTGTCCCCATTAAGGAGATTCACTCTCTCCATTTGTCCTGTTTACTATTATTATTGAAAGAGAAAGAAAATCCAAAATTTTGGGTTGTCCTCAGACTAGAGGGGAAATCTTCTAATGGGGACACCCCATGAGTCCCCCCACTTTGGAGGGATTTCCTCTCCTTTCATGTTTTGGCTATGGGACAGGTAGTGACGGGAATTCCTTCATGGCACACAGAAGGCAAAAACAGCTTGACATATTATAACCCTTATACAGTGATCAGTGCAACTGACAGTCCTTTTTCCTTTAGGTCTGGTTCACACCGCTGCGGGTGAGAGATCCGGATGTGATTCGCACCGCACTGCAGTGCAAATCACATCCAATCTCCGTAGCGATGCGAGTTCAGCCATCGCTCCCGCAGCAAACTCGCATGGGACCCTTTTTTTGGTCCGCAGCAGAATCGGATCGCATGGGGGTTCACACCATGCGATCCGATTCCTGTGCGAGTGTGCAGATCGCACTGCGATATGCGGACGGATCTGGGGGTGTCATTAACATTTCATTGACACTCCCAGCAGTCCGCATAGGGCAGTGTGAACTGCCGGCGGGAGGCATGCGATGCGGGAAAACGCCGCGGATTTGCGGCGTTCCCGCATCGCTATGGTGTGAACCTAGCCTTATAGTACAAAAAAAAAAAAAAACGCAGAGGTGTTCAAATACCACCAAAAGAAAGCTCTATTTGTGGGAAAAAAAGGACATACATTTTATTTGGGTACAGCGTTGCACGCCCGTGGTTAAAGGATAAGTTCATCTTTCAAAACATGTTCCACCCATATTCGGGTGTAACATGGTATGAATGCACCTCCCCCATCCCCCCTGTCCCAGCAGTGTGAGAACACCCCCCAATGTCTGTTGCCACAATTAAAAAAAAAAAAAAAAACACAGCTGATCGGCTGTGTACTCAGAGCCCTGTGTTGACAATCAATGCAGGGCTTTGTACAGAGGGAATGATCTCTCTGTTTCTTACAGAAACTCAAGGATAAGAAAAAAAAAAAAAAGATCTCTACTAAAAAGCAGCACATAATGCACACATTTAACCTCTTGATTACCTGAGAGGTTAACCCCTTCCCAATGTCATTAGTACACTGAAAGTGTATAGTATTATCACTGTACTAGTGTCGGGGACAGTTAGTCAGTTCTCACTCAGTGTTGGATTGTCAGCCACACTATCGCAGTCCCATTATAAGTCGTGAACCGTTGGCACTAGTAATAAAAAAAAATAATGATAATTTCAAGTTGTAACCCATCTTTTTTTTAGACATAACTTTCACACAAACCAATCACTATACACTTATTGATATTTTTTTATATATTTTTTTTTTTTTACCAAAGACATGTAGCACAATACATTTTCCCTAAATTTATGAAGACATTTTTTTTATTCGATTTTTATTTTTATTTTTATTATTTTTTTTATAGCAGAAAGTTAAAAAAAAAAATTTTCTCAATTTTTGGACTTTTTTGTTTATATAATAAAAAAAATGCAATAGTGAGCAAATGCCACCAAAAGGAAGCTCTATTTGTGTGGGGGAAAAAATTATACTAAATTTGGGTACAGCATTGCATGACCAAGCAATTGCCAGTTAAAATAGCGCAGTGCTTAACCACTTGCCGACTGCCGCACGACGATGTACGTCGACAGAATGGCACGGGCAGGCATATGGGCGTACCTGTACGTCCCTGCCTTCCCGCGGGTGGGGGGCCCTATCGGGCCCCCCCCCGGTGCCTGCTGCGGTCGGTATTCGTTCGGGAGCGATGCGGGATGAGGGGGCGGCCATTCATTCATGGCCACCCCCTCGCGATCGCTCCCGACGAATGGAAATGCTCCGTGACATCACTTCCTCTCCTGTAATGTAAACACAGGAGAGGAAGTGATGTAATCTCTCCTCCGTGTCCGTATTTTTCGTTCCGGCACCGAGGAGAGAGGATCGGTGAGTTGCACCAACACGACACTACACAGTAGAACATGCCAGGCACACTCACACCCCCCCTTCACCCCCCGATCAACCCCCCAATTACCCCTGCCCCCCCAGTCACAGTGACACCAATTGCATTTATTATTTTATTTTTTTGCATTGGTGTCATTTGTGACTGTAATAACTGTTAGGGCAGTTAGGGTTAGCCCCCTTTAGTTCTAATGTACCCCCCCAATAAAGGTTTAACCCCGTGATCACCCCCCGTCGCCAGTGTCACTAAGGCTGGGTTCACATTGCAGCAGTTTATGAGAACGGATGTGATTCGCACCGCACTGCAGTGCAAATCACATCCGATCTCTGTGCGATTCGAGTTCAGCCATACAGATAGTATGGCTGAATTCGCGCCGCACCCGCTGCAAATTCGCACGGGACCCTTTTTTTGGTCCGCAGCAGAATCTGATCGCATGGGTGTTCACACCATGCGATCCGAGTTTGCTGATCGCACTGCGATATGCGAACTGATCTGGGGGTGTCATTAAAATTTCACTGACACTCCCAGCAGTTCGCATAGGGCAGTGTGAACTGCCCCCAGGAGGCATGCGATGCGGGAACCCGCCGCGGATTCGTGGCGTTCCTGCATCGCTCCAGTGTGAACCCAGCCTAATAAGCGATCATTTTTCTGATCGCTGTATTAGTGTCACAGGTGACGCTAGTTAGGCAGGTAGGTATTTAGGTTCGCCGCAGCTTTTTATAGCGCCAGGGACCCCCATATACTACCGCATAAAGCCCCCTGATTGCCCCCTAGTTAACCCTTTCACCAGTGATCACCATATAACTGTTACAGGTGACGCTGGTTGGTTAGTTATTTTTTTATAGTTTCAGGGCACCCGCCATTTATTACCTAATAAAGGTTTAACCCCCTGATCACCCGGCGGGTGTCATTTGTGACTGTAATAACTGTTAGGGCAGTTAGGGTTAGCCCCCTTTAGTTCTAAGGTACCCCCCTAACCCCCCCAATAAAGGTTTAACCCCGTGATCACCCCCCGTCGCCAGTGTCACTAAGGCTGGGTTCACATTGCAGCGGTTTATGAGAACGGATGTGATTCGCACTGCAGTGCAAATCACATCTGATCTCTGTGCGATTCGAGTTCAGCCATACAGATAGTATGGCTGAATTCGTGTCGCACCCGCCGCAAACTCGCACGGGACCCTTTTTTTGGTCCGCAGCAGAATCGGATCGCATGGGTGTTCACACCATGCGATCCGAGTTTGCAGATCGCACTGCGATATGCGAACTGATCTGGGGGTGTCATTAACATTTCACTGACACTCCCAGCAGTTCGCATAGGGCAGTGTGAACTGCCGCCGGGAGGCATGCGATGCGGGAACCCGCCGCGGATTTGTGGCGTTCCTGCATCGCTCCAGTGTGAACCCAGCCTAATAAGCGATCGTTTTTCTGATCGCTGTATTAGTGTCACAGGTGATGCTAGTTAGGCAGGTAGGTATTTAGGTTCGCCGCAGCTTTTTATAGCGCCAGGGACCCCCATATACTACCGCATAAAGCCCCCTGATTGCCCCCTAGTTAACCCTTTCACCAGTGATCACCATATAACTGTTACAGGTGACGCTGGTTGGTTAGTTATTTTTTTATAGTTTCAGGGCACCCGCCATTTATTACCTAGTCTCACTAGTGTACCCATAAATTTAGGGGTGTCTACTTTCCAAAATGGGGTCATTTGGGGGGGGGGGTTTGTGCCATCTTGGCATTTTATGGCCTTCAAAACTGTAACGCCCTTAGAAAGCCTGAAGGCGGTGCTTGGTTTTCGGGGCCCCGTACGCGGCTAGGCTCCCAAAAAGTCCCACATATGTGGTATCCCCGTACTCAGGAGAAGCAGCAGAATTTATTTTGGGGTGTCATTTCACATATGCCCATGGCATGCGTGAGCAATATATCATTTAGTGACAACTTTGTGAAAAAAAAAAAGTTTGTAATTTTCCCGCAACTTGTGGCAAAATATAAAATATTCCATGGACTCAACATGCCTCTCAGCAAATAGCTTGGGGTGTCTTTCTAAAATGGGGTAATTTGTGGGGGTTTTGTCCATCTTGGCATTTTATGGCCTTCAAAACTGTAATAGGTAGTGAGAAGTGAAATCAAAAATGTACGCCCTTAGAAAGCCTGAAGGCGGTGCTTGGTTTTCGGGGCCCCATACGCGGCTAGACTCCCAAAAAGTCCCACATATGTGGTATCCCCGTACTCAGGAGAAGTAGCAGAATTTATTTTGGGGTGTCATTTCACATATGCCCATAGCATGTGTGAGCAATATATCATTTAGTGACAACTTTGTGTAAAAAAAAAAAAAATAAAACATTTTTTTTTTTTGTCATTATTCAATCGCTTGAGGCAAAAAAATAAAATATTCAATGGGCTCAACATGTCACTTATCAATTTCCTTAGCGGGTCTACTTTCCAAAATGGGGTCATTTGGGGGGGGTTTGTACTGCCCTGCCATTTTAGCACCTCAAGAAATGAGATAGGCAGTCGTAAACTAAAAGCTGCGTAAATTCCAGAAAACGTACCTTAGTTTGTAGATGTGACAACTTTTGCGCAAACCAATAAATATACAGTTATTGACTTTTTTTTTACCAAAGACATGTGGCTGAATACATTTTGGCCTAAATGTATGACTAAAATTGAGTTTATTGGATTTTTCTAATACCAAAAAGTAGAAAATATCATTTTTTTTCAAAATTTGCGGTCTTTTTACGTTTATATCGCAAAAAATAAAAATCGCAGAGGCAATCAAATACCATCAAAAGAAAGCTCTATTTGTGGGAAGAAAAGGATGCAAATTTTGTTTGGGTACAACATTGCATGACCGCGCAATTACCAGTTAAAGCAGCGCAGTGCCAAATTGTAAAAAGACCTCTGGTCATTGACCAGCAAAATGGTCCGGTCTGAAAGTGGTTAATAGAAAAAAAAATAGCCTCGTCATAAAGGTAGGTAAAACCTTCCTGAGCTTAAGTGGTTAAAATACATCATTTTTTATTTTTATTTTGCATATGCATTTGCGTTTATAAGCACATTTGACTGCATCTAGTGTAAACAAGCCCAGACTGGATGTATATGGGGGCCTGATGTTTTGAATGACCCGACAGAATGAATCCGCCAGACAATTCGATCATGTGTGGGCTTCAACGGACCTTTGCTGTCTAAAAATCAGACAAACTTTAGATTTAGAACATGTTTCAAATCTTTCCAACGGACTCGAATCCGGTCGAAAAATCAGTTTGTCTGTATGCTAGTCAGACGGATGAAAACCGATGCTAGGGCAGCTATTGGCTACTGGCTATGAACTTCCTTATTCTAGTTCAGTCGCACGTCATCACGTTAGAATCCGTCGGGCTTTGGTGTGATTGTGTGTGGCCAAATCCGTTCGTTCGAAAAGTCCGACTGAAGTCTGCCGTCTAAACTAGTCTGCCGGAAAGTCCGGTCGTGTGAACACAGCATTTGTCCATGGCAGACTGAAATACATGTATGTGTGGGCAAGCCTTTTTTTTTTTTTTTTTTCTTTAAGGGGGGGGGGGGTAAAGTAGGGGGAGGGTTAAAACCCCTGTAATCCTTTTTTTTTTTTTTTTTCCCCTGTTTGTTTTAGGGGGATTGGGGTCAGCAAGATAAGGGGACCTGGTGTTTTCATGTAAGCCCTCAAGTACCCTCAAAGGGCCATGTTTTGGAAACTTCTTAGATAAAATCACTCTTATCAATACCATGTCATTGATATTGATTTAAAGCAGCTGTGCAAAAGAGAGGAAAATCTAAAAACGTGGCCCGTTGGGGGTACTTGAGGACCGAGGATGAGAGCCACTCCTGTAGTTCACAATGAGAGCTGAGAGCAGTGCAATCAACCCTGGATTTCTGTCAGTATCAACAGTCATTTTGCACTTATTGGCCAAAACACTTTCAGTAGTGTATTTAATAGACCAAAAGGGGGCAAATAAGAGCAGTGTGTTGTCAGATTTTTACATCCACTTTGTTAAATGTACAGACTCCTAGCATTGGTGTTGGTGGGCTCTCAGGACACATAGGAGAAATTCTTACACAAATTAGCGGTAAGGGTTGGTGTCTTGTTGTCTTCTTCTGTTCTTACATTTGTATCTCCTTCCCCCCCCCCTTTTTTTTCCCCCAGATATGACTCGTTCAAAGCAGATTGGGAACCACAAAAATGATAAAAGGAAAAATATTGCTAAAAGCTGGAAAACCAAAAGGAGAGTCAAGGATTTAGATCAAATACATGAAGATATGCTTCCTGGTAATGCTGGTCGTTTATTAAAGCAGGAAATTGATTATGATGTCCCTGGAAATGCTCAGCATTATTGTCTACATTGCGCGTAAGTATTTTGGTATAAATTGATACTTGTGGGTAGGATTGAAATAAGACTTTTTTTTCAAACACTTAAGTGGAGAATGGCCAAACCACTTTTAAATTGCATTAAAAAGCAATTTTGTTTAGATATGTGCACATGTGCTAAAATTCACTTGCATTGAAACAAAGTGATATTAAAGTGTTTGTAAAGGCAAATATTTTCTTTTTTTAAAAATAACAAACATGTCATACTCCCCTTCTCTGTGTAATAGTTTTTCACAGAGCTGCCCAGATCCTCCTCTTTTCGTGTCCCCTGCCAGCACTCCTGCCCCCCCCCCCCCCCCTTGCCGAGTGTCCCCACGACAAGCTGCTTTCTCACATTTGTTCTTGCTCCAGAGCCCTGCTCTGTGTGCCTTTGAGACACGCAGAGAGGGCTGCTCGACCCCACTCCCTCCACACTGACTGTGATGGATAAGATGGGTAGTCTGATTTCAAAGCTTTATACATGGCACATCCATTGTAAACTGGGAGATGTAAACACATCACATCTTGCTGCCCTCTCTGGACTGGGGGTATCCCAAAAAAAAAGAATATAGAGTGAGAGGGCTCACCAGCCAGATGCATTATCTCTAAAACCATTAATTCAAAAAGAGATGTAAATCTACTCACAGATGTACAGACTAGCAAAGCATATCATATAGTAGCAATCAGTTCATCCACTCGCTCGAGAGGCTTTGGAGGGCATCACTCAAGATCCTAATGTCTTAGGTGTTTTGAGAGCCATGCCCTCTTGTTGATGTTTGGTGCTGAGGAAGAGGGTACAGCCCTAAAAATGCATACAATATAAGACTTTGTTGCGCTACAGATCTTTAGTATCAGTTGGTTCAATAAGATATCAGCAGCCAGCACAATATTGAAGGAAGTCAATAACGAGATATATATGGTAAGTGTACAGTGCTTTAAATCCCAAAAGGACAATCCAGGAATAAAAAGTTCAATCTACTATAGACAGGGAATAGGGAGACCAGTCACCAGCACCCAACAATACAGCCACTTACCCCATGTGGTGGACCTTCATCACAAAGGTCACATCAGCTTATGTAAAGTAAACACAGGTAAGAAGGGAGCCCATCAATCTCCATACACTTCGTGGCAGCAGACAAGATAGTGGATGCAGCAAACCTGGATGGGACTCTCCTTGTTCAAAAATTACCTTCCAGCAGTAATCATCAAATATATGTCATCCTATGCAGACAAAGGAAGATAAACCTCATTGCGCAGTACATCATAACCGTATTTATTCAGATAAAAACGTTTGAAATTGCACTCAAATTGATGACAAACAAAAGCAAGCTCTGTTTGTATGTATACAGCCTCTCCCCACCGTGGCCGCCGTGTCCCAAAATGCAGTAACGTCACGTTGCCGACTCCTCCCTACGTCGTTTTGTGAGAGAATCACGTCATCAGGGGCATGGCTAAACGGACACTCAAATAGTTTATATATGATGGACACAGTAATTAACATGCAGAAGTGGGATGTGCTCCAAATACCAGATGTGACAACACTATTCACAGATTGAGCAGCCAAGTCTACATCCTCTATTAACAATATAACACCTCCTTTAATCAGAAAGGAATGTTCCAAAAGTACTATAAACACTCTATGGCATAATAAAATGCTAGTATATAATATATACAGATTGTAAAGGATCTTTTAAAAAACAAATATTATACTCAGACACAGCGCCTTCCTGTGGATTGAGGAAAACTTGCATTCAACCACATAGACATACAAATGCATGAAATGTACAAAATTGGATTTTCATATACAAAATTAAAATAATCCCACTTGCGCATGTTAATTACTGTGTCCAGCATATATAAACTACTCGAGCGTCCATTTAGCCACGCCCCCCGACGACGTGATTCTCTCACAAAACGTCGTAGGGAGGAGTCGGCAACATGGTGGGGAAAGGCTGTTATACATACAGAGCTTGCTTTTGTTGTCATCCATGTGAGTGCACTTGCAAAGGTTTTCATCTGAATAAATACTGTTATTATGTATTGTGCAATGAGGTTTATGTTCTTTTGTCTGCATAGGATGACATATATTTGATTACCGCTGGAGGGTAATTTCTGAACAAGGAGAGTCACATCCAGGTTTGCTGCATCCACTATCTGGTCTGCTGCCACTAAGTGTATGAAGGTTGATGGGCTTCCTTCTTACCTGAGTTTACTTTACATAAGCTGATGTGACCTTTGTGATGAGGGTCCACCACATGGGGTAAGCAGCTGTATTGTCGGGTGCTGATGACGGGTCTCCCTATTCCCTGTCTATCGCAGATTGAACTACTAGGGTTTTTTGCATTTTTTTTTTTTTTTTTTTTTGTTTTCTAACTAACACGTGTTTTCTAGGAGATATTTCGTGGATCTGAAGACCTTAAAGGAGCATTTTAAAACTAAAGTCCACAAAAAAAGGTAATGAGACTCTAAATGTAGTATTAATTTGTAGTCTTCTATCCCTTTTTTTTTTTTTTATTGGAATTTACCGGAGCCTCTGGATAACCTGATATCATGCATCTGAAATCAGTCAAGGTCCTTCCTATAAACTAAGAAATGTTAAACCTAGAACCTTGAACTTTTCCTTCCTCCTGTGGGCAGGAACATCAATTCATAGTTTTGAAAATTTGTGAATTAGAGAAGAGCTTCCTGCTTCAGCCAAGACCATGAGGGAAAAGTGGTGAGCTTAGTGGACATAGTCAAGAATTTGCATTACTGTGACTCTGACACACTAATGACATTTCATTTGCATTCTTGTAGCAACTTCCATGCTGGAATAGCTGTGTAAAAGTGTGTACATGAATAAGATCTTGTAGGCTACTTCTAAAAGCATGAGCATAATACATGAGACAGAGACTTGAGCTTGGCAGATATTTTACTGCTGGTATCCCGAAACAATAAGAGAATCTTGCAAATAAAATAGCCTTCTGGCACCTGGACAAATTTAGAGTAATCCCATTTTAACTTTTGGGGTTATTTTTGGCTTCTGCTATGACTTCCTTCCCCCTCCGCTGCCACATTTGGCACCTTTCGGAGGGGAGTGGTTACCTGCTCTTACCGATGTGAACTCAGCTGGAATTTCAGACTCCCTTCTCCTTTCCCCGCAGCTGGCCCATTCACAGAGCGCAGCGCAGCGCAGTAGGGAAGCAGCTGTGAAGCCACAAGACTTCACTGCCGGTTTCCCTTAGTGGAGATGGCAGCTGGTAGCTGATTGAAAAATTGGCTCGGGTATGGACACTGCTGGATTCCTGGACAAGTATTTGTAGCTGCTGACTTTTCATTTTTTATGAAGAAGCCTGGAAGCTCCTCTTTAAAGCTCCAATGTATTTCATTTTGGATAGAGCAGGGAAAGGTTAGACAGTTATTGATCTCTGTATCCCTGTTGGGGATTTTTTTTTTTCCCCACTTCTTGTCAGGGCAGGAAAAGAAGTGATGGAATGTCCCTCCCACAGTGACACAGACAAAAAAATAAATCCACAATTTGAGTAGAATGAAGGAGGATTAGAACTGGACTTTTTTTTTTTTTTTTGTTCTATTACTGTCCATGTAGACCTGTTCCTTTGACAACCACTCTACCTATCCTGACAGAATCAGAATGGCATTTGATATCAGAAATCTTAGGGGTCATCACACAGGGACATCAACTCGTTTTCACGTGGTTGGACCATTTGCTGCCATGATATCTTCTTAATGGCACTTTGCAGATTATCAGACAGATGGTACTAGTGTCTTCTCTGTGGCAGGACAGCAGCTCACTCTTGTTCAGTCCACACCCAGCTGGGTATATCATGGCAGCAAATGGTCCAACCACGTGAAAACGAGTTGATGTCCCTGTGTGATGACCCCTAAGATTTCTGATATCAAATGCCTTTCTGATTCTGGGATTTGGTAAGTGTGCATTTTTACCATTTATCAGCACGGTGTTGGTGAAGGAAATTCTCTCTCTCGCACCCGCATAGGATTTCTTGAACTGTTTCTTATATGTAATTTTTGAGCACTCTATTCATAATATCTCTAATTGTTCACAAAAATTCTGTGCACTTTATCACTGTATGCTCATGACTACGTCTTTATGAGGAACTGTTGCTTATATGTAATTTTTGAGCACTATATATATATATATATATATATATATATATATATATATATATATATATATATATATATATATATATATATATATATATATATATATATATATATATATATATATATATATATATATATTTTTTTTTTTTTTATATATATATATGAGTTATAGAGTATTTTTATTATTCACTTAGTTGGGTTTTTGCATTATAATTTTTGACTAGTTATAGTGTATACATATTATTCTGTTATAGGTTTTAGATATATTTTTTTAGATTTTTGTAATTGTGAGCGCGGTTGAAATTCCTGAGTTATATGCTTTATAGGTGTGTATCACGTCGTATCAATCGCAGCTTTTAGATATTTAGACTGATTTTTGAGAGATTTCTTTAGCGCAGTATTTTTTTTCCCAGCTTTCTCTCTGCTGGCTGTGTGATGCCTATTTTTAGAGTTTTGTCCCCAAAAATTGGCCTGAAAGTGGTTTACTAACCTTCGTAGTTCATTGATTTTTTTTTATTTTTTTTTTCCTGCAGTTCAGTAACTGCCGGCCTGTATTGGAGGTACAAGCGGACAATGTACCCGTGATCTGCTGACTATGAATGCTTTAGAGGCCCCAATGTAAAAAAAATAAATGCATACATATTTTTTTTCTGCAAAAAGGTGCATTAATATATTTTATATATATTTTGAGATTTTATGAGAGGTGTGTGTATGTATATGTATGTGTGTGTGTATGTATATGTGTATGTGTGTGTATATATATATATATATATATATATATATATATATATATATAATATACACACAATTATGCACTCAGAGTAAGTATTAATTTTATCCTGTCAACTGAAGCCAGTGGCCTTTTGGTGTGTGTGTGTGTTTGTTTTTTATTTATTTTTTTAACATTGGCATATTCAGCATACATAGACTTGTGAGAGCATGTTCTAATGGCTGCATTCTAAAATGCGAGGTGTAATGATCTGTGGGCATGGCTGATACAAGATGAGGTCTCACTGTGGATGTGATTTTTCCATTTCAGACTGAAGCAACTGAAAGACGAGCCGTATACTCAGGAGGAAGCAGAAAGAGCAGCCGGCATGGGCTCATACAAGCCACCAAAGCAAATTCATGTGCAAACACAGGAGGTAGCAATGGAATGATTACTACTCTCTTTATACCTTTCTTTGGAATTTAATAGATCCAGTGGACACTGATGTCTAAAAGAGAATGACTTGCCTTCTGTCTGCTGGTCAGAAAACATCCAGTTGTGGAACTTGCAGCTGCTAACAGTAATGCCTTTTGATGTGTGCATATTTCATGTCTAGTCAGGACACTTTGCCCTGCAGAAAGGCTGAGCTAGTAAATATTTTTCATTAAATAAATCTGTGGTCATGGTAACAAATTGTACATATTGTCTGTGTCCTGAGAGAAACAATGTAATAAAGGAAATCAAAAGTCCTTCTCTAAATACTTTTTGCCAGGTCAGCGACTCAAAAATCTAAAAAAATTACATTTTTTTTTTTTTTTTTGATATCTCAATGTGCTCAGTTTAAATGACCATCAATTTTTTATTTTTTATTTTTTTTTGCCTTAATAATGAATGCCCTTGGTAAAGGTTTCCTTTAAGCAATATATTTAAAGTAAAATTTGTTTGAATCACTCCCCAAAATTTGATATCTGATATTTGTGATACCTGTAAAGAGTCTGCAAATCATTGTACTAGACAGTACATTATGTAAGGAATCTAACTGTCATAACTGTAAATAAATGACAAGTAAACCCATATTCAAACTGCTTGTGTTATTTGCCTAGTACGTGACAAAGCGGCTTCATATATCCAGATTCTTCAGTTAGTCTGCAAGTCATAACACTGTTGTCAGCTGTGAATATCTTGTGTTCATATTATATAACTAAATGACCTCTCTTTTGTATGCTTGGAAATAAATATGCAGCTTGCTCAGGCATCCATAAACACATCCGCTTGTCAGTCTCGATTAAGCCTCTTCTCTCATCTTGCACGGATGCACAAATGTCGCTGTAGTGTTTAACCTCCACACTGCCGTTCGCACTGAGGAACTGAAGACGAGTTTGTATTATATGAAGTGTATCTACGGATGGCAAACTTTCTATTAGAAAAGTAACATATCCCAGAGACTGTTGTACAACTATTTTATTTGTTGCCCGACAAGGAAAAACAAGTGAGTGTGAACAAAACAGTTGTGATAATTAAAAAAAAATCTAGTGATGCATATGGAAAGATTATTCTGAAAGCAACAGTTTATATGAATACATTATATGTTAGAGACAAATGAGAAACAATGTGGATGTCTAATTCAACATTTTATACCGTGATATAACTGAAGCTACTCATAAAAGAGAAAATATGGCGTACATCGACAACTAAGTATGAGATCATGGAATTCTCTTTGTGGAGCTGGGGGGCTATGGTTCTAAATATTAAACATTAATAAGAACATAAAGTGCTTAGGTTTATTCCTATGTTATAAATAGGTCGTCTTTCGTCAGTAAAATGGCCATAGTAAATCATGATAAATTTAGTTGGCTGTATCTATTTTTCCTCTTGTTTGCATTTACACATACACAGTCCTTTTATTATTATTTTTTTTTTTTTGTTTGTTTGTTATAGTAGAGTTGCTTGGATAACTTACAATATGCATTCATAGATTTACCAATTGGCTGTCCACCATTTACATTTTGTAAGCAAGAATACATAGCTTATACTCGTACTTTAAATGCTGTATATTGTTCTGAATTATAAAAACACCTGTATGCTTTTCTGGGAAATAAGACATTTCTTTGTCCTGGGCTATCAGAGATCATGCTTTGCAATCTGTAACAATGAAAGCTATGTATATTTAGCTCTTATACATTCTCCGTCCTCCATATACATTCTTTTAGCACATTACTGTTTTCTTGTGGCACTTTCTTGATCTTCCCCACTAAAACTAGAAAGATATGAATCTATTCTTTATTTACATACATTATTGACCTGTCTGCCTGGGATAGCATCAAGCACTTTCCTTTCCTCATCTTGCAGTAGTCTTATCTATGTCCCTGTGAACCATGAAAGCTGGACTTTTGCATCATCTGGCGGACGCTGTAGTAGGATAGTCCAAGACCCATGAGGGCGAGAAGAAATGCCAGATGATTCACTAATCTGTCTTTGGGCTCTGAGGCCACTTCTCCAGATACCTGCAGCTGGAATAAATATGATGCAAACTCATTAAGACCTGTATTAAATTGTTTGTATATTTTTTTTTAGCTGTACTCAATACGACAAACAATCTCAGATAGAATGACTCGCATTCCTTGTGAATGTATTAATTGGCTGTAGCTTATGTAACAATAACATTCTTTTGTAAATGCTAATTGCATATGTTCCTACTTATAAGAACCAGAATGAACAATGTTTTATTAAAAACAAACATACCTATAACTGATACAACAAACCACGCAATCATAAGTAAGTGTACCTGCAGTAGACGGAAATACCCAGGTGTGAGGCGTCCAAGGCGAATAATCATTGTGCATACAGCCTGATGCAATGGATTTTCAGCCCAAACAGATGGAAGGGTTATGTAAGCTGCAGAAGAATATATCATTTTACAAAAACGTATTTTTCCGAATACATAACAAATCTGTGTCTTCCATGGGTGGATTTTGATAGATAGATATCTATCTATCTCACAAACTGAAGATTTCTTTAAAACTGAATCCTCGTTTAAGACCCCACACAATCTTTAGACGTGCTACTCCCCCCCCATCCCTTCTTTTGCTTCACATAGAGAGCGCCAAAATCTGAGGCTGTTTACATTCCATTGCTACAACTTGCCCACCATTTTTCTAAGCTGTTATGTTTTTTTTTTTCTGCTTCTCTTCCTGTTTAGAACCACCCCCCCCCAAAAAAAATATATCCCAGTTTCACCTTTTTTTGCGGAGTTGGGTGCCGTCTCCGATATATGGCTACAAAAGCAAAATGACGAGCTATGTAGCCTTGCACTGTTTGTCTACTGCTTTTAACCTCCCATCATTATAACAACTTCAGCATGGCCCCTCCCAAAAGAACAGCTGTCAGAAGAGATCAGACCAATGGGTTTTAAAACACAGCCAGAGGGGAGAATGGGGACAGAAGTGAATCTGGGTAAAACAAGAGCAGAGGGGATGAAGGGAAAAAATACATTCTTTACCAACATTGTTAATACTTCAGAATCCTCAGTTACAATCATCCGTTTAATATTAATGCTTAAGAATGTGAATAGATAACACTGCACAATATTTTTTGATAATTACAAGCTATCATGATTTGAGAGAAAACCCCCATTTATGAGCTTTTAGATACAATCACTTGTTTTATTGCCAATAACGAGCCCATGGAAAATGAGGATGCTTCAAATAAGCAGGTCAGGTCATTTGGACTCTAATCTCACAAATGAAACAAAGTAATTATTGTGTGTAGTCCCCATGTCAGCAAAATGCAAAGTGATTATAATAATAAAAAAAAAAGGCAGCTTGTTGAAAATTTTTTATAAGCAAGTGTTTGTGCTGGTAAAATTAGCAGATTGAAGCTCCAATTGCTGCTGTCCATATAAGATACTGAAGTCTAGTTGGTTGTTATTGCCAGAAAAATACTTCAATGGGATGATCTTTTTATCTACAATGCAGAACAGGGGCGTCAAGGTCTGCTTGTTTTTTAAAATCTAAACCTTCACATACAACAGGTAGCTATCTAATGTAACATTTAGGTGCAGAATACAATGATTGGCCCTGTGGATCTAGTTATGTAGTAATAACAGAAGATATTAATAGTAGGTACGCCTGTGCAGATATTTGTTATTTAAAATGTCCTCCTTTTATTACTGTTGTAATATTATCATCTGGTTAACGTGTACGAAGACACCGTCTCATTGTTCTACATTGTCATTGTCTCTCATGCCATGTTTGGTATTATCTATCTACCTAAAATAAATAAAATATTGAACAATGAAAAAAAAAAATATTTTGGGATTAATAATGTATCCTGTAAAACCAGTACACATAATAGCTTTAGCAGCAATGCCAGAATTAATGAACTGTGCTTCGTGAAGATTTGGCAGATCTTTCAGGTTGTGTCACCCCCCCCCCCCCCAAACTATGTAGCATGAATCCTAACCTAAACAGTGCCGTGTGCATTTATGTAGACCCCCAAGCTATATAGCTGATACATTTGTTCATCTGATACAGCAGATACAAAATCCAACTGTATGTGACCATTATAACCCATGTATAACTGTTGTGCGGAGAAACCCCCCCTGGTTGTTAATTTGAGTGGTAATTTCTGAAATAATTTTTTGACTCCAAAGGTATCTATGTACGTGAGCTCAAGCCATGTATAGGATTGATAGTGTTTAGTATTGGAACCCACTTTCTGCAAATGGTAAAATCCTATCTGCCGAATGCACTCAGCACTGTACAGATGCTGGGAATCTAATCATCCACTGCACGTCACTAATCTGCTACATCATCCCTAGTTACCAAACCGTATAAACCACTGACACAATATTAAATCACTCATTTTCAATGGCGAAGAGAGCTCTAGAAATATGGATATAATTCCTGGTAGAGGCCTTCTGATATCCAGCTTGAACCTACTTATATTGTTTTCATTTTTGAAGTTGGGAGGGCTATGATCTCCTAGGCCAGACCCACCATAAGGGTTTGTTTTCTGTGCTTTTTTTGTACACGCACCATGAGAAAAGCAAAAATGTTCCATTCCTGACATTTCTTTGTTTAAATGCCAGTTGCCTACTTTTCATGCTCGATACTTTGGCTTCAATGAATTTTGAGTTACTGACCCAGAACAAGTATAGATAGGCTTTTCTGACACTTAACCACTTAAGCCCCCGATCATTTGGCTGGCCAAAGACCAGAGCGTTTTCTGCGATTCGGCACTGCGTCGCTTTAACTGACAATTGCACGGTCATACGACGTGGCTCCCAAAGAAAATTGACATCCTTTTTTTTCCCACAAATTGAGTTTTCTTTTGGTGGTATTTGATACCCTTTGCAGTTTTTATTTTTTGCACCATAAACAAAAAAATAGCAACAATTTTGAAAAAAAATGCACTATTTTTTTCTTTTTGCTATAATAAATATCCCCCAAAAAAATATATATAAAAAAATTTCCCTCAGTTTAGACCGATACGTATCCTTCTGCATATTTTATTTGCAGTAAGCGTTTATTGATTGTTTGCGCAAAAGTTATAGCGTTTACAAAATAGGGGATAGTTTTATGGCATTTTTAATAATATTTTTTTTTATTAGTAAAGGTGGCAATCACCGATTTTTATCGTGACTGTGACATTATGGCAGACAGATTGGACACTTTTGGTGCAATTTTTAGGACCATTCACATTTATATAGCGATCAGTGCAATTAAAAATGCATTGATTACTGTGTAAATGTGACTCGCAGTGAAGAGGTTAACCACTAGGTGGCGGTGTAGGGGTTAAGTGTGTACTAGGGAGTAATTCTAACTGTGGGGGGGAGGGGCTATGTGTGACACAACACTGATCACCGCTCCCGATTAGAGGGAGTGGTGATCAGTGGCACTAGGCAGAATGGGGAAATGCTTGTTTACATTAGCATTTCCCCGTCTCTCCTCTCTGTGAGATGATCGTGGGTATCCCTGCGGACATCAGGTTTGCGATCACGCTCCCGAAGCCCCTGGTGTGCACGCCCGTAACCCGCCTCTTAAAGGGCAACATACAGGTACGTGATTCTGCCTGTACATGCCCTTCTGCCGCAGTATATTTGCGTGAGGCGGTTAAAGTGAGAGTAAACTCCAATGCGCGACTTTGACCTATAGGTACAGTAAATATCTCCTAAATGTGCACCATTTAGGAGATATTTACTTTTGCTACAGCCGTTCCTTCGGAGTATTGTCCCGTGAATGGTGGCTCCCGTGCGCAGGAGTGATGTCGTTGTGGCTCCGGCCGCTCACACAGCCAGAGACCTTAAACCTGGAAGGAAGACCGGGTAAAGATGGATATGCCTTTAGTGGTGAAGGAAAAGAGGATCAGGGCTGCTCTATGCAAAACTGTTACACAGAAACAAAAATAACAAACTTTAGAATCGGGTTTCCACATATAAAAGGCATGGTTGGCCTAGAAAGAATGCTTCTTCCCACAAATAGGGAAGAAGGGATTATTTGGCCACCTTAGATATAAACAGTGTTTAGTGGTGATCTGCTTAAAGTAAAACCAAAATTTTAAACTATTAACTCTATCCTCCTCCACCCCCAACCTTGTCTTCTTCAGTACAACTAAGGACATAAGAGTAGACCCCACATCGGCCATTACCTACATTTCATAGCTATGGTGTGCTTTAATCCCAGTTCTGTATAAATAGATTTTCTAGGTGGCAGGTTGAATAGTATTGAACAGATGCCTTTTTGTGTGCATTGGCTATAATGCGTTGCCTGTCGATCCATCACTCTACCAAGCTACAGACAGCACATAATAGTTAATGTACTGTAGCTAAAGGCCCTTTCACATGAGCGATCTGATAAGGTTCCCCTGTCAGTTTTTCAAGCGGACCTGATCATGCATTCCTATGGGCCAGCAGGTGTAAAATGACTTGTGTCCGTTTACACCCACCTACCTCTGGGTCCGATCAGGACCTCTAAACAAATGGAGGAGGATGGAGTCCTCTTCTGTTTAGGTGGACTGGCTTGGAAGCAACCAGGTGTAAATAGACAGTTTACTTCCAGCTGCCCATAGACCAGAGCAGGATCTGTCCATGTCTGCTCTGCATAAACTGAGTGAATACGGACCTGTCCTCTGCTGATCAGAATGGAAGGCGCCCATGTGAAAGGGGACTAAAGGACACCTCTACAGTACTACTTAATCTGCCTGCCAGAATTCAAGTCTAAACAGGGTTGGGACACAACACAACAGGCACTGGAAAATGAGGTAAGGACTGATCTGAGGTCTGCTACTATGAACCAAGTCGTGCTCATTAAGGCAGACAGGAAAGGTAAATTCGGGCTTGTCTGACTTCCTTCTATCTGCATGATAGCTTAGCTTAGTTAATTTTAATCCAAAACACACTCACTTTAAAATATTATAAACCAAGCACCTTGTGGGACCTGCAAATACTTAAACATTTTTTCTTTTAGCGCAATAGAGGTCACAAATCCCTTGGTTCTCCAAAATCCAAAAAGTTATATCTCCATGCAATGTCAAGTGCCAACTCATCCCTTCCTCATCTTAGTATTGGCCACCTCTCTATCCTCCAAAACATTTTTCCTTTAGTTCTAAGTACATTTAGGATGTGTGGCTCCTTAGTGAAGGCAGGGGCCATATTCCAGAATTCCAAGTGCCCCATAGTGGGGACCAGAACCACAGATCCATGCACTGGAGGAACACCATACTTTCCCAATACATATAATTGTTATTGGAGTTTTACCTTTATATCAGAGCTTTTCTTCTGTTCTTATCAGGAGGTACAGAGAGTTATGTGAAGTGCTGTGGCAGTCATGTAGCCAATAGAAAATGTAGAAGATACCTTCAAGGAAACTGGTAAAACTTGACTTGTGTTTAGGAATTTCCCTCAAGGTGTTCCCAACCCTGACCATAAATATTGATGAGATACAAAGCAAAGGTGTTAATTGGGGCGTGGCCAAGATGGCAACCAGCTAGGACGTGTTTGCAGAGAGCTCCGCACCTGGCAGGCTATTTATCCGGCATTTAGGGACATACATCTCTCCCCGTGGGCCGGTGAAGCGGTGGTGAGGCTCGGGGATGCGCAGGGGTAGCTCCGGTTCCCATAGGAAGAAGCATACGGTCCCGGGAACCCCGCCGGGAACTCCACTACAGACCCGCGCGGCACGCGGGCAGGCCTACACCAACATGGCGTCTCAAACGGACCACGCTGACACGCCACCGATGGGTGATGATCAATTTCAAGCTCTTATGCAAGCGATCACTGGTTGTCAGACTACCCTAACCACTAAGATAGAGCAGATACAGCTCGACATGGGGCTTATCAGGCGAGATATGGATAAACACCGGGAGCGGCTTGCCGAGGTGGAACGGAGGGTTGGAGACGTGGAAGATGTTACCCGCGACCATGATGCCTCCCTCCGTACCCTGCAGGTGCGGGTGAAGGCGCTGGAATCCAGGGCAGAGGACCACGAGAACAGGAATAGGAGGAACAACCTGAGGTTGGTGGGCCTCCCGGAGGGGTCGGAGGGCCGTGACACCGAAGCCTTTACCGAACGTTTGCTACGTACACTTCTCCCGCTCGCTGAGTTCTCCCCCCATTTTGTCGTGGAACGAGCGCACAGAATGCCGTCGGTTCGTGGCCCACCGGGCGCCCCGCCACGCACGTTTATTTTCCGCCTTTTGAACTTTAGAGACAGAGACCTGGTTCTTCGGGAGGCGAGGAAGGTGGGGGACCTGCGCTTTGAAAACGCTAAATTAATGCTTTTTCCTGATTATTCTGTGGAGACGCAGAGGCAACGCAGGACATTCGACCAAGTCAAGGCCCAGCTGCGCACCAAAGGTCTCAAGTACAACATGATGTTCCCCGCGAAACTCAGAGTGATTGACGGAGAATCCGTTCGTTTCTTTACCGCCCCGAGTGAGGCCTCCAGATGGATTGATTCCCTTCCCCAGCAGAGATAAATTTTTTGATGATGATTACCTGACTGGGGTCCACAAGCATCACAAGCTTTGCCCAGTGTCACGCGGATCGGATTTCCCCCCCCCCTTGCTCTGTCCCTCCATTTTGGAACTTGGAGGGCAGGTCTGAGTGTCCCTCTCCTTTTCAATACTGGTTTTGGGCAGGGGGCGAGGAGCCGACCTGATATTCTGATGCTCCTTAGGGGGGGTCTACAGGTTCATGTCTTCATATTCTGTCTACCGGGCCTTAGGGCCCTACCCCCTCCCTAGTTTATACCCGGGGGGGTTTGCAAGATTACTTCTGGATGTGAATACTCTGTACTGATGATGCTGGACCCCGCTACTCCGATGTTGTCGTCCTGTTGGATGAGTTGTTACTAAGAATGGGCCCTTGGAACATTCCAAGAGAATTTTGCACTTCAACCTGAGGCGCCACATACACTACGATTTGTTCCCTTTTGTCTTGTTTTTTCTTTTCCTTTGCCTCCAGGAAGCGGCTG
Organism: Lithobates pipiens; assembly: GCF_037356315.1. NCBI lineage: Eukaryota > Metazoa > Chordata > Amphibia > Anura > Ranidae > Lithobates > Lithobates pipiens. The sequence goes on along the minus strand of NW_027507748.1, from coordinate 220,250,906 downwards.
CGCTGGAGTTTGTCTACTCTGCGCAGGAGACTCTGTCCTAGGTGTGCTGGTTGATACGCACCGCCCCCGCGGGAGATTTCTCCTTTAAATGGGTTTGATTATGTTTGGTTTGGGTTCTCAAACACCCTGGGGCTGTTTTTCTGGGGTGTGGGGTGGGAAGGGAGGGGAGTTCTGGTTTTTTTTCTGTTTATTTTGTTGTTTTTCTGTTACATGCTTTCAGGTTTTCTGGTATAGACAGTGCTACTATAATGAATGTATAAGGTATATCATTGCATTACTTAAGATGAGATATTTGTGCCCCGACCCTGGCCGGGTGGTCGTATCCGTTGGTCCCCCCTGCCCTTCCAGATTATGGCTCCGTTGAAGATCCTCTCCTGGAATGTTAGGGGGCTTAACCAGAAGATTAAACGCTCTCTTGTTTTTGACTACATGAAAAAATATGCTCCGCATATCTGTATTCTTCAGGAGACGCACCTAGTGGGGGGAAGGATTATGGGATTGAAGAGGCCCTGGGTAGGATACCACTACCATACCACATACTCCGGCTATGCCCGGGGGGTTAGCGTCCTTATCCATAGGTCCCTTAATTTTGAGCCTCTTGATATAGTCACAGATAAGGACGGGAGATACGTATTGGTCCACGCCACAATTGACATGATAGAAATGGTGCTGGTGGGTCTTTATATGCCTCCTCCTGCGGATCTGTCTCTACTACATAAACTGACTGCCCTGATAGCCCAATTCCAGACTGACAATGTGGTTATAGCTGGGGACTTTAATATTCCTCCTAATCCTTCCCTGGATAGGTTGACGCCTGACCGGGCCACAGACTCTCCAGTTTCTCGCTGGGCACAGGTGTTTGGGCTGGAGGATGTCTGGAGGTGGAAACACCCATCAGATCGCCAGTTTACGTGCCACTCCTCCTCCCACAACACACTCTCCCGTATTGACCTAGTCTATGCTGGTGCCCCCATGCTTCCCAGGGTCCTTGGAATAGAGTTACTTCCTCGGGGCATCTCTGACCACTCCCCACTGCTGTGTACATTGCAAACCTCTACCCCTCAGAGGGATAGACTATGGCGCTTGTCTAGGTACTGGATTGAGCATCCCACCATTGCCTTTGAGATGGGCGGTGAAATCCGGGGATTTTGGGCCTCAAATGTTGGCACGGCTTCTGGGGGGATGGTCTGGGATGCCTTCAAGGCCTATATGAGGGGGTGCTACCTCTCTTCCATTGGTCGGGAGCGCAGGAATGATAAGATCACGGTAGAGGAGGCAGAAGCCAGGGCCCAGGAACTGGAGACCCGGTTCACCCTCACGGGGAACCCGCTCACGGCTCAGGATATGAAAGTAGCGTATAGAGAGGTGGTGCTCCTTAGGGTGGCTAAAACAAGCAAACGTCAACTGGCTCAGACGCAGAGGATTTTTGAACAGGGTGAAAAGACGGGGAGATTGTTGGCCTGGATCTCGAGGGAGCAGGCCCCAATCTCCACTATCCCTCGAATACAGAATAGTGCTGGGACAATAGTGACGGATCCCCTTGCCATCAACGCTTGCTTTGCAGAGTTCTACTCCGCCCTTTATTCATCTAGGGTGCAGTACTCAGCGCAGGAGTTAAGTGCTTTTCTAGAGGGGGTGACACTCCCTGCCCTTACTTCTGAGGCCAGGGACGGTCTGGACTCCCCGATTACTCTGGCGGAAGTCCGAGTGGCGCTGGGGTCCATGCAGCCGGGGAAGACCCCTGGGGAGGATGGGATACCCCCGGAATTTTACAAGTATTACCTAGAGGAGATGTCAGTTAGAATACATGATATGCTCACCGCGTCCCTTCGTGAGGGGGAACTTCCTCCATCTATGGCACAAGCCATCATAGTGGTGATCCCTAAACCTGGGAAAGACCCCCAGTTGTGCTCGTCATACCGACCCATTTCCCTACTCAACTCGGACGCGAAAGTGCTGACCAAAATCCTTGCCAGGCGACTGAACGAGGTTATACTTACCTTGATCCATGAGGATCAGTCCGGCTTTATGCCAGGGAAGGGGACAGATATTAATATTCGCAGGCTCTTTACTGTTTTGGCCTCGGGGGATGCAGAAGGTGGGGAGGAGGTTGTGGTCTCTCTAGACGCGGAGAAGGCCTTTGATTCAGTGGAGTGGGACTATTTGTGGGCAGTCCTCCGTAGATTTGGATTCGGTCCAGCCTTTATCTCGTGGATCAGGGCGGTGTACAGAGCTCCCACGGCCAGGGTGCGTACGGGTGCGGTCCTCTCCCCGCTCTTTCCCCTCCATAGGGGAACCAGGCAGGGGTGTCCACTGTCCCCGGGGCTTTTTGCACTGGCAATTGAACCTATGGCGGCTATTCTCCGCTCCTCTCCTGAGGTTCGGGGTGTTGTCCGGGGTCCTTTGCAGGAAAAAGTCTCGTTATACGCTGATGATACTTTGTTGTATCTCAAGGACGACGGAGCCTCCCTACAGGCGGCACTGTCGCATATAGACCGGTTCGGACAATTCTCGGGTATACGTATAAATTGGGCGAAATCAATTCTATTCCCACTACATGATGGTGAGGGCGGTCCCCGAGTAGATGGGCAACTGCAGAGGGTTTCTCAATTTAAATATCTAGGGGTGGAAATACACAGAGACTTGAAACAATTTATTTCCCTTAACCTGAGTCCGGTGGTTACCCAGTTGACCCGGAGGTGTACTGGGTGGAGGTCCTTGCCGCTTTCGCCAGTGGGACGGGTCAATCTAATTAAAATGTCGGTCCTTCCTCGGTTTACCTATCTCTTCCGTCAGACCCCAGTCCACATCCCGCTTAGATTTTTTAAGAAATTAGATGGCATTGTTTCGTCCTTCGTCTGGAATGGTAGGCCCCCTAGAATAGCTAAAACAACCCTCCAACGGCCCCTTGTGAGGGGCGGTCTGGCACTGCCCTGTTTTCTGAAATACTACTGGGCGGCAGTCCTAGTGACTGTCAGGTGGTGGCTCTCCGAGGGCCCGGTCAACCCTGCGTCCTCGTTGGAGGCGGCGTTGTTGGGCTCTCATGCGGAGCTCAGGAACCTGATCTATAGGGGACCACGATCTAACCCTGGGATAACCCTCCCGATGCGTACGACGCTTAAAATATGGGATCTGGTGAACAAAAGGTTGGTGGGCGCAGGGGTGTGGGCCCCGGGGACTCCCCTTTGGGGGAACCCCCGCTTGCCCCACTTTCAATCCATCCCGGATCCGATTGTTTGGGCCAGGCATGGAGTTATAACACTGGGGGACATAGTGTCCCAGGGGCAGCTACTCTCCTTCGATGCTATTAAACAGGCCAGGGACCTCCCGAACCATATGTTTTTCAGATTCCTGCAGTTGCGACACGCCTTCCGTTCTCAATTCCCATCTAGAGCGACTCTTGGGGTGTCGGCGGTGGAGGAGGCGCTTGGTCCCGAGGGGGGAGGGACGCGCACACTGTCCATGGTGTATGCCGTGTTGACCGTATCGGAGGAGACTAGGATCTCCCATTTGTTTGCGCTCTGGCAAGGCGACATTCCGGAACTTACTGAGGAGGACTGGGAGGAGGGTATACAGCAATACCTGACCCTTGCGATTTCGGCAAGGGACAGGTTTATACAATTGAAGTTCCTCCACCGGGTATATTTTTCACCGGCACGCCTGGCAAGGATTTACCCTGACCGATTGACTACCTGCCCCAGATGCAAAGAAGATGATGCTGACTTTTTCCACATGGTCTGGTCCTGCCCTGGGGTAGTGGGATTTTGGAGAGGGGTCCTGGCCGATATTAATGCAGTGGGGGAGCTTACGATTCCACTTAGCCCGATACCTCTCTTGCTGGGTATCTGTGATTTTCTGGATATCTCCTGGGGGAAGAAACTGTTTATTTTTTACACTACACTCTGTGCGAGGAAAGCCATACTACTGCAATGGAATCAACCTCTCCCTCCTACTAAACAACTGTGGCAGTCCCTGGTGAACGCGGCTTTGCCGCTTTATAAACTTACATATCTGGGCAGGAACTGCCCTGGGAAATTTGGGAAGATTTGGGCGGCTTGGGTTGAGGCGAAGCATTTGACTATTGGTTAGGCTGGGGGGTGTGGAGGGTGGGGGGAGGGAGGGGGGTTTCCCCCTTTTTTTTGTAATTTATGTGGTTTTTTGTGTGGTGGGGGGAGGTCTCGGGGAGGTTTTATATTCCATGTTGCAATGATTAGTGACTCTATATATTGCTAAGAACTATCTGTGCTTATATGTGATACATTTGATTATCTGTCTACTCAAAATATGTATGTACCTTGCTGACGCATGTCTGTTTTCTGTTTTTTTTTTGTTTGTTTGAAACATAAATAAAAATTCTTTGTTAAAAAAAAAGGTGTTAATTAATCTAGATGTTCATGTTCATGTCCAACGGCATATCAGGAGTAATCGTTTAGTGCTAAGAGGGGAAGGTGTACACGTGACTTTAACCCAAATACAAATCAGCAAATAAAACCGACTTCTAACATTAGGTAGTAATGCTTTTTTAGATTTCATGCATGTTCATAAAAGCTAGCTAGCTGCCATAACCCCGGTATCCTCTTCTTCAGCGGGCGGTCCACTTCAAGATAAAAGTGTCTCTATCCTCTCTCTCTCCTTACTAGTCCCACTGCTGTCAATTACAGGAGAAAGCGGGGGTGGGGCCAAGCCATGCTCTGTGTGTCAATGGACACACAGGGGGTTATTTACTAAAGGCAAATCGACTTTGCACTACAATTATTATATGCATTCCTTGCATTAAAGTAAAAATATTTAGGTATCAGTATTGGCCCCCCTTTTGGGGGGGAAAACGGTCAGGCAGTACCCCCACGGAAGGACGGTCGAACATCAAAGCCCTGCACTTACCCCATCTAGGTAGCAGGCGGCAGCTTTCATCCTTCCTCCTTCTGTGGATAATGGCGACTTCTGTCGTGCATCTCCTCCCTCCTCCTAGGTGTCAAATAGGATCGCCTGTCCTTTCAGCCAATCAGGTGACGGGCCTCATGAACCACTTCCTGATTGGCCAGGAGAAGGGTCAGTGTGAAAACAGCACATATTTGTTATTGTTACACAACTGGGTGGGCTCGGAGCGCAGTGCTCTGCTACCCAAGCCCATCCTGTTTTAAAGCCTCAGGCTCTAATCACGTGCTCCAATAACCCCCCCCCATTGGAATCCATGCATCTGATGCCGTGTATGTAGATCAAGGGGCCGGAAACATGGATGGGGGGGGGGGGCACCTGTACACCCCTAGTGGACGGGCCACCAATGGAAGCTTTGCAACCTCTTTACCTACTGGCCTACTGGCCACCTTCACCCCCTTATGCCCAGGCCAATTTTCAGCTTTCAGTGCTATCGCACTAACAGTGCTGATGCAACACTGTACCCAGACAAAATTTGCATAATTTTTTGAGACAGAGATTTCTTTTGGCAGTGTTGAATCACCACTGGGTTTTTAATTTTTTGTGAAACAAATGAAAAAATAGTGTCTGTTATAAAATGTAAATAAAAATGTTTTCCCCCTCACTGATCTGCGCTGATGAGGCACTGATAGGCTGCACTGATAGACTGCACTGATAGGTAACACTGACAGACATCACTGATGGGCACTGACAGGCATTACTGATGGGGCTGCACTGATTATCAGTGTAGATGTCCCCTGTGTGGCTTGCCACTTACTGATCTCCTCTCCTCATGCGCTGTCAGCGCAAGGAGAGGACTGCCAATAACTGGCACATCCTGTTTATACTGTGATCAGCTGTGATTGATATCAGCTGATCACATGGTAAAGGGCCGCTGTGATTCACCCTTTAGCCTGATCTTCAATCAGCTGTGCCTGAAGGACACAGCGATCACAGAACGCTCCAGATGAGCACCCTGGGGGCATGCGGGGATGCAGGGTTATAGGAGGACGTTGGATGGGTTTACTTCCTCTTTGTCTCCCTGCGAAGGGAAAGCATAATGGGCTACTATGCATCGCATAGTAGCCCATTATGTGTCACTTACCTGACACAGGAGCCAGCGATGTCACCGCTGTCCCCTGTAGTCCGGAGCGTCCTTCTTCTTCCGGGTGTCGCTGCTCCGGCCACTCACAGAGCCGGAGCAGAGATGACGTCACTCCCGCGCATGCGCACGGGAGCCGCCACTAACGGCATATCGCTGTTAGCAGCGGCATACTGCTAACGGCGATAGTGCGAATGCATGTCTACGGCGCATGCGCCGTAGACAGCTGTCACTGTCTTTTACTAAATATCTCCTAAACCGTGTAGGTTTAGGAGATATTTCTTGGACCTACAGGTAAGCCTTAATCTAGACTTACCTGTAGGTCAAAGTGGTTTGTAAGGGTTTACTACCACTTTAATAGATGCCCACCCAGAAATGTGCAACCATGCTTTAGCCGTATTTCGGCTATAGCGCGGTTGGCAAGAAGTTTTACAGGAACTGTTTAACCCCTTCCCTGCCAGTGTCATTTACACAGTAATCAGTGCATTTTTATAGCACTGATCGCTGTATAAATGACAAATGGTCCCAAAATAGTGTCAAAAGTGTCCGATGTCTCTGCCATAATGAAAATCATAGATAGCTGTCATTACTAATAAAAAAAAAAATATAATAAAAATGCCATAAATCTATCCCCTATTTTGTAGACGCTATAAATTTTGCGCAGACCAATCAATATATGCTTATTGCGATTTTTCTTTTTTTAACCAAAAATATGTAGAAGAATACATATCAGCCTAAACTGAGGGAATTTTTTTTTTATATATATATTTTTGGGGATATTTATTATAGCAAAAAGTAAAAAATATAGCTTTTTTCAAAATTGTCAGGCCGCGTACACACGCGGGGACTGTTCGCTCAACTTTGTCCGTCAAACAGTTTCAGCGGACAGTCCGCTCAAAATTAGCATGGACGGACTTGCCCACACACGACGAACGAACAGTCCGCTGAAACCGTGCGCGATGACGTGAACGGCACGTACGACGGGACGAAAAATACGACGTCCTATACACTGCAATGCAAACTTCGGCGTGTAAATCCTTTCTGAGCATGCGCGGAACTTAGTTTGACGAACAAGCCTACACACGAGGGGACTGTTCGCTGAAACAGTTTCAGCGGACAGTTTTTCGGAATTTCCGAAAAACTTTGTTCAGCAGACTGTCCGCTGTTCAGTTGAGCGAACAGTCCCCGCGTGTGTACGCGGCCTCACTCTTTTTTTGTTTATAGCGCAAAAAATTAAAACTGCAGTGGTGAGCAAATACCACCAAAAGAAAGCTCTATTTGTGGGGGAAAAAAAGGACGTCAATTTTGTTTTGGTTTAACGTCGCACGTCCACGCAGTTATCAGTTAAAGCCGAATCGCAAAAAGTGCTCTGGTTGGTAAGTGGGTAAAATCTTCCAGGGCTGAAGCGGTAACAAAAAAAAATGTTTTTCGCTTTTTTAGACTGTTTCCTAATTTTTATTTTTTTTTTATCACTTTTTTTTGCTGTCACAAGGAATGTACACATCCTTGTGCCAGCAATAGGCATGTAACAGGTACTCTTTATGGAGAGATCTGATGTCTATAAAATCCCTCCTCGCGCCGTTGACATGTCAGATCATCGCCTACAGATAGCCGAGAGCCAATCCGGGCTTTGTTCGGCTCTGCGCTCCGCTGCCGGAAACACTGGCTGGACGCTCGGGTCGCCTGGTGGGATGGGAGAACCCCAGAAAGCTACATATATATATATATATATATATATATATATATTTTTTTTTTATATAGTATATGTATGCAATTCACAGAATTTCATATTCCTTATAAATAATTTCTGGTTTGTAGGTATTGCAATACAATTTAAAAGAACAGAACAATACTTTTATAGATATAATAGTTTCAAGAAAAAGTCTTTTTACAGAGGACAAAGATCTCAGAGCCAGAAGTGTCGCCAATCATAGCAGCAGAGTGAAAAGCTGTCGAATGTGAAAGTTAGGCCATGTGACTTTCACTGCTAATGCTACATCCAGTAATACCAACTTTGACTGTGTCTTAACATTAGATAGGTTTTAGAATCTGAGGTTATCTAAAACAAAAGTATGAATAACTAAAGTAACATTAACATTAAGTATTGCAAGTCAACATGTAAACTCAGTAAAGTGCATTCATTTTAGAGATTGAGATGAGCGCTACAATTATCAGCGAATAGCTTGATTGTCCACTCACCGTGATCCAGGGGACATGAGAACACCAGCTGCCTGAAGAATCACAGAGCAACTGATTAAAAGTTGTCAGTGTTATGTATGTATGTATGGAGCTGTGTGGCTTGGGGGTGTTTAGGGCTGTCAGATAATAGGTCTGATTGCAAGCACAGAGCTGTGCAGAAATGCCTTCATGTCAGTATGTGTGACAGCTCTGTTTGGAACCCTTCTCATAGCAGCCTTCCAACCTCGGAATGTAAAGGGAGGAGTACGGTATGTACAAATAAATGTCCTGTATATAGAGCTGGGTCACTATACAGTAAGAAGGACAGGTGCTCCTTCAAGGTCATAAAAATATTTATGGCCCTGTCCCTTTCAGCATATGGAACTGGCGACTCGTTTCTGCAAGTATTTGACCCTGAACCTTGAATCTCAGACTGGCTGCTAGATTGTGTTTTACCAAACCTGTAGCAATAAAGCAGTGCCATTTGAGTCATATGTTTGTATTCCTATCAAAGTCACATAGACAGAATTTGGAACTGTCAGTATGTTTGTTGATCAATTATTTTACAAGTCATTTGAAGTTAATTTACACCCAAAACAAAACAAAAAAACAACAAAACTGTTTTTGAGGTATTGCTTTTATTATCATTGTTTTTTTTTTAAATGTTGTAAACCCCAGACATGAAATATGTAAAGCATATCCTTCTGTAGTGTATACTTTTCTTAGTCTAGAGCACTAAAGTGTCTTTTCTGTCTGCTGCCTCATTCCTCTGCTATCAACATTAATCACTTCCGACAAGTTGTCCTGACACCAAGAGGAAAAAGGTGACAGGAGAGGGAGCTCCAGCTGATTGACAGCCTCAGCTCTGTTCCTGTGTATTTTGTGAAGGGGGTGTGTCCCTGCACTCCAATCATCTCTTAGATCTCTCCTCAATGAGCTCTGCAGATTGTAACTTCAGCTCTTCGTCCCCTTTTTTCTGACAGCTCAGACAAGCTTTATAAATTCTGCACTTTGAACGGATGTAGAGAAGATAGGGCTGTAGCTAAACAGGTACAACTTATATAGGAGGATCTGTTTCATTTCTGTGTATCATCTGAAATGCTGGGCCATAGCGCTCTTGGATTTTCTCTTTATAATGTCCCTCAAATGCTCACTGACACAGATACAGAGTGTTTTGTTTTGCCAATATAAAGCTTACCACAAGGGCACTCAAGCTGTAGATTACTCTTGTGTTAGAGCAGTTGATCAGGTTTCTTATATAATAAGTCCTGCCTCTGCTCGCATCGGTGAACACCCTGGTACATTCTACATATGGGCACATTTTACAATGCCCGCAAGGTACCATAGCACTTGTCCTTGGGTATTCTGCCTACCACGTGCTACTCAATGTCCTGGTGTATTCAGATCTTATCAGGACATAACCCAGGGGAGAGTGGGTATCTAGTTTTGACAGACATCCCACTTCAGCTGGAATCACCTAGAGGATCTTAGCAGAAGTCCCCCCCCCCCCCCCAAATGCGCAGTGGGGAGCCATCTATGACACCACAAGGAGTCACAGCTGGCTTCCCACAGATAATATGACAGTGCTGGGGACCCAAACAGGAACAGGGAAGAGCCAGCTCAGGTGAGGACAGCACTGGATCTCTGGACTAGTAAGTTGTCTGTTACAGTATTTGTCCTGTATACAAATGTAGCACTGACCCCCGAAGGAGCTGCTGGTTTTATTGGGCTTACCGTTACCTTCTTGACCTCGTCTCTGTCTAAGCTTTCCCCAGGTAGATGGCCCAAAGAAATGCATAAACTGACACTGGATCTTCTTTTGGGTTATTTATTTGAAACCGAGGGACAGCGCCTAGAGGCGATTCAGTTCGCATTGTGCGCTATACAAGTATTTCATTCATTCATAGACAAATTTAGAGAACTATCATACGGTACCAGTATCTCTCAGCCGGTCCAGCGATACTGTTTGAATGTAGATCCATGAAATGTCCTTCAACTGAGCCTCCAGGCTCCTTCAGAGAAACCAACCTTATGCATGGCCTTCTCCCGAAGAGTCCTCCCCTGGATGCTTCTCCAGTTGCTGGGCCTCTCCTTAGATGAGACCGCATCGGACCACCTTTGAATCCTCAGGCCTCGATATCCATTCGGGCCTGTCCCTGCAGTTACTTCACCTGGAGCTATCCAGCCCCGAGACTTGGAATTGCATGGATCCACACCCCAGGCCAGGAGGGCCATGGGGACTGATCAGGAGGACCAGGACCAAACAGACAGAAAAAGCTTCCGGAACACAGAAACACATGATGTTAGTACCTTAAATATCACCCCCCAGAGGGCACAGCAGGAGAACACTCCCACTGGGCTGGCTCTGAGAAAATGTGGCACCCAATACACCCAGCTAAACTGTGTTCTACCACTTGCTGGCGGTGAAAGCGACACCTGCGGCCAAGAAGAACCAACTGTCGTTTCAGGAATATTAATTTTGAAAAACATATAGCGCATGCTCGTCAGGAGCCGGCGCTACATACCCCCCCCCCCCCTCCCATTTAGACGATGTCCTCATCGTCTGGAAAAGAAAGGAAAAAAACACTTTTTCAGTCGTAGAAAAATTAAGTACCTGAACTTTAAGGTTGGGATTTGGAAAGGGAAAGGAAACACACAAAAGAAACATTGAACAATGTAATATTCTTAATGATTGATACAAACAGGTCACATATTACACAACCCAATTCCTGTCTATCTCCAACACCCACTCTCCGGTAGATTGACAGATGCTCTTGGTGACTCCTGGAAGGAAAAGGAAAAAACGCAAAAGAACAACAAATCACATGCTATTACTAAATTTCTAGAAGGCAGAGTCACATTCTCATCAGACAATGAGACTCTCTCTCCTTAATGCTGAAAATTTACATACTAGCGTGCAAGAGACCAAATGTTTTTGCGCAGACCCACACCACCTAGTGGCGAGAGTAATGAAGTGCAAGTCTTTTGGCCCGTGGATGGCCTTGACACAGAGCTTTCTTAGGAAAACTAACCCTATCTAGCTAGCCCCACAGTCCTTGTATTTCAGAAAAAATGAACTCTTTTGAGCCAAGAAAAACAGTTCTGATAGTTATTCTACTTATAGAATCTTGGGCCAGTAAATATTGAGTAAATATGTCTCCCAAAACTCCAATGCTGGAGACATCCAGTGAAACGCTTGTACATATCAGGGGAAAATACTTTCTTCCGGAATGGTTTAGGCACCTTCAAATAGTCCCTTACATCATTTGCATACCAGTCCTCTCAATTTTTCTCAATTTCCTCCATAATCTCCTTAGGAACGTAGGGAAAATCCAGACCATATTGCCACCCTTTTATTCAGCAGCCGCTGGGACCGTGCGAGCCTGGGCAGAGCTCGAACACTTCCATCCCCGGGAGGCACACAGGAATTTGGTAATTTGTGCACCATTGTAAAAGATGATTTCTTAGGTTTGGGTAAATTAACAGGCTTTGGCAAAGTTAAGTCTATTGTAGTAGGGGTCCCTGCCCGAGGCGATACACTCCCCAAATTAAGGGCTAGCCAGCCGGAGACATTGCAAGTTCGGTCACATCATCTGAGTTTGCCCACATCTCCTGGGACAAAGTCTCAAACAGATCGTCATCCCCTGCATCGGAAAGGGAGTCTATCTCCCAATCCCCCAACTCCTCTGCTGGTAAATAACTATGTACAGTCTCGCTTAACACAATTGCCCCAGATTTCTCACCGGTAACTGTGGCGGACTTCTCGGGAACGATCTCCTTCCTCTGATCTGATCCGGGTAAACTCTGGGTTGGGGCCTTGACGATAGCCCACTCTCTTTGAGGCAGGCACGGTAGTGGTGGTAACAGTGGACGAAGTTGTGTCCATGACATCCAGAGTAGCTCCTCCGGTAACAGTAGCGACAGTATCTCCCTCCGGGACACTAGTAGCAGTAGACAACGTAGAGGTTGTAGGCCTCACCACAGGAGCGTAGACAATAGACTCCTCGTGGCAACACCCATGGCCCAGTCCATGCGGTACGCCCGAGGTGGCACGATGGGTTGTTCCACCTTGAACAAATACTCTCCACACTGCAGGCAACGAACAAACGGCCATGGACTTGCGACCAGCCCCTCGCACTTTCCTCTGAGCATTCCAAGGGCCTCAACGTCTCCCGACATGTACAGGACAAAACGCCCCTGCAGCAATTCCCATATCCGTCAATACAGTCCCAGGCAGTCTCAGACTTGTGGGATTTCCCACGGAAGGCATCCTGGGTCCCTTCATTGGATGATGTCCCTGGCACTCTGAACATTTTCCCTTTTTCTCTTCTTCCGCAACGGAACACAACCTACTTCTTCTTTCTCCTATGACACAGTCAGGCGGTGCCTCGTGCAGGGAAAAGAAACAGGCAAGACTCCTCCCACTGGTTCCTCCGCAACGCTTTTTCCAACCCTGCCCACAGTTTACGCGTCAATAGTGGATGTCAATCATTCCTTTCAGAAATGGCACAGTCCAAAACATAACCATCTACCATATAGATTCCACGTGGACAGTTATTTTTCCGTTGCGAGGGGTAACGGTAAATCTCGGACTCGAGCCCCCACATGTAGCACTGACCCCCGAAGGAGCTGCTGGTTTTATTGGGCTTACCGTTACCTTCTTGACCTCGTCTCTGTAGGGTTTCCCGTGGTAGATGGCCCAAAGAAATGCATAAACTGACACTGGATCTTCTTTTGGGTTATTTATTTGAAATAGAAACAAGATCTCTCAGTTTAGGGTAGAGGGTTAGGAGGAAGTTCAGGTACTTTTGGACTGCAAAAATAGAAAGTCTTTATAGAAAGAATCCAGAGAATAACCGTTTCACAGCTAAGCAAAGGGCAGCACAGTGGTGTAGTGGATAGCACTCTCGCCTAGCAGTAAGAATGGTCATTGGTTCAAATCTCAACCACGACACTACACTACCTGCCTGGAGTTTGCATGTTCTCCCTGTGCCTGCGTGGGTTTCCTCTGGGTACTCCGGTTTCCTCCCACACTCCAAAGGCATGCAGGCAGGTTAATTGGCTTCTGTCCAAAATTGACCCTAGTATATGAATGGGGATCATGGGCTCCTTGAGGATAGGGACCGATGTGAGTGTGCAATGTACAAGGATAGGGACAATTGTAGACACTCACTCAGGTTGAACTGGATGGACTGGTGTCTTTATTCTACCTTACTAACTATGTAACTATGTAACAGCTGGATTTCCACAACCTGCGAATAGACCTCCTCTCACTAGAACTAGCAGCCGGTAGGGTGTTAAGTAAAGAAAAGTCTCTGCCACAGACTTGAATGTGAAATACTTGAGAAAAGTCTCTGCCACAGACTTAAATGTAACCGAGGGACAAATCTGGCGATACCGTTTGAGTGGTGATCCATGAAATGTCCTTCAACTGAGCCTTCAGAGAAACCAGCCTTATGCATGGCCTTCTCCTGAAGAGTCCTCCCCTGGATGCTTCTTCAGTTGCTGGGCCTCTCCTTAGATGAGATGGCACCGGACCACCTTTGAATCCTCAGGCCTCGATATCCATTCGGGCCTGTCCCTGCAGTTACTTCGCCAAGGGCTATCCAGCCGAGACTTGGAATTGCATGGATCCGCACTCCAGGCCAGGAGCGCCATGGGGGCTGGTCAGGAGGACCAGGACCAAACAGACAGAAAAAGCTTCTGGACCGGAACCCAGAAACCCGTCATGTCAGTACCTTAAATACCACCTCCCAGAGGGCACAGCAGGAGAACACTCCCACTGGACTGGCTCAGAGAAAACGTGGCACCCAATACACCCAGCTAAACTGCGTTCTACCACTTGCCTGCAGTGACAGTGAGACCTGCGGCCAAGGAAAACACAGTGCAATCCAGCCAGACTGGTACTGAAACCATAATTTAGCAAAATTAGCCCTAAAACCCAACTGTGGTTTCAGGAATATTAATTTTCAAAAACATATAGCGCATGCTCATCAGGAGCCGGCGCTACACAAAGAACAGTAGATGTACAAATCAGATGAATTGAGGCACTCTTGAAGGTCTTAGCAATGAGTTCCGGAGTCCGGACAATCATATACCTGCATATATGGACAGCTATACCTACCAGTTCCATCTTTTCTTCCCAATTAATGCTATCTGCAATAAAACTTCTTGTATATAAAAAAAGGAGAGCGTTTCCGGTTTCCTGACAGAAACGTTGGAGGAGTGACCGCACACTACACTTACAGCACCTAGTGGGACAAAGGCCACATACACCTTGTCAGGGCAGGTACACTCTATTGCAGCACACGTGGTGAGAGCAGACACATGACAGAAAGATGCATTCAGAGCATGTGCATGTGTTCAGAACAAAAAAAGGCAATCATAGTGTACACACGCAGACACAGATAGAACACACACAGTCACAACAGATGCAGAAAATCAACGCATACCCACAGATAGATGCAATAACAGCAGGGACACACAGGGTACACAAGTCAGAACAGACACACACAGTCAGTGCAGATGCAGACAGAACACAGTGATAGCAGACACACCCAGTCAAAATACACAAAGCACGTACACACTATTAGAACAGTCACATGCAAATGCAGCAAGCACATGTAGCCACTGCATCATAGCTCCCAACTGTCCCTGCTTTCGAGGGACAGTCCCTGATTTGGAACAAAGTCCCTCTTTACTCTTCATTTGTCCCTCATTTTGGTCTGATCTATATACAGTAGTTTTATATAAAATGCACTTTTTATCTTTCAAAAAGTGTTTCCCAGTGCTAAACCTTTCATCCAATTTCTAAATCGCCAAATTTGTAAATGTCAAAAGCCAGTAAAAAGGAATAATGGTGGTAAAAAAAATGCACTTGTGGGTTTTTTTTTGTATACAAAGCACTGCTAGTATACACAGATATTTTACAGTATGTGGTAATGTTGTGGAAAATTGTGGTAGCTGCATAGGAACATTTCTATTTCTGCTCTTAACTACTGCAATGTGGGGCACTTTCACCCCCTTCCTGCCCAGGCTAATTTTCAGCTTTCAGTGCTGTCACACCTTGAATGGTAATTTAGCGGTCATGCAACGTTGTACCCAAACACAATCTTTATAATTTTTTTTAAACAGATAGAGCTTTCTTTTGGTGGGATTTAATCTCCACTGTTTTTTTTTATTTTTTACCAAGGCATTAATAGATGGGACTGGAGGAACTGATGAGGGGGCACTAATAGGCACTAATTGGCATCACTGGTGAGCAGCACTGGTGGGAACTGATGTGCATCACTGTTCGGCACTGACAGGCATACCGATGGGGACGATCTCCCTAGTGAGCAAAGCTGCTTATAGGCTCCCCTTGCCTCACACCCTGTCAGTGGGAGGAGGGGAAAGCCGATAACTGCCGTTTCCTATTCACACTGTGATCAGCTGTGATTGGGCGCAGATCAGTGAAGCACTACAGATCGCCACACTGCGTGCCCCCAGGGGCATGCACAAGCGGCCCGTCCTGAAGGACATCATATGATGTGCAGTAAAAAAAAAGCCCCAGTCTGGCCATCATTCTGCATAGGCCAGGCGGGAAGGTGTTAACAAAGATGTTTTTCTTGCTTGTAATGTACAGTAAGGGTCCTTTCACACGGGGCGGATCAGTTCTGATCCGCCCCGTGGATATCCGTTTGCTCAGCGGGGATCACTCGCCGATCCCCGCTGAGCAGGGAGATGACAGGTCTGTCTCTGCACACTGCGCAGGGACGGACCTGTCACAGCGCCGCTCTCCCCTATGGGAGATCGGATGACGACGGACCGCAGTGCCCGTCGTCACCCGATCCGATCCGCAGACGGATGGAAAAATAGCTTTTTCCTCCGTCACACTTTTTCGGATCGGAGCGGGTCGGATGTCAGCGGACTTGTCACCGCTGACATCCGACGCTCCATAGAGCTCTATGGAGCACCCGTTCAGGTCCGCCTGAAAAACTGACAGGCGGGCCTGAACGGGACGTCAGTGTGAAAGAGGCCTAAGACATTCTGTAGTGCAGATTGTCTATCAGTTATGTCTGACTCCTTCCTCTGGCCATCTAATGAGCAGAAGAAGCATGATAATAATAGATACACTAGATATACATGTTATCAGCATCTGGTGCTATGGCACTCTCCTTGGCTATCTGTCCAGTTGCAATTAATGTGATTAGTCTCTGGGTGGAAACCAAACCTGTTATAAGCCAACCAAACCATCACTTGCATGCTTGTGATAGAGAGTAGTGTACAGTATATAATACAGTGCAGTCGATGTACAGTATACAATACAGTGCAGGCAGTGTACACAGTATATAATACAGCACAGTAGGTGTACAGTATATAATACAGTGCAGGCAGTGTACAGTATATAGTACAGTGCAGGCAGTGTACAGTATATAATACAGTGTAGTGCGGGGTGGGAAAATAAAATCCCCATCGTGTCCGGAAGGCCACCAAGGAGAGGTAGATGCTCACAGGCCCCTAAAAGAGGGCAAGCAGACTCTGTGTCTACAGTAAAAAATGGTGGTCGTGGACACGGTGCATCCACTGCAGACAGGACATGCTTGTCCTTTTTTTCTGCAATTTGAATGCTCCGATGTTGGTTCCCAGGTTGAGGAACCTGAACTGACAGCCCGGGCAAGGAGAGTATTAATCAGAGAAGCAGCCAAGAGGTAAATGGTAACTCTGGAGGAGCTGCAGAGATCCACAGCTCAGGTGGGAGAATCTGTCCACAGTGACAGGACCACTATTAGTTGTGCCCTCCACAAATCTGGACTTTATAGAAGAGTGGCAAGAAGAAAGCCATTGTTGAAAGAAAGCCATAAGAAGTCCCATTTGCAGTTTGCGAGAAGCCATGTGGGGGACACAGCTAGGGCTGAAACAACTAATCGATTAATCGACAACCAATCAATTATGAAATTAATCGATTACTATTTTCATAATCGATTAATTGGCCAGTAGCATAATGGGGTTAAAAAAACTAAAATTAGCCCTTTATAGTACAAAAATATAATCACTACTGTAAATATTACTTTCACTGTTCTACAGTAAAAAAATGAACCCCTTCCAGTGGTGATTATCTGCTTTTTTGTACTATAAAGGCTAATTTTCGTCTTTTTAACCCCATTATGTTACTAAACATCTTAGGCCTGGTTCAAATATATATATTTATTGGTGCTTTTTGCAGAAACACCCTACAGTTCATTTACATGGTTTCCTATGGGATACGTTCATATCTGTGCTTTTTTCAGCCGCTGCATATTTGGAAAGGGTCAGGGACTTTTAACGCAAAACAGTGCTTTTTTGGTTCAATATACTTCAATGGAGAAGCTGCAAAAAAGAATGTGATGAATTTTTGCAGCAATTTGTGTTTTTTAATCTGCCCCAAAAAAAATGCAAAAAACGCAAATTGCAGTAAAATCACGTGCGCAAAAATCCAAACGCACAGCAAAAAGCACTGCAGAAACAAATCAAAAGCAAAAACTGCATATTGCCTTATGCTGGCCTCACGGATCAATTTTTCAGGTGAGAATATTCCGATGAAAAATCTTTGTACATTTTTGTTTGAAATTTTCACTTCATTTCTGAACAAAAACCACATACACTGTCTGAAAATTCCTTTAACCAAGAAGTTTTCTATTATTTCCAAATTTTCCCATCATTGGTTGAAAATGAACGTCGGTTTGACCCACTTTTTTTTTTTTAAGGTTATTAACCGATTAATCGATTAATTGAAACAATTATCGGCCAACTAATCGATTATGAAAATAATTGTTAGTTGCAGCCCTAGACACAGCAAACATTTGGAAGAAGGTGCACTGGTCAGATGATACCAAAATTAAACTTTTTGGCCTATAAGCAAAACTCTATTTGTGGCGGAGAACTAACACTGCACCCTGAACATACAATGTATGAACACCGATCTCTCTCTTCCCCTAGTCCAGTGATGGCGAACCTTGGCACCCCAGATGTTTTTGGAACTACATTTCCCATGATGCTTATGCACTCTGCAGCATAGTTGAGCATCATGGGAAATGTAGTTCCAAAACATCTGGGGTGCCAAGGTTCGCCATCACTGCCCTAGTCAGTCCCTCCCCCCTACTGTTAGGAAACACCTAGGGAACACCGTTAACCCCTTGATCGCCCCCTAGCGTTAACCCCTTCCCTGCCAGTGACATTTATACAGCAATCAGTGCATTTTTAGAGCAATGATCACTGTAAAATTAGTCAATGGTCCCAAAAATGTGTCAAAAGTGTCTAATTTGTCTGCCGCAATCGGAAGTCTGGATAAAAATCGCAAATCGCCGCCATTACTAGTGAAAAAAATGTATAATAAAAATGCCATAAATCTATCCCCTATTTTGTAGATGCTATAACTTTTGCGCAAACCAATCAATATACGCTTATTGCGATTTTTTTTTTTACCAAAAATATGTAGAAGAATACATATCGGCCTAAACTTTGGAAAAAAGGGATATTTATTATAACAAAAAGTAAAAGATATAGGGGTTGATTTACTAAAGGCAAATCCACTTTGCACTACAAGTGCACTTGGAAGTGCAGTCACTGTAGATGTAAGGGGTAGATCTGAAATGAGGGGAAGCTCTGCTGATTTTATCATCCAATCATATGCAAGCTAAAATTCTGTTTTTTATTTTCCTTGCATGTCCTCCTTGGATCTACAGCGACTTTACTTCCAAGTGCACTTTCAGTGCAAAGTGGATTTGCCTTTAGTAAATAACCCCCATTGTGTTTTTATCAAAATTGTCGCTCTTCTTTTGTTTATAGCGCAAAAAAGAAAAACCGCAGAGATGATCAAATACCACCAAAAAAAAGCTCTATGAGGACGTCAATTTTTTTTGGGGTACCGCATCTCACGTGCAATTGTCAGTTAAAGCAACGCAGTGCCGTATCGCAAAAAATGGCCTGGTCATTGAGCAGCCAAAACTTCTGGGGCTGAAGTGGTTAATACGTAAGAGAGTATTATATAATAATATTATTATATATTATGCTGTTGTTGTGTTATTGTTGTTTTGTTTTGTTATTTCATCTGGTGCAGTGAGTATGAGATGTTAAAGTGGTTGTAAACCCTTACAAACCACTTTGACCTACAGGTAAGCCTAGATTAAGGCTTACCTGTAGGTCCAAGAAATATCTCCTAAACCTATACGGTTTAGGAGATATTTGCCCGAATACAGGCACCGCTGTCTATGGCGCATGCGCCGTAGACAGCGGCGCGCAGGGTTTACTTCCTCTTTAAAGGGTAGGTGACATTTGTAAGCCTTTACTATCTAACCAAACTCAGCTCTATCAGGCTGCTGCTAGAAGGAAAGTGAAAAAGCTCTGTGGTTATGAACACTAAATATATATTAAATACAGACAGCTTCTTCATGCTGAATCTTGTTGGAAGTGTAATAATACATTGATTTGCTTGTGACATGCACAAACATGAGGTACATTAGTGGCAGTCAAAGCCCACTTTCAATCTGTGACAGACAGGATATGCTGTTGATTGTTGCTTGATTCAGCATTTGTCACAATACAGGTCAACAGCATATGGATCTTGGAGCTTAATCATTGAGGAACATTTTGAAGTGTTTATTAGCTTTATTAGATTTTAACCACTTTAGCACCAGAAGATTTTACCCCCTTCATGACCAGACCATTTTTTGCTATTTGGTACTACGCTACTTTAACTGGCAATTGTGCAGTCATGCAACACTGTACCCAAACCAAATTTATATAATTTTTTTTCACATAAATAGAGATTTATTCTTGTAGCATTTGATCACCGCTGTTTTTTTTTTTTTTTTTTGCGATACAAATAAAAACATTTCTCCATAAATTTCGGCCAAAATGTATTCTGCTTAATTTTTTTTTTTATACTACTAATGGTGGTGATAAACGACTTATAATAGGACTACGATATTGCGGCTGACAATCTAACACTACCAGACGCTGGTTGTAAATGACTAACTGCCACTGACATCACCAGTGCTGTTATTACAGTGATCAGTGCTAAAAATGTACACTGTCACTGTATTAAAGCAAAGTTCCACCCAAAAGTGGAAGCTCTGCTTATCCGCTTCCTCGCCCCCTCCGGTGGCACCTTTTGGGAGGAGAGGGGGAGCAGATACCTGTCAAACACAGGTACCCGATCTCACTTCCGTTTAAGGTCACTTCAGTGAGCCACATAATTTACTGACCCTCCTCATTCCACCTGCTGCCTTCTGGGAGACACACAAAGGTCCCACAAGACAGAAGGACCATTCAGAAAGGCTTCACTTCCTGTTTCCCTTAATAAGGATGCCAGCGCCTGCACCCAAAGCCGATGGATGGGTCAGCTTCGGGTGCTGACATCACGGGCTCCCTGGACAGGTAAGTGTCCTTATATTAAAAGTCAGCAGCTACAGTATTTGTAGCGGCTGACTTTTCATTTTTTCTGAAGAAGCCTGGAGCTCTTCTTTTAGGCCGGGTTCACACCGCTGCGATGCGGGAACGCCGCGAATCCGCGGCGTTTTCCCGCATCGCATTACTCCCGCCGGCAGTTCACACTGCCCTATGCGGACGGCTGGGAGTGTCAATGATATGTTAATGACACCCCCAGATCCGTCCGCATATCGCAGTGCGATCTGCCGACTCGCACAGGAATCGGATCGCATGGTGTGAACCCCCATGCGATCCGATTCTGTTGCGGACCAAAAAAAGGGTCCCGTGCGAGTTTGCTGCGGGAGCGATGCGAGTTCAGCCATACTATCTGTATGGCTGAACTCGCATCGCTACGGAGATCGGATGTGATTTGCGGTGCGAATCACATCCGGATCTCCCCCCGCAGCAGTGTGAACCCAGCCTAAAGCTCAAATGTATTTAATTTTGGATAGAGCAGGGAAAGGTTAGATACCCTGTATAAGACAGTTATTGATCTCTGTATCCCTATTGGGGATCCCCCCCCTCACTTCTTGTCAGGGCAGGATAAGAACTGATGGAATGTCCCTCCCACAGGGACACAGACAAAAAAAAATCCACAATTTGAGAATTTTTTTAATACAGGCTGGAACGCCTCTTTAAAGCGGGAGTAAACCCGCTGACATTTTTTTTTTTTTTAGACCTGCAAGGAGAAAGGCATAATGAGCTAGTATGCACCTCATACTAGCTCATTATGAAATACTTACCTTAGAACGAGGCCCCGACATCTCGCCCGATCCACGCCGAGGGAGTGGCCGGAGCGGCAATATCGTCACTCCCACACATGCGCGCGGGAGATTTCTTTACGGCACGTGCATGCACAGCACTTTGATCATGTACTCTGCTTCATAAAGGAGGAAAAGATTAAGTCCACTTCCAGGGCAAGTGCAGTAGATTAGATACTTCCTTGTGCAATAATGACTACAGGTAACTATTACCTGTCTGTACTGTAAACTGGTGGTGCTCAGAATTAATTAAGTTTTTATACAAAGAAATGCTTTTCTTGTAGCAGACTCTAAAATCACTTTGTCAACACTGCATGTTCCAGTTTTCTCCACCCTTAATCCCTGCCAGACATGAAACCAAACCAGTGAAGCAAAGATAATAAAATATTCAGGTCTTGCTGAATAAACAGAGTAAACTTCCCAGGCATTGTATTACAATGTACATATATTACCAAAAGTATTGGGACACCTGCCTTTACATGCACATGAACTTTAATGGCATCCCAGTCTTATTCCATAGGGTTCAATATTGCGTTGGCCCAACGTTTCCAGGTATAACAGCTTCAACTCTTCTGGGAAGGTGGTCCACAAGGTTTAGTAGTGTGTCTATGGGAATGTTTGACCATTCTTCCAAAAGCGCATTTGTGAGGTCAGGCACTGAGGTTGGATGAGAAGGCCTGGCTTGCAGTCTCCACTCTAATTCATTCCATAGGTGTGCTATCAGGTTGAGGTCAGGACTCTGTGCAGGCTAGTCAAGTCCCCCCCCCCAAATTTGCTCATCCATGTTTTTATGGATCTTGCTTGTGCACTGGTCCAAATCATTTGGTGGAGGGGGGATTATGGTGTGGAATTGTTTTTCAGGGGTTGGCCTTGGCCCCTTAGTTTCAGTGGTGTCAGCCTACCAAGATATTTTGGAAAATTTCATGGTGCCATCTTTGTGGGAACAATTTGGGGATGGTCCCTTCCTACTGCTTACCAGTCACAAACAAGGTCCATAAACACATGGATGAGCGAGTTTGGGATGGAGGAAGTTTACTGGCCTGCACAGAGTCCTGACTTCAACCCGATAGAACACCTTTGGGATGAATTAGAGCGCAGACTGCGAGACAGGCCTTGTCCAACATCAGTGCCTGATCTCACAAATGAGATTCTTGAAGAATGGTTAAACATTCTCATAGACATACTCCTAATCCTTGTGGGCAGCCTTCCTAGAAGAGTTGATGTTATAGCTGCAAAGGGTGGGCCAACGCAATATTGAACCCTATGGACTAAGACTGGGATGCCATTAAAGTTCATGTGTTTCTAAAGGCAGGTGTCCCAATACGTTTGGTAATATACTGTATATGCCTTGGCCTCAGCATGAAAATTAATATAAAAATGACTGTTTTCCTGCTATTGAAGGGAGGCACTAATATTTCTTTACATTAACATGTAACAATAGGGAGCCTTGCACTTCGCACAATGGAAGACATGTTCCCTTCCTTGTGAAAAATTGCATGAACTGTGACAGAGATTGTCAAGCTTGCTCAAACCTGTCAATTCCCTACTACACTACTACTATTAGTAGTAGAATATTAATGAATGGCCAGCCTATGCATTGATAAAATACTTTATTATATTGTAAATTCAACTGACAGTATATTATAGCATACATCGAAAGGACTGCTGTCTGACTCCTGTCAGCATAGTTTGCCCACAGTACAGAAATCAGAGGTCCATGAAATATTAGATGTTGGAAATACAGTCAGTGCCC
Organism: Lithobates pipiens; assembly: GCF_037356315.1. NCBI lineage: Eukaryota > Metazoa > Chordata > Amphibia > Anura > Ranidae > Lithobates > Lithobates pipiens. The sequence goes on along the minus strand of NW_027507748.1, from coordinate 220,227,751 downwards.
GTTATGGCTGTGGTTATGAATGGAAGCCATTCACTGTGTATAATTGCCATGTGTGATCTGCTGTGATTAACCACATGGTACTGGCAGCGGCCTGGTACACTGATCTGTGGGCGACAGATCTCATCTCATGAGATGTGATCCTAGGAGGGCATTACCGTATTTATTGGCGTTTAACACGCGCCAGCGTATAACACGCACCCTAAGTTTAGGAGGGAATTTTAAAGAAAAAAACTTTTAGGAGGGAAGTTTAAGGAAAAAAACTTACATTTAAATGCCCATCAATGCAGCCTTGTCAGTGTCATTTGCAGCCTTGCATTGCAGCCTTGTCAGTCATTGGCAGCCTTGTTAGTCATTTGCAGCCTTGCATTGCAGCCTTGCATGTCATTAGCAGCCTTCCATCGCAGCCTTCCCAGTCATCTGCAGCCTTCCATTGCAGCTTTGTCAGTCATTTGCAGACTTGTCAGTTTCTTTTGCAGGCTTTGAGTTTAAAAATGGTGCCGCCGAGATACAGGGCGGATGTCCTGTGTATCTCGGTGGCGGTCGGTAGCACTCGGCCATTCTCGGCTATTTTCGGCCTCTCTCAGCGGCTTTCGGCCGTTCTCGACGACTTCAGAAAGCCGGCGAGAATGGCTGAAAATAAGAGAAGGGCCGAAAATAGCCGAGAGCGTCTGGAAATAGCCGAAAATAGCCGAAAGCTGCCAAGACCGGCAGAAAAGGCAGAAGAGCTCGCAATCGGCGGGTGATTGGCGTATAACACGCACCCACGATTTCCCCCTGATTTTAAGGGGGAAAAAGTGCGTGTTATACGCTGATAAATACGGTATATGATGTCCACCCAGGATAGCAGAGCTCCTGTCTGGCTTATAATAATATGATAATTTGAGTGGTTAAATAGTCTTAGGCCCCTTTCACACGGGACGGATCCGTGATGATCTGCCCTGTGAACATCCGCTTGCTCAACGAGGATCGCTCCGTTTATCCCGGCTGAGCCGGCGGATGACAGGGCAGTCCCTGCACACTGTGCAGGGACCGCCCTGTCAGATCTCCGCTCTCCTCTATGGGGGATTGGATAAACAGGGACCGTCTGTCCGTGTTCATCCGATGCGCTCTGCAGACAGATAGAAAAATAGGATTTTTCTCCGTCTACAGAATTGGACCATAGCGGAGATGGATGATATTGGGTGTCAGCGGATGTTCATCCGCAGACACCCGCTATCCCATAGGAATGCATGTATGTCCGTATTTCATCCGAAAACGGATGGATGAAATATGGACATACGATCTGCATGTGTGAAAGGGGCCTTACAGATACAACTGGCCCATTGAGGGAAACCATAATGCAGATGTGGCCTGCAATAAAATTGAATTTGACATCCCTGATGTATGGTGTCAAGCTTGAATGCAAACCATTGTTCCCAGCATAGATAAAGGTTGGCTCGGTGTACAGTGGTCCCCATTTTCTATCATTAAACAGGACCTTGTGGAAAAGAAATGAAATAAATATTTAAAAAATCTTTAAAGATTTTAAGATCAGCTTTGCTTAAAAGGGGAGGAGGTGGAGTACATGGTGACAAACTTTAATTTCAGAGTGAAGGCTTTCTTTAACCTTTTCAATGCCAGAGCCAGTTTTGCATCTTTTTGCACACATATTTAAAAAAATATCTTAGGCCTGGAGATTACATACCCCCCCCCCCCCCCAACATTATATATTTGCAGACACCCTAGAGAATAAAATAGCGGTAGTTCCAATTTTTTATGTCACTTAACCACTTAAGCCCCAATATGCAGCTAAAGGACCAAGCCCCTTTTTGCGATTCAGCACTGCGTCGCTTTAACTGACAATTGCAGGGTCGTGCGACTTGGCTCCCAAACAAAATTGCCATCCTTTTTTTCCCACGAATAGAACTTCCTTTTGGTGGTAGTTGATCACCTCTGCAGTTTTTATTTTTTGCGCTATAAACAAAAATAAAGCGACAATTTTGAAAAAAAATGCAATATTTTTTACTTTTTGCTATAATAAATATCCCCCAAAAATATAAAAAAAAAAATTTTCCTCAGTTTAGGCCGATACGTATTCTTCTACATATTTTTGGTAAAAAAAAATCGCAATAAGCGTTCATTGATTGGTTTGCGCAAAAGTTATAGCGTCTACAAAATAGGGGATAGTTTTATGGCATTTTTATTAATAATTTTTTTTTACTAGTAATGGCGGCGATCAGCGATTTTTATTGTGACTGTGACATTATGGCGGACACGTCGGACAATTTTGACACATTTTTAGGACCATTGGCATTAATACAGCAATCAGTGCAATTAAAAATGTACTGATTACTGTAAAAATGTCCCTGGCAGTGAAGGAATTAACCACTAGGAGGCAGTGTAGGGGCTAAGTGTGTGTGTGTTTTTTTTTTTTTTACTGTAGGGGGCGTGGCTTGGCGTGTGACCTCACTGATCGTCTTTCCCTATGACAGGGAACAGACGATCAGTGACAGGCTCACTAGGAAGCATGAGGAGAGTTTTGTTTACACTTACCTCTCCCCGTTCTTCAGCTCTGTGACCCGATCGTGGGACACAAGCTGCGATCGGGTCCGCAGGTCCCGTGGCCACGGTCACGGAGCTCAGGACCGGGTTGCGAGTGTGCCGCCGGCGGCACGCGCGTGACCCACAGCTGGGCACTTAAAGGGCAATGTACGTATACGTGCTTGTGCCCCGCTGTGCCATTCTGCCTACGTATATCGGCGTGAGGCGGTCCTTAAGTAGTTATTATTACCGCAAAGGTCTAGGAAGCGCAAAATTTCAAAGACACATTAAAGTGAATTTTAGGGCAAACAAATGTAATAAACTGCCGATTTCTAATCTTTAGACCCCTTTCACACTGAGGTGCTTTTCAGGCGCTTTCACGCTAAAAAAAAGCACCTGAAAAGCTCCCGAAAACCTATTTCCATTAAAATCAATGAATGCTTTTACACTGGGGCAGTGCGCTGGCAGGGCGAGAAAAAAAACGCCCCTCTGTCAGGGCTGTGCTCAGCCCTTCCTTCTCAGAGCTCTGTGCCCAGCTGTCGTTTAATTCTTCCTTCCACAGTGACTCACCTGATCTTTATTTCCTGCTTGTCAGCTAGAGCTGCTGGTTGTATAAACTCCTTGGATCAGATCTTCTGTGCCTTCACCTTGGACAACATATCCGGACTCTCTCTGCTGTGTTTTCCTGTGAAAGACTTTTGCTTGGCTGACTTCCCTTCTGGTTCCTGATCCTGTTTGCTGCACTTGACTCTGAACTCCTGTTTCTCTGGCTTGTTCTGACTACCCGTCCTGGTTACCGATCTCTGGCTATGTTTTGACTACTTTGCTCTTTTTATACCATTTTACCATTTTTACTGGCAGTTTAGAAGTGCCTCAGTGTGAAAGTTGCCTTAACATGCAGGTTCTAAAAGATCACATTGCAATACATCCCTTCCCAGCTATGCCAGGGACACTGAGAGGTTGACACAGAAGTGATGTCATACACTATGCTTTCAGGGTCACAGCAAGAAGGGGAGGAATGTCTGTCTGTTCTTCTCCTTCCCCTTTGCCTGCTGGCACCCGCCATGTTGGTCCGGGGCTCGCAGATGGGCAGGCGGAGCCCAGAATACATGGTGGGGGCACACATGCAGGGGGCGCTTGTACTGGGGTTGTGTGGAGGCAATCAGGTGGCAGCACAGCTGCCCGAGTGCATCCATCTGACAGGCAGGAGTCTGCCTGTTGGTTTTCCATGCAATCCTGGTGGCTGGATTGTGTGTGAAACCCCTCCGCTGTCAACGAAAGGGTTAAAGTGGTATTAAACATAAAACCAAAAATGTAACATATTGCAGCTTCCAAATCTTTAGATGTGGTGGCTGCATTCATTTTCTTTTCTAGGCTTTTACCCTCTGTTTTCACCTGGTGATCTGGCCAGTAACACACCTCCTGTATTAGAGTGTCTACACACTGGATGAAGGAGCACAGGGTCACAGTAGACAGCAGCATTGGTAATCTAAGGGAGGCGATTGTTACATTGACTAGCAGATTTAGATACACTCACAGCAAATGGAAAACCGCGCTATTGACAGCGAAAATACCTGTCAGATTGGCATATGCAGGAATAGATGAAGTACAAAACAAAGAAAGGGGCATCTCTGGATGCAGATCGTCTTCATCCCTGTTCATGATTGGCCTGATGAAAGAGCGCGGTCGTCTGTCAATCACGACCTGTGCGCTCAGGAAACGCGTTGCCAGGAAGTGACGTCATTGTTCTGCGTCCTGCTTGTCACATCGCTCCAAGCCTCGCTTTCGGATTACATGCATTGCGTGCACTGTAGCCGGCAAATTCAACTACAAACAGTGGAAATGCCATAAAGAGCAACAGAACATCTGCGGACTGGAATATCCACATGACGGAACGAATCGTATGACCCTAATTTTAATGTCTGATTTTCCCTTGGAATATGTGAGTGCAAAATCGTTTGTTTACTAATAAATTTATGAACTTTTTTAAAAGATCTGCACACAGAGGCGCCCCTTTCTTTGTTTTGTATCTTTCAGTAATTTGGAAACCTAAAGCGGAGCTCCACCCTAAATTGGAGCTTCCGCTCATTGGAACCCTCCCCCCCCCTCCGGCACCACAATTGGCACCTTTCAGGGAGGAGGGGGGTGCAGGTACCTGAACAGTACAGGTATCTGCACCCACTACCGGCATAGATATCTGCAGAATCTACGCCCCTTTCCGCAGAATCTACGCCCCTTTCCGCAGGTCCCCCGCTGTCTGCTGGGAAACACACGGATCCCAGAGACAGCGGGGACCATCCTTATTGCGCAGCGTGACTCGCGCATGCGCAGTAGGAAACCGGGAAATGAAGCCGCAAGGCTCCACTTCCTGATTCCCATACCCAAGATGGCAGCGGGAGCACCCGAGAGACGAACGAGAGATCGGCTTCGGGTGCCGACATCGCGGGCGTGCTGGGCGGGTAAGTGTCCTTATGTTAAAAGTCAGCAGCTGCAGTATTTGTAGCTGCTGGGTTTAAAAAAAAAAAAAACGGCGGAACTCCCGCTTTAATTTGGAAACTTTGTTTCAGTTTCCTGATGGTGGCAGCCCTGCATGTGGAACTCCCTTAAAGGATTAATATATTTCATTGGACTTTATACTTAAATATAGACAGAGACATTTTTTCTGTAGTATATTATATGTATTATATGTTTATATGCCTTTATGCGGACATCCCTTCCTTTCTGGTGATATTATTTTTAGTTCTTTGCGCCTCCACTTGTCTTATATTATTAGAAATAGTTGAAGTCAATGGGGATCGAACCTATAAAAGTCTGCATTTATCAAGGGGGGCCTCCAGACCCCCCCCACTATGTGAATGCGTATTGGGTACCTCGTACCCCTTCCCATTCACCAAAAAAAACCCAGTGAAATGTGAAAAGAAACAAAAGCCAGTCCTTTATTGTAAAATAGCCCTGAGCCATCTCTCCTGCTGCCATCACTACCGCCACTGCCTACTTCTCCTGCTGCTGTGTTCTTCCTTTCCACCGTCTTCCTCCGTTGTGTTGTCACCCACTGTCTGGCGTCTCTTGCATAGCCATGGGGCTTGGCCATCCCATGATATCACCTGGAAAGCCCACCCACTTTTTTTTTTATATTAGCGGGTAACTGGCGGCGAGGAATAACACAGCAGCGGAGATGATGTTGGCGGGAGTGATGGCGACAAGAGAAGATGGCGACAGAAGATGGCAGTGAGAGAGACAGCACCAGGAGAAGATGTCAGCAGGAGAGACGGCTTGGGGAGAAGGCGGCTACTGTATTCTCTTACATTTCACTGCTTTTTTTGGTGAATGGGTAGGGGTACGATGTACCCAATACCCATTCACATAGGGAGGGGCTGGATCTGGGGGCCCGCTTGTTAAAGGGGGCTTCCAGTTTCTGATAAGCCCCCCACATGCAGACCCCGACAACCCCCGGCTAGGATTGTCGGAAAGAGGCCCTTGCCCCCATGTTGAGATCATGTGGCCTGGTACAGTTCAGGAGGGGGGAGGACGCTCGCTTGTCCCCCCCCATCCTGACCTCCAGGCTGCATTCTCGGATAAGTAGAGGTTTCTTTGGGTGGTATTTGATCACCTCTGCGGTTTTTATTTTTTACTAAACACATAAAAAAAAATCTTTGTTTCTATCATAAAATTTTGTAAATAAGTAAGTTTCCTCCTTCACTGATCGGCACTGATAAGCTGCACTGATGGGCACTGATAAGGCGCACCGATGAGGTGGCATGAATAAGATGGCACTGATGAGGTGGCACTGATGGGCACTGATGGGTACCGATGGGTGACACTGATATGCAACACTGATGGGCATTGATAGGCGACACTGATGGGCACTCATAGGTGGCACTGATAGGCAACACTGATGGGAATCAAAAGGCTGCACTGATGGGTACTTATGGGTGGCACTGATAGACGGCACCACTGGGCACTGATGGGCACTGATAGGTGGCACTGATGGGCACTGAAAGGTGGCATTGATGGCTGGCACTGATAGACTGCACTGATAGGCATCACTGGTGGCACTGGCACTGGCAGGCATTTTTAAGTGCCACTGATTGGCAGCTGCCTGGGCACTGATTGGCATATCTCTGGTGGTCTAGGGTGGCATACCTGGTGGTCAAGTGTGGTGACCATCCCTGGTGGTCCTGGCGGCATCCTGGTGGTCCTGGGCGGGCATCTGAGGGGGGATCATGCTGATAAATAATCAGCACAGATCCCACCTGTCAGGAGAGCAGCCGATCAGCTTTCCTCTACTCGCGTTTGTCAGACGTGAGTGAGGAAAATCCTGTTTACATTGTGATCAGCCGTGATTGGACACAGCTGATCATGTGGTAAAGAGCCTTAGTCAGAGGCTCTTTACCGAGATTGGTGTAGTGGTGTGTCAGACTGAAACACCGGACCACCGATCGGCGCGATGCTTGACCCCACGGTCATATGCCCCCACGGTCATGACGCCCAGTCAGGATAACTGAACCACCACCCAGCTGTCATTCTGCTATAGGCCGGGTGGGAAGTGGTTAAAGCAAAAAACATCAAATCAACTTTTTATATTAACATTAGTATAAACATTTGCTACTTTAATGTACTTGGGCCAAAAAAAAGGCATGGAAATGATGCTTCAGCATTTGACAATATAGTTAGAAGGGCCCTGCTCAAAAGAGCTTACAATCTACACTGGTAAGACACTAAAAATTAGACACATTAAACAAATCACATTAGAATAGCAGGGACACAAATCAAGCTAACAACAAGCATGACTAACCTGTTTTCTGATCAGAAGTCATCGTCCCAAACCCAAAACCCCAAATAAGTTACAAAATGACTAAAAAAAGCCAAAAAGGCAGTGCACAAACTACATTGACACACACAGCAGGAATGAATTAGCAGGCACCTTCCTTTTCATCTCAACCATTAAATAGCAGTGTAAAGTCTAACATGTGAGATTTAGAAGAAATCATCAAACAACAGCCTTAGTGGGATGTGAGTCAGGAATTATGCCCCCCCCCCACAAAAAATATATCTATTTGTAATCCAATATGCACACTCCAAAGAAAACTTTAAGCCAAACATCTGCCACAAATGCTGGCCTTTAAATAACCTATCTAAGTTTGCTAGCACACTTTAACCCACCCAGTAAAGGACAACCCACCAGTGTAATTGATTCTGTTGTTCATGTAGGTCTGTTCATCAGGAATACACACTCTTTACAAATGAAAAAAATGCCTCAGCATTGATATCTGTGTAGGGTAAAGCTCAAAATAACACATGTTCAAGACTCTGCCCATGATTAGTGATCCCAAAAATCTCCAAATCAAACCTGTACGTTGTTGGGCATGTGGAGGGTCCAAAAGAGGAAATGACAACTTTGTGAGGGTTGCTTCACGCAAATTGGTGACAAAGCCCATTTGTCATTCATCATCAGCACACAGCATTAAAATATGTGTGCAGCATCACACCAGACTTAGACTAAAACACCCCAGTTCTAGATTTGGTGAAAACCCACACTTGCTTGATTTATAATGTGATTTATTGGGTTCCATTATGTAAAACCCATCACAAATTTCATCAATGGTGAAAAAGAAACTATAACATGAAGTGCTAACCTGTGAGCAACTGTGCTGCCATATGTTTTAGGCTGCATCTCTGTGGTGTAAAACAGTCCTAAGTCCCAGGGGGGCAAGAAGTTAATCAATGCAGATGTGCTGTGGTAGGCCAGAGAACCAGTGAACAACCTGTTTCTGGCATATGCCAGCTGTTTTGAAGGCTGGTTATGGCTGATTACTGTCAGCATGCTGAGAGCTAACAGCTGTAATTATGTAGGTTTTGGCTTGGTAAGAGGCTGAAATTAGTCATGGTGGAGTATTGTTAAGGCTGATTGGAGACCTTGCCCATGGAAAAAATATGACATGATTTGCAGTGGTGGTCGAACCCTCCTACACATAAATACTACATTTAGACATCATTTATGTAAGGTCTAGAGTCAGGAGTTATGTTTAACAGCATAACAGTACCATTTAACAGAGATAACAGATGACTTCTCTACATGAAGTGGCATGTTTGGGATTCGAACCCAGAACTGCTAAGCACAAGTACTAACCTGTGAGCCACTGTGCTGCCACATGTGGAGCCCTCCTCCACATAAATACACATATACTGCATTTCTTTGGACATATAGGTGGTGGAGTTACATTAGTCAGGAATTATTCCTCTTGATTTATTCTGTGATATTTTGTGGTTCTTGGTGGGTGAGTGTAGAATAGTGATGTTACCCTCTTATTTTTGGGAATTACATTTTTATTTCTGATGTTGGTACATATATCACATTTTTGGGCTCAAATTATGATCATTTGTAAATACTACACAACAAACAAAATTGTGACTCATTTAAAATTTTCACCAGCAATGGTATTTTTGTGTGGTTTGTAAAGACACCTGTGTGAGTTTGGGTAAAGATTTTGTGTGAAATGGACAGCAACAAGTGAAAGTGACAGAGAAAAATGTATTTTACCAAAACATGCAAACATTACACATGCTGGCATTCTTATAAACAAAATAGATAATGAAGAAGCAACATTGTTGCAAAGACAATTTCTTTGAGAGAAAGATACATTCATCTCAACATGAAAATTATTTATTGAAACTTGCATTGGGCTACATAACTAATTTTCACTTCCAAAAACACTTTTTTGCCTAGTGCTAATTTTGGTATTTACTATAGCTCCGTATATAAAAGTATGGGAGTTAAAATGAGAGTCGTTTTTCAACTCAGACATATATATCAGTACTTTTACACCTGGTTAATGCTGCTAAAGCCTATATTACTGTGTTGATGGGATCCTAATCCTTCTACCATTGCTATGTGGCTCAATAAGGTTGGGAGTATTAATGCAATGGAGGATTTGGTGCTTGCGGCCCAGGATAAAAGGGAACAATATACTGAAACATGGTCATATTGGAACATGTTTGTAAACTCAGATGAGGGGAGGTTACTCTTGGAAAGCTGTACTGGGGATTGAGGTCCTTCTGTCCGTCTTGTTTAATACACACATGCAGTCCATCACTCTGGCTCTTCCTTCTTTGCCTTTCTGCTCTTTCCCACTTTTTCTCCTTTTTGTTTTTTTTTGTTTTGTTTTTTCCCCCCTTTTGACTATGAAAAAGTAGGAGCTGAAGTGTTCATTTAAACATACTTTAATATATTAATCAGATTCTTTTCTTTAATTAGGTACAAGTGAGAAAATATTGCAGAACTTAGTGATGTTTGAATATTTTGCCTCGAGTGACCTGCTTTATGGTTAATATATTAGGTTGTTATAAAATGTTTTTGTTTTAGGTGAAGATTTTGAATTTATTATGTGGTATATTGTATTGATGGATGCACATTTCTTTAGAATAAATAAATAAATAGGTGGCTTACTGGAAAAAAGAAAAGAAAAGAAATGAGAGTAGTTTGCATGTCTGAGCAGTGCTGGCACCTAGTTGTAAAGAGATGAGGAATTTATCTCTTCTCAGCAAGATATTTCAGTGTAGAAATCACTTTTTCACACACTTTAAAAGCAGAATATCTTCAAACAATATAACGCGGGGGACCGGGTGATAATTATTCCCCAGACCACAGAATTGTTAAGTGGTAGTTTTAGTGTTTAGTCTTTTCCGGAAATGCAACAATATAATGATAAATGTGCTGGCCGGCAGTTAGTAAGTCGCTTTTCTGTGAAGAATTTGTTGTATACTTACATTGAAATATGGCAAAAAGTTTATGCAAAAATGTTAAACATATTTTGCAACTTTCAATAAAAACTATTGAAATAAAAAAAATATAACACATATTTCAGTACCATTTAGGCAATCATATCATGTGCAATTTCCAAGGTCCTAACAAGAGTAATGCCACGTGCACACGACCGGACTTCGAACGTGATGACGTAGAATAAGGAAGTTCATAGCCAGTAACCAATAGCTGCCCTAGCGTCGGTTTTAGTCCGTCTGGTCGGTGAAGACCGGATTTTTCATCCGGACTCGAGTCCGTCGGAAAGATTTGAAGCAAGTTTTATTTCTAGGTCCGCCGGACTTTTGGGAAGAAAAAGTCCGCTGGAGCCCACACACGATCTAATTGTCCGACGGATTCCAGTCCGCGGGACCAAGTGCGCATAAGGGTTTGGACGTTATCTGTTGTCTGGGTGCTATAGTGAATTTGATTTTGGAAGTATTTGTTCGCCAGCACTATTGTAAATTTAGTTTGGGTGCTAATTAGCACTATTTGGCATTTTTTTTTTCTTTTTTTTCTCAAATAAATTTTATTGGAATTTTGCGTTAATACAATTAGGTAGAAAGTACATGTAGCAATATACAGGTCAAGAATAGCTGTATGACAGTGTACCTCTCAATTAAAGACAAAAACAGTGTAATACAACCGGGTTAAAAGGAGGAACAAATCAAAAAGAGAGGCCGAAGGCCTTCATCAGCTAGATCAAATGCAAGCCCATCTCGTGCATATGGAAATGTACCGTCTCTATTTCGCTTCCTAAAAACATGAAAAAACAGAGTATTATTGCATCATATTGCAAAAACCAGACCTGACTTTCAAGCCACCGGACACCCCAAAAGGGATCTAGCTGTGACCGGTGGTTGAATGAGGAAAGTAAGCAAGTATACGTAAGGAGTCCAGTAATGTCAGGATCTGCTAGCTTGTTATTTTGTCAGACAACATAAAAGGGATTTTGACCCCACAATAGTATAGGTTAAAGGTATATAAGAAGAATCTAATAAAGGCAAAGGGTGTAAGTGTATCCGGGGTTGTAATAAAATCAGACTTGTGAGACTGAAAGTACAAGACTTGATGAGTCTCTGTACAAGGTTAAAAAAGCTTAAGAATTTGTGTATAGAGGAGGGGGGGGGACGGATCTAGCGGAAACCGCAACCCGTGGTCGTTTAGAAGAATACTGACGGCACATCTATGGGTTGTTACTGTGGATTCCCAAATTGAAAGAATCTCTAAAGTGTCTCCAACATGCCCAAATTTTCCCATATTTAGTGGGTTCATCTCTCGCCTGGTGTATGAGACTTTCCATATCCGCTATCTTATCCACCCGTGTCACCCATTCAGCCAGTGTAGGAGGCGATGTGCTCTTCCAATGAACTGGGATACACTGATTAGCTGCATTAATGAGATGCATTGTGAGGGATTTGGCATACGCTCTCTTGGGAGTGGAGGAGTAGTGTAGAAGGAATTGGGCAGGAGTGAATTCAGGGGTGTATGTTGTGTAAGGGATCTTCCCGGGGTAGGGTGTGTTTGGACACAGTTCACAGCAGACTTGGACTTTATAAAGCAGACCTTGGCGTTTATTCGTGGTACAAACAGTCCAACAAACAAAATATACAGCAACACCATGCTTCTTGTGTATAACAGGAACAAAATAATAACAAAACAAACAACCTAGCCCGGCTGGGCGCTCACTAAACAGGTTCTTCTCACCTATCTGACACTTATAAACACAGCGTCTTTCGCCTGGATATCGCAGGGTGGATTTGAGCTCCAGCAGTGGCTGTGCTTGCAGCTTCCTCAAACACACAGACTGTTCGTTTCCCTGGCTGAGAGCAAACACCTGCAGGCCCGCAGAGCCTTTACCTTCCCAGGCTAATTAGGATCAAAGCTCACCTGATCCAAAACCCAGAACTGGATCGAGGGATGGGGGGTGTGGAATGACAGGTCCCACTACCAAACCTACCTGCCATTCCATATAAACCCAGGCCCGGCAAGATTAAATAACAACTCAGCAGCATATTGCTGCTGAGAAACTGATCCATCCTGGACTTACCATCTCACACTGTGTAGCAACCTAGGTGAGATGTACACCCCCTCAACCACTTCTCCAGTGACATGTCTACATATCCCCCCCCTCTTTTTCAGACCGGAGGGCTGAGCCTTTTGCCCCCACAGACAACTCACCCTCGACAATGCGTCAGCATTTGCCTGTAATTTCCCTGGCCTGTGTTCCACAGTGAAATTAAAGTTTTGTAAGGACAGAAACCATCTAGTCACTCTTGCATTTCTCTCCTTGTTTAACTTCATCCATGTTAGGGGGGCATGGTCTGTCACCAACTTGAATTTCCTGCCTAGCAAGTAATACTTTAAAGATTCTAGGGCCCACTTCACTGCCAAACATTCTCGCTCCACAATGGCATAATTTTTCTCGGCCGGGGTTAGTTTTCTACTCAAGTACGTCACCGGATGCTCCTCACCATTCACTACTTGTGAGAGTACTGCACCTAAGCCTGTGTTAGAGGCATCTGTCTGGACCAGAAATTCTCACCTGAAATTGGGGGTAACTAACACAGGTGGTTGGCACAAGGCAGACTTAAGGCTTTGGAAAGCCTTCTCGGCCTCTGGGGTCCACGTGACCATTGCTGTCTTTCCGCCCTTTGTCAAGTCAGTTAGTGGAGCAGCAACTGAGGCAAAGTTCGGCACAAATCTACGGTAATAACCCGTAATACCTAGGAAAGCTCTAACCTGTTTCCTTGTCAGGGGTCTAGGCCAATTCTGTATTGCCTCAATTTTATTTAGCTGTGGCTTAATCAATCCTCTCCCAACAATGTAGCCCAGATATTTGGCCTCTTCTAGGGCTAGAGCACACTTCTTGGCATTTATGGTCAACCCTGCATCACTTATGGCATCCAACACGGCCTGTACCTTACAGAGGTGACTTTCCCAATCAGGGCTAAAAATGACCACATCATCGAGGTAGGCGGCTGAGTAATCCCGATGTGGTCGCAGAATCAAGTCCATCAACCTCTGGAAAGTTGCAGGCGCTCCATGTAACCCGAACGGCATCACTACATACTGGAATAGCCCATCAGGGGTGGAGAAAGCAGTTTTCTCTTTAGCCTCGCCAGAAAGTGGAATCTGCCAGTAGCCCTTTGTGAGATCGAGGGTGGTTATGTACCTGGCGTTACCTAACTTCTCAATCAACTCATCTACCCTGGGCATAGGATAAGCATCGAACTTGGAGATCTCATTCAACTTTCTGAAATCGTTACAGAACCTCCAAGTTCCATTGGGCTTTGGGATTAGCACAATCGGGCTGGACCATTCACTCTGTGACACCTCAATTACCCCCAGATCAAGCATACGTTTTACCTCGGCAGATACGGCTTTCCTACGCGCCTCCGGTATCCTATAGGGCTTTAGGTTTACTCTGCTTCTAGGCTCAGTTTCAATGTGATGATGGATGAGGTGGGTACGCCCTGGGAGGTCAGAGAACTTGTTTTTGTTTTTCTGTAAAAATTCCAGAGCCTCCTGTTTCTGTGACACTGATAGAGCATCACCTACCTTGACTGGAGGGATTGGTGGTGACAAATTATTAACAGTATTTGTCGCCACCAAGGATTCCCTGTCTTTCCAGGGCTTGATCAAGTTTATGTGATAAACTTGGAAAGGCTTCCTTCTACCTGGTTGGTGCACCTTGTAGTTCACCTCACTGATCTTTTCAACAATTTCATAAGGACCTTGCCACTTCGCCAAGAATTTACTCTCAACAGTGGGGACTAGTACAAGGACCCTATCGCCTGGGTTGAATGTCCTGATTCTTGCGGACCGGTTGTAAATTCTACTTTGGGCCTCTTGAGCTCTCTGGAGGTGTTCCCTTACCAGGGGCATTACAGTGGCTATACGGTCCTGCATTTGTGCTACGTGCTCAATAACACTCTTGTATGGGGTGGACTCACTCTCCCATGTCTCTTTTGCAATGTCCAGTAGACCCCTAGGGTGACGACCATAGACCAACTCGAATGGTGAGAACCCTGTGGACGCTTGGGGCACTTCCCTAATAGCAAACATGAGGTAGGGTAATAAATGATCCCAGTCACGACCATCTTTTCCCACCACTTTCTTCAACATATGTTTCAAAGTTTTATTAAATCTCTCCACCAATCCGTCCGTCTGGGGGTGGTATACAGAGGTACGGATGTGTGAGACTTTAAATAGTTTGCATAATTCCTTCATCAGTTTTGACATAAATGGCGTACCTTGGTCAGTTAGGATTTCTTTGGGGATCCCAGTCCTAGAGAACATATAAAACAACTCACGTGCAATTGTTTTAGATGCAGTGTTTCTTAAGGGTACAGCCTCAGGATAGCGGGTCGCATAATCTATGACTACCAAAATATACTGGTGTCCTCTAGCTGACTTTACCACGGGACCCACTAAATCCATGGCAATACGCTCAAAAGGCACCTCTATAATAGGGAGCGAAACCAAAGGACTGCGAAAATGTGACACTGGGGCACTAACCTGACATGTGGGGCACGACTCGCAGTATTTTTTAATGTCATCATATATCGCCGGCCAAAAAAACCTCTGGAGAACCCTCTCTCGCGTTTTGTCAGTCCCCAAGTGTCCCCCAAGAACATGGTTATGTGCCATGTCAAGCACCTGACGCCGGTACGGCTTAGGTACCAGAAGCTGTTCCACAATCTCATCCTTAACCTTATTGACTCTATAGAAAAGATCATTAGTCACCGAAAAATGTGGAAATCTTTTTTCAGCATCTGGTTCCTGAGGTACCCCATTCATAACAGCAACCTGCTCTCTCGCATTTTTGAGAGTGGGGTCCTGTAATTGTGCAGCGCCAAAATTATCCCTAGACACCTCTAAGTCTAGTATATTTTGCTCAGTGGGAGGAGCCTCCTCCTCCCCAGCCAGGACCTGCAAAGGAGAACAATCATTTTCATCCTGCACACTTCTATCATTCACAGGGGACAAAGCAACCCCCTTAGAGGTATCCTCACTCCTTTTGGGGATTTTTCTTTTTTCCCAGAGAGCCCAGAATAATGGAAAATCGCGCCCCAATATTACATTATGCATGAGGTTTTTAACCACACCCACTTCATATTGTACGGTGCCTTGTTCAGTCCCGACTTTAGCCAGCACTATAGGGTACACTTTTGTATCACCATGTATGCACACAACACTCATATGCTTTTTATACTCTAAGTCCCCAGCCACCAGGCTAGCATGCACCAAGGTTACGAGGCTTCCCGAGTCCATTAACGCCTCAACGGGAAGGTCATTGATGGTAATATTGCAGATTTGCGGTTCAGTCTCTAGTCCAGGAACTGCAGCACAAGATGGTTCCGCAAACAGCGACTGACGCCGGCTAGCGTCACACTCCATGGGTTCAGTGGTAAGAGGGCAATGGGCAGACACGTGTCCCGCCTCATGGCATCTCCAACACTGGATAGGGCCTGGTCTCTTTGGCAAGGAGTCCTTTTCAGAGCCCCTTAGCCACCCGGGACCATCACCAGTCTTTTGTCCCTGAGACACCACTTGAGCCCTTTTCCCTCCATCAGCACCCCTCCACACTCCCCCAATAGATGGAAGTCTCTTACCAGCTGACGGCACAGATCTGGCGCTCCGGGGAGGTGAAGACGCTGCAGGAACATCACGGAGGTAGTCCTCAGTCGCCTGGAACCTCTCCACAAGGTTGACAAGTTCGTTTGCATTCTTAGGATCACCTTGTCCCACCCAGCGTTGCAGGTCAGTAGGAAGCGCTCGGAGGTAGCGATCCATCACGACCTTCTCTAGGATTTGTGCAGGAGTAGAAGTGTCTGGCTCCAACCACTTTCTTGCCAAATGGATTAGGTCATACATCTGGGACCTCGCTGATTTGTCCAGACTGTAGCTCCAGTTGCGTACCCTCCGGGCACGGACTGCAGTAGTAACTCCTAGTCGGGCAAGTATCTCCTCTTTTAGCCGAGTATAGTCCTTAACCTCTTGCTCACTGAGGTCATAGTAGGCCTTTTGAGGTTCACCTGTTAAATAGGGCGCAATTACCTCTGCCCACTCAGCGGCTGGTAACTTCTCTCGCTCAGCCATGCGCTCAAATACTGTTAGATAGGCCTCAACATCGTCCTCAGCAGTCATCTTTTGCAGCGCCTTCTGCACAGTCCTTCTCCCAAAAAAAATTTCTGGAGCGGCTCCCTCCACTGTGGGTGGATTAGCAACCACAGGCGCCTCTCGCATTACTATCAGGTGCTCGATAAGTTGTTGTTGTGCAGCCATGGACTGTTCATGTCGTCTATTGGCCTCTGTCTGAGCCTGCTGTTGTTGCAAACTCACTTGCATAAACTGCTTCAGCATCTCCTCCATGTTGCTGGACTGTTCTTGGAGTGTAGTTGCAGCTTTCACCCAGGACATCAGCAGCTGTAGCCAAGTCTGTCCACACCGTTGCCCCTAGCAACCGTGTTGCCCGCTACCTCCACCAATTGTAAGGGATCTTCCCGGGGTAGGGTGTGTTTGGACACAGTTCACAGCAGACTTGGACTTTATAAAGCAGACCTTGGCGTTTATTCGTGGTACAAACAGTCCAACAAACAAAATATACAGCAGTGAGCTCCAGCAGTGGCTGTGCTTGCAGCTTCCTCAAACACACAGACTGTTCGTTTCCCTGGCTGAGAGCAAACACCTGCAGGCCCGCAGAGCCTTTACCTTCCCAGGCTAATTAGGATCAAAGCTCACCTGATCCAAAACCCAGAACTGGATCGAGGGATGGGGGGTGTGGAATGACAGGTCCCACTACCAAACCTACCTGCCATTCCATATAAACCCAGGCCCGGCAAGATTAAATAACAACTCAGCAGCATATTGCTGCTGAGAAACTGATCCATCCTGGACTTACCATCTCACACTGTGTAGCAACCTAGGTGAGATGTACACCCCCTCAACCACTTCTCCAGTGACATGTCTACAGTTGTTATAGCGGTGATGTGTCTGTGTATGTCTAGCCAAAACGGTTGTAGAAGTGGACATTCCCACCAAATGTGGATTAGAGTTCCCACTGCTGCATTGCAACGCCAACATGTAGAAGGGACACTAGAGAAGAATTTGTGAATTTTGTCGGGGGTTCTATACCATTTGGAAAAGATCTTATATCTACTCTCCTGAGAAGAAACATTTATGGAACCTTTGTGAATAAGATGGTAGACATTCCTCCAATCCTCAGATGAAAGAGATATCTGTAGGTCAGATTCCCATTGCTGAACTAAATTATCGCTCAGAATGTCACAAAGTAGAAAAGAGCATTGCATAAGTCATAGAGATAACATGTCTTTGGGGTTCTAAACCAGTTGGAATAATTTTTGGAGCCATGGAAAAAGTGTCTAATTTGTAAAAACTTGAAAAAGGGGACATGAAGTTCTGGAAATAAGAATGCCATGTTAGAATGGGATAAGAGAATGCCATTTTTAAAAAAGTTGAATGCTCTTGGTACGGACCCGCCTGGGGACCGCCGCGTCTTATTAGGGTAGAAACCTGGTGGGAAATCTGGATTAGCATCTAAAGGTGTCATGGGACCACAAGTAGGGTTCAAGTGTAGATATTTGCAAGCTTCTCTAAATCGTTGCAACGTAGAGTGTATGAATGGATTAGTACGTATGCTTTGCGGGATGTGTGACGTACGTATCCATGGTAGATGAGCCAACGGTAACTGTGTGAATGCTTGTTCTAGTTTGATCCAATCCTTATGTGATTCATTAGAGTGCCAATCTATTATTCTGGTCAGGTGGCATGCCACATGGTATTTCTGAATGTCTGGCAGACCCATACCACCTAACGCTTTAGGGAGTGTCAAACGATCCCAGCTTAATCTTGGTGTTTTAGACAACCAGATAAAGTGTCTGCACATGCGTTTATAGGAAAGGAAGAAGGTTGGTGGTAACTCGATGGGGATCGCTTGCAGCAAATAAAGGATCCTGGGCAGCACATTCATTTTTAAAATAGCCATTCTGCCAAACCATGAGAAGGGTCCCTTGAACCATTTGTGTAAATCTGTTTGGATCGTATGAAGGAGGGGCTGAAAATTTTTCGCATATAATTCTGTTAGGTTGACGGGGATATGAATACCCAAATATTTGATTGAATTAAGTTCCCAGCAAAATGGGAAATTTTGTTTGCATTGTAATACTATTTAAGGCGATAGCGATATATTTAGAGCTTTTGATTTAGAAAAATGTATTTTCAAATTAGAAAGTGACTGGAATAGCGAAAAATCTTTAAGGAGATTGGGAATAGAGGTAATAAGGTCCGATAAAAAAAGCAGAACATCGTCCGCGTAAGCTGCAACCTTATAAGTTTTATTGATGATAGTTATACCTTTGATGTCCGGGTTATCTCTCAGCCTACGAAGAAGGGGCTCCATGGTGAGTAGGAAGATCAGGGGCGAGAGAGGGCATCCCTGACGGGTGCCATTGGAAATGGAGAAGGCGTTCGACAGGCAGCCATTAACTCGGATTTTAGCCACAGGAGAGGAGTAGAGAGCCATTATCATCCGTATTAAATGAGGAGGCAGACCCACTGATTGTAAAACCGCCTCCATGTAATCCCAGGCCACCCTATCGAACGCCTTCTCCGCGTCAAGGGATAAAAAGAAACCAGGGGTAGAATTCTTAGAGAGCCAATGGTGGATGTGGAGCGCTTTGGTGGTGTTATCCCTAGCTTCTCTGCCAGGGACGAACCCTACTTGATCCAAATTTAAGCTCGGGAGGAGGGGTAGAATACGGTTTGCTAGTGCTTTGGCATACAGTTTTACGTCAACGTTTAAAAGTGATATAGGGCGATAATTGGTAACTAGGGTGGGGTCCTTATCAGGCTTTGGAATAAGGGTAATGTGTGCTTCCAGAAGATCTTTGTGGGCTGCATTAGAAGGCGAAATTGCAGTAAAGGCTTTAACCAAATGGGGGATTAGTATGTCAGGGAAGGATTTATAATAGCTGACAGATAGGCCATCAGGGCCTGGACTTTTTCCGGGTTTCATCTGCTTTAAAGCACAAAGTATTTCTTCCGTTGACAGTGGGAATCTAAACCAGAGAATCGTTCATTATCAATTGGGTCAGGGGAGTACTGCTGTAAAAAAAATTAATAGCCGTTGAGCGATCAGTCGAATTGGACATCGTGGGTGGAGTGGGGAGGTTATATAAATTGGAAAAATAACGAACAAATTGATCCGAAATGTCCTCTGTCGAGGATAGGGTAGTAACCC
The DNA here is from genome assembly GCF_037356315.1 of Lithobates pipiens. Lineage (NCBI taxonomy): Eukaryota > Metazoa > Chordata > Amphibia > Anura > Ranidae > Lithobates > Lithobates pipiens. The sequence continues at coordinate 220,208,168 of NW_027507748.1, read as the reverse complement.
GTTCATCTACGATTGAGTGTATAGTGTGTTGTGCCTTCTTTGCTTGAAGGGCTCTGGCCAGTAGTTTGCCAGATTTGTTTCCAAATTCATAGAAAACTTTTTGAGACAACATGTAATTATGCTTCACTTTTTTATGGAGTACTTCTAAAAGTTCTTCTCTAGTTTGTAGTAATTCAGTCATAACTTCAGCTGCTCGCGAGGCTTTGTGAGTTTTTTCTAATGAGTGTATACGTTTTGTTAAAGTGTCTATGTGAGTTTTCCTGAGCTTGTGATGTTTAGCGGCTAGAGATATGAATTCTCCCCTTATTACACATTTGTGTGCCGCCCATATCATGTCATGCGTAGAATCTACGGACGAGTTTTCAGCAAAATAGTTAGAAAGGCTTTGAGTTATATTCTGTACAATATCGGGATCGGTGAGTAGGGAATTGTCGAGGCGCCAAATGTGCGACCTAGCTCGTTTATCCGGAAAGGAGAGGGTTAGGGAGATGGGGTTGTGATCTGAGAGAACCATAGGTTCGATATTGGCGTTGGTTAAAAAAGGTAATTCAATTTGGGAAATAAAAATGTAGTCGAGACGTGAATATTTCTCATGGGGTGGGGAAAAGAAAGTGAAATCTTTTTCGTTAGGGTGTAAAGTCCTCCAGGAATCGTGGAGCAACAGATCTTGTAATTGGGATTTAATTGCACAAAGGGCCCTATACTTCAATATTGAAAAGCCATTTGATGTGTCTAGGGAAGGGTTTAGAGCAACGTTAAAATCTCCACCGACAATTAGAGTACCACATTGGAATATGATCAGTTGTTGAAGGGTATTGCGAAAGAATGTGACCTGCTGCGAATTGGGTGCATAAATATTAGCGATGGTGATAGGTCTGTTATAAAGTATGCCTTTCAAAAAGAGGAACCTGCCTTGTGTGTCTTTCTGATTGTCTGTAATTTGGAGTGGGCAGTTTCTGGAAATAAGTATGGATACTCCTTTGGATTTGGCGTCAGCATTCGGAGCATGGTAGACCGTTGGGAAGTGTTTGTCAGATAACCTCGGAATCGTGTCAGTTCTGAAGTGGGTCTCTTGAATGAGAGCAATGTGAACTTTGGAGTGCCGTAAAGTAGAAAGCAATTGCATTCTTTTTTCGGGTGTGTTAAGGCCACGTATGTTGATGGAGCATATCTTAAGTTTTCGGAGGGCTTGGGCCGCACTTTGTGAAGATGCAGACATGTTTACCAGATCCGTCCGGGGGGGTGAGGACACCTAAAAAAGGGGTATGGGAGTGGGAGAAGTAACGAAAAGAAACAGTATTAATGAGGGGAAATTGAAATGTAAGGTGTGAATCACACCCGTTAACCGATGAGACAATGGGAAGATTCGTCCCACTGTCTCTAGGATAAGAGAATCGGTGAAGGTACGGTGTGGTGAAAGCAAGTCCGCCCAATAATAGGCAAACTCACTCCTCGCCACAGCCGTGTGGGGGTTGGCTATGACCAGTCCAGAGAGGGTTGTAGAAAGTATTAGTAGGTAGACGGCTCCCAACCGTGGAGGAAGTATATGTTGGAGGTAAACAACCGCAGCTATTTTTTGGGGAGGCCTAATGTATTCGGGTAATTAAAACTTAGAAATGAATGGAGATGCAAGAAAGTGTACAATAGACAAACCTGCGTGTTCATACAGTAGTGAATAAGGAAATAAGGCAAGATACATATTAAACATAAACATAAT